>NC_089839.1:220693144-221319755 GCF_035609145.1 Eleutherodactylus coqui
TCCCCTTTAAATCCTTCAGTATCCTATGGGTTCTGGCTCTCAGAGGAGTCTTCCTGCTGGTGTACTGGGTACAGGATTCCCGAGCCGTGTCCCATTATTCCAGGGTCTGTGCGATATAAGAGATAAAATGTAATAGTTGCCGCGTACAGGAGGCGTAACACTGCTTATTACATGCTCCGCCTGATACGGCAGTGTAATCGCCGGCATGGCGTATGAAGGCAGCAGCAGATAATTCGGGTGACTTGCAGTAATTGCTTTGGTTTCAGGATATAAAATAATGTGTATGTACATAAACCGAGCTGCCGCCGCGTTCTATCCAATTTTATGGTCATTAGTCACGATGATAGCGGCTGCTGACTAAGATGGTGGGAAAAAAACAGACGCCAATACAAATCGCTACAATATGTTTAACCTGTTTGCTGCCAGCATGGGAAGGGAGCTGGATAGGGAAGGACGTTTTGGTGAGAATAGCAGTCGTGTGATAATCATTACAAGCAGCGTATGATCAACCGGATGCAGCTTACACAAACTATGTCACAAAATATGAAGTTTAGAATCCTTTCAGCTCCTCGTAATCACTACTTTACATCACATATCTGCAGTGGTGAGAACCTTCTATATGTGACTGATATCAGATGCTCCACTTATAACGCTCCAGTACTGATATAACCTGCAGAGACATTTACATCATATATGTGACTTACATGAGATGCTCCACTTCTAATGCTCAAGTACTGATATAACCTCCAGAGACATCATATATGTGACTGATATCAGCTGCACCGCTTATAACACTCCAGTAGTATTGGTGTAACGTCCTGGAAGAGACGCCAACTTTTTGTAGTGTCACGGAGAAATGAACGCTGTGGGTATGGCCGGAGGCCTAGCCCTTGTCACGGTGTAGCCGATTGGTAAACTGAGGGGGAATGTTTTTGGATGTATATACATATATCACGTTGTGACGCCACCGCTCCCACACCGTTATTCTGTACGGTGGAGTAATAAACACAGAGACTTGTGTATCGTACCTCGGGACCTCAGGAACAGTTGAGACCTGGTAAACTTTACTTAAATAAACTTGAATAAACAGGCAGTTACAGGTATCATTCACTGCAGCAGTTACAGGCAGAAGCTCAGAGGTTGGGAGGAAACACAGGAACACTACGGCCCTATAGTCCACGTTATCTATATGTCACCGGTCCTGGACATTATATATACTCCGGAGGAGGTAAAAGACAGGAATCACTCCACATACTCTCTGACAAGAAAATTACTGAGGAAAAAGCCTTAGCCAAGATGCACTCTGCACAACATCCATGTGGGTGTCACAATCACGTACCTCTGTGCGGTGATCCTAATGGCGGACGGCCACACAGGAAAAAGATGCCTGTAGTGTGAACGGGTACCTGGTTTAGTGAACTGGGATTTGTTGTGCGCTCTCTCTCTGGTAGGGACTCACTCTTATTACATCCACTCTCCATGCACTATGGGTAGTCATTCCTCTTCCTCCATCTTCACCAACATGGAAGCTGATGGTGCTCTCATGCGGCTCTGTGTTAGCCATCAGTAGCAGATAAGATGGAACCCTGCTCCAACACAGATTGAAGAAGAAGCCCCTTCCCGCTCTGAGACACTCACTTTTATAACCTCACTTGTACCACATGACACAGTAGGATAGATACATACAGCAGCAGAACTGACAGGCAGTGATTTTATGAGTTAACCCTTCAGACGCTGCAGCTGTGCAACACACATACAGAAGATTGACATGACAGATTTGCACAGTGCATCCACCTAAGACAGAACATGTATGAACATGTATGACAATTATGGAGAGGATCAGGATGACGTTCTGGGACACTACATTGGAAACTATAGATTTTAGGATTAAGAGCCCTTTTGATACCTGGGATCTACTTAACAATCATACTTGTATGGTTGGGATGTCATGTATATCTGTGCAGTATGGAGAGCCATTATACAGATAGAATATCATGTGAGCTCTTTGCAGTGGTCACAAACCCTCAGCTGTGTAGGCAGTTTTATTTACTGATAGCAAGCAAAGATCTTGAC
The DNA here is from genome assembly GCF_035609145.1 of Eleutherodactylus coqui. Lineage (NCBI taxonomy): Eukaryota > Metazoa > Chordata > Amphibia > Anura > Eleutherodactylidae > Eleutherodactylus > Eleutherodactylus coqui. The sequence continues at coordinate 220,695,218 of NC_089839.1, forward strand.
ACTATTGCAGAATTGAAATACAAGACTTGAAAAGTTGCAGAACGTATCATTATTAGAGATGAGCGAGCGTACTCGGAAAAGCACTACTCGCTCGAGTAATTTGCTTTATCCGAGTATCGCTGTGCTCGGGTCTGAAGATTCGGGTGCCGGCACGGAGCTGCAGGGGAGAGCGGGGAGGAACGGAGGTAAGATCTTTCTCTCCCTCTCTCCCGCCCACTCTCCCCTGCTCCCCGCTGCGACTCACCTGTCAGCCGCAGTTGTGATATTTACTGCTTGAGGATGCGGCACACCGTTTCCACATCAGGATGAGCTTGCCTGTCCTGCTGATCACACGGACACAGCAAGGAATACACAGCCGCAGCCCCATTCGAACAGAGGAGATCTGAGGAACCCTTTGCATGCCATGATCAGTGCTGTTAGTGCCAATCAAAAGGAGAGACTGCTGGGCAACCCGTTTTGATCACGATCAGTGCCCATAAGTTCAGACAACCTAGAGCGCATTGAATAATATACACATATTTGGTATCATTCCAACCATAACAACAGTAACCTGTGAAACTTCCAACAAAGCTTGGTCATTGGTTCTAGACTAGCTGGGTCCAGGATTTCATAGCCAAGCACATGGGGGTTTCTCGTGTAAGGGCTTATTCAGATGACCACCCCTCGCCACTGTTTGCAATGGGAGAGGTGGACGGGGCAGAATGTAGCTCTGCCCCATCCCACCCCTCCCTTTGCAAACAGTGGCGAGGGGCAGGGGCTCAATGCACCAGTTCCCGTCCCGTCCCGCCTCCTCCCCGTGCAGAGAGGGGCAGCATATATCGGTTAGGCGTGAAAACCTGACCGATATACGATCGTCTGAATAAGCCCTAACAGTGTGGAGAGAGTTGCATGATTGAGGAAAACATCCAGTGAAAGAGGATCCTGTGGATGGAAACAATTCATCACCAAAAGTGGTCAGAGGAGGACGTCAGGAATCGTTCTGATCAACAGACGCTGCACAGTCAATGCCATGGCTCCCCCCAATGAAGAGGTGAGAGGTCACACCAATTACAGCAGTGGCGCCGCTGCCATTGGACTGGGACTAGAAGAGAGTTTTTTGGCTGGCTGGAGGTCTACTTTGGGAGTCACTTTTACTACTAGGGCCACCATGGGGGCCACTATTACTACTGAGAGCCACTATTACTACTGGGGTCACTATGGAGGCCACTAATACTACAGAGACCACTAGGGTTGGTGACCATTACTAGGGCCACTACAGGTAACACTATTACTACTGGGACCACTATGGGAGTCACTTTTACTACTGGGGGCAACTACAGGGGTGACTCTTATTCTGGGACCACTAATGTGGTCACTATTACTATGGGGGCCACGAACATGTTCACTGCTACTACTGGTGCCACTAATGTGGGTGCTGCCATCGGATCGGGACTACAAGTGAGCTAAATGCTTGTTGGGTGGCTGGAGGTCCACTTAAGGGGCTACTAATACTATTGGGGATAGGTGGGGATGCCAACAGCACAATCCTCACACCATTTGGCTGGATGAATTCATGTAAAGTCACTCACAAGTTCTGATCCTTGAGACCCAATAGAGACACAAAAGCAATGTGACAGTACACCGGGTGCAGCTTTAAACAGGTTCCTTTATTCCTCTCCACAGGACAAAAAAAAACAGACTTTTCGAGTCAATGAGTCTTTATCAAGTAGTACTTGATAAAGACTCATTGAGTCGAAACATCGTGCTTTGTCTTGTGGAGAGGAATAAAAGAACCTGTTTAAAGCTGCACCCGGTGTGCTGTCACATTGCTTTTGTGGGATATGGTAACTATTACTACTGGGGTCAGCATATGCAACACTATTAGTACTGAGGCCACTATAGAAGTCACTATTACCACTGGGGGCTATTATAGAGGACAATATTACTATTGGGGACACTACGTTGGATACTATTAATACTGGAGGCAACTACGGAGGGGGGGGGGGCACTATTACTACTAAGGCCACTAACGGGGCACTATTACTATGGGGGCCACTAACATGTTTACTGCTACTACTAGGGCCGCTAACAGGGGCACTGTTACTACTAGGGCCACTCTGGGGATCAATATTACTACTGGACCCATTACTACTGAGTCATTATTACTGTGAGGAAGTCACTGAAGGGCACTATTATGGGATACAGAGGCGTGGCTTTGCATAAAAGGGGTGTGGCATTTCATAAAAAATTACTGCAGCGTGCTATGTGCGTTGCTACAGTTGGTAGTTATATGCAGCGCTGGTGTTCCAACTAATTTGTCCAAATGCACAACCTCGCTGTTCCTTATTACAGATGGGCTATAACAGCAGACGTCTAGTTCCAGCGCCATTGTGTCTAAGAGAAACAGAAATGTGAAACGTCAGAGAGCAAAAGAGCGCAAAAATTGCATCAGTGAGCAGCGGAAAAACATTGCTGGGTCAGATGGATCCAGATTTCTGTTGCCCCATGCCGATAGGAGGTCAGAATTTGGCGCAAGCAGCATGAATCGATGACCCTTTCCTGTCAGCTGGTCAGAACATGTCAGCACCTCCATCTAATCTGCTGCAACTACAAGAAGCTTCCTGTCCGCAGGGGCCGATATTTCTGCAGGGCGATTTCATTACCCAGTTGAATCTACGCCACGACGAATTTCTGCAGTTCAGAAGGCCAAAGGAGTCCAATGTGCTACTAGATGGTGCCAGTCAGTGTACGTACTCAAAAGAAATGGCCGCTAACTCGGGCTCATTCTGTGAAGTATGCAGCGTGCAGATACGCGTAAGGGCATGCTCCCTCATCCTGCAAAAAAGCAGTGCCTCATACAGATATGACAAAGAAAGAATAAGAAAGTTATGGCGCCAGATTGCAAGGAGTTAAATGTAAAAAAATGCCTTGGTCTTGAAGGGGCTAAGAAGAATAGACAAACATGGCTGCTTTATTGCGGAAACAGCGCTACTTCTGTCCGCGACCCGTATTGGTTTATCGTAGCCCTGCTTCATCAAAGTGCATAAGACTGCGCTGCTGTACCACACACAGAGATATGACGCTACTGTATTTCCAGAAGAAAGCCGCCATGTTTTTTTCGGATCTTATACAACCTCTTTAACCCTTTCATGGCCGCCCCCGCCCATCAGATCATCAGCATTCAGCCGGTGGCGATCGCTACAGCTGGGTTTGAAGGTTCAATGACATTCCTTCGCTTTGAAGGTCACCATTTTTTGGTGTCAAGAGCGCTTTCCTTTGAAGGCAGCAATCGGAGTTTTTGCACAGCTGCCTGCTGGGTCCTCACTCATCTTAAAGTCCCTGATGAATAATTCATCCGAGCGGCGCGGCGCTGCGGCTGCTTTTCAAATTCTCAAGCATTTCCTTTTGGAGAAGCGTTTTCTATGTGACACACTTCAACAAAGCCCGGCGTGTTTTCTGAAGATGACTCGCTGCCTCTCCTCTTATTTCCTTCACATCATTGTGTTTTTGCTTATTTGTTTCTCATGTTTAAGATACCTTCATTTAATTCCGTCCTCAGCGCTTTTCTTCCTCCTGCCCCTCCTGCGGTTCGCAGCGTCTTTGGCGTACCGCTGGGCTCTTAAAAAAGTCTTTTTAAAATATTTAAGAGTCAACAAGCGGCCATGTTTCGCAACATTTTCATTTCCATTTCTAGGACTCGCGGCTTCTTTATGTCTTTGGATGGCGTATAATTTCTGTTGTATTTAATATCGGAGCTAAGTGGCGTTATTATGAGTAATAAAGGCGCCACGGGGGTCTGCGAACACGGTTTAATGCTGATTAATGAAATTTAATATCACCTGGTAATTGCCTAGAGGGAGGCGGTAAATACAGGAATAGATATCATTACACATTCATTGGACCAGGGGGCTGCGTAGAATTTGAGGTGCATTCTGCTGTTTGGCCAGCAGGGGGCGCTGTTCCTGCATGCAGCTTTTTGACTGCAGGCGTGAAATGAATGGAGAGGTTTATGTAACATTACAGGCGTCTGGGCAGCAGTCGCACTTACAGCACAGTGGAGCTTGAAGCTTCATGCAGACAGCAGAGAGCCTGCTATTAACCAAGTGTAACCTGCAGCATTACCCGGAGGAGTTACTGGAGCCTGCAGGCCACTGCCAGGCTAAGTGATGGGGATTCTCCTATTTGTACTGAATTTAGTTGTTACCTGCCCAATCAAGCATTAATGTTTTGTGCAGATTTGTAATAATAAAAGCAAATGCGAAGATGTGACGCCGGTACAAAACGCACAAGCAAGTGCGGCGGAAGGGAGCCGGGAGGGTTTACCTGAAAAAGCTTAAAGGGCTTTTTTAGGTTTATGGCATTAAATCTTAATCATCATATAATTAAAAGTCTTACAAGATACTAATAAACTTTGTGTTTCAAGACCTCATTATTTTCAAGATCTCCGCTTGCTGGCAGTGAATAAGAGCATTCTTATTTATATCCAAATGCATGCTGATCTATTGCTGTACACAGAGCTGAGGAGTTCTTACAAAGTATTCAGTCCAAGTAATCCTTTGTGATCAGGGGCGCCCCAAGCCTTTATGCTGCCTGAGGCGAAGTATGAAATGGTGCCCAATTCACCCCCCTAAGCAGAAAAAAAGGCACACACTTTGCGGGCATTGAAAGCACCAATACCCAAGATAACCAACACATATTTCAACCATTGAGACTTGTCTGACATGCCAAAGTAATAGTATCCACACAATAGTGGCCCCAGGAGTAATAGTGACCTCCCATAGTGCTCCTACCGTAGTAGTGGCCGCGATAAGTTTACTAAGTATCCCCCGTAGTGGCCCAAATAGTAATAGTGATCCTATTAATGGCCCAAGTATTAATAGTGGGCAGCAGTACTATACAGGAGCACTAAGAAGGGTATTGAGAGTAGCAGCAAGATGTAGAGTGTGTACAGAGTCGATTCATGGCTGGAGGAAGTCTTCATGGTGGTCTGGGTCCAGGGAGAAGAAAAATGACAAGTTATACTGGAGCTGAGCTGCTATATCTGAAACAATGTGTTATAAAAGTTGTCTTAACAGGATGGAGATGAAACCCCCTGCCCAGAGTGCACCTCATCTCTGCAGCCAACCTCTGGATACCACCACAAGCAAGATCAGTGCAGGAAAGGTGCAGGGTCAAGAGCCTCTGCTGTGTCTTGCACATACTTTCTAGGAAGGTGGATGAGGGATTCAGAGAAGCACCACACATGAGAGGTATCAGACATATCACCACTGTGAGGATATCACAAGGGGTCACTGGGGGCCACAAAGGGCATGGCTTAAAATAAAAAGTATGTGGACTTGCATAAAAAAAGGAATTGTCCCCGATTTCATTGCTTATAGGCTGGGAGGTACATGATGCAGTCTAGGGGTGGCCAGAGAGGGGCTTGAACCTCATTCCTGGGACCGTTGATGTCATCAGATATGCATAGTGATGTCACACACTTTGAGACCATGTACAGAGTGGTAGTAATCTTTGTGCCCCCTCAGATGCCACATTTTTGGGTTCTGCTCAACTGATAGACCTGTGCCCATGTATATATTATGAGATGGGACTGATGATGTAAGACTTGTGGTGGTCAACTCTGTGTCCCTCCAGGTGACGTATTTTTTGAGTACTTCCCAACTACTAGACCTGCACCTGTGTATACATTATAGGGTGACCCCAAACCTCACATTTCATCCTGTCCTCCATAAACCTGGATTTTGACAAAAAGCATCACCTGACGCCTCTGCACCAATCACAGCGCATTAATGCGTACCTGTTAATAACACACCACCCGTTCCTCTCTGTATTTTGCGGATCAGCAAATTCTCATCCTTATAGTCGGCTGCAGCTGCCTTGGAAAAAAAACAAACGAGTGCGACATTTCCGTGAGAGTAAAACATATTTGTTCACTGCGGGGAAGCGGAGATATAAAACAAAGCAGACACCTTAACTGTCATCACCCCCGCTGCTCACCTGCAGCCTGCCGGCGAAACGCTAATCATCTCCTTCTACCTTCACCTTTCCGCGCTTCCTTTTTAGAATTTCAATGAACTCAGCAGTTCGCGGCTCATGTAAAACACAAACGACAAATCGTCGCCCCACCGAGGGGCACCTCGTTATTCCACAAATAATATCCTAACGGGAAGCTTAATAAACAGATCCGACGTAAGTCACACCATGCAGCAACGGCTCTTTCTTCTCACCTTCAGACTAGATGGAGGATGAGAGGTGACGATTACCGCTCCCCCCACCCCGTAACTCCCTGCAAACAGGAGCCGAACATTTGTTATATCCACGTACTCTGGAGCGGCGCCGCTAAAGGATTGGTTGTGCATATGAAGGCATAGCCGCTCTGCAGCATGGCGGGCCTCCACAGGAGATCTGCTCTGATCTGTCTCGGGCCAGCAGCGCATATACGTTAAGGATTAACGCCTTAGTGACGCGGCCTATTTTGGTCCTCAGGGCGCAACGATTTTGGGGGGATTTTCATCTCCACTTTTCAAAAGCCATACATTTTTCCCCGATGACATGGCCTTATAAGGGCTCGTTTTTTGCGTGGCGAGCTGTAGTTTTTATTGGTTCTACTATTTGGCTACATATAATGTATAGTAGGACTTTTATCAGTGGAACATAAATTCTGCCATTGTTGTTTTTTTTTTTCACAGCATTAATCATGCTGCATGAATGACACAATAACGATTTTTTTCTGCATCTGGTGTGATTATAACGATACCCAAATTATTATTTTTTTTAGGTTTTTCTACTTTTGCGCAATAAAAACCTTTTTTTTGGAAATTATTATTTTTCTTTACATCACTGTTTTCAAAATCCTATACCTATTTTATGTTTCCATGGACGGAGCTCTGTGGGGACTCTTTTTTTTGTGTTTGATGTGCTGTAGTTTTTGGTAGCATTTTGAGTTTTTCTTACGTTTTTTTGCCATGCAGGATAAATAGCATGTTCGCTTTATCGTACGGATTGTAATGGATACGATGATTCTAAATATGTGGGTTTAAAAATTTTTTTTTATGCAAATGAGAAAAAAAAGTGTTTTTTTTCATGATTCAGACATGCAATTTTTTTCATGGACTGATGGCCTGGTGTCTTATACTGGTCCATTTCATGGTTGAAGTTTTTGGGCAGTTTCAGACGATCATATGTGCAACTGCGGTACGGAGTGTAGTTGCGCATAAATTAGGCTTTATCTTTTCCTCGCCGTCCGTTCAAACTCTGCACCATAGCATAGGAGTTTGAAAAGAACAGCGTGAAGATAGGTCAAGTGCTATCTTTTCTCGGGCGTACATTTACTAACTGAGAAAAGAGCTAGTGAAATCAATCGTTCCTCTTAATCCCGGCCCTACTTTTTCTGTAAGTGTGATATGCTCGCGTAAAAACGTGTTTATGAGAATGAACCCATTGAAATCAATGGGTTCTGTTCTTTGTGTTTAGCATGCACAGATTTTGCATCTGCAAATACCTTCATAAACACGGTCGTCTGAGGAAGCCCGTAGAAGTGGATTTTGGTGCGGATCTGCGTTCTTGGCAGTATTGTGGGATATTTGCTGAGATGTATCGACCAGGTATTGCTTGGATACATCTGATCCTGATTCTTGAACCCTTGATTGGCGCTCGTGCTGCATCCATGGCAGGAGACTCTCTAATCACTGCAGTCCATGATTCACATCACTGACCGCGCTGAGGTAGAATTAAAGATCCAGCTCTTCTGTCAATACCCCCAAGGTCATTAACTGCTGATCCAGAGTTTATCTCTCGCGGTCACGCTTTTCACAAAGAATGATAGCGATAGGGGCTCTAGGATTGGTGATGTCATCATTCATCCTCCCAGATGCAGCAAGGGTTAATGTTTCATGGACATGAAGTCTAATTGCCTACAAAGAAAAGTTCTTCAACTTTATAATAAACTTCGGGGCACATTAATTATTGTTTTGGCAGCAGAATTGTATCATTGATTGCAATACCCAACGGGATGTGTAAAACACAACTCAAAACCACAGGGAACCCATCTGGACCCCACAGCCTTTTAAATCAAATCAGGTGGGGGGGGGGTGAACATGTTCTGCAAGCGCAAAAAGTCCAGTAAAATGTACTGTTACGCGCTCAAAAGCGCCTCGTTCACTGCGCAAATATATTGCGCTTGGGCGCGTGCAAAGATGCACACGCTCATGTGATGGAGCCCTGCGTATGCATGTTACATGCGTATTTAACTGTGTACTGTGTATTACGCATGTGAAAAATATGTGTGTAATATGCAGCCTCCTTATGTCCGTGTGAGTGAGGCCTTATTCCTTCAGGTTTTGTATAGAGGAGTGAAGCGCAGTACCGCACTGGTCCAATAGAGGGCACTGAATATGGGCTAATGTAACAGTGTGGGTGTATATCACAGATGTAATAAAGATGGCGCAGTGAGGGTGACAGCTCCACGCTCGGTGTTTCTCCTCTTGTTCTGACTCACAAACTTTAATTACATCTTTTACGAGTCACTTATTAAACCTGAATTTAGTTTATTCCTGAAGACAAAAGCCGGAGAAATGTAGACAAACGACTCCCCGCTGCCTGCGCTCATTGATGAGGGCGATGCGGCTGCACAGAAAAACGTAGCATTCCTCTGTGTAGTTTTGCGCTGTGTTTTCCTGCCGTCTTCGCAGTAAATTCCTCTCTCTGCTTGTTCTGAAGTATCTTTTTATTCCCACACATTAAACAACCGCTTGCTGCATCATAAATTTGTTATCTTTGCTATATGAGCACAGTTACGGTATTAGTTGGCAATGCGGCGTAACTGGCGAGATTAACAATTCCCATTGGAGAAACTTGGACCTCAATGACTTCCTGCAGATTGGGGTGTCCTCATTCATTACTCTGTGAGGGATGGGGGTTGAAAATATTTACCAGCCAAAGAAAATGGCGCGGAGTCCTTCCTGGTCAATCTGAGGGGTGGGATTGGTTAGTAGTTTCCACCTGTTTCCTGGCCCCTCCTTCTGAAGGGACAACTCCTCTAGACCATGGGGGCTATAGCTTACAAAAGAGAGGGGGGTCCTATAGCAAAGCTCAAGGGACCTGTAATTATGATGTCAGGGTTTTCTCCACCAAGGACAGCAGTCATGCCAAGTGTCACTTGAGTTTCATGGCCTCTTACTCGGCTACCCAGCCCCTCTGACTTTCACCCATTCCTTGATTCAACACCCAGGCTCCAGTGTGACTGATATACACATGTTTTAAAACTTGTAATGGACGAATGATGGGACTCTGAAGCTTCTTCACTGGCTGCAGCAAGCGCTGGTGCGGGGATCATGCTATGTAGTGCAGTCATTGAAGCTCCAGCTTCTGCACTCCTCCTCTACATCTCTTTGACGCACTAGCTCCACTGGGGACAGAGAATAGAAAGCCACATAAGTTGCGTTCTAGTATTGTACTTATGTCATAAGCTTGTTTATATGCTAGGTTCTGGTGCTGTATTGAAGTTATGAGCTTGGTTCTGGTGCTGTATTTATGTACTGAGTTTAGATCTGGTGCTGTATTTAGGTTATGAGCCCCGTTTTAGTGCTTTATTTGTATTATAAGCTTAGTTCTGGTATTTTATCTATGTAGTGAGCTTGGTTCTGGTGATGTATTTATATACTGAACCTGGTTCTGGTCCCGTATTTATGTTATGAGCTTGGTTCTGGTATAGTATTTATTTACTGAGCTGTTCTGGTGTGGGGGTGCTGCTGTTTTGTTGCTTTCTATAATAACCTATAGAAGCTTAAATCAATTCAAACAAAAAGTCATATACGTATATCAAATACTACACCAATAGAAACAAGACACTGGACTAAAAATGGTAATATTAGAAGAAACATGCTAGCAGGAGCTCCAGCGTGCTTGCTTGCAGTCCTCTGCCGCCGACAGAAGATCCCTTCCTGGTTACTGGATTCATAAATCTTGCCTCCAGGAAGCATTGGCTCTGATTGGTTCTCGAGCGCTGCTCAGCGAATCAATGCAGCACTCAGTGAATCAATCACAGCCATCCCATTGTAGAGGCGGGATTTATGAATTGGTTGAGCCGTGGCATTAAATGAAGAATTTTTAAATCCCGCCTCCACCCCGCGATAGCTGTGATTGGTTGTCGAGCGCTGCTCAGCCAATCAATGCAGCACTCAGAGAACCAATCACAGACCGCGCGGTGGAGGCGGGATTTAAAAATTGTTCATTCAATGCCACGGCTCAAACAATTCATAAATCCTGCCTCCACAATGCAATGGCTGTGATTGGTTCTTTGACTGCTGCATTGATAAACTGAACACGTTTCGCCAAGGCATCATCTGGGGTAACAATGATACAAAAATCATAACTAAAGATAACAAAAAAATAACAAACACCATATCTGAAACCAATGACACCAAATAATCAACCCCACTTATCTGAAGGATAACATACACGACAATGGTGTTCACATCTCCATTATAACTAGTTCCTAAACCACACTCCTACACTCTCACATGATTGGGTATCATTAAAGATGCACCCGTCATATGATCACATGCATGGGAGTCATATCCATTAGCCACCAAAAGAAGTCCTTGTCTGTCACATCCGGCCTAAGCGTAATTCACACCATGCCTAGGACAACAAGGGGAATGCGCACAAACGAATACCGAAACAGACTGAACAGTAAATGGGACTTGTGAGCAGACATCTAACAATGACTGGCAAATGCCAAAACACTTACCACACCTCAGCAGATGGAATAACTAATAAATACAAGGTATAAGTTCATATTTTGGCCAAGATACTTAAGCTCACAAGCCCACGACAAGGGTCCTCGTTAACTCATGAGTCCCTACTCTAATAAGACAACTCAAATCTTAGGAAGTCCTGTCTGCAAGCGAAGCGCAGTGATCGTCCCAATAGGAATGGCCCCACGCTGGAACCTAGGGGCCTAGCTCACCATAGATGGTAAACGGCATACAAGCAGAATAAGACACTGTAAGGGAATCCCACCCAGAACATCATGCATGCAGCAAACCCAAGCAACACATGCATGACTCCAAACACCAGAGTTCTGAGAGGAATGAGGAGAAGGTAAATAACCAGCAACCTCTAGCAAAAGCAGCGGGCATTTATGTGCAGCAGACCGGTGGTGATTAGCTAACTGGAGCAATACACACCCACCTAGTGCAATCATCCCATACCTGTGGAAGTGTGCTCATGGAAAGCCATAGAACTACAGGTCCCAGGAGCACAATGTGACATTGTACTTAAAAGTTCTTCTGGCCTGGAGGGTTGTGGAATGTTGAGGTCCCCTCTACTACTGAGTTTCATTATGGAGTGGATGCTTTGTTTTGGAGCCCTGCTATGGTTGCCAATATTAACCCTCCGGAGCATCGCTCTCCTGAATGTCACTTCTTCATTTTATTTTTTCTGATCTATTTGTCAAAATATGCTGCTGCGTTTTGGGTAGTAATATCCTGTTATCAGGTAATCAGACATAGACAAATGTAAGGAAGCAGAGAGATCTTGTCTGCATGAGACAAAATCCCGGGGGCCGAATGCAGATGATGAGATAACGGGATAAGTGGTGGAGAATGAGCATTAGCAATAAGAGCACAGCGGATTACAAGGGAGCGGCAGCGGCTACATTCTGTTTGTCCTCCCATTGTACAAATATTACATTATGGTCACCTTAGTCTCACCTCTGCCATAATGAGATGCAGCCACCGCCGCCGCGATCTGCCGCTGCCAGACACTTGGCTCTGACTGAAGTTGTTGCTGTTTAAAGCCTCCATATATTATCTGTGTTGTTACTTCCCGCCTGTAACCTTCACACTGCAGATACAGGAGGGGCCATGGCCTCAAGTTATCGAAGATCTGTTAGAGGCCCAGGAGGTGCATGCTGGGAGGCCCCGGACGCAACGCTGAGATATTTACTTCTCGCTTAGCGCATTTGCTATGCAGTTTATTCTTCATGTCCCAATGATACAAAACATCAAATATTCAAATGCAAAAAAGAAGCAGCTAAAAATGCTCAAGAAGTCCCTCATCACTTCGTTGAATGTATCACTGAGGTCCGCTACAAAGTGACCAGTTATATTGTTAGAGCTTCTAAGAAGCGCAGAAGTCCTCACCAAGAAGAGCTGAAAACATAGATGGTGAAAGGGGTCAAGTGATCTTATGGAAAACTTCTGCAACTTTCTAGTATATGTTGTGCTTTCTTTCCTGCTTTCAAGATCTATTCTTGCTGCTAGTCTGTGAAAATATTTCTGTTCACATCTAGAGACTGATACCCTAATACATCTCACAGCTGAGGATTTGTTATATTTGTATCCAGTCTAGGTGATATAAACATCCTGGACTCAAGACTGATCCATGTTACCTGCACTGATACATTGTAACAAGCTATCAGGACAGGCAAGTGATTTGTGCTGCTGATGAGTTAACATATCTCTAGACTTCTGAAAAGTGAATAGAGGGAGAAGCCCGGTGACAAGCACAGTGCATCGTGTCTAATTTTTTTTGCCAGGCCACCTCTCTTTTTCATCAGGCCGCGACCTTTATGTCTTCTTGCAGAAACAGTGCCCCTTAATGACTCCCCTCATAATAATAGTGCTCCTTAGTGACCCCTCACAGCAATATTGCCTCATAGTGACCACCTAACAAGAATAGTGCCCTTTCATGACCATCCACAGTAATAGTGGCCCTCACTGATGCCCTCACAGTTATAGTGCCCCTCAATGACGCCCTCTCAGTATTAGTGCCCTCAGTGCCCCCCTTATAGTAATAGTACCTCTAAGTAATCCATCACAGTAGTAGTTCCCCTTAGTGACCCCCTCACAGAAAGGCCTTCCTCGCACAGGTGTTTTTGTACAGCGTTTAGTGCTGCCTTTTAAGCGCTGCGTTAAATGCTGTATACACAAGGCTGCTCACACAAGGCTGAAAATGCAGCATCTTCAACGCTGCACTTTGATAGCGTTGCATGTTCTATCTTTGGGCGATTTCAGTCATTGAAATGACTGGGCAGCGGTTTCAGCACTGCTAAAAACGCAGCAAACCTTGATTCCGCATTTTTTTTTGGGGGGGGGGGGCTTGCAATATAAGCCCTACCCTGAAAATCAGTCCTAGTTACACTAGATAGAAAAAAAAAAGCAATACTCACCTAGCAGCTGCTGTTAGGGTCCCGGCCGCTGGTCTCTGCCGCTGCTTTCGGGCTTCCCCTGCACTGACAGATCTACTGTTTTAAGCCAGGTTTGAGAACCCCACCTCCAGCAATAGATTGCTGTGATTGGTTCTCAGCGCTGGCTCGATGCCCAATTACAGCCATTCATTGACTGTCTCAGCCAATCAGGGCTTGCCGGCTCTGATTGGCTGAGACAGTCTATTGCTGGAGGTGGGGTTCTCAAACCTAGCTTACAGCAGTAGATCATCTGTCAGTGCAGAGGATGCCTAAAGCAGTGGCAGAGACTAGCAGCCGGGACCCTGACGGCAGCTATTAGGTGAGTATTGATTTTTTTTTTCCAGCATCCTTGGCTGTGTTTTCAGCTGTGCTAAAAACGCAGCCAAAACACTGGCATACAGAATCTGCAGGAAACGCAGCGTTGAAAAATGCTGCCTTTCTGCAAACACCTGTGTGAGGGAGGCCTAATATGGCTCTTTAATGCAATTACCGTCAATTTTTGTTTTTCTTCTCCATCTGAGCCCAGACCACTATAAAGTCTTCTTCAGTCACAACTCATCTCTACAGACTCTTCTTATTCTCCTTCTACCCTCAATGGACCTCAGTAACCCCCCATAGTACTAGTGCCCCCACTGTGGCCCCAATGACTTATAGCACACTCACTGTGGTCTTACTCACTGGCGTAACTATAGAGGATGCAGGGGATGCGGTTGCACCCAGGCCTAGGAGCCTTAGGGGGTCCATAAGGCCTCTCTTCTCCATATAGGAAGCCCAGTACTATGAAAAAAGCATTATAGTTGGGGTTCCTGTTACAGGTTTTGCATCGGGGCCCGGGAGCTTCAAGTTACGCCTCTGGTCTTACTCTTTTATATTGGCCCCCTCATTTACAGTGTGACCATTGTGACTCCACTTACTTATAGTGGCCCCATTTGCCTCACCACCAAGCATCACTTCCTCACTCCCATACAACTGTCAATCAAACAGCACACTCTATATACAGACTAGCCTGACCTGGAACACTGAGAGCAGGAGACGGGGGAGGAGTCAGGATAGTCTCTATACGGAGCATGCTACCTGACTGGCAGTAGTACGCAAGTGATGAAGTAATCCTGCTACTGGAGGAGAAGCAGGACACATGTACTACCTACTCAAAATCTAAGACTGTCCTATAAAGTCCGGGACACTTGGGGACATTGAAGTAACTCTATGTAGAGTCTTATGCAACTAAAGTAAAAAGTGATACATAGTGGGAGTCGGATGGGAGCAACAGGCCAAGTGAGTTGAATGATGGTGGGTCGCTGCCTAGCTCGAGGTACACTACCAGGGCCATTATTACTATTCGGGCCATTAAGGGGGTCACTATTACAATTGGGGACGCTAAGGGGGGCACTTAGTATAGGGGCCACTACTGGAGGCACTATTACTCTGTCACTTCAAACAAGTCTCAGTGGTTTAAATATGTGCTATGTATTGCCGCTTTTAATGCCTGTTAAACAAGTTGGAGGGGGGGGGGGGGGGCAGCACCATTTCACACTTTACCTCAGGCAGCATAAAAGCTTGTCTATATATGTTGGACATAATCATTACACTATCATGTTCACCGACAGCAAGCAGAGATCTTGAAAATGGTAAGGAATTGAAACACCAAGTTGCATATTTCTTCATTGCCTGATGTTGTGGCTTTAAAGTATAAGGCTGGTCACGTTCCCTTTAACTACCTTCCGTTGACTGTTCGCCCTCGCAGCGCAGAGCTGAAGGGAAGCTCTTGTGAGTGGAGTACATCTGTGAGTGACAGTGAGTTATGGAGCTATGTGCGATCATGATGGTCTAGCCAAAAAAAACAAATGGCTTCCTATTAAGGCCTCCCCTCCCTCCCTCTGAAATCTAGAAGTGTTCAGGTTGAAGCGCGAGGTGCAACTGCCAATCTGTCTCAGTGCCGATGGCTGAGTACTGAAGGCATTCATCTGCCCGCTGGCAGCCGCAGTTCTATCACCGGTGACCTTATAGAGAATATTCCCTGCACCACTGACACAGCTCATTGCTCAGAGCGCGGGCTTTGCAGGCAGCAGGAGATGTATGAAGTGACGCGCTCCATCCCTCACTCTTTTCCTTTGTCTCGGGAGGACGCGGCATTTACATTCGCCGGCCTTTGGCGGCTCCTCTTCTCTGAAGAGTGACCCAGTGTGAAATCCAAATCATTAAAAATATTGCTGCGGCTTACACTCATTTATTAGTTATTGGTCCCGGGTAATTGGGCTGTGGTACGGAGAGTGGAACATGTTGCACAGAAGCCTGAGGTCACCTAATGAGGCGCGATGTAATAATACAAGATTGATCTTTAGTTGTGCGCAGAGAGATTCCAAGCAGAGCTAGCAATGTGCAGGACGCAGCAGCCCTCGGCTGAGCCGCAAGCTGATCATACACATGCCTTCCAACTTTTGAACCTCAAAAAGAGGGACAACTGTAGGAGTGCAAGACGTGGCGAACTGTTATGGCAGGCCACGTGGCTTATTGCAAAGCCATGCCCTCTGTATCCCATAGATACCCATAGTGGTCTTAGTAGTAATCGTATAGTGGCCCTCTACATCATCCTGGTCCCCTGCATAAATGTCATACATGTTTGTCTTATGTTGATGCACTGTGCAAGCCTGTCTTGTCATTTCAAGTGTGTGTGTTGCACAGCTGCGGCGCTTGAGAGCTTAACTCTAATAAAATCATAGTCTGCATGTAAATGTATCAGTCTGTCATGTCATGTGGTATGAAAGAGGGTATAAATAGGAGTCAATGAGAGTGGGAAAAGGAGTTCCATCTTGTCTGCTGAGAGAGCCTAAAGCACAGGCACCTTCAGCCTCCTTGTGGTGAAGATGGAAGCGGAGGAGAGATTTCCCATGATGTCTGGAGTCTGGATGTGAGTGGAGTGAGTCCCCAATAGTGAGAGAGCAATTGTAAGTAATTCTTCGGACAAGGCCAGTGCAGAGGTACTACCTCTCTGTCTAATTTTCCTACGCGGCTGTCCAGAGCCAGGATCACCGTGTAGAGGTACACCCTTTAATTGTTACACCCACGCATCTCTGAGGTACTGCAAGAGAAATAATCTTTACTACGTTTGAATGTCATTTGCCTGCACTGTAAAGTCTTAAAGTGAATTGCCTTGTAATAATTGTTTCAAGTTTTCAAGTAAAAGTTTACGCCAGGCCCTAACCGTTCCTAGGGACCCATGGTACTCAAAAACTGTCTCTGTCTACATTTATTCTCCGCCGAGGGTCATTTCGGTGTGTAGGAACAGTGGCGTCACCTGTGACAACTACAACCCCCATTTTCCTGTGTTTTTGGCATTCCCTATTGTATGGATGTCTACGGTGGCCTGCAGTAATACTATGGCCTTGACTGCATGTATCCATCTGGGAAAGGAGTTCGGTAAGTGCCACCGTGACAAGCCATCACTTTACCCTTCCAGCTCCTCACATAGGTGAGGTGTCCGGGGTCTCCCCATGGGACGCTGCAATAGCGACTCCCATTAGTAGCCCCAGGCTTAATAGGGGACCTACATTCACCAGACAAGCATTTAACTCACTTGTAGTCCCAGTCCGGCAGCAGAGGTGCTGCTACTATCATTAGTGTGACCTGTGATCTCTCCACTGGCATCTGCATGCAGGAACACAGATGCTGGGGGAAATGTCAGGAGTTGCACTGTTTACGGCAAACGCGGCCGATGCCACTGGACCAGGGCTACAAATTAATTAAATGCTTGTCACGGAGGGGGGAAGGCGGCACATGCATCCTGCTACCCAGGACTGCGGGGTAGCACCCAAAATACAGGGCTGTCTAGCAGAATCTGGTGATTGATGGTTAGGAGATGTGTTAATGAACTGTGGAGCAGAAATTGTGCTATATACACAGACGGAGGCTCAAGAGGAAAAAAGGAAGGCTGCAAAAATCTCCACTGTACAGTTGAGGGTCAATGAAGTCATTAAATACAAATAAAAGAAATATGCAGCGCCTCAGATATAGTGACAACTGATATTTCTCATCATATACATGAATGATGGGGACTCACCTGGTGCCAAGTGGGAGCTCCTGGAATAGGGGCAGCCGCTAGCACCTCCTTGTCCCAGTTTGCCTTGCATAGATAATCGCCATGGTGTCGATCCCGTCTGGATCCAGGGGTCTGGAGAGTCGTCAGGAGAGAAGGACCCACTGAATAGTGGGCCTTCTAGAGCAAATACAAGCAAGTGGAAAAGAAAAAATCTCTGTGCTCGCTAGATCAGGAAAGGAATCCATGCCGTTTTGATGATAGGCTAAATTAGCCGTAGTTTATTTCATAAAAATGCAACACATTTCGGGGTGACAACGCACTTTTCTAAAGCATATATCAGCATGGTACAACATATGAGCATATATATGCTTGAGAAAGGCTAATTTTGTCTACCATCAAAATGACGTGGATTCCTTTCCTGATCTAGCGAGCGTGGAAATTTTTTCTTTCCCACTTGCTTGTAAATGCAGTCATTATGCCATATTTAAATGGTTTGGATGGATGCCCAAGCCCAAAGCACCAAAGGGGGACCATGACCGCTCAAACTGCCCCATCACATTAAGCATACTACACAGCCTGTATCTCAGATGCCGAGCATCACCACAGTTCATAAGCTGACTGCTCACCCATCTCCTCTCTCAGTACAGTACAGGAGACGGGGTCAGGGGTCAAGCTGTGCCTGCACCACTCAGGGAACTTGAGTTTTATATCTCCATGTCTTTAAATATATAGCTACATTTTGGCCTGCATTTGGCCTTTATCAAGCTTACTATGACACAAAGACCAAATGCAGGTTGAAACGTAGCTTTATCTTTAAAGACATAGAGAAATAAAGGTTTAGTGTTTTAATCTTCACCATTTCTGCTGCCACATTCTTTATACTATTTTTGACTCCTGGGGTGATGTCACATTGTGACTTTTTCTTGGCAGACTGTTTTTGCCAAGTCATCTTTAACCCCCCTAGCAAGCTGGGTACTCATTTTACCGGCCTCAGAACGATGGAAGGCTGAGTCAATCTTGAGCCGGCTGCCTGAACCATGTGGGGCTTGAACCTGCACCCTCATTTCTGCTGCCCTAACACTCTGCGCCACACAAGCTCCATTGTAACAATCAAACAAACAAGGTCTCGCAGGACTGAATCACAATACTCCATCCTCTGATTGGATGACTGCACTTAGAATCATAGTATGGTAGAGTTGGAAGGGACCTCCAGGCTCATCATGTCCAACCCCCTGCTCAATGCAGAATTCACTAAATAATCCTAGACAGAAGTCTGTCTAGTCTCTGTTTGAACACTTCCATTGAAGGAGAACTCACCACCTCCTGTGGTAACCTGTTCCACTCATTGATCACCCTCACTGTCTAATATCTAATCTGTGTCTCCTCCCTTTCAGTTTCATCCCATTGCTTCTAGACTTTCCTTGTACATATGAGAATAGGGCTGATCCCTCTGCACTGTGACAGCCCTTCAGATATTTGTTGACAGATATTAAGTCTCCTCTTAACCTTCTTTTTTGCAAGCTATACATTCCCTGACCCTTTAACTGTTCCTCATAGGACATGATTTGCACACCATATTGGTAACTCTTCTCTGAACTTGCTCAAGTTTCTCGATGTCTTTTTAAATTGGGGTGCCCAAAACTGGACACAGTATTCCAGATTAATTCTGACCAAGGAAGAATAGAGGTTGATAATTACTTCACGTGATTTAGACTCTATGCTTCTCTTAATAAATTCCAGAATTGTGTTTGCCTATTTTGCTGCTGCATCACTCTATTGACTCATGTTCAGTTTGTGATCTATTATTTTACCCGTCTTTTTCACATGTGCTGCTTAGCCCAATTTCTTCTATTCTGTATGTGCTTTATTTCATTTTTCTTCACAAGATATAGGACTTTGCATTTCTCCCTGTTATATACCATTCTGTGAGTCAGCACCCACTGATCAAGCTTGTCCAGATCTTTTTAAGGACTCTTACCCATATGCGTTTTTTTTAACGCTGCGATATCGCTGCGTTTTTTTAACGCGATTGGCAATGGGATTCTCTAATGTTAAAAACGCATCACACAAAAATCATCATCCTTCTTGTTGTTACTTGCGCTCATCTTCATAATCATCGGTCAGTGCCCCAAGGATGCTCTTTGACCTCATCACCAAAAACCGGTCCATCTCCTTCCCTGACTGCATAGCACAAATGTTCTTTGTCATCTATTTTAGGATCTCTGAAGTGTTCTTGTTGTCCTCCATGTCTTATGACTGGTACGTAGCCATCTGCCACCCTTTTCACTACTCTTAGGTCATGTCTTGGGGTAAGTGCATTCAGATGGTGTCTTTAGCTTGGACTTCTGCTCACCATGCCCTCGCCATTTACACCTTATGTTTAAGAATGTTGCCTTTTTGTGGTCCCAACTTCATCCGGATTTTTTTTGTGATCCTCCCCATTTGTTCCAGATTTCTTGTACTGATACTTCCATCAATGTTCTTGTCTTAATAATTATAGGAGCTGTTCTCGGCACTGTATCCTTGGTTACTACATTTTACCCGTATGTCAGAATTTTGAGCACAGTGCTCAAAATTCGCACCAGTGCCGGAAAACAAAGCTTTCTACACCTGTGCATCTCATCTGCCTGTAGTTTTCATATTTTAGTTGTCGATACGTTTTATCTACTTTTTTCCTAGCATGTAATCTTGCATTAAACCAAGTGGTCACTGTGATCTATACACTTATCATCCCCTTAATAAACCCCTTAATCTACAGCCTGAGGAGCAAAGACCGAAGGCTGCACTGCAGAAAGCTTTACATATACATGTAATGATTCCTGATAACAGAAGAAAATGCACATGACTCTATTATAGATTTACTGTATTTGTACATACTATTTAGATCCTTATTATGTCTTAGCTTTAAAAGACATAAAAAAGACAAAAAGTATTATAAAAGGGATACCTTTATAAGCTAACCAAAAAAATTATATATGCAAGCTATCAAGGCTACCTAAGGCCTTGTTATCAAGCTATAGTCAAATTATAACAGGAAACGCATTCATACACAGCAGAGCAGAGACATTGTGTGATGAATTTACATATACAAAAGGCAGGATAATGAATGAGAGGAAGAACACAGCATTGAAATTACGAGGGTGAGTCAAAAGTTATCCATAGAACTTATTTCAATCAACTTTCAGAAAAAAACAATACATTATTTTTCAACATAATCTTTTGCTTTCAATGCATATAGTAACATAGTATGTATGAAAAAATACATATGTCCATTTGATTCAGCCTATTACCTCCCCAATGTTGATCGATTGTTGATATACTTGGTCCATCTTTCAACGAAACTTACATATTTCTTCATTAAAAATGTTTTAGGCTGAGCTGCGAGCACCGCTGTCATCGCCTCTTCATCAGACGTGAATGTTTGTCCTCTCAGGGCTTCTTTCAGAGGACCAAACAGGTGATAGTATGGTCGCCCAGAGTTAATAGGGTCCCCTCCAGCATTTATTAATGTTCTGTTTGTCTTGTGCATTGTCCTGTTTGTAGAATGCATCCGTTATATGTATTGGATGACTGCAGGCATGAATGGGTTAATGTTAGGTCATGTCTGGGAAATGTATCGTTTTGTCTAGTGTGGTATAAAAGTATGGTCATGTGATGTGTGGTAGTCATTCCTAGTCTGCCGAGTCTGTTGGTCTGCTGTGGCTGTTGCTGTTGTCTGGGCCAGAGAGAAAAAGACAGAGTCGTGTAGGAGTCAGTCGGCCTGAGTGAGAGAATTGGAGGAGTAGGAAAGATGGAAGAGTCCAAGAGGTGATCCGTTGTTCCCGCCTGGGCCTAGCCTTTCAAAGGAACTCCCCTTAGCCTCCATTTCTAGAAGAAGTGAATGTACCCGGACTGGAGGAAATGCGTGGAAACCGCTTGAGTCCGGAGAGGGAGAAAGGAACCACTAGTAAGAGAGAGATATGTGAGTGACTGGCAGGAGAGAGTTACCGGGAGAGTTATTGCCTACAAATAACTAGGACTGTAGAGATATTAATACCCTGTGAATCCTCCTTGCATCAAGAATTGTAAGAATTGTTGGACTGTTATTTCTATATGTTTACGTAAATGAGTAGAACCAATAGTTCCCAGTTCCTGTTCAGAAAAGTGTACTTTGTACGTGGAGTACTTTATTTCCCAGAATTAACTTCGGAGGAAATCCACCACAGAGGACGGAATGTTGGTATCTAAAATAACAAGTTGGACTACAGATAGCCGCGATTACTGTCCCTGTGATCCCTCCCAGCAGTAATGAAGTCGGGTCTCCTTCTTAGGTAGAGTGCCGTGACAAGGTTATCTCTCTACCCCGCTGTCTCCTTGGTTGAGGGCCTGCTTCTCAGACTTTGCAAGGCAGAAATTTGGCGTCACGACCAGGATGATTCCTCAGCATCTTACTAAAAAATAGTGAGGTGATGCCTCCGCCATTGCCAGACATGGATGAAAGTGAGTGCCTGTGCCTGAGAAGATGCAAGTTAAACTGTTTACAGTATCAAGCCCTCTGGGCTTTCCAGAAATTCAAGGACAAGATCCCTTCAACCCTCTGAGCCTAAAGGAATTGAAAGGACAAGGTTGCGGGTCCTCTGAGCCTGAAGAAAATTGAAAAGACAAGGCCTTGTCACCTGCAAGATGCAGAAAAAAATAAGGACTTTTTATTTGAACCAAATATAATGTGTCACAGATGCGTTACCGCCTGGAGAGAAATTGTGTCATGTTGGTTGACAAAAGGGAATTGCTAAGTCTACATTATGTAACCAAAAATGTGGAAGACTCCACGGACTGTCAAAATGGCGCTCAGCCTTCTTCTTCTACAGTGATCAAAAATCCCACCAAACATGTAACAACGCAATACCCTTGAATAGTAATCCTCTGTGTCTTGTTTGAATTTTATGCTTCAACTCTTCAGTGAGCATCTCAATGTAACAAACACTGCTGACTGTTGGACCCTTTTTCTGATAATGTTCCAGCTTTTAAAGGGTTAATAGCCACGACCAGCTGCACGGCCAATTGCAGCTATTGCCCGTGGGTCTCAGCTGTAATAAACAGCTGATGCCCGCGCTGATGTGCCGCAATCTTTCTTCATATATACCCCGACGCTGCAGGACGTAAAAAAAATGGAAAAAAAATTTTTAAACGTGGCAAAAATAGCTAATTTAGCCTATCTCACAATATAAAAAACTGAATAGAAAGTGATGAAAATGAAATTAAAAACCCTTACACAGCTCCATTGATAAAAAAAAATTAAAATCTAGGTGAATTTGAATACAGCGATAAAAGAATAATTTCTTTTTAGGGCTTACTCAGATGGGCGTATATCGGTTGGGTTTTCACGCCTGGCCAATATACGCTGCTCCTCTCTCCAAGGGGAGAAGGTGGGCGGGGCCATCAGCTAGTGCACTCAGCTCCCGCCACTTCTCTGCCCCTCGCCACTGTTTGGAATAGGAGGTGCGGGATGGGGGCGGAACTTAGCTTCGTCCCCGCGTAGTCCCTCCTTTTGGAAACAGTGACGAGGGGTAGAAAGAGGGTGCAGAGGGGGTGGGAGCTCAGTGTACTAGTTCCTGGCCTGGCCTGCCTCCTCCCCTTGCAGAGAGGGGCAGCGTACATCAGACGGGCGTTAAAACTGGACCGATATACACCCGTCTGAATAAGCCCTTAACCCCTTGAGTGGCGGGTTCCCTACGACCCTGTCGTGCCCACCAGGGCAGGTTTTTTAAATGGTCTAATCATTGAATTTCAACTAATTTTGCAGTTGCGTTCCAAGAGCCATAACTTTTTCATTTTTCTATTGACACGGCCATGTGAGGGCTTGTTTTTTGTGGGACAAGTTGTACTTTTTGATGGCATCATTTTTGGGTATGTATAATGTATTGCATAACTTTTGTAAAAACATTTGTAGGGAGATTGGGGGAAAAAAAATAAATTCTGCCATTTGTTTTTTGGATTTCATTTTTACGGCGTTCAACATGCAGAATAAATAATGTGATGACATTATTCTCTGAGTCACACGATCCCAGCGATACCAAGTTTATACAGTTTTTATGTTTCGGGGAGGAAAAAAAGAAATGGGGAAAAAAGAAAAAAAAGGGGCCATGTCATTAAGGGGTTAAATAATGTACCAACTTTCTTCTCTGGGTCATTACGGCGCAGGGATACCACATGTGTGATTTTATTTTACATTTTTTACAAAGTAAAGGGAGACAAGTGTTTTTATTTTTATTTTTTTTAATAATTTTTTAACTTCTGCTTTTTTTTTTACTTTTTTTTTTTGTCCCTTTAGGGGACTTCTACAGGGACCCATCAGGACCCCCTGATCACTTTCTGGGGGTCCGATGGTGACAGCCCTTTACATGCTGCAATGACAGCCCTTTACATGCTGCAGTCACATAGACTGCAGCATGTAAAGGGTTAACACAGCATAGATCAGAGGTTTTCTCTGATCTCTGCTTTAAGAGCTGGTACCTAGCTATCCTCTGACAACCAAGCACCAGCTCTCCCTGCCACAGAGATCATCGGCTTGCTTCTGACAAGCCGATGGTCTCTATGGCAACCTATAAACAAAGCAGGAGACTTAGAAGCAGGAGATTGCCGGCATATCGGCAACATCTTCCTGCGGCTCATTGTCCTGCTTTGTTCTCTGTGGGACTGTGCAGGCAGAGCACAATGTCACAGCTTGTGGCATTGTACTCTGCAGATCCCATAGTGATACATAACCTGGAAATCTTCCGGGCTATATCGCTATGGGCAGTGGAGCTCGTCCCGGAAAATTTCCGGGCATGCCACTCAAGGGGTTAAACTGTGAAAAAGTAGCGAAAAAGAAAACAACTATTACAATTTGGTATTGGCATAATCGTACCGGCCTGTAGAATTACTTTAATATATTATTTATGCTGCTCAGAGAATGCAGTGAATAGTAAAAATAAAAAACATGCCAGAATTACAGATTTTGTTAATCGTGCCACTAGAAAAAATGGAATAAAAAGCGATCAAACTTTTACATGTTCCTAAAAATTAGATAAATAAAGACTAGAGTTCATCCCGCAATAAACACAGCCTTCTAGAGCTCTGGCAATGGAAAGCAAACCTTTAAGAAAAAAAAGTTTTAAATGTACAAAAATAGCAAAACATAAAAAAACTATATAATCTTGGTATCGCCAGAATCGTGTGACTCAGAGAATAATGTTATCACACTATTTATTCTGCACGCTGAACACCATAAAAATGAAATCCAAAAAACGAATGGCAGAATTTCTTCTTTCTTTCTTTTTCCCCAATCTCCCTACAATTTTTTTTACAAAAGTTATGCAATACATTATATGTACCCAAAAATGATGCCATCAAAAAGTACAACTTGTCCCGCAAAAAACAAGCCCTCATATGGCTGTGTCAATGGAAAAATAAAACAGTTATGGCTCTTGGAATACGACTGGAAAATTAGTTGAAATTAAATGATTGGCCCATTTAAAAAACCTGCCCTGGTGGGCACGGCAGAGTGGTTAGAAACCCGCCACTGATGGGGTTAATGCTGGAAATAAATAAAAAAATTATTCATCTTTGTGGGGTTTTTTAACATGACAAAAACCTGGAATTTTAATAGGAGTGTGCAGACTTTTATATCCATTAGGCTGGATTCACACGAATGTATATCAGCTCGGTTTTCACGCCGAGCCGATATACGTCGTCCTCATCTGCAGGGGGGGGGGGGGATGGAAGAGCCAGGGGCAGGAAATGAGCTCCCGCCCCCTTTCTGCCTCTTCTCCGCCCCCCTGCACTATTTGCAATGAAAGTAGGCGGGACGGGTGTGTTCCGCGAATTAGCCCCACCCCGTCCCACCTCTCCCCACTGCAAATAGTGCAGAGGGGTGGAGAGGAGGCAGAGAGGGGGCGGGAGCTCAGTTCCTGCTCCTGGCTCTTCCATCCTCCCCCCCCCCTGCAGATGAGGACGACATATATCGGCTCGGCGTGAAAACCGAGCCGATATACGTTCATGTGAATCCAGCCTTAGGGTGGCTAGACACGAGCGTGTTTTTGCGCATACATAGGTGCACACCCATGTACCTTCAAAAACACACATGAATGTAGGTCCGTGCATTGTCTTTAATGGAGCTGCGGCTGCTTCCAGCGGCTCCATTGAAGGCAATGACCTGCCGACACCCCTGAGTTGTTTTTCAGGGAAGGGCTTTATATATAAGCTTTTCCCCTGAAAAAACAGAATTTCAGTGTAAAAAAAAATGCACACATTGTCTTCAATGGAGCAGCGGCTGCTGCCGGCTGCTCCGTTGAAAATAAAAGGTCTTCCGGCACCCATGCATTCTTTTTCAGGGAAGGGCATTACATATAAGCCCTTCCCTGAAAAAGAAAGATTATAATGTAAAAAAATATATATATACTTACCTCTCCGCCGCTGCCGTCACCCCCGCCAGGATGAAAAACACATCTGCCGCATGCGGCAGATGTTTTCTTCATCCCCGCTAGTAAAAACTATTCCCTGCTGCTACATCTGTCACATCTGTGACAGATGCAGCAGAGGAGTTCTTCAATTCTCACGTCAGCTGCGGTAGAGGATTGTCTTGTCAGCAACCCCTTCAATTGAGTTTTAAATATAAGCCCTTCCCTGAAAATCTAGTAAAAGTGCTTTAAAAAACAAAAAAAATAGATACTCACCTCCCTTCAGCTGCTGGGGCTCAGCCGTGTCATCTCCTGCTGTCTCCTGCACTGTGGTGCTGATCTATCAGCAGGCGTGGATTTAAAATCCCCGCCTGCTGAAAGAGCTGAATGTAATTGGCTGAGGTGCTCAGCCAATCACAGGCAGCTCTCCCTGAATAAATGACGGGCAAGAGCTGCCTGTGATTGGCTGAGGTGCTCAGCCAATCACATTCAGCTCTTTCAGGAGGCGGGGATTTTAAATGTGTAACAACTGCGGTAGAGAATTCAAGAATTCCTCTGCTGCATATGTCACAGATGTGGCAGATGTAGCAGCAGGAAATTCTTTTAACTAGCGGGGATGAAGGAAACATCTGCCGCATGCGGCAGATGTGTTCTTGATCCCAGCTGGGGTGACGGCAGCGGCGGAGAGGTAAGTATATATAAATTTGATTTTTTTTTCACACTAAAATCTTGCTTTTTCAGGGAAGGGCTTATATGTAAAGCCCTTCTCTGAAAAAGAATGCAGAGGTGGCGGCAGCGCATTGTTTTCAATGGAGCTGCCGGCAGCAGCCGCTGCTCCATTGAAAACAATGTGTGCATTCCCAATGGTGCACGCATGTCCTATCTTTCCAGGCACATGTCTGTAAAGCACGGACATGTGAACACACCATAGGGAATGCATTTTTGCAAATAGAACAGTGTTTTTGTGCGTGCGTATGCACGCACAAAAACACAGTACTGTGAAGCCACCCTTACATATACATATATACACACACAAATGGTTTCTTTTGTTGTCAGGAGTTCATTGCTTGGAGCTTCTGTGACTTTTTGATAGCTTTTTATTACATTTTTTCTTAGAGATACGAGGATCAAAAAAAGCACAATTCTGGCATTGTGGATTTTGTTGTCTGATGATGTCCATCATTTGGGATTAATAATGTGTTATTTTGATCGATCGGATTGATTAAATCTTTTAATATCCTTTTTTTTTTTGCAATAATTAAAAAAAACGTTGTTTCTGTTGCTTTTACTTTTGTTTAGTTCCCTGAGGGAACTTGAATTTGCAATAGTTTGATTGCTGTTAATGTCATAGCATAGTTTTGCATTATACCGCATTCTGACATGTAGTCTATTAAGGTATGCCACAGGCATGACTTGATAGGCAGTCATTTATGGCAGCCCAGGGACTTTAGAAGGCGCTGGTGGTCATGACAACTGAATAGCACCTCATGATCTCATAAAGAAGGGGGCATTTGGGACTCCTGAACAACAATTAGGGCAATTAATTGCTGCTTTCAGAATTTACAACAACATTTAAAAGGTTAATAGCTGCAATCAGTGTCACCACTGCCCATATTAAAATGGGTAGTCTGGGCTCTTTTCAACCTATGACTTATCCTCTGACTAGCCCATCAATAGATGATGGACGGGGTCTGCCGCTCAGAAGCCCGATTCTGTATGCTAATTTGAAGAATTTGGAGAAGAAGATAAAGAACCAAACAACGATCACCCATCCTCCTAGTATGGTAGCAACAAAACTATCAGGACACTGGATGGAAATAGTGAAATATTTTGTGGATGCATTGTGAGTGACTAACCACCACAAGGACCCAGGAAGGGTCATTGATAGAGATGAGCGAGCACCAAAATGCTCGGGTGCTCGTTACTCGGGACGAAATTTTCGCGATACTCGAGGGTTTGTTTCGAGTAACGAACCCCATTGAAGTCAATGGGCGACCCGAGCATTTTTGTATATCGCCGATGCTCGCTAAGGTTTCCATTTGTGAAAATCTGGGCAATTCAAGAAAGTGATGGGAACGACACAGCAACGGATAGGGCAGGCGAGGGGCTACATGTTGGGCTGCATCTCAAGTTCACAGGTCCCAGTATTAAGCCACAATAGCGACAAGAGTGGGCCCCCCACCTCCCAACAATTTTTACATCTGAAAAGCCCTCATTAGCAATGCATACCTTAGCTAAGCACCACACTACCTCCAACAAAGCACAATCACTGCCTGCATGACACTCCGCTGCCACTTCTCCTGGGTTACATGCTGCCCAACCCCCCCGCACGACCCAGTGTCCACAGCGCACACCAAAGTGTCCCTACGCAGCCTTCAGCTGCCCTCATGCCACACCACCCTCATGTCTATTTATAAGTGCGTCTGCCATGTGGAGGAACCGCAGGCACACACTGCAGAGGGTTGGCACGGCTAGGCAGCGACCCTTTTTAAAAGGGGCGGGGCGATAGCCCACAATGCTGTACAGAAGCAATGAGAAATCCAATCCTGTGCCACCTCCATCAGGAGCTGCACACGTGGGCATAGCAATGGGGAACCTATGTGCCACACACTATTAATTCTGTCAAGGTGTCTGCATGCCCCAGTCAGACAGCGGTTTTTTATAAATAGTCACAGGCAGGTACAACTCCGCAATGGGAATTCCATGTGCACCCACAGCATGGGTGGCTCCCTGGAACCCACCGGCTGTACATAAATGTATCCCATTGCAGTGCCCTGGACAGCAGAGCTAACGTCAGATTAAATGCAGGTGGGCTTCGGCCCACACTGCATGCCCCAACCTGACCGGGGTTTTTAATTCATAGACACAGGCAGGTACAACTCCCTATTGTGAAGTCCCTGTGGACCGACAGCATGGGTGGGTGCCAGAAATCCACCGGCGGTACATAAATATATCCCATTGCATTGCCCATCACAGCTGAGGTAATGTCATGTTTAATGCAGGTGGGCTTCGGCCCACACTGCATGCCCCAGTCAGACTGGGGTTCTTTAGAAGTGGACACATGCAGTTACAACTCCGTGTGGACCGACAGCATGGGTGGGTGCCAGGAAGCCACTGGCGGTACATAAATATATCCCATTGCAGTTTCCAGCACAGCTGAGGTAATGTCATGTTTAATGCAGGTGGGCTTCGGCCCACACTGCATGCCCCAGTCAGACTGGGGTTCTTTACAGGTGGACACATGCAGTTACAACTCCCTGTGGACCGGCAGCATGGGTGGGTGCCAGGAAGCCACCGGTGGTACATAAATATATCCCATTGCAGTTTCAAGCACAGCTGAGGTAATGTCATGTTTAATACAGGTGGTCTTCGGCCCACACTGCATGCCCCAGTCAGACTGGGGTTCTTTAGAAGTGGACACATGCAGTTACAACTCCCTGTGGACCGACAGCATGGGTGGCTCCCTGGAACCCACCGGCGGTACATAAATATATCCCATTGCAGTGCCCAGCACAGCTGATGTAACGTCAGCTTTAATGCAGGTGGGCAAAAAATTAATTGGATTACACTGTAGGCGAGGGCCCCAAAAAATTGGTGTACCAACAGTACTAATGTACCTCAGAAAAATTGCCCATGCCCAACCAAGAGGGCAGGTGAAACCCATTATTCGCTTTGGTTAATGTGGCTTAATGTGTAACTAGGCCTGGAGGCAGCCCAGTTAAAATAAAAATTGGTTCAGGCGCAAGTTTCAACGCTTTAATGAGCATTGAAACATATAAAAATTGTTTACAAAAATTATATGACTGAGCCTTGTGGGCCTAAGAAAAATTGCCCGTTCGGCGTGATTACGTGAGGCTTCAGGAGGAGGAGCAGGAGGAGGAGGATGAATATAATACACAGATTGATGAAGCTAAAAGGTCCCCGTTTTTGATGGTGATAGAGAACGATGCTTCCATCCGCGGGTGCAGCCTACGTATTGTTTAGGTATCGCTGCTGTCCGCTGGTGGAGAAGAAAAGTCTGGGGAAATCCAGGCTTTGTTCATCTTTATGAGTGTAAGCCTGTCGGCACTGTCGGTTGACAGACGGGTACGCTTATCCGTGATGATTCCCCCAGCCGCACTAAACACCCTCTCTGACAAGACGCTAGCCGCAGGACAAGCAAGCACCTCCAGGGCATACAGCGCGAGTTCAGGCCATGTGTCCAGCTTCGACACCCAGTAGTTGTAGGGAGCAGAGGCGTCACGGAGGACGGTCGTGCGATCGGCTACGTACTCCCTCACCATCCTTTAACAGTGCTCCCGCCGACTCAGCCTTGACTGGGGAGCGGTGACACAGTCTTGCTGGGGAGCCAGAAAGCTGTCAAAGGCCTTAGAGAGTGTTCCCCTGCCTGTGCTGTACATACTGCCTGATCTCCGTGCCTCCCCTGCTACCTGGCCCTCGGAACTGCGCCTTCTGCCACTAGCACTGTCAGATGGGAATTTTACCATCAGCTTGTCCGCCAGGGTCCTGTTGTATAGCATCACTCTCGAACCCCTTTCCTCTTCGGGTATGAGAGTGGAAAGGTTCTCCTTATACCCTGGGTCGAGCAGTGTGTACACCCAGTAATCTGTAGTGGCCAGAATGCGTGTAACGCGAGGGTCACGAGAAAGGCATCCTAACATGAAGTCAGCCATGTGTGCCAGGGTACCTGTACGCAACACATGGCTGTCCTCACTAGGAAGATCACTTTCAGGATCCTCCTCCTCCTCCTCCTCAGGCCATACACGCTGAAAGGATGACAGGCAAGCAGCATGGGTACCCTCAGCAGTGGGCCAAGCTGTCTCTTCCCCCTCCTCCTCCTCCTCCTCCTCCTCAACGCGCTGAGATATAGACAGGAGGGTGCTCTGACTATCCAGCGACATACTGTCTTCCCCCGCCTCTGTTTCCGAGCGCAAAGCGTCTGCCTTTATGCTTTGCAGGGAACTTCTCAAGAGGCATAGCAGAGGAATGGTGACGCTAATGATTGCAGCATCGCCGCTCACCATCTGGGTAGACTGCTCAAAGTTTCCAAGGACCTGGCAGATGTCTGCCAACCAGGCCCACTCTTCTGTAAAGAATTGAGGAGGCTGACTCCCACTGCGCCGCCCATGTTGGAGTTGGTATTCCACTATAGCTCTACGCTGCTCATAGAGCCTGGCCAACATGTGGAGCGTAGAGTTCCACCATGTGGGCACGTCACACAGCAGTCGGTGCACTGGCAGATTAAACCGATGTTGCAGGGTGCGCAGGGTGGCAGCGTCCGTGTGGGACTTGCTGAAATGTGCGCAGAGTCGGCGCACTTTTCCGAGCAGGTCTGACAAGCGTGGGTAGCTTTTCAGAAAGTGCTGAACCACCAAATTAAACATGTGGGCCAGGCATGGCACGTATGTGAGGCTGCCGAGCTGCAGAGCCGCCACCAGGTTACACACGACCATGCCCGGTTGGAGGCTAAGCGGCGAAAGCCAGCGGTCGGTCTGCTCTGTCAGACCCTGCAGCAGTTCGTGGGCCGTGTGCCTCTTCTCTCCTAAGCTGAGTAGTTTCAGCACGGCCTGCTGACGCTTGCCCACCGCTGTGCTGCCGTGCCGCGCGACACCCACTGCTGGCGACGTGCTGCTGCTGACACATCTTGATTGCGAGACAGAGGTTGTGTAGGAGGAGAAGGAGGAGGAGGGTGGTTTAGTGGAGGAAGCATACACCGCCGCAGATACCAGCACCGAGCTGGGGCCCGCAATTCTGGGGGTGGGTAGGACGTGAGCGGTCCCAGGCTCTGACTCTGTCCCAGCCTTCACTAAATTCACCCAATCTGCCGTCAGGGAGATATAGTGGCCCTGCCTGTCTGTGCTTGTCCACGTGTCCGTTGTTAAGTGGACCTTGGCAGTAACCGCGTTGGTGAGGGCGCGTACAATGTTGCGGGAGACGTGGTCGTGCAGGGCCGGGACGGCACATCGGGAAAAGTATTGGCGACTGGGAACTGAGTAGCGGGGGGCCGCGGCCGCCATCATACCTTTGAAAGCCTTAGTTTCCACAACCCTATACGGCAGCATCTCAAGGCTGATAAATTTGGCTATGTGCACGTTTAACGCTTGAGCGTGCGAGTGCGTGGCGGCGTACTTGCGCTTGCGCTCCAACACTTGCACTAGCGACGGCTGGACGGTGCGCTGAGAGACATTGGTGGATGGGGCTGAGGTCAGCGGAGTTGAGGGTGTGGGTGCAGGCCAGGAGACGGTAGTGCCTGTGTCCTGAGAGGGGGGTTGGATCTTAGTGGCAGGTTGGGGCACAGGGGGAGAGGCAGCGGTGCAAACCGGAGGCGGTGAACGGCCTTCGTCCCACCTTGTGGGGTGCTTGGCCATCATATGTCTGCGCATGCTGGTGGTGGTGAGGCTGGTGGTGGTGGCTCCCCGGCTGATCTTGGCGCGAAAAAGGTTGCACACCACTGTTCGTCGGTCGTCTGCACTCTCAGTGAAAAACTGCCAGACCTTTGAGCACCTCGGCCTCTGCAGGGTGGCATGGCGCGAGGGGGCGCTTTGGAAAACAGTTGGTGGATTATTCGGTCTGGCCCTGCCTCTACCCCTGGCCACCGCACTGCCTCTTCCAACCTGCCCTGCTGCTGCACTTGCCTCTCCCTCTGAAGACCTGTCCTCAGTAGGCGTAGCAAACCAGGTGGGGTCAGTCACCTCATCGTCCTGCTGCTCTTCCCCCGAATCCTCTGTGCGCTCCTCCCTCGGACTTACTCCAATTACTACTACCTGAGTGATAAACAACTGTGTCTCATCGTCATCGTCCTTCTCACCCACTGAAAGCTCTTGAGACAGTTGCCGGAAGTCCCCAGCCTCATCCCCCGGACCCTGGGAACTTTCCAAAGGTTGGGCATTGGTCACGACAAACTCCCCCGGTGGGAGAGGAACCATTGCTGGCCATTCTGGGCAGGGGCCCGGGAACAGTTCCTGGGAGTCTGCCTGCTCCTCAGAATGTGTCATTGTAATGGAGTGAGGAGGCTGGGAGGAAGGAGGAGCAGCAGCCAGAGGATTCAGAGTTGCAGCAGTGGACGGCGCAGAATTCTGGGTGGTCGATAGATTGCTGGATGCACTTTCTGCCATCCACGACAGGACCTGCTCACACTGCTCATTTTTTAATAAAGGTCTACCGCGTGGACCCATTAATTGTGAGATGAATGTGGGGATGCCAGAAACGTGCCTCTCTCCTAATCCCGCAGCAGTCGGCTGCGATACACCTGGATCAGGAGCTCGGCCTGTGCCCACACCCTGACTTGGGCCTCCGCGTCCTCGCCCGCGTCCATGTCCTCTAGGCCTACCCCTACCCCTCAGCATGCTGTATTACCAGTAGTGCAGAAGCAGAACGCTGTAATTAAATGTGCCGCTTATTGGCCTGTGGTTGGAGGCTGACTTCCCTTACGGAACGCACAGCAGAGCCAGGAAACAATTTTGCGCACGCCTGTAGTGAGACGTAGGTGCGTATGACTGAGCTAGAGGAATTCACAGCGCAGAAGCAGTCAAGTGGCCAAAGGCCAGTAGTAGGCCTTAAGTATTTTGCTTCTATTTTTTTAAAATGCTGAGCTGATACAGCAGACAGATACTGTAGGCAGCGTATAATATTATGTATACTGTTTCCCTCTGGCAGGATGACGGCGGTGATGTAACAGAGACAGCAGACCCAGGAAACAATTTTGCGCAAGCCTGCTGTAATGCTTAGCTGCGTATTAATTAGGACTACTACCCCCAGCAGACAGATACTGTAGGCAGCGTATAATATTATGTATACTGTTTCCCTCTGACGGGATGACGGCAGTGATGTAACAGAGACAGCAGACCCAGGAAACAATTTTGCGCAAGCCTGCTGAAACGCTTAGCTGCGTATTAATTAGGACTACTACCACCAGCAGACAGATACTGTAGGCAGCGTATAATATTATGTATACTGTTTCCCTCTGGCGGGATGACGGCGGTGATGTAACAGAGACAGCAGACCCAGGAAACAATTTTGCGCAAGCCTGTTATAACGCTTAGCTGCGTATTAAATAGGACTACTACCCCCAGCAGACAGATACTGTAGGCAGCGTATAATATTATGTATACTGTTTCCCTCTGGCGGGATGACGGCGGTGATGTAACAGAGACAGCAGACCCAGGAAACAATTTTGCGCAAGCCTGCTGAAACGCTTAGCTGCGTATTAATTAGGACTACTACCCCCAGCAGACAGATACTGTAGGCAGCGTATAATATTATGTATACTGTTTCCCTCTGGCGGGATGACGGCGGTGATGTAACAGAGACAGCAGACCCAGGAAACAATTTTGCGCAAGCCTGCTGTAACGCTTAGCTGTGTATTAATTAGGACTACTACCCCCAGCAGACAGATACTGTAGGCAGCGTATAATATTATGTATACTGTTTCCCTCTGGCGGGATGACGGCGGTGATGTAACAGAGACAGCAGAGCCAGGAAACAATTTTGCGCAAGCCTGCTGTAACGCTTAGCTGCGTATTAATTAGGACTACTACCCCCAGCAGACAGATACTGTAGGCAGCGTATAGTATTATGTATACTGTTTCCCTATGGCGGGATGACGGCGGTGATGTAACAGAGACAGCAGACCCAGGAAACAATTTTGCGCAAGCCTGCTGTAACGCTTAGCTGCGTATTATTTAGGACTACTACCCCCAGCAGACACGCAGTAAACTGAAGACGGTCACAGGCAGCCCAAAAATAGTATTTTTCCCCAATTTTTTTGAAACAGCCCACTGTCTATATAGTCTGGATATCTCTTTCCCTGCCTTACCAGTACTGGCCCTATACTCTGTACAATGACTGCAGACTGAGGACGCAATGCTCTGCACGCCCGATATACAAAAAAAAATTGTGCAACACTGCTAAAAGCAGCCTCAACAGTACTGCACATGGTCAGATGTGGCCCTAAGAAGGACCGTTGGGGTTCTTGAAGCCTAAAATCACTCCTAACGCTCTCCCTATAGCAGCTCCGGCATCAGCAGCACTTTCCCTGATCTCTGTCAGAATGCATCTGTGGCGAGCCGCGGGAGGGGCCGATTTTTATACTCGGGTGACACCTGATCTCCCCAGCCACTCACTGCAGGGGGGTGGTATAGGGCTTGAATGTCGCAGGGGGAAGTTGTAATGCCTTCCCTGTCTTTCTATTGGCCAGAAAAGCGCGCTAACGTCTCAGAGATGAAAGTGAAAGTAACTCGAACATCGCGTGGTGCTCGCCTCTAGTAACGAGCATCTCGAACACGCTAATACTCGAACGAGTATCAAGCTCGGACGAGTATGTTCGCTCATCTCTAGTCATTGACCTCACAATTCATGCTGTGTTGCAGTTGATAGTAAGGCAGTCATGTTGTGCTTGCAGCTCTCCAGTAATGCAGTAGGTGGTTACCAATAAGGTCCCAAGCCTATCTTTATTCCTGGACATGAAATGTTCATGATCTGTGGCAGGGACCCGTCTGTGTGGATTCTGAGAAGCTAAAATTAAACAGCAAATTCTTACACTATAAATAGCTAAGAAAATAAGTGTCCTGAGACCCTATTACATTATTATGGGTGTGCAGAGCAGAGGTTTGTACCTTTGTGGCTTCTGCCCCTGGGAGAGCTGATGAGTTATAAAAGAAGGACGCGGTTACCCGTTAGTGTCAGTAATTTTATATCTGAGCTGGAATATTCACACATATTCCATTTTTCCACCCATTTCTGCTGTTTCATTGTGGCCATCCATTCTATTAATTTGAAGAATTTTAGAAGGAAGATGAAGAACCAAACAATGATCACCAGAGTTCTCCTCATGAGTTTATCAGACAATCAGAATACAATCTATGTCCTCTTCATTGTCTTCCTCCTCATCTACCTGATGACCTTCTTGACCAACTTTCTCATCATCCTTCTAGTTGTTACTTGCGCTCATCTTCATACACCCATGTACTTCTTTCTCGGGAACTTGGCATTCTTGGACATGTCCTACTCATCAGTCACTGCACCAAGGTTGCTCTTTGACCTGATCACTCAGGACTGGTTCATCTCCCTCCCTGACTGCATAGCGCAAATGTTCTTTGTGATCTATTTCGGAAGCTCTGAGGTTTTCCTGTTGTCCTCCATGTCCTATGACCGATATTTAGCCATTTGCCATCCTCTTCACTACTCTCAGGTCATGTCTTGGGACACATGCAGTCATTTGGTGTCTTTGGTTTGGTCTTCTGCTCTCCTCGCCCCCATCATTTACACCTTATGTTTAAGGAGGTTGACGTTTTGTGGTCCCAACTTCATCCACAATTTCTTTTGTGATCTTCCCCAGTTGTTCCAGATCTCTTGTACTAATACATCCATCAATGTTCTAGTCTTGCTAACTGTAGGGTGTGTTCAAGGCATCGTAGCCTCGGTTACTACATTTTACCCATATTTTAGAATTTTTATCACAGTGCACAAAATTCGCACCAGTGATGGAAAACATAAAGCTTTCTCCACCTGTACATCTCATCTGACTGTGGTTTTCATATTTTATACGGCAGTAACTTTTATCTATTTTGTCCCTAACACAAGTGATCTTTCTACATTGAACCAAGTACTCACTGTGATCTATGCACTAATAACCCCCTTACTCAACCCCTTAATCTACAGCCTGAGGAGCAAAGACCTGAAGGCCGCACTGCAGAAAGCTATACATATACACGTAATGATGCCAGACTACAGTAGAAGAGGATGCACATGACTCCTGCTCGGGATTCTTTATAGATTTATTGTGTAGACAACACAATCTTGTGGCAGCATTTATTAAATTCAAAACCAAGACCACGGGGTCCAACATGGAGTTTTGGGGTTTGCTTGCACCGTAAATAAATCTCAGTCACCTACTTGGAAGCACAAGTATGGGGGTCCCAGTTTAGGTGGGCATCATATCTCTTTCTCATACACAGTTGGGATTGGCACATGCCTCTCACTAAGAAATGTTTTTAAAATATTTTATTTGCTCTCTTTGTTTCTACACACATCCAAGTTACCAACAAAGAGAAGAACACCACTCTGAAGGAAGCTCTTGACCATCTGAATACTGTCCATCTTTCGTTTTTTCCATCCTCGCATTTCAAGATCCGTGACTTCTTTTAGTTTTCCATTGACATGGTCGAATGAGAGCTTATTGTTTTGCGGAACGTTTTGTACTTTTAATGGTACCATGTTTTGAAATCTAATGTGCTGAAAAAAAACTATATTTTTGATTGGGCTGAAATAGATAAAAAATGTGATTGCTCCATTGTGTTGGGCTTTTGTTTTTGCAGTATTTACATTGAGATAAAAATTCCTTTGACACCAAATTCATATAAGATTTTATGTTGTACTACTTTTAACAAATAGAAGGCTACATAATTTTTACAATTTTTTATTTTTATGCGGCGGAGTAGCATTCAAGATTCAGGACCTGTTTCACAGAATCCAAGATGATTGGGAGGCATGTTTACATGAGCAGGAAATGTGTTTCATACACAGGAAGGAGGCACAAGGCAAAGGCTGCAAAAATGTCTACTGTCCAGTTGAGGGTCAATGCTGTCATTATGTCATATTTAATTGGTTTGGGTGGATTTCCATGACCAAGACTCCCAAAGAAGCCCATGACCGCTCAAACTACCATATGTGTGTGTGTGTATGTGTATACAGTGGATATAAAAAATCTATACACCCCTGTTAATATGGCAGCTTTTTGTCATGTTGAGAAACCCAACAAAGAACCATCATTTCAGATTTATTTCTGCCTTTGATGTGACCAGTTATCTGTACAATTCCATTAAAGAACAAACTGAAGTCTTTCAGGATGGAAAAAAAAATTACAAAAATAAAATAATGTGGTCGCATAAGTCTGAACAGGAGAAGGGCACCAAAAAATCTCCAAGGAATCATATATACTATGGAGCACAGTGAAGATGGCCATTAAGAAGTGGTTTATATTTGGTACAACAGTGACCATACCAAGAACTGGACACCCATCAAAAATTGATGAAAAGACTAGAGAAAAATTGTTCCAGGAGGCTGTCAAGAGGCCTATAGCAACATTAAAAGAGCTGCAGGAGTTTCTGGCAAGTACTGGTTGTGTAGTTCATGTGACAACCATCTCTGGTATTCTTCATATGTCTGGGCTGTGGGGTAGGGTAGCAAGATGGAAGCCTTTTCTAACAAAGGAGAACATCCAAGCCCGCCTGTGTTCTGCCAAAACTTCCATCCAGTCTGCGGGAAGTCTGTGGGAGAATGTGTTATGTCTGATGAGACCAAGGGGGACTTTTTGGCCATAATTCCAAAAGGTATGTTTGTCACAAAGCCAATACTGTGCATCACTAGAAGACCCTCAGACCGCAGTGAAGATGGTGGGGGCAGCATTATGTGTGGGGCTGTTTATCTGCTGCTGGAACTGGGGCTTTAGTAAAGATGGAGGGAATTATGGACAGTTCCAAATATCAGTCTATTTTGGCATAAAATCTTCAGGCCTCTGCTGAAAAGATGAAGATGAAGAGGAATTTTACCTTCTATCACAACAACCCAAAGCAGACCTCTAAATAGCCAAAAGATCAAAATGGAATAGCCCAGCCAGAGCCCAGAACTGAATCTCATTGAAGATCTGTGGGTAGACCTGAAGAGGGCACTACACCAGATGCACTCGCATGCTGACAGATAGGCCGCCTGCACACGGGCGGAAATCCCGCGGCGGGATTTTCCGCTGGATTTCCGCCACTGAAAGCCTGCATAGGAGTGCATTACAATACGCACTCCTATGCAGACGGCCGCGGTTTGGCCGCGCGAAATGTCGCGCGGCAAACAAACCGCGGCATGTCCTATTTCTGTGCGGGGCTTGCAGAGCCTCGCACAGAAACGTCACTCACCCGGCCGCCGGCTCCGGTCTGCGCATGCGCCGGCTGCCCGGCAGCCGGCACATGAAAGAGCCGGGGCCGCCAAGCGCGGGTGAGTACGCGCTTGTCCCTGCAGGCGCTGGGGTCGGGTCCCGCGGCGAGAATTCTCGCCGCCGGATCCGACCCGCCCGTCTGCAGGCGGCCATATAGAGTGATTTTGCAACTAAGAGTGGGCAAAGATTTCCAAGTCAAGATGTGCCAGGTTGAAGACACCTACCCAAAAAGACTGAGTACTGTCATAAAGTCAAAGGGTACATCAACAAAATATTAGCTTTAAGGTGTGCATATTTTTGTAAATATATTATTTATTTTTTTTTTTTCCACCCTTGAAGATTTCTATGTTTTTCAATGGATTGTACAGATAGCCGATCACATTCAAGGTGGAAGTAAATCAGAAATTATTCATCTTTGTAGGATTTTTTAACATGACAAAAACCTGGCATTTTAATAGGGGTGCGTAGACATTTTATATCCACTGTATATACATATATACACACACAAATGTTTTTTGTGTTGTCAGGGGTTCGTTGCTTGGAGCTTATGTGACTTTTTGCTAGCTTTTTATTACATTTTTGTTAGAGACAATGACCAAAAAAAGGACAATTCTGGCATTGTGTGTTTTGTTTTTTTTTGATGACGCCCATCATGTGGGATTAATAATGTGTTATTGTGATAAATCAGACTTTTCTGGTCGTGGCGATACCTTTTAATATCTCAAAACTTTTATTTTCCTTTACTTTTTGCAATGATAAAAAAAACCTTTTTCACTTGTTTGTACTTTTATTTAGTTCCCTGAGGGAACTTGAATTTTCCAATTGTTTGATTGGTCATACAATATAATGTCCTGCATAGTTTTGCATTATAGCGCATTCTGACAAGTAGTCTTTAAGGGTCTTCACATGGGCCACAGCGATATCACCGTGAGCAAATCACAGCGGTATCACAGCTGTGTTTGAACGATTTAATGGCAATATTGCGGTTTTCTAGCATTACAAAGTTGTACTACTTTGTAGCACTGTCTTGCCAGGATTTTTGTGGGGTAGAGAGGGCTTGAAATATAAGCCCGAAAATAAGCCCTGACTGCATTAATAACAAAAATAGATTACCTAAAAGGCGCGGACCGCTCCGCTGCACATTTCCTCCTGAAACTCTGGCACTTGTTTGTA
Source organism: Eleutherodactylus coqui (assembly GCF_035609145.1). NCBI lineage: Eukaryota > Metazoa > Chordata > Amphibia > Anura > Eleutherodactylidae > Eleutherodactylus > Eleutherodactylus coqui. Next base: position 220,734,940 of record NC_089839.1, read on the forward strand.
GTCTTCAGCGAGTGCTTCCTGGACAGGGGGTTCAATCATGTTCAATACAATGGCTGTGATTGGTTCATTGAGCGCTGCATTGATTGGCTGAGCCACAGTGCTCGAGAACCAATTAGAGTCAGCGCATCCTGAAGGTGGGATTTTGAACCCCTGACCAGGAAGTGCTGGCTGAAGACTACAAACAAGTGCCGAAACTTAAGGAGGACAAGTGCAGCAGAGTGGACAGCACCTGTTAAGTAAAGTATTGTTGCTTTTTTTATGCAGCTAGGGCTTATTTTAGGGCTCAAATAGTAGGACTTCCTACTGTAAAATTGCATCACACTGCACGAAAACTGCAATTACTTGTAATGCGATGCAACACAAAGAAAGGCTCAATGGGGAAACATGGACCACAAAAAAAAAATTGCAAATCGCGGCTGTATAGAGCATGTCGCAATTTTTTTTCTCGCAATATAGCAGCCTACAAAACATGGCTAATGTGAAGGAATCCCCTGGAAAGGATGGACTTCACATACATGCAATTTGTAGCACTAGAGGGGCTTTAGAAGGCTCTGGCAACCGAATAGCACCTCACAATCCCATTGCGCAAGGAACATATGGAACCCTTGAACAACTATCAGAATTGACAGCAACATTTAAAAGGTTAACAGCCCCGATCAGTGTCCATGCTGATCACTCCTGTAGTGGGCGGGTGTAAGCTGTCAAAGAAAGCTGGAAACTGCTGTGTATAAAGCGGGATCGGCTCCATACAAACCCTGCGCCTCTGGGACGTAAATGTACACCCTGGGTTGTAGAGTCGTTAAGTAGCCTCAAAGGCTTGCATATATAATGTTTTTGTTTAGCCAATAAAGGTGTCACCTCCATAATATGTTGTCTTTTTTGGGCTCTTTTCAACTGAAGAACCCCCATCCATCAGCTGATCATCGGGCCTACTATCCAGTGCAGCAGGCCAGATGTCGCCATCAACAGAGAGGGGAAGAAGAAGGACCGTTGGCTTCAGTGATTTCAATGGGAGTGCTGCACTGCCATTTCACTTCCTGTTACTGACTTTCTGTCTTGGTCAAGAAGTAGAATTGTGGCACAGCGCTCTGATTGATTTCAGTGGAAGTAAAGCCAATGCCACCACTTCTTTCCCTGCCCTCTGATGATGAAAATGAGCGTCCTGAGACCCTATTATATACTTATGGATGTGCAGAGCAGAGGTTTGGGGCTTCTGTGCCTCTGAGAACTGTTGAATTATAAAATAAAGGACACTGTATAGTGTTAGTATCAGCAATTTTATATCCAAGCTGAGATATTCACCAATTGTAGTCATATATTTCCCCAAATTTTCCTGATGTTTCATTATTGCCATCAATTTTATTAATTTGAAGAATTTGGGTTAGAAGATAAAGAACCAAACAATGATCACGAGTTATCCTACCACCGGCGTAACTATAGGGGATGCGGTTGCACCCGTGCCCAGGAGTCCATGACCTCTTCTCCATATAGGGACCCCAGTACTATAATTAAAGCATTATAGATGGGGCCCTGTTGGAGGATTTGCATTGGGGCCCAGGAGCTTCAAGTTACGCCTCTGCGTTAAGGGGTTTAAAGAAGTCGTGGAGGCCCCAAGATAAATGTTTGCACCGCGGCTCATGAGCGTTTAGCTACGCCCCTGTTGGTAGCAACAAAACTATTAGGACAGTGGATGGGAATGGTGAAGTACTGTGGATGCATTTTGAGTGACTAACCACCACAAGAATCCATGAAGACTCCACCTCACAATTCCTTGTGTGTTGCACTTGACAATAAGGCAGCCATATTGTGCTTGCAGCTCTCCAGTACAGCTGAGTCAATTTATACATCCGGCCTTGCAAAAGGTTATGTAGTTCTAATTTTTTTTAGATGTTGTTAGGACCTAAGCCAATAGGAAGAATCCAAGAGTATAGCTTTAAAAGACCTGTGCAAACTACGTAATACTCCAAAAACAGCGGAATTTTTGCAATTTTTTTCACTTTTTGCTCAATATCTCCTAAAGCATGCATCTGACAGAAAAAGTCAGATGCATACACTAAAGTAGATTAAATCTGCTAAATCTAGCTCAGAGCATCCAGTACTTTCCGAGACACAGCTCTTCAAAAATTGGGCATTTGTTCCAAAAAGTGAAACATTTTCGTTTTAGTCATGTATCTTGTCAAATATAGTAAAAAATACTGCGCCAACAAGGACAGTTATAGTTAATGAATTTGAAATACATTTATTTCACTTCAATTTGAGCTTCGATGGGCACCCATATGGCCAATGGTTTTCTCAAAAATGGCATATACCAAAAACCTGAAAGACTTGATTTTGGGAAAAATCAATCAAAACAGTTCACGTAGTAAAGTATTTCAAGAAAGAAGGGGTAAAATAGATAATGAATATTTACATGTAAAAAATCAATATATCTTTTATAATTTAATCTGTTTTGACGTCCCTAGCTTTGAGAAATCTTCCTCTTGAGCAGGTGAAGGCTTCTAACGTCGTTTGTAAACATAGGGTATTCTTCCTCATTGTTGGAATCCTCAAATTGAAGAGACGGCATGTTTTGGCATAATTTGCCACCACAAAATTTACAAAGGCCTGAGCATTTAGGTCCAGCTTTGCGGCAGCTGAAAATGCCGCTGCAGCTTTTGTTGCATTTACAGGAAAATCATGCGCAGTAGAAGCTCAGGAGCGGGATGCATGGTGATGGGGGTAAACATCTGATAATCAAGCTTCCACCCCCATTCTGTAGGACTTTTGTTAGCCCCCAACAACTTTTGAACTTGATGGTAAGTTCTGTAGGCATGGTGACTTGCTGAATCTTCTGTTGGGGCAAACGAGTAAGCCTAATCTTGGTGTTGGCTGCAAATAAAACAAACAACTGGTAGTGGAGACCATTCAAAATCCGCACCAGCGATGGAAAGCATAAAGCTTTCTCCTCTTGTACATCTCATTTGACTGGGGTTTTTATATTTTATGCTTCAGTAATTTTTACCTATTTTGTTCCTAACACAAGTAATCTTCTTACACTGAACCAAGGGGTCACTGTGATCTATGCACTAATCACCCCCTTACTTGACCCCTTAATCTACAGCCTGAGGAGCAAAGACCTGAAGGCCGCACTATACATAAACACGGGATGATGCCAGACTATAGTAGAAGAGGATGCACATGACTCCTGCTCGGAATTCTTTATAGATTTATTGTGTAGACAACACAATCTTGTAGCAGCATTTATTAGATTCAGAACCAAGACCATGGGGTACAACATGGAGTTTTGGGGTTTGCTTGCACCGTAAAAAAATCTCAGTGACCTACTTGGAGGCACAAGTATGGAGGTCCCAGTTTAAGTGAGCATCATCTCTCTTTCTCATACTTGGGATTGACACATGCCTCTCACTAAGAAATGTTTTAAAAATATTTTATTTTCTCTTTGTTTCTAGACACATCAAAGTTACCAACAAAGAGAAGAACACTGCTCTGAAGGAAGCTCTTGACCCTTGGAAGACTGTCCATCTTTCATTTTTCCGTTTTCATTTTTTCCATCCTCACCTTTCAAGATCCAAAACTTTTTCTATTGTTCCATTGACGTGGCTGAATGAGAGCTTACTGTTTTGCAGAACGATTTGTACTTTTAGGCCTCTTTCACACGGGTAAACGCAATATCACAGTCATATCGCAGTTGTGTACTGTGTAGAGATGAGCGAACACCAAAATGTTCGGGTGTTCGTTATTCGGAACGAACTTCCCGTGATGCTCGAGGGTTCGTTTCGAACAACGAACCCCATTGAAGTCAATGGGCGACCAGAACATTTTTGTATTTCGCCGATGCTCGCTAAGGTTTTCATGTGTGAAAATCTGGGCAATTCAGGAAAGTGATGGGAATGACACAGTGACGGATAGGGCAGGCGAGGGGCTACGTGTTGGGCTGCATCTCAAGTTCACAGGTCCCACTATTAAGCCACAATACCGGCAAGAGTGGGCCCCCCCCCTCCCAACAACTTTTACTTCTGAAAAGCCCTCATTAGCATGGCATACCTTTGCTAAGCACCACACTACCTCCAACAAAGCACAATCACTGCCTGCATGACACTCCACTGACACTTCTCCTGGGTTACATGCTGCCCAACCGCCCCCCCTCCCCCCCCACAGCGCACACCAAAGTGTCCCTGGGCAGCCTTCAGCTGCCCTCATGCCACACCATGCTCATGTCTATTTAGAATTGCGTCTGCCATGACGAGGGACCGCAGGCACACACTGCAGAGGTTGGCACGGCTAGGCAGCGACCCTCTTTAAAAGTGGCGGAGCGATAGCCCACAATGCTGTACAGAAGCAATGAGAAATAGAATCCTGTGCCACCGCCATCAGGAGCTGCACACGTGGGCATAGCAATGGGGAACCTATGTGCCACACACTATTCATTCTGTCAAGGTGTCTGCATGCCCCAGTCAGACCGGGCTTTTTAATTCATAGACACAGGCAGGTACAACTCCCTATTGTGAAGTCCCTGTCGACCCACAGCATGGGTGGCTCCCTGGAACCCACCGGCGGCACACAGAAATATCCCATTGCATTGCCCAACACAGCTGAGGTAGTAATGTCGTGCTTAATGCAGGTGGGCTTCGGCCCGCACTGCATGCCCCAGTCTGACTGGGGTTCTTTATAAGTGTACAGATGTAGTAAAAACTCCGTGTGCACCTACAGCATGGGTGGGTGCCAGGAAGCCACCGGCGGTACATAGAAATATCCCATTGCATTGCCCAACACAGCTGAGGTAGTAATGTTGTGCTTAACCCTTTCCAATCCAATTTGTATATGGTTTTCCTAGGGGGCTTACTCTTTTTCTGCTGTTATACAACGGCGCTATATGCTGGCTAAAGCCAGTACTGCATGAGCTGACACGTAGGATAGGCTCCGACAGCAGAGAGGCTGGCAATATACAGTAAGAGAACCCCGACGGACGTCTACCAACAACGGAGCTGTACAGCCTTAAACCCTAATGTCTTCACAGGTCACACAGTGGACTGGAAAGGGTTAATGCAGGTGGGTTTCGGCCCACACTGCATGCCCCAGTCAGACTGGGGTTCTTTACAAGTGGACACATGTAGGTTAAACTCCCTGTGGACCCACTGCCTGGGTGGGTGCCAGGAAGCCACCGGCGGTACATAGAAATATCCCATTGCATTGCCCAACACAGCTGAGGTAGTAATGTCGTGCGTAATACAGGTGGGCTTCGGCCCACACTGCATGCCCCAGTCAGACGGGTTCTTTAGAAGTGTACAGATGTATTAAAAACTCAGTGTGCACCTACAGCATGGGTGGCTCCCTGGAACCCACCGGCGGTACATAAAAATATCCCATTGCATTGCCCAACACAGCTGAGGTAACGTCAGCTGTAATGCAGGTGGCCTAAAAATTAATTTGATTACACTGTAGGCGAGGGCCCACAAAAATTGCTGTATCAACAGTACTAATGTACATCCCAAAAATTGGCCATGGCCAGCCAAGAGGGCAGGTGAAACCCATTAATCGCTTTGGTTAATGTGGCTTAAGTGGTAACTAGGCCTGGAGGCAGCCCAGTGTAACGAAAAATTGGTTCAAGTTAAAGTTCCAATGCTTTTAAGCGCATTGAAACTTATAAAAATTGTTCTGAAAAATTATTTGAGTGAGCCTTGTGGCCCTAAGAAAAATTGCCCGTTCAGCGTGATTACGTGAGGTTTCAGGAGGAGGAGCAGGAGGAGGAGGAGGAGGAATATTAGACACAGATTGATGAAGCAGAAATGTCCCCGTTTTGGATGGTGAGAGAGAACGTAGCTTCCATCCGCGGGTGCAGCCTACGTATTGCTTACGTATCGCTGCTGTCCGCTGGTGGAGAACAGAAGTCTGGGGAAATCCAGCCTTTGTTCATCTTGATGAGTGTTAGCCTGTCGGCACTGTCGGTTGACAAGCGGCTACGCTTATCTGTGATGATTCCCCCAGCCGCACTAAACACCCTCTCCGACAACACGCTAGCCGCAGGACAAGCAAGCACCTCCAGGGCATACAGCGCTAGTTCAGGCCACATGTCCAGCTTCGACACCCAGTAGTTGTAGGGGGCAGAGGCGTCACCAAGGATGGTCGTGCGATCCGCTACGTACTCCCTCACCATCCTTTTACAGTGCTCCCGCCGACTCAGCCGTGACTGGGGAGCGGTGACACAGTCTTGGTGGGGAGCCATAAAGCTGGCCAGGCCCTTAAAGACTGTTGCACTGCCTGGGATGTACATGCTGCTCGATCTACGCACATCCCCTGCTACCTTGCCCTCGGTACTGCACCTTCTGCCACTAGCGCTGTCGGCTGGGAATTTTACCATCAACTTGTCCGCAAGGGTCCTGTGGTATAGCAACACTCTCGAACCCCTTTCCTCTTCGGGAATCAGAGTGGGCAGGTTCTCCTTATACCGTGGATCGAGCAGTGTGTACACCCAGTAATCCGTAGTGGCCAGAATGCGTGCAACGCGAGGGTCACGAGAAAGGCATCCTAACATGAAGTCAGCCATGTGTGCCAGGGTACCTGTACGCAACACATGGCTGTCTTCACTAGGAAGATCACTTTCAGGATCCTCCTCCTCCTCCTCCTCAGGCCATACACGCTGAAAGGATGACAGGCAATCAGCCGGTGTACCGTCAGCAGCGGCCCAAGCTGTCTCTTCCCCCTCCTCCTCATCCTCCTCATGCTCCTCCTCCTCCTCCTGTGTGGGACTTGCGGAAATGTGCGCAGAGCCGGCGCGCCTTTACGAGCAGGTCTGACAAGCGTGGGTAGCTTTTCAGAAACCGCTGAACCACCAAATTAAAGACGTGGGCCAGGCATGGCACGTGCGTGAGGCTGCCAAGCTGCAGAGCCGCCACCAGGTTACGCCCGTTGTCACACACGACCATGCCCGGTTGGAGGCTCAGCGGCGCAAGCCAGCGGTCGGTCTGCTCTGTCAGACCCTGCAGCAGTTCGTGGGCCGTGTGCCTCTTATCGCCTAAGCTGAGTAGTTTCAGCACGGCCTGCTGACGCTTGCCCACCGCTGTGCTGCCACACCGCGCGACACCGACTGCTGGCGACATGCTGCTGCTAACACATCTTGATTGCGAGACAGAGGAGGAGGAGGAGGAGGAGGGTGCTTTAGTGGAGGAAGCATACACCTCCGCAGATACCAGCACCGAGCTGGGGCCCGCAATTCTGGGGGTGGGTAGGACGTGAGCGGTCCCAGGCTCTGACTCTGTCCCAGCCTCCACTAAATTCACCCAATGTGCCGTCAGGGAGATGTAGTGGCCCTGCCCGCCTGTGCTTGTCCACGTGTCCGTAGTTAAGTGGACCGTGGCAGTAACCGCGTTGGTGAGGGCGCGCACAATGTTGCGGGAGACGTGGTCGTGCAGGGCTGGGACGGCACATCGGGAAAAGTAGTGGCGACTGGGAACTGAGTAGCGCAGGGCCGCCGTCTCCATGATACTTTTGAAGGACTCAGTTTCCACAACCCTATACGGCAGCATCTCAAGGCTGATGAATTTTGCTATGCGGACGGTTAACGTTTGAGCGTGCGGGTGCGTGGCGGCGTACTTGCGCTTGCGCTCGAACACTTGCGCAAGCGACGGCTGAACGGTGCGCTGAACTACACTGCTGGATGGGGCCGAGGACAGCGGAGATGAGGGTGTGGGTGCAGGCCATGAGGCGGTAGTGCCTGTGTCCTGAGAGGGGGGTTGCATCTCAGTGGCAGGTTGGGGCACAGGGGGAGAGGCAGGGGTGCAAACCGGAGGCGGTGAACGGCCTTCGTCCCACCTTGTGGGGTGCTTGGCCATCATATGTCTGCGCATGGTGGTGGTGGTGAGGCTGTTGGTGTTGGCTCCCCGGCTGAGCTTTGCGCAACAAAGGTTGCACACCACTGTTCGTCGGTCGTCAGGCGTCTCTGTGAAAAACTGCCAGACCTTAGAGCACCTCGGCCTCTGCAGGGTGGCATGGCGCGAGGGGGCGCTTTGGGAAACACTTGGTGGATTATTCGGTCTGGCCCTGCCTCTACCCCTGGCCCTGGCCACCGCACTGCCTCTTGCAACCTGCCCTGCTGATGCCCTTGACTCCCCCTCTGAAGACCTGTCCTCCTGAGTAAGCGTTGCACACCAGGTGGGGTCAGTCACCTCATCGTCCTGCTGCTCTTCCTCCGAATCCTCTGTGCGCTGCTCCCTTGGACTTACTGCCCTTACTACTACCTCACTGCAAGACAACTGTGTCTGATCGTCATCGTCCTCCTCACCCACAGAAAGTTGTTGAGACAGTTGGCGGAAGTCCCCAGCCTCTTCCCTCGGACCCCGGGAACTTTCGAATGGTTGGGCATCAGTGACGATAAACTCCTCTGGTGGGAGAGGAACCGCTGCTGCCCAATCTAAGCAGGGGCCCGAGAACAGTTCCTGGGAGTGTTCCCGCTCCTGAGCAGGTGTCATTGTAGTGGAGTGAGGAGGCTGGGAGGAAGGAGGAGCAGCAGACAGAGGATTCGGATTTGCAGCAGTGGACGGCGCAGAACTGCGTGTTGACGATAGGTTGCTCGAAGCACTTTCTGCCATCCAGGACAGGACCTGCTCACACTGCTCATTTTCTAATAACCGTCTCCCGCGTGGACCCATTAATTGGGCGATGAATGTGGGGACGCCAGAAACGTGCCTCTCTCCTAATCGCGCAGCAGTCGGCTGCGACACACCGGGATCAGGAGCTCGGCCTGTGCCCACACCCTGACTTGGCCCTCCGCGTCCTCGGCCGCGTCCACGTCCTCTAGGCCTACCCCTACCCCTCACCATGCTGTATTACCAGTGATTTGATTTCACAGGCAGGAAATAAATTGGCGCAAGACTGCAGGCCAAATATAATTTTTTCCCTTTTTGGAAAACGAAAGGCCCCACTGCCTCTAGTGAATGAATAATCTAAGTTTAATAACTGTGCTGTGTCCCTGCTAATGTGTCACAGAACGTGAGGGTAGCAGAGTTATTATAACTCTGGCAGAGCAGGTATTTTTTTTCCCAATTAAGGAAAGCAAATGGCGAAGCCAGCAGTAAAGCGTAGCTGGGTGCGTATGATTTAGCAATGTTTTTCACGCAGCTCACACGTCTCCACAGGCGTAAGGACGGACAGAGGCTGGACAAATAGATTTGTTTTCACTTGTTTTTCCACCAAAAGGCAGCACTGCGTATATTCAATGAACATGAGAAGTTTAATAACTGTGCTGTGTCCCTGCTAATGTGTCACAGAACGTGAGGGTAGCAGAGTTATTATAACTCTGGCAGAGCAGGTATTTTTTTTCCCAATTAAGGAAAGCAAATGGCGAAGCCAGCAGTAAAGCGTAGCTGGGTGCGTATGATTTAGCAATGTTTTTCACGCAGCTCACACGTGTCCACCGCCCGTAAGGACGGACAGAGGCTGGACAAATAGATTTGTTTTCACTTGTTTTTCCACCAAAAGGCAGCACTGCGTATATTCAATGAACATGAGAAGTTTAATAACTGTGCTGTGTCCCTGCTAATGTGTCACAGAACGTGAGGGTAGCAGAGTTATTATAACTCTGGCAGAGCAGGTATTTTTTTTCCCAATTAAGGAAAGCAAATGGCGAAGCCAGCAGTAAAGCGTAGCTGGGTGCGTATGATTTAGCAATGTTTTTCACGCAGCTCACACGTGTCCACCGCCCGTAAGGACGGACAGAGGCTGGACAAATAGATTTGTTTTCACTTGTTTTTCCACCAAAAGGCAGCACTGCGTATATTCAATGAACATGAGAAGTTTAATAACTGTGCTGTGTCCCTGCTAATGTGTCACAGAACGTGAGGGTAGCAGAGTTATTATAACTCTGGCAGAGCAGGTATTTTTTTTCCCAATTAAGGAAAGCAAATGGCGAAGCCAGCAGTAAAGCGTAGCTGGGTGCGTATGATTTAGCAATGTTTTTCACGCAGCTCACACGTGTCCACCGCCCGTAAGGACGGACAGAGGCTGGACAAATAGATTTGTTTTCACTTGTTTTTCCACCAAAAGGCAGCACTGCGTATATTCAATGAACATGAGAAGTTTAATAACTGTGCTGTGTCCCTGCTAATGTGTCACAGAACGTGAGGGTAGCAGAGTTATTATAACTCTGGCAGAGCAGGTATTTTTTTTCCCAATTAAGGAAAGCAAATGGCGAAGCCAGCAGTAAAGCGTAGCTGGGTGCGTATGATTTAGCAATGTTTTTCACGCAGCTCACACGTGTCCACCGCTCGTAAGGACGGACAGAGGCTGGACAAATAGATTTGTTTTCACTTGTTTTTCCACCAAAAGGCAGCACTGCGTATATTCAATGAACATGAGAAGTTTAATAACTGTGCTGTGTCCCTGCTAATGTGTCACAGAACGTGAGGGTAGCAGAGTTATTATAACTCTGGCAGAGCAGGTATTTTTTTTCCCAATTAAGGAAAGCAAATGGCGAAGCCAGCAGTAAAGCGTAGCTGGGTGCGTATGATTTAGCAATGTTTTTCACGCAGCTCACACGTGTCCACCGCTCGTAAGGACGGACAGAGGCTGGACAAATAGATTTGTTTTCACTTGTTTTTCCACCAAAAGGCAGCACTGCGTATATTCTATGAATAATAACTGTGTTGTGGCCCTGCCTATACAATTCTTTCTCTGCAGTATCAATGGAGGGTGGAATGCTCTGCAGAGGCGATTTTGAGAAGCCCAAAAAAAATGCAGCACAGCTAACAGCAGCCTGGACAGTACTGCACACGGATAAATATGGCCCTAGAAAGGACCGTTGAGGTTCTTGAAGGCTACACTCACTCCTAACACTCTCCCTGCCTATGCAGCACTTCTGTCCCTAATGCCAGGTGCAACGGTCTACAGAGCCGATTTTGAGAAAAAAAAAATGCCACTGCTAACAGCAGCCAACACACAGCTATCAGTGGCCCTAATAAGGACCTTTGGGGGGTCTTGAAGCCTACACTAACTACCAATTCTTTCCCTACAGCAGCTCCGGTATAAACAGCACTGTCCCTCATCTAACTCACACCGCATCTGAGGCGAGCCGCGGGAGGGGCCGACTTTTATATTAGGCGAACACCTGATCTCGCCAGCCACTCACAGCAGGGGGGTGGTATAGGGCTTAAACGTTGCAGGGGGAAGTTGTAATGCCTTCCCTGTCTTTCAATTGGCCAGAAAAGCGCGCTAACGTCTCAGGGAAGGAAGTGAAAGTAACCAGAACACCGCATGGTGTTCGTTACGAATAACGAACATCCCGAACACCCTAATATTCGCACGAATATCAAGCTCGGACGAACGCGTTCGCTCATCTCTAGTACTGTGCGATATCACTGCCTTTACTTACAGCGATATCACGATTTTGTGTCGCTACAAGCCCGTGCTGTTTTGCCGGGATTGGCTGAGCTGCAGCGCTCGAGAACCAATCAGGGACAGCGCTTCCTGGAGGCAGGATTTTTGAACCTCCAAACCAGAAAGCACTGGCTGAAGACTACAGACAAGTGCCAGAGGAGAAGTGTGGCAGAGCTGACAGCGTCTGTTAGGTAATGTATTGCTTCTTTGTTTTTTTTTTCATGCCGATCGGGTTTATTTTAGGGCTCAAACAGTAGGATTTCCTACTGTAAAAATTGCGTTGCACCACACAAAAACCTTGTTTTTGTGCGATGCGTTGCAACACAAAGGAAGGCTCCACAGGGAAAAATCTGCTACAAAATATTACAAACCATGGCTTTATAAACATGCAACAATTTTGCATTCTCACAATGCAGCAGCTTACACATTATAGCTAATGTGAAGGAACCCATTGGAAAGCATGGGCTTTGCATCCATGCGATTTGTAGCATGTGTGTGAAGGATAAATGATACAGGATTCACAGGATAAATGATACTCAGTGTGGAGAAGCACTACCAACCCTTTGTTTCAGAATATGAATCTGGCACATGGTCAATCTGTCCTCATTCCGTTCTGCTGTCTGACAGGATGGGGTGGAGTTTAGCACTGCTGTGCACTGGGGCTACTCGTCAGCTGGAAGCCACTGTGGCAGTGATGGTGAAACTTTTAGAGACCAAGTGCCCAAACTGCAACCCAAAACCCACTTATTTATCCCAAAGTGCCAACACATCGGGGGGGGGGGGGGGGGGCTTATAATGACGTATGATTTTTACCTCCGTCATTCTTAAAATGACAAGGCTGATTCAAAATAGACCAGGTGAAGATTTTGACTGCTTTTGGACACGGAAATGCTATGGATTTTGCCACGAAAATTTCAGCTGAAAACATTCTGCAGCATTTCTGCCACATGTAAACATATCCCAGCAGTGATAGTGCCCCCCCCACCCCCCCGAGCGGCTTCAGCGTTAATAGTGACACCCCCCCCCCAGAGCAGCCCCAGCATTAATAGTGACCCCCCCAGAGCGCCCCAAGCGGTAATAGTGACCCTTAAGAGCGGATTCAATGGTATTAGTGACCCCCCAGAGTGGCCCCAGTGGTAATAGTGAACCCCCAGAGTGGCCCCAGTAGTAATAGTGAAATCCCACAGCAGCCCCAGTAATAATAGTGACACCCCACAGTGGCCCCCAGTAGTAATAGTGACATCCCACAGCGGCCCCAGTAGTAATAGTGACATCCCACAGCGGCCCCAGTAGTAATACTGACATCCCACAGCAACTCCCAGTAGTAATATGTAAATCCCAGAGCGGCCCCAGTAGTAATAGTGACAACCCAAAGGGGCCCCCAGTAGCAATAGTGACATCTCACAGTGGCTCCCAGTAGTAATAGTGACATCCCACAGCAGCCCCAATAGTAATAGTGACATCCCACAGCGGCCCCTAGTAGTAATAGTGACATCCTACATTGGCCCCAGTGGTAGTTGTGACACCCTAACAGCGGTTTCAGCGGTATTAGTGACCCCCTAGAGTGGCCCCAGCAGTAATAGTGACCCCCCCCCCCAAGAATGGCCCCAGCTGTAATAGTGACATCCCCCACAGTGGCCCCAGCAGTAATAGTGACCCCCACAGAGCAGCCCCAGCAGTAATAGTGACATCCCACAGCAGCCCCCAGTACTAATAGTGACACACCACAGCAGTCCCCAGTAGTAATACAGACATCTTAAAGTGGCCCCCATTAGTAATAGTGATATCCCACAGTGGCCCTAGTAGTAATAGTGACATCCTTCAGCAGCCCCAGTAGTAATAGTAACATCCAACAGCGGCCCTAGTAGTAATAGTGACATCCTACAGTGGCCCCAGTAGTAATACTGACATTCCACAGTGGTTCCCAGTAGTAATATGTAAATCCCACAGCGGCCCCCAGTAGTAATAATGACATCCCAAAGCGGCCCGCAGTAGTAATAGTGACATCCCACAGCAGCCCCAGTAGTAATAGTGACATTCCACAGCGGCTCCCAGTAGTAATAGTGACCTTCCACAGCAGCCCCAATAATAGTGACATCACACAGTGGCCCACAGTGGTAATAGTGACATCCCACAGTAGCCCCAGCGGTAGTTGTGACTCCCTAACAGCGGCTTCAGCGGTATTAGTGACCCCATAGAGTGGCCCCAGCAGTAATAGTGACCCCCCCCCCCCCGAGGCAGCCCCAGCAGTAATATTGACCCCCCCCCCCCCATTGTGGCCCTCAGTAGTAATAGTAACACGCCACAGCAGTCCCCAGTAGTAATAGTGACATCCCACAGAGGCCCCCTGTAGTAATAGTGACATCCCACAGCGGCCCCCCAGTAGTAATAGTGATATCCCACAGCGGCCCCACTAGTAATAGTGACATCCCACAGCGGCTTCCAGTAGTAATAGTAACAACTAACAGCAGCCCCAGTAGTAATAGTGACATCCCACAGCGGTCCACAGTAGTAATAGTGACACCGCAGTAATAGTGAACCCCATAATGGCCCCAGCAGTAATAGGGACATCCTAAAGCGCCCCCAGTATCAATAGTGACATCCAACAGCGACCCCAGTAGTAATAGTGACATCCCACAGTGGCCCCAGTAGTAATAGTGACATCCCACAGCGGCTCCCAGTAGTAATAGTGACATCCCACAGCGGCCGCCAGTAGTAATAGTGACATCCCACAGTGACCCCAGCGGTAGTTGTGACACCCTAAGAGCAGTTTCAGCGGTATTAGTGACCCCCTAGAGTGGCCCCAGCAATAATAGTGAACCCCCAGAGCAGCCCAAGCAGTAATAGTGACACAACACAGTGTCCCTCAGTAGTAATAGTGACACACCACAGCAGTCCCCAGTACGAGTAGTGACATCCCACAGCGACCCCCAGTAGTAATTTTGACATCCCACAGTCGCCCCAGTAGTAATAGTGACATCCCACAGCGGCCCCCATTAGTAATAGTGACATCCCACAGCAGCCCCCATTAGTAATAGTCACATCCCACAGTGGCCCCAGTAGTAATAGTGGCATCCCACAGCGGCCCCCATTAATAATAGTGACATCCCACAGCGGCCCCCATTAATAATAGTGACCCCCCACAGCGGCCCCCAATAGTAATAGTCACATCCCACAGCAGCCCCCAGTACTAATAGTCACACCTCACATCGTCCCCTAGTACTAATAGTGACATTCCACTGTGGCCCCAGTAGTAATAGTGATATCCCACAGCGGTCACCAGTAGTAAAAGTGAAATTCCACAGCGACCCCAGTAGTAATAGTGACATCCCATCCCACAGCGGCCCCAGTAGTAATAGTGACACCCCACAGCGGCCCCTAGTAGTAATAGTGACACTCCACAGTGGCTCCAGTAGTAATAGTGACATCCCACAGCCGCCTCCATTAGTAATAGTGACATCCCACCGCGGCCCCAGTAGTAATAGTGACCCCCCACAGTGTCTCCCAGGCACTAATGCTGAAGTTGGTGCTCTGCTTTCTCTCCACACATGTGTAGCCTGTATGATTCACCCCCTAGAAACTGCCTAATGTAAAGCTGTTAAACGTATTTTCACCGAGGGCCACATCAGCCTAATGGTTGCCTTTCTGCTGGGAACGTAGGGCATGTCCTATATTTTCTTGACCGTACAAATGTCAAGATATCCCCGCAGTGAAAAAGTAACTGCTGAACTTCTATTGAGATTAATGGTTTCGTTTTATCCCGTTGGATTATCACAGCCGTATAAGGCGACAAAAACACGCTCATGTGTTTAAGCCCCTAAGGTGAATAGGATTGCATAAATATGCAGGGATACGAATGATACGTGCGAAATCACTGTGTATTTACACATGAATGCAGGCGAAATCTATGGGACCTTATTTCTTTTTGCGCACATGAAAAACACAGTGAATGCGTGGGAAAAAAACCCACAAGTAGATCCCAATAAGCTATGGATACGCAGTTTCAGTCTGAAAATGCAGCATATTTTACGATTAAAGCTGTGTGAATGAGCCCTAAATGTAACTACTCCTTACATGGCTGTGGCGCTGTAGTGGCCCAGAACACTATCCTGGTCTCCTCCAGAAATGTCATACATGTTTGTCTCATGTAGATGCACTGTGTAAAGCTTGTCTTGTCATATCCAGTGTGTGTGTTGCATTAATTCTAATAAAATCTTTGCCTGCATGTAAATGTATCTGTCTTGTGGTGTGAGTGAGGGTATAAATAGGAGTGACTGAGAGCGGGAAAGGAGTTCCATCTTCAGAGAATCCAACTCGTGCTAGTTCCTGACCTATCACAGAGCCACATGGAAGCACCTTCAGCTTCCATGTAGGTGAAGATGGAGGAGAAGGACAGATGTACCATAGCGACTGGAGTCTGGATGTAAGTGGAGTGAGTCCCAAAAACCCATAACAGAGAGCATTTATAGGTAATTCTGTACAGAGAAATTCATAATAAAGGTACTAATCTCAAACCAGAAGCTATTTCTGCGCAGCCATCCAAAGTTAGCATCACGCTACAAGTCACACCCATGCGTTTCCCGTGCAGGGTGTCAGAACTAATCCGTTAAGTAAATAATAGCTGCCAGAGTGTTTGTGGAGTGACCCCTACCCCCTGTCCTCCTCCAGAGTGCTCCCAATCCAGGAGCGGTATCGCACAGATAATGTTGACTGTGGGATCGGTGTCATCCTGTGTATCCTCCCTGATCACTAAGCTCTGTTCTGCTTTTTCTGTAAAGAATTGTACCTGCATTACTGTGAATAAATGTTTGCCAAAGTTTATCAAGTGAAGTTATAGCGGGCCTAGTCTGTGCTCTCCCTCCTATCTAGATCTGTTTGATCTGCCCTCCCTGAAGACTTGGATGCTTTCCTTCCTTTCCCCACTCTCTATTGCTATCTCTAACACTGAGAGAAGGGATGGGTACAACAGAAAGGTGCCCAGAACAGCACTTGGTCCAATTTATTTCAGATTCCACAGGACATTCAGCTAGGTGAGGGAGATAAAGAGACTCTTTAGCAGGTAAGGGTGTTAATTACACTCTGCAGCAGCAAAACAGCAGGAAGTATTTATTTTTACTGTTATTACTGGGGCCACTAATGGGGGCACTATTACTGCTAGGAACACTGATGGGATAATTATTACTACTGGGGCCACTATTGGGATCACTACTACTACTGAGGCCATTATGGTAGTCACTATTTCTACTGGCATCACTATTAGGGCCACTGTTGGGATCAATATTACTACTGGGGCCACTATAGGGGTCACTATTACTACTGGGGCTACTACGGGGTCACTATTACTACTGGTGTGACTATGGGGGTCACTAAAACTACTGGGGCCACAGTGAGAGTCACTATTACTACTGGAGGTATTATGGGGCACTATTACTATTACTGGCACAACTAAGGAGGTCACTACTACTATTTGGACCACTATAGGGGTCACTATTACTACTATGGGCCACTAATGGGGGCCATTATTACTACTGGGGCCACTATGGGTGTCACTATTACTACTGGCACTACTATGGGGGTCTCTATTACTACTTGGGCCACTAATGGGGTCACTATTACTACTGGGGCCACTAATGGAGTCACTGTTCTACTGAGGCCACTAACTGGGGCACTGTTACTGCTCTTTCCACTATGGGGATCACTATTACTACTGGGGCCACTATGGAGGTCACTAATTCTATGAGGGGATCACTGAGGGACACTATGACAAGGAGGTAACTGAAAGGCACTATTATGGGATAGACGGGGTCTAGCTTTGTGTAAAAGGGCATGGCCTGTCATAAAAATTTGACTGTGGCACTCTATGTACCCCACTGCAGTTGTCTCTCTTTTTGTTGTTTAAAATTCGGTTGGTATGATATATATATAATGTATACAGAGCTGTGAACATTGTCCTCTGGTGGACTTTCACTATCAGAGTGTCAATACCTCTGTAATATTTATGCGCTGTGTCCATTAGTGGAATAATAACCTGCGATTCCCGTAAGCGGCTTTCTGTAATGGTTTTGGAAAGAGTTCAGTGAGAGGCCGGACAATGAGTGAGGGGGTCACTGAGCAGCACTGGGTCTCATATAAGACTATTCCAGACTGGTCCAGCAGGGGGCACTGCAGGACAGATTTCACATTTATAGTTTATGCTTCTCCCATATAACTCATCCTGGAGACTGAAAAAATCATAAAGCTATAATCACTGACATGTATGACTATTACACCTGAAGCCCGCAGCACATATGCAGAACACATTCATTTCCACCACTCCTTGGGCCAACTGAGCTTACCATCTAATTTCTCTCCCTCACTTAAATTACATATGAATCCGATGAACATTCTTGGTAGTTGTCCTTGTAACCGCAGAGATGATCTGTACTGTACCTCTCTACTGTCAAATCCTGAAAAAGAGGGAAAATATTAAGCCACATCTCTGCCACCTCTACCCAATCCTCTCTGTGCCTTCACAAAGTAGTGTCCCATGCAGTAATGTAACCCCTTTGTCCCCAACACAGTAAAAGTGCCCCTTTGTGCCCCACACACTTTCACAGTGTCCTCTTTGTGTGACACAAAATATTAGTGCCTCCTCACAGTAATGATGCCTCCTTAGTGCCCTACACAATATGGTACCCCAGTAATAAGATGCCCCTGTAGTGCCTCCTCACAGCAGTGACACCCCCCACATAGTAAATATTCCTACTTAGTTCACCTCAAACAGTAAAAGTTCTCCTAGTACTGCCCACTTACAGTACAATGCCTCACATACATTAAAGGTGCCCCATTAATCCCGCGCACAGAAAATGTGGCCACAGTGATGCCCCCACACATTATTATGCCGTCCATAAAGTATGGTGCCCCCAGTGATGCTCCCTACACAGTATGATGCCCTTAGTGATGTGCTTAACAGAGTATGGTGCCCAGAGTGATGTCCTTTAGACAGTATGATTCCCCTGGTTATGCTCTCCAAACATTATGGTACCAACAGTAATGCTCTGCACACAGTATAGTGCCCCTAGGGATGTCCTCCACAGAGAATGGTGCCCCCAATGATTCCCTCCATACAGTATGATGCCCCTAGTAATGTCCCCCACACAGTATGATGACCCTAGTAATGCCCTCCTCTCTTTATAATGCCACCCACAAAGTATGACGCCCCTAGCCATGCTCTCCATAGAGTATGGTACCAACAGTGATGCTCTGCACACAGTATTATGCCCCCGGTGATGCCATCTGTACAGTATGGTGCGCCCAGTAATGCCCTCCATACAGTATGATGCCTCTAATGATGTCCTCCACAGAGTATGGCGACCTCAGTGATGCCATCCACACACTAAGGTTCCCCCTTAATGCCCCCACACATAACAATTTTAACTAGTGATGTCTCCACACACAGAATGATCCCTACATAGTACCTCCAAACAGAAAATTTGCCCCCATTGATACCCACCACAAAGTATGATGCCTCCACACAGAAAAGGGGCCCCTAAGGAGGTCCCCTCACACAGAAAATCTACCATCAATGATGCCCCCTTTAGTGCCAGTGACAGTGGGATAGCCCCCAAAATCTAGGACTGCCCCCCACAATCTGGGACTGTTTAGATTTGTAGAGATCTTCCCAATTGTTAGCTAAATGGACTGCAGTGTGAAGCTGGCATTACAGCTTGGGCTACATGGTGACACGGTGATAGTGGCATTGCCAGAACTCCCAATTTCAATGTTTCCTCATAAGGAAAAAAAGTGCATTTACTTATGGTGATCAAAAGAATTCTAATCACAGCAGAATTGTTTCCAACTTTTCTCCCCATAGGAACACATTGAGGACATGTGCAGGTCATCATATCCCTGTGGTTTTACCGTGACTCGCAGGGGACCGCTGTTGTTATGAAGCCTTAAAGGTTAATCCTGTTTCAGCAAGCTCAGACTCCATAGTGACATGAAATTGCATTAAAATTGCAATTGCGACACAACATCAGTTGTTCCCCAGAGAGAAAAAGACTTTCTAATATACTTCTTGTATCAACTACTTGTGGTTTTCAAAAGCTCTGCTTGCTGTCAGTAAGTGGGGATCTTCATTGTTTCATTCATTTAGAGACTTAAGATTTAAAGAGAACTGAAGCAGCCCAGCTTCATTATTAATGAGAGGGGCATGTGGGGGATTATTACTGATGGGGCATGTGGGGGGATTATTACTGGGAGGGTACATGTGGGGGCATTATTACTGGGAGGGTACATGTGGGGGCATTATTAATGAGGGAGACGTGTGGGCGTTACTACTGAGTTGGGTCATTTAGAAGAATTATTACTATGAAGGGGTATTACTGCTGGGGTGGGGGGGACGACATGCAGGGATATTATTATTACTGAGGGAGGCATGCAGAGGCATTATTACTGATATAAAAGATGTGGCTGTGCATGAAGAGCATGGCCTAACATTAGAAAACTTGCGGTGGTGTGCTACACTCTCAGCAAGAATTTTCCCTCTTTCATTTCTCAAAAGTTGGGGGTTATGTATGAGCAGCTTCTGAAGATTTCCATTCAATGATTGCAAGCAGAGATCTTCAAAACCAGGATCCTAAGCCCGCAGCCACGTAGGTTACACACATACAATGTGACTCATTTGTATTTGAAAATGTTTTTTAATCTTCATGAGCCGTGTTATTCATTATTGACACCGCGCCAAGAACTTTACTGCACAGCGTCACATGACATCAGTTCTCATGGCTGCCGCTGCATCATCCACGCTGCTTCAGTTTAGTCTAAATGTCAAGTTTCTCACTAAATCCCACCAGACAATTAAAAAAAAAAGGAAGCGCCCCCTCCCCCGTTCTGCGGGATTGTGCTGTAATCGGAGCTTTGCTTTAAGTGTCTGACAATTAGCACGTCGCTGAGAGTGTAAACACACATTATGCTGAGATGATGACGACCACTTGAGTTGTCTTAATATGCTCGACCAAAAATACAGCAATTTTCACCTGTTTATACAATGAATGCGGCGGTGAGGCGGCATCTGATTATTGACGGATAAATTATGTATATTTCTCTGATGTTTTGTGGGTTTTTTTCTCCTTTTTTCCTGTTCGATCACAAGAGTCTGCGCTTCATTCGCCCCCGGTGTGAGGGATTGTGTGCCTATTCGGAGTCGTCTGAAGTAAACAAGAAATATTTAAAAAAAGAATATCAAAAAAATGAATAAAAGGTAGTTATTCTAAAAATTCAACAGAATTTAAGGGTTATTTTAAAAGGACTTTTTAAAATTTCGTGACGATTGCAGTTTACAGACCAGTTTTATATTGTGAGTCCTCCTATGAGACTCACAGCGGGGGCAGAGCTAACTTCCAGGATCCCCATATTTTTGGAGTAAGACCCCACCATATTTATGGGACAGTACTGGTGTTAAGGTAGCAGCCTGAAGGTTGCAGGTTCAATCCTCGCTTGGTTCAGGTAGCTGGCTCAAGGTTGACTCAGCCTTTCTGAGGTTGGTGAAATGAGTACCCAGCTTGCTGGGGGGTAAAGAGATGACGGGGGAAGGCAATGGCAAACCGCCCCGCAAAAACAGTTTGCCAAGAAAACGTCACAATGTGACGTCACCCTAGGAGTTGGTCACAACTCGGAGCTTGCACCAGGGGACTTTACCTTTACCTTATTGGGAACTGGACCATAAAATATGTGGGGTTTATATGAAAAGAGGAATTCATGGGAAATTTTAAATGTACCTCAACTTGGGATTTATATATTGTTAACATGGGTAACAAAATGAAGAAGATGGGAGGATGCCCATAGAAAACAATGTCAACTTATTACTTAACATAAGGTTCTTTGATAAGGGCTATGAAGTCCTCCACTCCTGTTAATAGAGAGATTGTCCGAACCACTGAAAGGGGCCTGTTAGTTAGTGATCACCCTAGTGGTGGACTGAGCTTTAGGACTATTGGTTTGGACAGTTCACCAAATTTGGGCAAACAGTTTTGTTTGCACCAAATTACTTTGAACTGAATTGGAACTTCACCGATACACCTAAAACTGGCGTATAACACTGTCTAGAATCCATAAAAGGCTTGCATAACACTCTTAGGTCACTTAGGACAGCATCTAAATAGTTTTGAGAGAAAAAGAGGAATAGGAGAAAAAAGAAGAAGAGGAAGAAGAACAGGAAGAAAAAGAGCAATATGAAGAAGAAGAGGAAGAAGAAGAATAGGAAGAAGAAGAGGAAGAAGAAGAAGAGGGGGATAAGAAGAAGACAAGTAGGAAGAAGAAGAGGAAGAAGAAGAATTATGGAGGCAGTTGCCCTTTTGCTAATTAAAAACATATGTGCCAAATGAAATGGTCCAAGCAGAAACCAGAGTCGGACAGACTTTACAAATACAATAGGAAAACAGAGATGGGCGCACATCCACACATTATACATTGCTCGACTGCCTGCTAGACCATTTCTGGGAGCATTCGCACATGTAACTCTGGAGGCCTGCTCACATGTTACGGTGCTGCATGGCAGCCCAGGTTATTATGCTGCAGTGTCTGTGGAGTGGTATGACCTAGAGCCATGAGGGGTTAAGTCTGGCAGTAGTGATGCTTTTGGGCGACTGGGATGCTTCTACTGCAGGCACTGTGTTGTGGTGACAGGGGTCACCATGCGGTGCTGCACCCATTAGTGTAGGGATCCACTAAAAAAAGATGGCTGTTGAGTGGCTGGTGGGTTTACACAATTTGAGCAAAATGTAACAAGGAACCTCATGTTTATAAACACTACCAAGAAGCTGCAGATCAGTGTTTAATATGTGGATGTGCGGACTTAGAAAGTTGTAGAACTTTTTATTATACAAAGATTCATGCCCAAGGCCGGACCGCGGAATTCCACAGCGTGAAATAACCCGCAGCGTGTCCTATTTGCCGCTGGAATATGTGCGGACGGCTGTGGTCATGAGCCCTAATACCAGAAAACCCATTTGTTATATCATCCTAACACCAGGAACTTATCTCCATATCTTATGTACACTTGGGCCAATGCCATAGCAATTCATATAACCTCATCCTGAGGACCATGGAAACCTGGAACGAAGCCAGAGGAAGCCCTCACGAAGCCTGGGGAGAACACAAGCCCTGTCATGGGGAGGACAAACATTGTTATATGGGCTTGAGCTCAGAACACGGGCATGCTAGGAGTTGTAGTTTCCCAACAGGTGAAGGATTGGGGAAGGGGAAAGCTCACAGCTCCCCTCTGTGGGATTGTTTGAACTCCACTTGCTCCGTATTGTACTATGAAGCAGATGAGATATTGTTATTATGGTCTCTCCTCATACGAGAGGCGGAGCTTTGCGTCTCCTACACCTCATTGAACGATCAATTATCTATGTAACAACATGGAAAACAAAGGACTCGGAGCAGAAAAATTGCCTCGCTTATCTGGCTGAGAACCGCTGCACGCCATCGCTAATTTGACAATTCATTATAAAATGTTTTCTCATTAATGTTCACACTCATGTAGAAGAATCACAGGGAGACAAATGAAGCCGCCGCCGCGCCGCTCCTTCCGCTTTAATGACGCTGCTGTAATTGTGGATTTGCTGCGAAAAAACAAGAGGCGTCTCCCTGATTAAGAGCGCAAAAGTAACCGCTTATTATTCGCAAAGACAAAAATTCCCTCCGATTGTGCCGTATAATTTCAGCTAATAAAACGTTTCAGTCAAACGCCGCAGCTCATTATCTGCGCTCTGTGAAGTGTTCAGAGACAGGCCGCCGTCGCAGCTGAGAACAATATGTTCAGGGGAAAAGACAAGATCTGTCTTGTGAAATGTGCAACTGTGAAACTTTGTAACAGCTTCATTAAGGTTTCCTTGATGTTGTTGCGTCAATGTTATTACTACTAGGAGCGGAATTATCACCTTAATGCGAGTGTCCACCACTTTTTTGTATCTTAATAGGTCCAACAGTCTTTATCTGCTTTATGTTGTCAGAACTCCATTTTCCTAATGCAAGGCTCCAAATCCCCTGCATAGATACAGAGACAGATGATATCATTCTGTATACCTGCAGCCACCACTAGGGGAGCTCACTAGATACCGAAATGTATTGTCACCACTAGGGGAAGTTGATTGTATATAGAAATACCACAGAAATATACAGCCACTACTGAGAGGTGCTCACTGTATACAGATATATACTGTATAGCCAACACTAGGGGTAACTTAGAAAAACATACAGATATATAGTTTACAGCCACCACTAGAGGGAGCTCATTACATAAGAAATATAGAGCCACCACTTGGGGAGCTGACTACATACAGATTTATATAGTCATCTCTAGGGAGAGCTAATTGTATATGAATCTATACAGCCACCACTAGGGTGTGCTCATTATAACCAGATATGTACAGCAACCACTAGGGAAGCTCAGGAGCTTACTGTATATACACAGGACACAAAAATAGCATAGTATACAGTGAGCCGGTATTATTGTATCTTGACACCACCGGAAGTAGTGGTGGAGTCAAGATACAGGCTGTTTGACAGAGGGTTCACTCCCCCTATTTGTGATTGGCTCTCTGAGTGTCTCCCCTGTCCTCACCCTCACAGGTCCTCCCAGCAGCGCTGAAGAAGCTGAGCAGTCTCCGGCTATCTCCCCTCTGCTCAGCCGCAGCGTCAGCCTCCCAGCAGTGCTGAAGAAGCTGAGGGGTCTGCAGCTGTCTGCCCCGTCCTCGGTCACGGCGTCGGGCTGGCAGCAGCGCTGAAGAAGCTGAGGGGTCTGCGAAGGTCTCCCCCATCCTCGGCGTTGGGCTCCAAGCAGCAGTGAATATGCTGAGGGCTCTCTGGCTGTCTCCCCTGTCCTCAGGCTCACAGGTACATTCGACGGTAGTGAGGTGAGACCTGGGGGTCAAGAGTTGTGAGCGCTGCAGTGCCACATACAAGCGCTGGCCGTGCAGGAGCTCTGAGCAGCAGAGGGGGGGGGGGGGAGAATGTCATGAGCAGAGCAGTTTGTGCCCGTGCAGGGGGGGCCACAGTGGTAGCACGGTAGTTGTGTGGCACATGGCAGCGGTGGAGAGCAGCAGGGGGACGTACTTTAATCAGCCAACCACTTTGACCCCAGACAAAATGAAATCCACACACTGCTGCTAGGACCTACATGAAAGTAGCCAATCGGGAGCTAGGGGTGTGACAGGGGCAAACCCCTAGCTTCCGGTGGCATCAAGATACAATAATACCCAGTGAGCTTCCCCTAGTGGTGGCTCCAGATAAACACAAGGTAATGATGTAATCGCATTAGATGCACAATTTTGATTATATTTAGCCTAAATTTAATTGATTTTTCTATTAACCTCTTCCTAACCTCCACTATACATATTCTGAGTGTATTGGGTGTCATTGTATAGAGTGTGTTATAAAGCCGATCCCGCTTTGTACGCAATATGTGTTGGCTATCTTTGACAGCCAATACCTGTCCACAATGGCGGGGATTAGGGATAACTCTAATCTGCACTCTTTACCATATAGATGTCACTGTCACTTCTGACAGCAGCATTTAAAAGTCTTGACAGAGGGAGGAAACTCCCTTAGGCATCTGAACAGTTTGTGGGCTGCCATGTGTTCGTGATAGCAGCTTGGGGCCCCGTGATCAGCTGCTATGAATGTTGCCTATTAAGACATACATTTGGCACGGCTTAATAGGATGCCTGCAGAAATACAATATACTATAGTATTGAAGTATTGCAGTATATTGTATAAGCGATCAAATGATTGCATTTTCAACTTCCCAAGAAGGACTAAAAAAATTAAAAATTAGATTAATAAAGTTTTTTCTAATTATTAGGAAATGTAAAAATATTAAAGGTTTAACCCTTTTCCCAGTCGTCACATCACAAAATCAATAAATAATAATTTAGTATTGCTGCGTCATTAAAAGTCCAATTTCACATTATTTATCCTGCATGGTGAGTGCCGTCAGAAAAAGAAAATACAGAATGTCAGGATTATACTTTTTTGCTCACCACGACTCTTTTTTGACAGAAAAATAAAGAAGTTATGTAGGTCAAAAGATGGCGACAAAAGCAATTTTATTTAGAAAAAGATATTTTCTTTTGACTATTACTCCATAAAAAAACTATATAAATTTGGTATCGCAGTAATAGTACTAACCCACAGAATAAAGATAACATGTCATTTTCACTGCACAATTAAAGGGGTTGTCCCGCGAAAGCAAGTGGGGTTATACACTTCTGTATGGCCATATTAATGCACTTTGTAAAGTACATTGTGCATTAATTATGAGCCATACAGAAGTTATCAGAAGTTATTCACTTACCTGTTCCGTTGCTAGCGTCCTCGTCTCCATGGTGCTGTCTAATTTTCAGCGTCTAATCGCCGTATTAGACGCGCTTGCACAGTCCTGTCTTCTTTTCTGAATGGGGCCGCTCGTGCCGGAGAGCGGCTCCTTGTAGCTCCGCCCCGTCACGTGCCGATTCCAGCCAATCAGGAGGCTGGAATCGGCAATGGACCGCACAGAAGACCTGCGGTCCACCGAGGGAGAAGATCCCGGCGGCCATCTTCACCAGGTAAGTAAGAAGTCACCGGAGCGCGGGGATTCAGGTAAGCACTATCCCGTTTTCTTTTTTAACCCCTGCATCGGGTTCGTCTCGCGCCAAACGGGGGGGCTATTGAAAAAAAAAAAAACCCGTTTCGGCGCGGGACAACCCCTTTAAGGTCATAAAAAAGAATTTTCCCCCAAAATTGTAAAATTGTATTTTTTTCCATTTTACGCCAGTTAGAAATATTTAAAGTTTTCCATGACATTATATTGTGTGCTAAATGGTACCATTGATAACTTCAACTCATCCTGCAAAAAACAAGCCCTCGTGTAGCTATTTCACTAGAAAGTGGGGAGGAAAAGTAACAAAAAAACTACAAAGGGCTGCAGCTGCAGCAAGCCAGAGTTAGCTTGAGTGTGTTGCTTTTGGCGGCCATTAAGAACAGATGTCCATCAATAGGAATAGGCTCAACCAGTGCCTCATAGTCTTTCCCTTGCAGGATAGGTCTGACACCAGAGTCTGATTCCGGGGGCACTATTACTGGTTTTACGTCTTTGATTTGAGCTCGCCCCACATGATCTTTCGAGTTTGAGAACTTCTGCTGGCCCGACAAAGCTCAGATGGCCTTCCGCAATACCACTTGTTGGGCCTAAGATGCTACCGGAAACGACTTCTGTAAGGCTTCCAACATCTCCACGTAGCAATTGCTTAAGATATTCATTCCTAATGTCATGACCGGAGCGTTTCTATTGGGGACATCTACTACTTGGTAGCTCAGCTCTTCCGGCAAGAACTGTGGGTTCCCTGTATCCTGCCACCAGCACCCGTAGTCCATTACTGGCGGTGACATTTATCAGTGTTTTTGGCGGGCAGCTCATCGCATCTAGTCTCCAATATTTCTCAAAGTCTATTCTCTGAATAGTGGTCACTTGTGACCCAGTATCCAGCAATCCTGGCAAAAGTATGCCGTCCACGTATATTATCACTTCTGGACATGGCCCTACATACTTAGATACTCCCTTGGGAATGATTGGACCTACTCTTTGCCCACCCAGGGGGCGGACCTCCTTCCCGAGGGATGTCCTTTTAACACCCAACACTTACTTTCTTGGTGGCCATAGTGGTGACAGTGCTTACAGTTGGGACGTGAACCTCGGGAATAGACCCTGGTAGGTCACAGTGACCCAGGAGGGGTCTATGCTCATCTGACACTGGTTGTGGAGAGGACCTCTAGCATTCCAACTCTCCCATCTTCTTACACAACGCCGGCACATTACGTGTTAGCGCGGGCATTTATTTCTGCATTTCATGCACCTGTCTGTGTGGCATGCTGGGGTTGTTCCCATTTACTATGTCGAAGCGATTTCTCCTCGCCCAGACCAGTAAAGGTTATGAGATCATCTAATTCAGCCACCTGGGTTTCGGTTCCCAGTACTTGTATGGACAGTTCTTGAAACTCAAGAAAGCTGCTATCTGGGTGCTGGACAAATAACATTTTTAATTTGCTATGGAGGGTTTCTGTCTGCGTCCCCTCTATAAACTGCTCTCAGAGAGCTTGATCTGCCCTGTCAGCCTCTCTGGGGTCAGCCTTAACCACCACCTTCGAAGGGACTCGCCAGGCTTCTGTTTTTTATTGAAGAACCGCTTTTTGATCTCTAACATAGTATGCATGTCAAAGAAAGTCTGCAGACATTCAAATATTTCTTCAACCATTTTCCTGTGCTGACAGGGCCAGGTTTTTGCTTCCCTGGGCCGCAGTTCCTTCTAATTCTCTTATCAAGATCTCTACTTTGTTCCATCGCGAGTGGATAGAGTCGGATCGTGGTTCCCATTTTACTCTTAAACTCATGAAAGGTATGCCTCTCTCCACTGTATCGTGGCAGCCAAGGGGTGCCTAGGCAATAGGGCATTGTCAGCGGTGTGAAGCCGGTTGAGCTCTGGGCTGAGCGAGAGCTAGCTTGCTCATTATCACCTTCATTCGACATGTTAAACACGTTTTTTTCCCGTTTTTTTAGAGTCCATTTTACTTTTGGCATGATCTGCCAAGAGCGGGGGGCCGGCCTTTTAAAATTTTGATATTTGTTACACCAACGGAAAATAGGTCACAGCGGTCACTATCCTGCTTGCAGACGCCAAGTTTTGAGCCTCGTACTGCAGCGAGTCAGAGGTGGGTGGTGTCAGTCTACACTCTGCCACAGTGGCAGCTACTCGGACAGATATGGCAACTCGCACAGCAGGCGGTTGGTAAGAGTCTCTGCATAGGTTAGGTACTGACTGCTGATATCTGTATGTGACACTAATGCCTTTATGTGAGAAAAGCCTTACTTATGGTAATGAAATAACGATACAAGTCCTATTGGATGCCAGTAAACTGAAGGCATGCATTTTACTATGTAATGTCAGGTCATAGAGGCAGTTCACAATTGTGGATTTGGGAGCAATGATAACAACAACAACAGTTACATTTGTATCTACATTGACCGTGTCAGATTTCTTACTTCTCTTAGGGCGATAGTGCATTGCGTTACTCACATAGATAATCCGGCCGCAAGTAATGCAGTGAGCGCTTTCCATAGTGTTGCTATGGAAAGAGCAGCCCCCTGTCCACAAGCGGAGAATCATAGCGATTCTCCGCTCACGGGACTCAAATTGTGGCACGCTGCGATTCTCCGAGATGAGCCTATCTGTCAGATAGGCTCACTGCTGAGGCCTCTCAGCACTCCCCCCTCATCCCCCACGGCGGAAAATCGCTGGCGATATTCCATCACAGCCGTAGACAGGGGGCCTTAGGGTGAAGGTTATTTGGATGCACTAAAGATTTTCCCTTTACTTTGTCTGGGGCAGTCAGCGATGGGTTGGAAGGGCTCGTGCAGGGTAGATTATATGCCACTGTTAGTTAACTGTGCAAGGGGAGGTAACACTCACTATTATGATGACCTCTCTTTCTGACTGGCTCCGATTTCCTTACTTAGGATGGAGGAGAAACTCCACTGCTCTCCATTCTTCCTCCCTCTATCTCTTCCGATGACACACTTGCTGTCTCACCGCACTATCTTCCTCTCCTGCTCTTGTCTTTGCATCTGCCCTCTTCTGCTCCCATTATCCAACTGACAACTTAGGCACACTTAAAATTGTTTCCCCATGCAGGCTTTGGTGTTGCTAAGCAACCAAAGTATCAATCACTAAGCTGTTTCTGGGGTAGATATGCCAGCAATAGCAGCGTCTATCTCAGGTGGGGCATCTCCTATGTCCCCTTGAGGCTCATAGTGAGGTCCCAGTAACTTATTAACTCTTTTTGACTACTCTGCAGGCCCTCACTACACAGCTTGAAGGGGTTTATGTTATTTATTTCCTTATCCACAGCATATGGGATTAATGTATACGATTATTGGGAATCCAACTGCTGGGACTCCCAGCTATCCTGAGACAGGCAGACCTAAAAACCACATGTGGATTACGCTGCTCTGCTCTGCTCATGCTAGACCACTGTTCTATACGTACTTATGTGGAATAGGTTGAGATTGATGCACTCGCCAATCTTCCTTCATCCCTTAGAAGTAAATGGAGTGGTGGTCATGCACACATATCGCCGCTCCATTCACACTAAACATTCGACTGTGCTGGTTTCGGGATCGCTGGTGGTCACAGTGATTGGTCACACCCCTTCTCCTCCAACAGCTGTGCTGGTTTCATCCCACACATAATCACTGATAGAGGAGCATATGACATGACCCTGTCTATCAGAGCCTTCTATTAAAATGCACCATTGCTGCAACAGTTTCCTACCCATCTAGCACCTATGCACAGTGCATTTCAATAGAGGTGCTAAATCCAACATGGTAGATCTCATTATCGTCTCAGAGCGGATGCAAAATGTGGGCTTCATCTGAAGCGTTTCGAGACTGGGCGCATTTGGACTGCTTCAGTGTACTACTCATTTCCAGACTTTTCAGCAGCGCACAGCCGTGTGATGCCAGATACGAGTTATTCTTGTCCCATGTTGTTCGGCTGCAGTCATCACCTTGGTGTTGGCTGGTGGCGAGGTTTCAGGAGCGATCATGGAGACTGTCAGAATGAGGGATGAGAGAACACACAAGATGTCACAGAAGGTTCACAGCTCCTCCAAAGGGAATATGAAGAGTGATCTGACACACGACACGTTTCACAGCTGCAAACTGACTTCATGCTAAAAATAAAATTGGGTTCGTGATGTTCACAATCAGATCCGTCAGAAGGAGTCTGACACTAAAAAGGTTAATGTTCTTAAAGGGATTGTTCACTTTGGCCTCTCCTGTCCTGCAGCTGGAACTCCACTCAGTCAGATATTAACTAATCAGCTGAGGAGACTAAGTGGCCAGTGAAATCAATGTGGTTCCATCACTGGGAGGAATGTAGGGATGGTGTTATTAAGGTGCAGCAGTGGACAGATGGAGATGACAGTTTCGCAGCACTTAATGAAACACTTTATTGTACACGTATTTACATTTTGTCCCTCCATAGGGAACACTTTATCTTTAAGCATTGCAGACATATAAGCCTAAGGGCTTATTCAGACGACCTGGGTTTTCACGCCCGGCCAATATACGGTGTCCCTCTCTGCAGGGGTAGGAGGCTGGAAGAGTCAGGAGCAGTGCACTGACCTCCCGCCCCCGCTCCGCTTCCTCTCCATACCCTTTCTGCCCCTCGGCACTATTTGCAATGGGAGTGGGCAAGACAGGGGTGGAGCTAAGTCTCAAAACTAATTGCAAACAGTGCCGAGGGGTGGAAAGGGGGTGAAGAGGAGGCAGAGAGGGGCCGAGATCTTAGTGCACTGCTCCTGGCTCTTTCAGCATCCTCCCCCTGCAGAGAGTGACACCGTATATCGGCCGGGCGTGAATACCCGGCCGATATACGGTCGTCTGAATAAGCCCTAAGGTCCAGAACAGTACAAGATGCGCAGCACCCACAAGACTGCAGTGTCTTATACAAACACCTCCAAACTAAGGCTTCTTTCACATGAGCGCATATCGGCCGTCCGTTTTCACAGAGGGGAGAGGGCGGTTGCTTACCTCCGCCCCCATCCCACCCCTTGTCCATAGCATCAATGGGAGGAAGAGGAGTGGACCAATGCTTGGCTCCACCACCTCTCATTGCACAGAACGAGTGGGAGGAAGAGATATGAGCCTGCACTGGGGGGTGGGGACAGAGTTTAGCAGCCATGCTGCTAAACTGTCTCCCACCTATGGCTGCTGCCATGGGCTCCCATAGGAGCCCATGCATCTGCTGATATATTCCGGCCCAAAACATAGTTCCAGAACTATGTTTTGGGTCCGACGTAAACACGCCCGGCGCTATATTGGCTTGGCCGGGCGTTTTTATGTCTCACAAATACACCCATGTTATCTGATGCATTGGAACCCAATGCATCAGATCACAGCGCATATCGGACGGCCGTAAAAATGGCCGGCCTATATGCACTCAAGTGAAAGAAGCCTCAGGTTGCACAAGCCAGTAGATATGTCAGGAGGCTGGTGCTGTAATAATTATTTATTGGCAATATTACTAAACATAACTGTAGGGGGAGCACTATTTGTAAATGTATGGAAGGTGGAGCGTCGGGAGACAGAGGGAAGCCCTGTTGATATGTAGTGCCAAAGAAAGAAGCAATGTTCCTGAAGGTGAATTGGGGGTAGCAGCAGTATGCCCTGTTGTGTGCAGAGATTAGTAATGGCTGGAAGAAGCCCGCATGACAGTCTTGGCTTAGATATAGAAAAAAAAAGACGTCACCAGAGGAAACATCACCTGTGATCACTGGAGGTAACTGCACTGTAATCACTATCACTGGAGGTAACTGCACTGCAATCACTGTGTTGAACTGGTATTTGACTATTATATGGTGACTGCATTATGTAGAGGTATCTTAGAGCTGAGCCACTATATCTAAGCTTATCGTGGTATGACAGATGTCTTATAGAATATATATAATTTTTTTTGAGGGAACCCAATGAGTCGTATATACACCTTTGCCTGTTGTAGGTCATGGGTAGCCCCAGAACCTGTGCATAGGGTTGCCACCCGGCCGGTAATCCACCAGCCTGGCCGGTATTTTTTCTGTCAGGCCGGTGCCGGTATTTTTTTTTGCCAACCCTATTGCAGGCTGGTATTTTCAGAGCCGTCACTGCCCCTAGTGCCGGTTAACCCGCCTCCGGCAGTCCTGAAATCAGGGGAAACACAGACCTGAGAGTGGGCAGCTTCCAGGACCTCTGATGATGTCACATCATGTGATACCCAGGTTTTGTGTGTGTGTCTTGGAGCTGTGGGGGTCTGGATGGAGGGATGGAGGGAGTGTGGGGGTCAGGATGATGTAGCGGAGCTGTGTGTGTGATGTCTGAGGGTCAGGATGGATGTAGAAGGGCTGGCTATGTGTGTGATGTGTGGGGATCAGGATAGATATAGAGGTGTGATGTGTCGGGGTCAGGATGGATGTAGCAGAGCTGTGTGTGATGTCTGGGGATCAGGATGGAGGATGTAGTGGAGCTGTGTGTGTGATGTGTGGGGGTCAGGATGGATGTAGCAGAGCTGTGTGTGTGATGTGTGGGGGTCAGGATGGATGTAGTAGAGCTGTGTGTGATGTGTGGGGGTCAGGATTGATATAGAGGTGTCGTGTGTGTGATGTGTGGAGATCAGAATGGATGTAGTAGAGCTGTGTGTGTGATGTGTGGGGGTCAGGATGGATGTCCGGCCGGCCCTGCAGTGACAGTGTCGGGACCCGAGGAGGAGAGTGGAGGAGAAGTACATGCAGTACGAGGTATGTACCATGTACTTCATGTAATCTTGTATTTTTAGGTGGTATACGTTATACCAGCTGTACATATAATTATGTACAGGATATATCCAGGTTACATCAGCATCACTATATACAGGGGAGGTATATCTCCTGTATATAGTGATAGGGACCATGCTGGGGTAACCTGGGTATCTCATGTATATAATTATATATGTGTAGATTGTATGCGATGTGAGCGTCTGCAGCGTGTACTCACAAGTAGATGATGTGTGAATCACACTAAACGTCATCTACTCGCGAGAACACGCTGGCCTGGATCCCGTGCATGCGCACAGCTGCTGGACGGGATCCAGGAGATAAAGGAGGAAAAAAATGCTGTGATAAGCCACGCCTCCAGTCACACCCTGACACGCCCCTTTTTACCATGTTACCATCCTGACAAAGGTGGCAACCCTACATGTGCATCATTATGAAAGCATCACCAGTTAATGAACCAATATGGGGTGCAACCCTACTGCAGACTCCTGTCTGTCTGCTCTGGGCCGCAGCAGTCATCTGGCTTGATCTGCAGTCAAGTCATTACCTTGGTCATGGCAGTGAGAGAGCCTCCAATGTACTGCCACTCTATTGTGCTAGGCCACTCCGGTTCAGTGACCACTTCTCTTTTGTGCAGCCAGCGACTCTCACTTAGGCCATCTGGGCTAGTGGGCTTTGCTCCTCACCCTCACCTATGCAGCAGCCACAGCACAGGCCATTACACATGGCCCCATCCGGACACAGGGCCCCTTTACACAGGGACAAGCACTCACTAGGCTAGCTTCTCCTGTAGGTACTGGCACCCTGCAGGGACCTGTGGCAGAACAGGCCCTACTCTTTTCTTGGATCCCCCTGCTTAGTAGACACAGGGGATGTTGCTACTCTCATGGCACATGTAACAGGTGATGTGATGGCGCAGTGGTGACAGATGGAGATGAAGGCAGCTCATTGCAGCAATAAACAAGTTTTACTGCAACATAAATAATATGAACATTATGCGGTATGTTATGTAGCACTCCATAGGAGGGTATGTATACTTAAATGTTGCATCATAGCATTACATATCTGTAAGGGGTTAAACACTCTGACTCTCTAGTGTGGCAGCAGCAGGGCACGTGTCATCTCAATTCTTCCACAATTATGCCCAATCTGGCTATAATTGAGCAACTCACTTTTCAATAGTTCTGATTGATATCCATGCTGGGCTGCAACTAGTTTCAGTTACTTTCACTCAGATTGGCAGCTGCTTGGATTCCACATCCAGCCTCCTTCTGTCCATGTTGTGTGGGAGCAGGTTTGCTGCGTACACTCAGCAGACACCATACATACCACATACAGCAGCTCAACATATCCCTGACTGCATCTCAGCACCCATAAATGCACATAAACCTTCACTCCAATATGCGCTCCTCACGACTTCCTTCAGTTTAGTCATTCAGCCCACACTTCTTGGAACCAAATATCAGAGCACCTTCGGTTAATGCAGAAGCTTTGCTTGGTATATTATGTCTGCGGCTTTATCACTGTGTCACATATAACTCAATATGCAATGCTGCTCACTATCAGTCTTCACTTTCATTATACACTTGCTGCAAAATAAGATTAGGGCTGTTTTGCAGTTTGCATTGTGTTCTGTGATAGCACAGCCTCCACCACTTCAATAGGCTGGCTGCAAAAGACTCTCTGCACTTCTCTACCTGCTGCATCACCCCCGTCTGTGGCGCAGCTATCACCTCTTTACATCCTTCCTCCTGCTCTCTCCCCCCTTCTGAGCCTTTCCCATTCTGAGAGGGGTCAAGCTATAGTCCAGGGGCTGTAGTTTCATACTACTCGGATGCATATGCCCTTTTTCAAGGACCTTTTCACTGTTCTCTGGCTGCTAACTGTACCAGAGCTAAACACACTTACATCATGTGATCTTCCTGGAAGACCCTTAAACACAAATACAATCTTAAACACACACCATTGCTCTTCTCACAAAATGGCACTCAGAGCATTTCCTTCTGCCAATCCTCATAGCTGCACCATTAGTAACATGCTAGCTGCATCACCAGGAGGGCCAACACATTGCTACTGCCATTACTTCTTCAGGGCCGGTTGTAGATTAGCCTGCATGACGGAGGTGGCATGGCTTTCTGGCACTCCATGAACCCTTATCATCTGAGGGGTGTAGTAGACATGATGGTTAGTTAGCGTAAAATGTCTATTGATTTGTATAAACTAGATGTATTACACAGCTGTAGTGACTTTAACTCTGTAGAGGTTAATGGCCACACAATTTTATTATGGTAATTGCTGGACAATGGCGTGGTGAAAGATGTATGCTATAAGGTTAGCCTAATGTAAAGCTCCTCTGCAGCCTCTTAAGGGTTAAAGTCACATTGCTATACTGTAAGAACTGTATCCACTTTGGGCGTTTTCCCAGCCCTCCCCCACCCTCAACTTCTGAGGCAAAGAAGCTACTTTTGCCAATGATTCTCTGCTCGTGGACAGGTGCCAGCGCTTTCCACAGCAATGCTATGGGAAGCATCGACCGCTGGAAAATACACTGCCGTGGACAGGGGGCCTAATAGTAACCCTCAGTGATCCCCTCACAGTACTAGTGCTCCTTAGTGATCACCTCACAGTAATAGTCACCCCTCACAGTAACAGTGCCCCTCAGTGTCCCCCTCACAGTAAGAGTGCCCCTCAGTGTCCCCCTCACAGTAACAGTGCCCCATTGTGACCCTCTCACTGTAATAATGCTCCTTAGAGACTGTCTCACAGTAATAGTGCCCCTTAATTACCGCTTAACAGTAATAGTTCCCCTAAGTGATTCCTCACACTAATAACACCCCTCAGTGACCCCTTCATGGTAAAAGTGCGCCTCAGTGACTGCTCACAATAATAGCGCCCCTCAGTGACCCTCTCACAGTAATCATGCCCATTAGTGATCTCTTCACAGTAATAGTGGCCATTAGTGTTCTCCTCACAGTAATAGTGCCCATTAGTGATCTTCTCACAGTAATAGTGCCCCTCAGTGACCCTCCCACAGTAATAGTGCCCCTCAGTGACCCTCTCATAGTAATAGTGTGCATTAGTGACCTCCTCACAATAAGCTGATATCAGATGTTTGACAAGCGCTGATGAGTAAGATGGGCACTCTTTAGCATGGTCTTTACACAGGCCGATGCCAACTGTATATGGGAGGATGAACGATCATTCATATATTTGTTTGTCCCCCATTCACTTTCATCGCTGTTGCAGCACATCTCCTGCTCGCATGGGGAAAATGCTGCCAAGAATGATGATTCTTCCAGCTGCACAAAAGCAACGATCGGCCAACAAAGAAGCGTTTCCTTGGTTGTATCAGTTCTTGGCAAAGCTGGGTGACATCCGATGCAGCCGCCATTACCACTCCTACAGATATAATCACTCAGGAATATGCCTTGTTCCGCGGTGATTGGGGTGCAGAGATCATAACTGCATGGATATATTCGTAAATTTCCTTCCATGAATCTGGGAAAGCTGGGTGACAGCTGCTGCAGGAATGACAATGACAGACGGATGTCACCCGGCATTTCCAGAAGTGGATAAAGTGTAGAAATAGTTAAACGTAATTTTTACCGATAATATATCATCACTATCTGGGTATTTCAGTGTTGGCGCGGCTGCTATCAGCGAGGTCCTTTCATCTCCCAGCTCAGTAATGATCAATAAACAGATTCCTCGCTAAGTCGCGAATTATGAAAATCTTCACAAAACGACGTCCGGGATCTGATATCGTTAACCAGGAGATACAAGCACACGGCGTAGATCATACGAATAATCCATGATCCTGAGAATTACAGGAGCTGATGCCAGGTGCGGCTGCTCTGCTCTATTCGACCCATGAAATATGAGCGCCCTGGGTGCAGCGTGTGCCGAAGATCCATCACCAGGCACTGCTGCTCGGATGATCTATGGACACCATCACTTATCTGGGCGGGCAGAATGTTCATCCTGCACCTGCAGAGCCCCACATGGATTTCTCTGCACGGAAAGGTCACAGCGAAGGGCGCCGTCCAGCCGGCGATTACCAATGAAATATGGTATATTATGGTGGACAGATCCAGATATTACACTGAGCGGGAGGACAACACATGAGAAGACTCTCTGCACTTATCACGACCTTCTTCTGTCACTATACAGCGCAATTCCTTTAATCTGTCAATCAATAATACAGAATGTGTCATAATCCAGCACAGAGAAATAATCCACTTATTGAAGAGTATGGGGGGAGGGGAGGGGGTGTTATTACCTGCAAGGGTAGAGGTCTGTGACCCTCTCACAGTAATAGTGCCTCTTAGTGACCCCTCACAGTAATAGTGCGATTCAGTGATCCCTTCACAGCAATAATGTGCCTCAGTACCCCCTTCATAGCAATAGTGCCCCTCAGTACCCCCTTCACAGCAATAGTGCCCTTCAGTACCCCCCTCACAGTAATAGTGCCCCTCAGTAACCCACTCACAGTAATAATGCATCTCACTGACTTCTTAATAGTGATAGTGTCTTTTAGTGACCCCCTCACAGTAATAGTGCCCCTCACTGACTAATCACAGTAATAGTGCCCCTCACTGACTACTCACAGTAATAGTGCCCCTCACTGACTACTCACAGTAATAATGCTCCTCACTGTGTCCTCACAGTAATAATGCTCCTCACTGTGTCCTCACAGTAATAGTGCCCCTCACTGACATAGTGCCCCTCAGTGACCCCCTCGCAGTAATAGTGCACCTCGCTGACTCCTAAACGGTGATAGTGTCTCTTAGTGACCCCCTCACAGTACTAGTGCCCCTCGGTGACCCCACCACAGTAAATAGGGCTTCTCAGTGACTCCCTCACAGTAACCGTTCCCCTCAGTGACCTCTCACAGTAATAGTGTTCCTTAGTGATGCCAAAACAGTGATAGCGTCCCTTAGTGACTCCCTCACAGTAATACTGTCCCTCAATGACCCATCACGGTAGTAGTACCCCTCAGTGGCCGTTTTAAAGTAAATAGTGCTCTCTGTGTCCCCTCACATTAATAGTGCCCCTTAGGGACCTCTCACAGTAATGGTGCACCATAGTGACCCTCTAGCAGCAATAGTGCCCCTCAGTGATGCTCTCACATTAATAGCGCCCCTTATTGTCACCCTCTAAGTCATATTGCCCTTTAGGGCCACCTTACGCTAAACATACCCCTCAGTGACCTCTCACAGTAAATAATGCCACTCATTGTCCCTCTTACAGTAAAGGTGCCCCTCAGTGATCATGTCATAGTAAGCTGAAATGATGCTTTTGACAAATGCCAAACATCAAGATTGGCGCTTATTTACCTGGCCTTTACACAGGCCGATGCCAGCTGTATGGGGGGGATAAAGGATTGTTCATAGGATCGCTCATTTCCCTCATTCATTTTAGCGCCTCTTTGCTGCACATTCTCTATTCACATGGGGATGAGAGGGTTATTATCCGCAGGCGCAGGGGGGCCCTAATATGACTGTGTTGTGGGGCCCTCAGTTATTTAGGAATGAAGTACTATATGGCCCCCTTTTGCACTATAAACTTCATTGTCTTTAGATGCATTATGTAAGTGCAGCTCTCTGGGCATTACGGGGTTAAGCAGATAATTACCATCACAGTTTAATGATATTGATAAAGTAATAAGTGGAGGAGGAATTTTATATGAAAATCCATAATCATCGCAGCCGTGCCGCAGCAGGGGCATTGCCCTCGCCGTTATATGTAATAGGTCATAATAGTATCCCGTCCTGCCAGACCTTCACTAATGCTCTAAGGCGAACGCCATATTTAAGGATCCCGGCAGGTGATGTAGTGCTCTGGTAGTTATGCAGCATTACAGAAGCAGCAGTAAGTTTACCATTCAGGAGTCTGGAGATGTTGGGGGTGAGGTTTGGCATTGAAGTGGCCCAGAGTTAGTGGGGTCCCTGCAGAATGTTCTATGTCTGCCTCGTGTCAATGTCTTGTTTGTAGAGTGCATCAAGATATGTGTATTGGATGTCTGCAAGCATGAAAGAGTTAAGGTCTGGGTAATGTCTGGAAAGTATAACGTTATGGCCTTCTGCAGACGGGCGGAAATTCCGTGGCGGGATTTCCTGCAGAATTTCCGGCCGTGCCCGCTGCAATAGGATTGCATTAAATAATGCAACTCTATGCAGACAGCCGCGATTTGTCTGCTTGAAAACATAGGCATGTCCTATTTCACTAGTGACATGCCGGCTCCGCTCTGCGCATGCGCCAGCTGGGCGGCAGCCGGCACATAGCAGAGCGGGGAGCAGGTGAGCTGCAGTGGTCACTGCAGGGGCACAGCTCGCATCCTGCTGCGAGAATTCTTGTAGCGGGATCTGACCCGGCCGTCTGCAGGAGGCCTAAGTGTGTATCGTTTGTGGTCACGTGATAGTGTTATGTATATGTATTTGCAAAGAATGCTGGGAGAGAGTCGAGTGGAGAAGTCTGGCAGATAATGAGTGAGCCACACAGATACTAGACAGATCAGTCTGTGTGTGGAGCATGGAGGAGGCCGAGCGACTTCCTTATGCTCAGCCTGGAACCGTTCAACCCAGGAATCCTCGGTACTTCTGCTGAGTGCTACGAGAGAGAGACTGCTTTATAGCGAGAAGAGAAGAAAGTGTGGGTGGTTGCCGGAGGAGAGAGAGAAAATGAGTACTGGGAGTAATGGAACCTACAGATAACTTGGACTGTGGATTGTACAATTGACCTGCAAGCCCCACTTGTGAACTGTGACTTCTACAACTGTTTAGCAATTGAGAGCCACATGGCAGCGGATAGCAGAATATGGCAGCGCATAGCAGAATATGGCAGCGCATAGCAGAACATGGTAGTGCATAGCAGAACATGGTAGTGCATAGCAGAACATGGTAGTACATAGCATAACATTGCAGAGCATAGCAGAACATGGCAGAGCACAGCAGAATGAGACACAGTAAACCAGAATGCAGCAGAACATGGCCAAACATGGCAGAATGGAATGGAATGTGAAAATGTGGCAGAACATAATGGAATGTCACCAAACATGGCAGAACAAGGAGGCAAAATGTGGCAGAATGGAATGGAATGTCGCAGATTGCGGCAGAAATAAGTGAGTGACCCCTTAGAAGGTCAATAAATTCCCAGCACAGTAAATGTAAGGCTAGTTTCACATGGGCGATCGCAATATTTTCGCAAGAAAATCGCATAGATATTGCAACCTTTATCCTGCGATTTTGAAGTGTCAGCGATGCGTTCTCTTGTAAAAAATCGTGCATCGGGTTGCTGCTGCTGCCCGCAGTTTTATAACAATAAAGTTAATATGAGTTTTTAATATTTAAAATGTATTGCATCTCACGAAAATCACAAGTTCGTGCTATGTGATGCGATAAACAAAGAAGCTCCATAGAGAAACATGGGAGATAAAGAATCGCACATCGCAGAACAATACAACATGCCACAATTTTTTTTTCTCGCAACATAGCATCAGTGAAAACATTGCGAATGTGAAGAAAAGCATGGGCTTCACAAACATGTGTTTTCGTGCAGTATCGCATCGCTGGAAAATTACACAATTTTATCTCCATTGTGAAACTGGCCTAAGAACTAGCAGAACATGGCTGAATGTAACGGACCGTGGCAGAACATGGCAAAATGCAGGAGAATATGGCAAAACATAGCAGAACATGAGAGAACATTCAAAAACGCAACAGAAGAATGGAACAGAACATGGCAGAATACATGAGAATGCAGCAAAGCACAAAAGAATATGGCAGAACTCAGGAGGACTTGTCAGAAAATGGCGCAACACAGCATAACAGGGCTAAACACAGCAGAACATTCCAGCTGGCTACGGCGCCATTTCTCAGCAGCAATAATTCGTACATTCAGTGGAGGAACTTTACCCTTATCCATAATTGGGCAGAAATTTCCTGCTGTGGCGATATCTGCTGTTTGCTTGAAACGTAAACTCCATAGCCCTGATTAATAAGCTGCCGCTGCTTCCTGCTCGGTGGCGGCCCACCGACACACTTTTTTTTGCTCTTTGGCATAAATTCCGAGCAGCAATATTATTATATCACAGGAAGCGATTCTGCTCTGCGACATTCTCATATTTTTCTTTATTTGCAAAATAATTTTTAGCATATTACCCAAGTCAGGAGATGCAGAAAATAGAAGTGAACCCCTCCCCCATCGGATTCTATTACTTTCTAATAGACTATGGGGGAGTTTAGTACTGGTATTTCAAACGCCTATCTTGATATGATCTGTGCTAGCGCACGATTCGTGTACTATATGAAGTAGAGCACACTTCTTTATATATCAGGCACTTCTTGGCACCACTTTGCGACTCCACAGAAATCTATGCTGGCTTTAAGCTGCATAAACTGCTGGTATAATTTATGACTTTTTTTTTACCATAAATTATACATAAATGTATTGGGACAGTGGCCACGCCCCTCCGGACAAGTCATGTCCCCTTAAAATTCTCTTTAAAAAGTGCTGACAGAAAAAAGTTGCAAACATTTTCTGCAAGCCTGGCTTGAAACAAATATTATGAATTTTTATTTTTTTTATTTTTTATGTTACTTTAGATATTATACATTTTCCTCTTGTATTTCAATCCCCCACCATTTTCAAGATCTCTGCTTGCAGCCATTATAATATTCTTAATATCCAGAAGTGAAAATTCTATCCTGTCTGATTACTTATAGCTGTGGGTTACACTGATACATGTTACCTGCACTGATACATTGTAACATCCCGGACTCCACACTGATACATGTTACCTGCACTGATACATTGTAACATCCCGGACTCCACACTGATACATGTTACCTGCACTGATACATTGTAACATCCTGGACCCCACACTGATACATGTTACCTGCACTGATACATTGTAACATCCCGGACTCCACACTGATACATGTTACCTGCACTGATACATTGTAACATCCCGGACTCCACACTGATACATGTTACCTGCACTGATACATTGTAACATCCCGGACTCCACACTGATACATGTTACCTGCACTGATACATTGTAACATCCTGGACCCCACACTGATACATGTTACCTGCACTGATACAATGTAACATCCCGGACTCCACACTGATACATGTTACCTGCACTGATACATTGCAACATCCCGGACTCCACACTGATACATGTTACCTGCACTGATACATTGTAACATCCCGGACTCCACACTGATACATTGTAACATCCTGGACTCCACACTGATACATGTTACCTGCACTGATACATTGTAATATCCCGGACTCCACACTGATACATGTTACCTGTACTGATACATTGTAACATCCCGGACTCCACACTGATACATGTT
This sequence comes from Eleutherodactylus coqui, assembly GCF_035609145.1. Classification (NCBI taxonomy): domain Eukaryota; kingdom Metazoa; phylum Chordata; class Amphibia; order Anura; family Eleutherodactylidae; genus Eleutherodactylus; species Eleutherodactylus coqui. The sequence goes on from NC_089839.1 coordinate 220,777,035, forward strand.
ACCTGCACTGATACATTGCAACATCCCGGACTCCACACTGATACATGTTACCTGCACTGATACATTGTAACATCCCAGACTCCATACTGATACATGTTACCTGCACTGATACAATGTAACATCCCGGACTCCACACTGATACATGTTACCTGCACTGATACATTGCAACATCCCGGACTCCACACTGATACATGTTACCTGCACTGATACATTGTAACATCCCAGACTCCATACTGATACATGTTACCTGTACTGATACATTGTAACATCCCGGACTCCACACTGATACATGTTACCTGCACTGATACATTGTAACATCCCGGACTCCACACTGATACATGTTACCTACACTGTTACATTGTAACATTCCGGACTCCACACTGATACATGTTACCTACACTGTTACATTGTAACATCCCGGACTCCACACTGATACATGTTACCTGCACTGATACATGTTACCTGCACTGATACACTGTAACATCCCAGACTCCACACTGATACATGTTACCTGCACTGATACATTGTAACATCCCGGACTCCACACTGATACATGTTACCTGCACTGATACATTGTAACATCCCGGACTCCACACTGATGCATGTTACCTGCACTGATACATTGTAACATCCCGGACTCCACACTGATACATGTTACCTGCACTGATACATTGTAACATCCCGGACTCCACACTGATACATGTTACCTGCACTGATACATTGTAACATCCTGGACCCCACACTGATACATGTTACCTGCACTGATACAATGTAACATCCCGGACTCCACACTGATACATGTTACCTGCACTGATACATTGTAACATCCCAGACTCCACACTGATACATGTTACCTGCACTGATACATTGTAACATCCCAGACTCCACACTGATACATGTTTCCTGCACTGATACATTGTAACATCCCGGACTCCACACTGATACATGTTATAATAATAATAATAATAATAATCTTTATTTGTATAGCGCCAACATATTCCGCAGCGCTTACATAGACAGGGGGAATACAGAAAGACAAAATACAAACATTACAGAACCACGGTTACATATAGTAATCAGTTGATGGAAACAATAGGGGTGAGGGTCCTGCTCCAACGAGCTTACATACTACAAGTAATGGGGTGATACAGAGGGTAAAGGGGCTGGAGATGTGCACAGTATGGCGAGGTGGAGAGTGAGCGATGCTATACACATAGACAATGGTCAGACATTTAGCCGTGTGACGGCAGAAACGGTGTGACTGCAGGAGCGGTTTATGATGGCTAGCAGGGATTGCAGTCAGTAGGTCAGGGAGCATGTTATCAGGCGGAGTACAGAGAGGTTTGTTTAGGGAATGCTGTATGCCTCCCTGAAGAGGTGCGTTTTTAGAGCACGCCTGAAGTTCTGCGAGTCCTGGATTGCTCGGGTAGCCTTTGGTAGTGCGTTCCAGAGGACCGGTGCTGCTCTGGAGAAGTCTTGGAGGCGGGAATGAGAAGTTCGAATTAAAGGGGCGCTCAGTCTGGTTTCATTAGCAGAGCGGAGAGCCCGGGCTGGTTGATGGATTGAGATGAGGGAGGCGATATAGGGTGGCGCTGTACTGTGGAGGGCTTTGTGGATGAAGGTAGCGAGTTTGAATTGAATTCTGTATTTAACGGGCAGCCAGTGCAGTGACCGGCACAGGACAGAGGCGTCCGAGTAGCGGCTGGACAGGAAGATGAGCCTGGCTGCCGCATTCAGGATGGACTGGAGAGGGTAGAGTCTGGTGCAGGGAAGGCCGATCAGCAACGAGTTGCAATAATCGAGCCGGGAGTGGATGAGGGCGACAATAAGCGTTTTTAACGTCTCCACAGTGAGAAAAGAGTGGATTCTTGCGATGTTCTTGAGGTGCAGCTGACATGTTCGGGCCAGAGATTGGATGTAGGGGGCAAAAGAGAGATCAGAGTCAAATATGACCCCAAGGCAGCGGGCGTGTTGTCTAGGAGTTATGGTGGCGCCACACACTGAGATGGAGATGTCAGGATGAGGTCGGTTAGTGGAGGGTGGAAATACCAGTAAGTCAGTTTTAGAGAGGTTTAGTTTTAGGTAGAGAGAGGACATGGTGTTAGAGACAGCGGACAGACAGTTAGTGATGTTTTGGAGGAAGGGTGCAGAGATGTCACGGGCAGAGGTGTATAGCTGGGTGTCATCAGCGTACAGGTGGTATTTAAGGCCAAAACTCCTGATAGTTTGTCCAATAGGGGCTGTGTAGATAGAGAAGAGAAGGGGGCCAAGGACCGAGCCCTGGGGGACCCCAACAGCAAGGGGAAGAGGAGGGGAGGTAGAGCCAGCAAAGGAGACACTGAAAGAGCGGTCAGATAGGTAAGAGGAGAACCAGGAGAGGGCAGTGTCCTTTAGGCCAATGAAGCGTAGCATACTGAGGAGGAGTTTGTGGTCAACAGTGTCAAACGCTGCAGAAAGGTCGAGGAGGATCAGTAGGGAGTAATCGCCCCTCGATTTGGCTGTCAGTAGGTCATTGGATACCCTAGTAAGGGCAGTTTCTGTCGAGTGTTGAGGTCGGAAGCCAGACTGTAGGGGGTCTAGGAGAGAGTTCTCTGATAAATAGCTTACAAGGCGGGAGTAAACTAGGCGTTCTAGTAGTTTGGAGATGAAGGGGAGGTTTACCTGCACTGATACATTGTAACATCCCGGACTCCACACTGATACATGTTACCTGCACTGATACATTGTAACATCCCGGACTCCACACTGATACATGTTACCTGCACTGATACATTGTAACATCCCAGACTCCACACTGATACATGTTACCTGCACTGATACATTGTAACATCCCGGACTCCACACTGATACATGTTACCTACACTGATACATTGTAACATCCCGGACTCCACACTGATACATGTTACCTGCACTGATACATTGTAACATCCCGGACTCCACACTGATACATGTTACCTGCACTGATACATTGTAACATCCCGTACTCCACACTGATACATGTTACCTGCACTGATACATTGTAACATCCCGGACTCCACACTGATACCTGTTACCTGCACTGATACATTGTAACATCCCGGACTCCACACTGATACATGTTACCTGCACTGATACATTGTAACATCCCGTACTCCACACTGATACATGTTACCTGCACTGATACATTGTAACATCCCGTACTCCACACTGATACATGTTACCTGCACTGATACATTGTAACATCCCGGACTCCACACTGATACCTGTTACCTGCACTGATACATTGTAACATCCCGGACTCCACACTGATACATGTTACCTGCACTGATACATTGTAACATCCCGTACTCCACACTGATACATGTTACCTGCACTGATACATTGTAACATCCCGGACTCCACACTGATACCTGTTACCTGCACTGATACATTGTAACATCCTGGACTCCACACTGATACATATTACCTGCACTGATACATTGTAACATCCTGGACTCCACACTGATACATATTACCTGCACTGATACAGTGTAACATCCTGGACTCCACACTGATACATGTTACCTGCACTGATACATTGTAACATCCCGGACTCCACACTGATACATGTTACCTGCACTGATACATTGTAACATCCCGGACTCCACACTGATACATGTTACCTGCACTGATACATTGTAACATACCGGACTCCACACTGATACATGTTACATTGTAACAAAATATTAGGACAAGAGAGATTTGCACTGCTGATATTTATGTATCACTCAGTATAAGTCCTGGGTCATATGAGTGTATGCATATTTACACGCACATGAGCGTTTTTGTGAAGCAAACAATGGTTTTTGCATCACAAGTTTGTGTTTTTCAATTTTAGCATTAGAAAGTCCCATTGACAATCCCGTTAAAAAAATGCAGCGATATTGCAGCGTTAAAAAAACGCAAGTGGTCAGGAGCTCTTACTGTACTATTTGCATACACAAGCCATATTCATTTGCGTGCAGCAAAACACATGGACCAATTGAAATGGCCAATTAGTCTGAGTTCCAGATGTGTTGTTTTTCCTACTCAATTATGTAGTGTTTCACGCATCTCCTAGCATATTTTGCACACATTTGCGCATCTACATTGACTTCTATGGGGACTTTTGGTGCGCAAATACACAGGAAAATAGAGCATGCTGTGTTTTTGTTTTTCTTTTTGCATGACCGAAGTGCGCAGGGAAATACATGCATGTAAACGAACCCATTTAAACCAATGAGTTCTATTGTCTGCATATTGCACGTACAAATACACTTGTGTGACGCTAACCTAAGGTATTTCTGTTATGACTGAATCTTATAGGATCACCTATGGTGCTAAGGACCAATCTTTTCTGTGTTATGTTAGTGTCGCAGTGTGCGGAGCTTCATCTCCTTTTTCCCGTTTAGTTAGCTTTCAGAGCATAATTTGGATCTCTGATGTTTCCTGTGTGACTGGATCCTTGGAAATTTCATTTTTCGCCTCTATTCCCGGAGCGGTGGAAGCTGAACTGCGTCTGGCTTATTGCCGTTTTTTCATGTGCCGCTGTGGCGCTTCTTTTAATAAATCGTGGCGTTTGATTGCACGCTGATCCGTCTCCTTTGCAAATAGAACGTTGTGGGGAGCATCAATATTGTTTGAAAGCTTCTTGTCACAGTGAGGAATGACATGATGACAAAATCTCCTCAGGGACCCAAACCATTGGCATCGCGCAGATTTACCTCACACAATATCGACTCTGGTGACACTAAGAGCTGGAAAACATCTCTGGAAAAACAGTCAGAGGGAGGGGCTAGTTTGTTTTCTACGATTTATGGCACTGCAGCGCTGACACATGTCATGTGTGCACAGCAAATCTTTCATCATCAGAAGAAAATGTCTCCATCTTGATATCTGTCCTTTACAAGCAGGTGAAATTATGCACTTTGTAATCTGGAGGCAGAAATTAGGTGGGGAGAATTGTGAGTGCAGCTCTGGAGGGTAATGCTGGATCAGTGATCATGTAGCAGGTGGCTCATTGGTGGCCCCTGTTCTAGAAGTAAATGTCATGGCTTAGGCTTTGAGGGACAGCAATTTAGATGAAAACGACAGGAGGATCCAGAGGGAGGAGGGTGAGACCAACTCTGCAGATTCCTCCCACTATGAAAGTGTGAATGAGGAAGGCAAGAGATGGTTAGAGAAAAAGCCAAAGCTAGGTGCCACAAGGAGGAAACAAAAGGGGAGTTCAAGATTTTCTCCCAACCCAGGGTCAGGTGCTGAAAGGAGAAACCTACTCGCCTCCAGTTGGACTATCCAATGGATTCCGAGACATCTTTTTCTCCTTTTCAGAGGATGAGGCAGAGGGCAAGGTTCCTAAAGCAAAAAAAGGGTCAACATGGGGTGCTGAGTCTCCTTCTCCTGGAGGTGTAATTCCTTAAGGGCAGGCAGCTACTATGGAAACTGGTGAAAAGGACGATAGGTTTGAGGGATCCCTTGCTGTGGACACATCCATGTCCAAAAAAAGAAGCAAGGGGGTTTCCTCTGATCCCGAGGTAGGAGGTGTGAGGAAGAAAGCCGTCTAATTTAATCACTCATGCTGGCGGCACCCACTCCGCTGACGCTGGCATCAATTAACGTTGCCAGCATTAAGTCAGATATGGCTAGATTTACAGCCTTTGATTTTCTTGGCCGCGTTGAAGCCTGCATTTTATTGTTGCAGGAGACCAGGCTGTCTGATTTAGCAGCCTTACATAAGGCAAAAAGGGAGTGGAGGTCAGGTTCTTCCTACTGGTCGCTTGCAGCTGAGTCATATAGCGGAGTGGCGGTCCTTTTAACTGCAGCTGTTGAATGCCTACAAGTTATTGAATTAGAAATGGGAAGGTGCCTGATCTTAGATGTCCTCATAAAGGGACAAGAACCTAGTCTTATCAATATCTATAGTCCCCAGTCAAAAAAAGACAGGAAGAGTCTCTTTATGAGGATCAAGTCCTACCTTTTTACCAGCTATAAAGTTGTCTTTGGAGGTAACTTCAATACAGTCACAAGGGCCTGCGATAGAAGAGGCTTCAGAGGAAGACAGTTGACTTTTGACAGGGTTGCACTTAATACAAGAGCTAGTGAAGCTTGCCTGGTGGATGTCCACATCCAGCACACCTCAGGCCACGAGGCATTTACCTTTCATAGATGCAGTAGTGGGTATAGAATATACAGGTTTTATTTGAAGGAGGAAGCCATCTCTTTGCTAGTGTCTGTCGTTGAGGTGGGTTTCTCCGACTACTGTCTAATATAGTTTTTGAAACCTCTCCGGATGGGCGGAGGTCTGTGGAGACTGAATTTATCACTCCTGGAGGAAGCAGAGATAAGATGGTCCTTTGAGGACTTTCTGCAGAGCCAGGTACCATTACTGGATATCTGTAGTAGTAGGTAAAGTGGTGGGAGATGTTCAAGAGGAGGGCAGCGAGCTCATTCGTTAGCTCTCCATATCAGGTGCCTGGTCAGGTACCACCTGTATCAGGGCCTGAGTAGGAAAATCAAACATCTCGTTTTGACTGGAGGTAGCCGCGAGTGAAATCTTTGCTGAAGAAGTACCAGTACAATAGACAAGCATCCTAGGTTTTTGAAAGGGATCTCTGGATGCACCACTCCCCCAAACCTTACAGAAACTGTAAGATGACAGTGAATAGTAATCACTGTACTATCAATCAGGACAGATCAGGGATTCTGGACGTCGTCAAATCCTGGTACTTGCAACTCTTGGTAAAGAGGGATCTAAAGTTGGACAGGGTGTCAGTTTCCTAGGTGAAACTGTCCCTGAGCCAAGGGTAGGCACCTCTCTTGATGTTTTGACAGAAGAAATCAGAGAAAAAGAAATTAGACTGGAAATTGATGGTCTCCAGCTCAAAAAATTACCAGGACAAGATGGCTTAACATCTCAGTATTATAAGACCTTCAACGACCCTTTGAGTCCCTCTTGATGGAGGTATTAAAGGAGATGTCTCGAGGAAGCAGTGAATTTTTTTTTTTGCCCAGTCCCCCTAATTAAGCATACATTACTAAGCCCCCCTGTAAATGACTTTTCTAGCTGGTTTGTACTTACCGTTCCAGCGTTTCAGCAACTTATAAAAGTTTCCCCAAGATGGCCGCCGCCTCTTTTACCTTCGCTTGCTGCAGCCCGACGTGCGCGCTCCCGAGACGCTACCAGCTGTGTCTCCATGGCAACCAGACGCCCCGCAGCCGCCGACGGGACCCACCGCAGCCGCCGACCAGTCACCCACCGCCAGGCAGCAGGTAACCGGCGCTAGCCCCCGTCTCCCCAGCGCTACGCCCCGGCTCCCCAGCGCTACGCTCCCGACTCCCCAGCGCTACGCTCCCGGCTCCCCAGCGCTACGCTCCCGGCTCCCCCGCGCTACGCTCCCGGCTCCCCCGCGCTACGCTCCCGGCTCCCCCGCGCTAGACCCTGACAACAGACGAAGGCCCCGGAGCCCAGCGCTAGGCCCCGGAGCCCAGCGCTAGGTTCCGGAGCCCAGCGCTAGGTTCCGGAGCCCAGTGCTAGGTTCCGGAGCCCAGCGCTAGGTTCCGGAGCCCAGGTGAAGGCCCCGGAGCCCAGCGTTAGGTTCCGGAGCCCAGCGCTGGGCTCCGGAACCTAGCGCTGGGCTCCGGGGCCTACCGCTGTGGCCCGGGACCTTCACCTGTTAGTGAAGATCACCCCCCGACCCATCACTTACCTGGGCGGCTTCTCGGGACAGCTGGGCTGCTGAGCTGGGCTTCTCCGCTGGGCAGCTCCAGTTTCTGCACCTTCCTCTAACAGAGGATGGTACAGAATGGCCGCTCCAGCGCGCTCCCGAGCAGTGACAGCTCGTCTGCGCATGCGCAGAAGAGCTGTAGCGGGGAGCACACTGAAGCGGCTCGTGCTGAAAGGAGAAGACCGGACTGCGCAAGCGCGTCTAAAAAAGCAAGCTGCCAGCGAATTTAGACGGAACCATGGAGACGAGGACGCTAGCAACGGAGCAGGTAAGTGAATAACTTCTGTATGGCTCATATTTAATGCACGATGTACATTACAAAGTGCATTAATATGGCCATACAGAAGTGTATAACCCCACTTGATTTCGCGAGACCTCCCCTTTAAGAGAGTGTCTTTCCTCTGGCACTCTGCCTAGATCAAAGAGGAGGTCAGCTTTGATTCGAGGTGTATTGATAATTGGCATTCCATAGCACTTCTCAATATGGATAGGAAAGTTCTGGTAAAAGTGTTGTTTAATCGGCTGGTGAAGTTTGCACCCCGATTCCTCTCGAGGGCCCAGTATTGCTCTGCTCCAGGCCATAGCACCTTTAGTGCTGTTCTCTGCATCTTGGAGGCAGTGTAGCAGGGTAGGGCTGGTCACTGGGAGGGGTACTTGCTGAACCTGGATCAGGCAAAAGCAATTAATCATGTTAATCTGTACAGTACCTCTGTTCAGTCTTTCTGAGATATGGTCTGCTGGGGGAGGTTGTCGATTGGCTTCGAACTTTGTATGCTGGAGCTAAGTCTGTCCCGCTGGTTAATGGTTGGCTCGGCCACCCTTTTGAGGTGGGGTCTGGCATCCCTCAAGGCTATTCTCTAAATCTCATGTTGTATGTATTTGAGATAGATCCCTTCCTTAGGAGGGTTGATTGTGGACCTATAGTAGGGTCGGGATGGATCAGACGTTGTTGGGGGGCCTCTCGGAGGGCAGTAGCATACGCTGATGTTGTCACGCTCTTTGTGTCCTCGAGAGGGGAGGTGACAGAGGTGGACCGCTACTCAGGGGCATCCGGGTCTAGGGTCAACTGGGATAAGTGTGAGAGCCTCTGGTTAGGAAGTGGGGATCCTACGTTTGATCTGCCGGACATCCTTTGACAAACGTTCTCATCATCGAATTTGGCCAGGGGGATTACCTAATGCAAAATTTGGGTAGACAGGCTGGATGGTGTGACTCAGAAGGTGAAACAGTGGAAGGGTTGGTCTTTGACCCTCTGGGAAAGAGTTAGCCTAATCAAAACATACCTACTTCCTTTATTCATCTTCCTGGGCAGCATATACATTTTGCCTAAACCTCTCAGGAGCCGGGTCTACAACCTGTTCTTCCTAATGTTGTGGGGAAATAAGTTGAACCTAATCAGGCGAAATGTTATGTACCACACAAGAAGACTAGGGGGGTTATCTATGGTCAATGCTGTAGTGTTATAAAAAAAAGCCTTTTTTAAGTTCAACATAGGTAACCCCTGGCAATAGAGAGCTCTTCTATGGCTGTAATCCTGCCAGGGATGGTTTTGGCCCTTTTTTCAGGAATGGGAGACAGAAGGGCAAGTGAAGGACCTTTGCATGCAACATGTATATCTCCTGGCTTATGCTATCTTGGCTCTGAAGCTGGCGAGATTTGGGGATGTGGGAGATCGGGACTCTGATGAGGCGGCTCCTCAATGATAGAGCCCTTTTTAAGAAGACCCTGGCGCTTAAGGACTGCCCAAGTCAGGACCTGGAGGGAGGGTTACATTTACTGAATTCAACCCAGGTCCTCTAGAAGTTCTGGGGCTTGGTTTGGCGCTGCTTTCATGGGAGACTCTATGTAAGGAGTAATCTGAAGTGCAGGCCTCTCATTGGTAGGGGCTGCCCCTGTCAGGAGTGCAGTGAAGGGATGGAAAGCATGGAGCATTTGCTGCTTTAGTGCCCCTTTTAATACAGAAGTATGCCAACAAGCAGCAGTCTCCATAGGCAGGCCTCAGCTATAAGACCTTTTTTTATGCAGAGTGGGTTTATGAAGTGTTCAGAGGGCTTGGTGACAGGGACCGCTGGACTTTATTTCTAGTTAGCCTAGTCATTAGGTTCCACATCTGGAGTGCACGGTGTTACCATGCAGCGCGGCGCGGGGTCCCACGGTCGGCGCGCGCCGATCCGGCTTTGGCGTCCCGGAGCTGTGGCGTCAGGGCTCTCCCGGCGGCGTGGGGCGGTCGGTGTGCGCCGGCGTGGGCGGGATCGCCCGTAGGGCGCCACTCGCATCCCTTCCACCCTCTTGTATTGTGAGTGGGGGAGTTGGCTCCTCCCACTCTCCACCCATGGGCGGAGTTTTGCAATTATAAGGCTGGCAGTGACCTGAGCTCACTGCCAGTTATTGGTTCTGTCTGCTGCTAGTCTGTCCTGTCTGTTGGTTCTCCTCAGTCAGTCTGCTAGTCTGCTAGTCAGCTTCCTTTTCCCTAGCTCTTTCTAAGTGCTCAGCATTTTCCTGTTTGGTAATTCCATCTGCCTTCGTTGTCGGCACTCTGTCCCCCGGTAGTTAGTTCCATCGAGGTAGTCGCCAGGTCCCTAGCCAGAGTAGCGACCGCTGCCCAGTTGTCCGCCTGGGGTTAGCCAGGTCGAGGCAAGTAGGCAGGGACAGTGGGGTGCGGTAAGTTCAGGGCACCCCATCTGGCGCTCGGGGGTCAGAGTGCCGTAACATAATAACTGGCCCTTTAAACTGTTTTTCCATGGAGGCGATCAGCTCCCTCACGAACCAGCTGCCAGCCCTGGTGCCGGTGGTCCAGGATTTATCCGCTCGAATGGCGGCCCAGGAGCAGCGGGGGTTGTCGCAGGGGCCGGTCGCCTCAACCAGTCCCGAACCCAAGTGCCCTCTTCCCGAGGTGTTCTCTGGGGAGAGGAACAAGTTTTTTGTTTTCCAACAGGCGTGTCGGTTATTTTTTCGTATGCGTCCCCGTTCTTCCGGGTCAGAGACTTAGAGGGTCGGGCTGATAATGTCCCTGCTGCGGGGCTCTGCTCAGACCTGGGCTTTTTCCATCCCCGAGGGTTCCCCCTGCCTGCAGTCCGTGGACACATTTTTCCAGGAACTCGGGGGTATCTTCGACGAACCGGACCAAGCAGGGTTGGCGGTTTCCCGGCTGTTGGCATTGCATCAGGGGTCGTTTTGTGTGGAGGATTATTGCTCCAATTTCAGACGCTATGCGGGTGATACTGTATGGAACGATAGCGCTCTGAAAGACGTTTTTCTGCAGGGCCTCTCGGACGCGGTAAAAGACCTGTTAATTTCCCATCCCATTCCCGGGTCCTTAAAGGAGGCTATGGAGCTAGCGGTGAAGGCTGATAGGAGGCTCTGGGCTCGGAAGCAAGATAGACAGGCCCGTGGAGAGCGGGAGGTCATTTGTCCGGTTCCCTCTTCTTCATTACCAGTCTCTGTTCCCGATCCTATGGAGGTGGACCCGCTGGACCCCAAGGAGCGACGCCGGATTCGTTTATTGCATCATCTCTGCCTCTACTGCGGGAAAGCTGGGCATCGGGTGATAACCTGCCCCCTGAGGCCTCAGTGCTCACAGTCTGAACCGGGGGAAAAACTCCAAGTCCTAGGCGATTGCAGGGAGGATCGCCTAGGACTACAGGTACTTCCTAAACTTCTGGTACCTTGTCAGGTTAGATTCCGGAACTTTTCCCGCCCCGGGCAGGCGTTTATTGATTCCGAGCTGCCGCTAACCTGATAAGCATGCGTTTCATTAGACCCCTGATGGCTGAATTTGTGGCGCTGAAGACGCCAATTCATTTTACTAGCATTGATGCTACCCCTCTTGCTAAGGGCTTGGTACGATGGAGGACCCCAGTGCTACAGTTCACGGTGGGGAGTCTCCACTCGGAAGAACTATCATTCCTGGTGATGGAGAAAATGTCGGTAGATATGGTACTAGGGATGCCGTGGTTGGCGTTGCACAACCACCAATTCAATTGGACCACCCGGGAACTGACTCATTGGAGACCATCCTGCCATAGCCATCTTGCTCCCCTTCCGCTCTGCTCAGTAGACACCGCACTCATTCCGGAATACCTGTCTGACTTCCGGGATGTGTTTTCTAAAAGATTGTCTGAGACCCTGCCTCCTCATAGAGAGTGGGATTGTGGGATAGACCTTATTCCGAATAAGCCCATCCCTAAGGGAGCCATTTTTAACTTATCCTGGCGGGAGCACTAAGCTCTCAAGGTCTATATTACAGAGTCCCTGGCCAAATGTCATATTAGACCATCCCGTTCCCCTGCTGGGGCGGGTCTCTTCTTTGTCGAGAAGAAGGATGGGACATTGAGGCCTTGTGTAGATTATCGGGCCTTGAACCAGATCACCGTTAAGAACCAGTGCTCTCTGCCTCTGATTCCTGACCTCCTGAATCAGGTGGTGGGAGCCCACTGGTTTTCTAAACTGGATTTAAGAGGGGCTTATAATTTGATCCGTATCCGCGAGGGGGATGAATGGAAGACAGCCTTCAATACCCCGTTGGGACACTTTGAATGTCTGGTGATGCCATTCGGCCTGTGCAATGCCCCTGCTGTTTTTTGAATGCGGTCTTTCACAACGTCCTGGGGGTGTTTTTAGTCGTCTACCTCGACGACATCCTGGTATATTCTCCTGACTGGGACTCTCATGTGCAGCACCTTAGGTTGGTACTAACCCGGTTACGTGAGTACCAGCTGTCAAATTGGAAAAAATGTCTGTTTGGTACTCAACAAGTGTCCTTTCTAGGGTACGTAATTCTCCGACTCCTGTGCAAATGGAGTCGGATAAGGTGGCAGCCATCTCCCAGTGGGTCCGACCAGGTAATCTGAAAGCACTCCAACGGTTCTTAGGTTTTGCAAATTTCTATCGCAAGTTCATTAGGAACTACTCGGTCATCGCCCAACCGTTGACCGACCTTATCAGGAAGGGGGCTGACTTGGTAAGATGGTCACCTAAGGCCCTGCAGGAGTTCGATCGTCTCAAAAGGGCGTTCTCGGCCGCCCCGGTGCTCGTCCAACCTGACCCACTACGCCCCTTCTTCGTGGAGGTTGATGTATCGGAGGTGGGGGCTGGCGCTGTGTTGTCCCAGGTGGTCAGCGGGAGGGCTGGCTACAGTCCATGTGCCTTTTTCTCACGAAAGTTCAGTTCGGCAGAACGGAATTACGATGTAGGCAATCGAGAACTCTTGGCCATCAAGTGGTCATTAGAAGAGTGGCGTCACCAACTTGAGGGCGCTAGACATCCCGTCACGGTGTACACCGATCATAAGAACCTGGTATACCTCGCCAACGCTAAGCGACTCACCGCGCGTCAGGCCAGGTGGGCATTGTTTTTCTCCAGATTTAACCTGGTAGTGACGTATCTCCCAGGGACTAAGAATGTCAAGGCTGATGCCCTCTTGCAGAGTTTTGGGGTGCCAGAATGTGAGTCACTGCCTCCCGAAAATATCCTGGAACCTGGGGTTGTGGTTGCGGCTGTGGACTCTGGTCTCATTCCCCGCCTTCAGAGTGCTCAGCAGGACGCTCCACCAGGGGTTCCCGAGGGCAGATGGTTTGTGCCCGAATCATTGCGCCTCACGGTTATCGAAGAGTCCCACTCGTCAGTTTTCTCGGGTCATCCGGGAGTGCAAGGGACCCTGGATCTCTGCTCCAGGCTCTACTGGTGGCCTGGCATGTCTCGTCAGATATGTGACTTCGTAAGGGGGTGCTCTGTTTACGCTCGCGGCAAGAGTCGCCGGTGGCGTCCTGAGGGTCCTCTGAGACCGTTGCCTGTGCCATCGCTCCTCTGGTCGCACCTTTCGGTAGATTTTGTCACCGACTTGCCAGAGTCACAAGGGTTCACCACCGTTCTGGTGGTGGTGGACCGTTTCTCTAAGATGGCCGATTTCATGGCGTTAGAGAAACTTCCTTCGGCGATTGAATTTGCCCAGGTCTTCGTTAAAGAAATTGTTTGCCTACATGGAGTTCCTGACAACATTGTGTCCGATCGCGGGTTTCAGTTCGTGGCGCAGTTTTGGCGGGCTTTCTGCAGAAATCTTGGGACTTTGCTTTCATTCTCTTCAGCATTCCACCCGCAGACTAATGGTCAAACTGAGCAGAAGAACCAGGATTTGGTGCAATATTTAAGGCTGTTTGCAAGCGAGAAAGCTCATCGATGGGCTGAATTTCTGCCGTTGGCCAAGTTTGCACTGAACAACTGTACCAGTTCTTCCACTGGGGTTTCTCCGTTTTTGTGCGTTTATGGCCAGCATCCCCATTTCCTGACTTCTCTTCCTACCCCGTCTGCCTGTCCTCCAGCTGATATCGCCACTGATGTGCTGCAGGGGGTATGGAAGGAAGTGCAAAAGAATCTAGAAGTAGTGGGGTCTCGCATGCAGCTGCGCAGTGGGAGAAGTCTCTCAGTTTCTGAACCTTACAGGGTGGGTCAGAAGGTGTATCTGTCCTCCAGGAACCTAAAACTGAAGGTCCCGTCCTTAAAGCTTGCGCCACGCTTTGTAGGGCCGTTTACTATTACGCGTGTAATTAACCCGCTCGCCTACGAACTTGAGTTGCCAGCCACGTGGAAAGTGCATAGGGTTTTCCACAAGTCCTTGTTGAAACCCTTTGTCCCTTCGGTGAGGCCCACCTCCGGTCCCCCGCCTCCCACCCTGGTCCGGGGCGAGATCGAGTATGAGATGCAGGAAATCCTGGATTCTCGTCTGCGACGGGGGACCCTGCAGTATCTGGTGGCTTAGAAGGGTTTTGGTCCTGAAGACCATTCCTGTGTGGCGGCACGGAAAGTTCACGCTCCCGTGTTGGTACGGCGTTTTTACCGTCGTTTTCCGGATAAGCCTGGTCGGGTTTCCGGGGGCCCGGAGGTCCCGCGTCAGAGGGGGGGTAATGCTACCATGCAGCGCGGCACGGGGTCCCGCGGTCGGCGCGCGCCGCTCCGGCTTCGGCGTCCCGGAGCTGTGGCGTCAGGGCTCTCCCGGCGGCGTGGGGCGGCCGGTGTCCGGTGACGCGGGCGGCTTCGCCCGTAGGGCACCGCCCGCATCCCTTCCTCCCTCTTGTATTGTGAGTGGGGGAGTTGGCTCCTCCCACTCTCCACCCATGGGTGGAGTTTTGCATTTATAAGGCTGGCAGTGACCTGAGCTCACTGCCAGTTATTGGTTCTGTCTGCTGCTAGTCTGTCCTGTCTGTTGGTTCTCCTCAGTCAGTCTGCTAGTCAGCTTCCTTTTCCCTAGCTCTGTCTAGTGCTCAGCATTTTCCTGTTTGGTAATTCCATCTGCCTTCCCTGTCGGCACTCTATCCCCCGGTAGTTAGTTCCATCTAGGTAGTCGCCAGGTCCCTAGCCAGAGTAGGGACCTCCGCCCAGTTGTCCGCCTGGGTTTAGCCAGGTCAAGGCAAGTAGGCAGGGACAGTGGCGTGCGGTAAGTTCAGGGCACCCCATCTGGCGCTCGGGGGTCAGAGTGCCGTAACACACGGTGCTTAATCTTGATGCAGCAGAAAATCCTCCCCGTGGAGTTACAAGCACCACCCACTACACGGAGATCAGTGTGGAGACTTCTGCTACGGTATTTCTGTTATGGTACTAGTGGGGTGCTTAGGTACACACGGCATGGGGCTCCCTGATCTACACCCACGCCACTGTCTCTTCCTGGAGATAGCCCTGATGGTGGACACGTCCAGGCCGCCAACTCTGACCCTACGCTTACTAGGAGAGACAGGCAGGGACCGCAGTACCTATGCAAGAGACTACTACCCACCGACAGGAAAGGCAGATGACAAGAACCAACACAAAACAATACAAACAGAACAGAGGCAGATGGTAAGGCCTGGCTGATAACAGCGAGGTCTAGCAGACAAACTGACAGAAGCAAGATACAAATAGAGATGGACTGAAAAACCCTGAATAATAATAGCGAGGTCTAGCGGAAAAACTGACAGAAGCAAAATACAAACAGAGGCAGACTGGAAAACCCTGGCTGATAACAGCAAGGTCTAGCGGACAAGCTAACAGAAGCAGAATGCCAAACGAGGCACTGAAAAACTGGAACATAAAAGCAAGGTCTAGCAGACACTGAAAAACAGGACATAAAGGATACAAACAGAGGGCACTCAAAACTGAACAATAATCAGCCCCTCCCAGGCAGCATGAGCTGAATCTTAAAAGGAGGCGGGAGGAGCCGATAGGTGGATAGACCTGTCAATCATCAGCACACTACTCAGACACATAGCAGGGTAATTAACCTGACTGGAAAGCACAGGAGGTGTTAAACCTGGCATGTCTGGACAGAAGAAGGTGTGCTGGCAAAATTAACCATGACCTGACAGGCATAACAGTGCCCTCTCATCTGATCAGTCGGGGTCCCAAGCGACAGAACCCAGCCGATCAACTATTCATGACCTATCCTGAAGACAGGTCATCAATAGTATTTTCCATGGAAAACCCCTTTAAATTTCTAGAATAGTGAGAGAGTAGGGACAGGATAGGAGAGAGAAGGGACAGGATAGGAGCATTTTCTGTAAAGGATGAGACTGTGGGGCAGATTAAGGACAGTCTAGGGAAAATTAGAGATGGAATATGGAGACCTTTTTAAAAAGAAAGGGAAAGTATATTGCCATGTATGTGCCCGTCTTATCATCCTGGTGGGGGGGCTGCAAGTGCACCATGAATCTTTTTGTTTTGTTTGGGTAAAATGGAAAGAAGTAAGGCTGCAGGTGAGCTGATCTTAGACTTTCAGGTTATTTGAATAGTATATGATATGTATATTGATTTATTGCAGTTTATTATGGTTTTGTATATATATTGTACTAGCTGATATTGCCGGCTTCACCCGAGTTAATTTGTTACAGGTGTTTACCTGTTGTTCACATAGAAAATTTTATGAGGTTGTGGTTACTTCAGAGGGACCAAGGAATAAAATATGTATACACATAGAGGAGCGTTAGATTCTCCTCAGGCTGCATGTACCAATGTCCCTCTCTACAATGTGCCACCCCTCCCACTCTTCTCACTTTTTACCCTTGAAGGTAATGCCCCTTTTTATTCAGATGTACCCCCAGACTGGAGGTTGCAGCCCCTTCTTAGCCTTAAAGGCATGTTCCATTCCTATCTATGACTGTTCCATATGTACTTTACAGCCTTTCAGTATATGCACAGAGGTCAGTTACATTGTCTTCAGTATATACACATAGAGGTGAGATAGATTATCCTTAGCATATATACAGAGGAGCGTTCGATTCTCCTCAGACTGCATGTACTGATGTCCCTCTGCAGAATGTGCCATCCCTCCCACTCTCCTCACTTTTTAGACTTAAAGGTAACACCGTTTTTATTCAAATTTAACCACAGACTGGTTGCAGCCCCTTCTTAGCCTTAAAAGCATGCTCCATCTCTGCAATCCATGGCCACTTCCTTATGAACTTTACAGCCTTTTAGTATATACACACAGAGGTCAGTTAGATTATCTTCAGTATATATGCATAAAGGTGAGATAGATTCTCCTCAGTATACAAATCATTTCCTAGGCTTTATGGTTTCTGAGAAAAGAACTATGCCATGTATAGCAGATTTTCACAGTTTTTCACACTTAGAATTAAATATTAAACTTGTGACCCTTTACTTTTCCTATTTAGGACCTAAAGAATTGTTGTGCCTAATTTCAAGTTTGTACCACACCATGAAGTTAAAGAATTAGATTAGGTACATAACATTGGGAGGGAGGTGGTGTGTCACTTACTTTTGTACTTGGGAAAAGTAAAGGGGTCACAGCTTGATTATTCATTTCTATTTAGGATTTAAAGAATGGTCGTACCAAATTTCATGTATGGGAAGATACATAACATAGCGTGTCACTTACTTTTGCACTTAGAATTGAATAATCAAGTAGTGATGCCTTTAGTTTTCCTATTTATGACCTAAACAATGGTTGTGCCAAATTTCAAGTTTGCACAACATCGGGCAGTTAAGGAAATAGATTAGGTACACAACATAGGGGGTCACTTACTTTTGCCCTTAGCATTGAATAATCAAGTTGAGACCCCTTTACTTTTCCTATTTAAGACCTAAAGAATGCTCATGCCAAATTTCATGTTTGTACGACACCGGGAAGTTAGAGAATTAGTAGCCAGTCAGTCAGTCAGTGAGGGCTTTTGCTTTTATATATATATATATATATATATATATATTCACGTTCTGGGTGGTACTTAGGTTGGGTGGGGAGTTGGGGAGAAAGGGTTTCTTGCCTTTAGCCATAGCTTGGCATGTCCCAAACATTGAACACTGGGCATGGACTGGTGTAGAGGGTGTGGCACCCAGGCTGCGGACGGCACAGTGTGGTATTGTTATTAAAAAATAAAACAGAAAAAAGCATGGTGTGGCTCAGCACATCCTGAACTTTGGGCATGGACTTGTGGAGCAGGCATGGCCCCGAGCTGCACTGGGGACCCAAAGCAAAAAAATGATCATTTTAGGTAGTTTGGTTATATGCCGGTTGGCTTAGTCGTTATGTTAGTATGTTTTTGTTAGTTATTTATGCTATTGCTTAATTTTATTTGTTTGGTTTCAGTATAGTAGTTTTAATTTCTATAGTTTTATGTTCTTTTAGGTATATTGTGGTATATGGGTAATATTATGTTTTATGTGTTATATGTTGAGTATGTGTGGGTGTGTGAGCGTACAGTGGTGGGAATGACTCTAGACATGGGTATAAACTGATTTTTGCTTTTGTTTGTGGATCATGGACTGATGGTGAAGGATCTTATCTTGTTGTATACAGTTATGTTGTAGTTGTTGTTACCGTTTGGTATTTTTGTTATCTTTTCTACTTTTCTAATAAAAGATCTACAGGATGGAACTCGGGATCAGAACAGGATAAGTAATTACAAAGTGACTGATTATCATAAATGGATTTACACCGAAATATAACAATTGCAGAACTGGGATATGCAGGGTTGTGCTATAAGCAGGTAGGTGACTGCATACAATATACAACAGTCTGACATCTCAGTATCATCTGGTGTATAAACATTTCCACTGATCGCTGTTCTACCTGCCGTCACATCACCGCTGATTTCCCGAAGCTTTTGTTCCCAGCGGAATTTATTATAACCGCGCTGAACTCTCCTACCTGTGTGATTGTAGATGACAGGTTAAATGGCGATACGATTGATTGAGGTGAATATATGGTCATGAGCAGAGCTGATGTGACTGCTAATAGGGTGCTCCATGCGAAGGAGCTGCAGCGCCCTGTTGAGAAGTCGGCGGGCTGGGAGGGGGAGGGGGTACATACTATGGGAAAACATTCAGCACTTTACATGACAAGCGCAGGAGGTTTGTTATATGGTGGTTGATGCAGACTGAAGGGACTAGACCCTCTGAGGATGTGGACACTTGGGGGGCAATGGATGAGGGTCCCTGATTCCTGGGCTGACCCTTACAGAGCAGGTAAATCTGCAGCGTTCTTTTGGAGCTGAACTCACATACAGCGTTTTGGGGGGCATTTTAATGGCATTTTTTTTGTCAGAAACGCTGTGGTGAGATGTAAGGGAAATTCCAAGATGTCTAAATACATCGCACGTTTTTGTGAACAAGACACTTGGCGTTTGTGACATTTATTTTCCAAAGTGCACAGGCATTGGATAAGGCCTCCTGCACACGGGCGGCTTTGCATTATGGAATCCGGAGCGGTATTCTGCCTCTGGATTCTGCAGCAAATCCAGCCTATAGCATGCTATGGCAGAACGCGATTTCCTGCCCACGAGCGGAAATCGATTGCGATTTTCCACTCGCGGGGAGAAATCGCTGCATACTCCGACTTTGTGTGGGCTATGCATGGCCAGCTTCTATTGAACTCAGTGGAAGTCGTCAGTCACGCGGCCATTCTGCAATCAACATTGCAGAATGGTCGCAGGATTCGCGTCATCGCCATAACAATGGCGTAGCGTCAGCTCTACTGCGCATGTGCGCCTGTGCACTAGCCGGCACATCTGCAGCAGAGGAGAAGACATCGGACAGGTAAGCTAGAGTCACCCGCCGGTCACTGGGTCGAACTCTGCTGGGGGACTCCCGGATGCGGGGTCCGACCCGTCTGTGTGCAGGCGGCATAAGATGTTTTTGTTTTGCCATAGCATTTTTATCATTTGCAATATTTTTAAAGTCCCTTTTGCTGGAGGCCAAATATGTCAGAAAACGAGAAATCTCTTTGCACACAAACTGCATCCCAACTGAAAATATCTCTGAAGCACAGAACTCTTTGCTCTACGGGCAGCGCCTCACACCAACTGGCGTTACTAGCAGGGGTACAGCAAAGACTGGTGGTAGACTGGAGATGGGAGAATCGGGGGGGGGGGTTCCTAAACAAGATTGTGCGTATTTTTCATATTTCCAACCTGCACAAAAATTTGAGACCTTTCTGATTTTTACGCAACATTCTCTACATTTTTGTACGTGGCTGTAATACGAGTCTACAGCAGCTTTTACCTGCCATAGATTTCACAAGTAGCGTACAGCCGGTCCTAGATACGTCAAATGAAATGAAAGGCTCTAACCACTTATTACATTTGGTGCATCTTAGGGCTTATTTACACGAGCGTATATCGGCCGGCGTTTTCATGGCCGGCCGATATACACTTCCATCTAAGCATTCTCCCCCCCCTTCCCCCTCCCCTTCACTGGCTCTCTGCCTCTCTCCTCCACTCTGGCTTTTGCAATTGGAGGGGGTAGGGTGGCAGAGCTAAGTTCTCTCTGCCCCACCCACTCTCATTGCTGGCTATGGACAAGGAGCGGAGAGGGGGCGGGGCTTAGCTCCACCTCATCCCGCCCCCTCCCATTGCAAACTGCTTGGAGGGGAGGAGAGAAGCAGAGAGCTGGTGAGGGGGAGGCAAGGGGGGGACTTCTCAGATGGAAGCGTATATCGGCCGACTGTGAAAACGCCGGCTGATTTACGCTCGTGTAAATAAGCCTTTACTCTTTGGTCACTTATCTAAGACTGACAAGTAAAACATCTCTCTAAGGGACCTTTGATACAAGGTGGAATATTCTGTAACAGCATTGCGGAATATGTCGCTGTGGGATTCACGGTCAGACACCCATCGCAAATCCCGCAATAACACACGTCCATAGACAGCACAAAAAAAAATATAAATTTGGTATCATCGTAATCGTAATGACCCAAAGAATACAGGTAATATATCATTTTGCCACAGTATGTACACTGCAAAAACAAAACCTCTGCAAAGATGGCGGAATTACATTTTTTCCCACTTCACTCACTTAGGCCACTCTCACACAGGCATTTGTAAAAACGCAGCATTTTTCAGCATTGCAGAAAAGCATTTTCAAACACAATCAACAATGTTTTTAACGCACCCCATCTTTCCAATGGGTGATGTGATGCGTTAATAAATACTGCAAGGCACT
Source organism: Eleutherodactylus coqui (assembly GCF_035609145.1). Classification (NCBI taxonomy): domain Eukaryota; kingdom Metazoa; phylum Chordata; class Amphibia; order Anura; family Eleutherodactylidae; genus Eleutherodactylus; species Eleutherodactylus coqui. The sequence continues at coordinate 220,798,178 of NC_089839.1, forward strand.
AAAATAGAAAAGACAGGATTCGTTTAGCGCGGCGTTAGAAACGCAGTGTTATACACTCTTAGGGCTTGTTCAGATGACCGTATATCGGCTGGCTTTTCATGCCTGGCCGATATACAGCGTCTCTCTCTGCAGGGGGAGGAGGATGGAAGAGCCAGGAGTAGTGCTCTGAGATCCTGCCCCCTCTCCACCTTCTCTCCCTCCCTTGCCATTATTTGCAATGGGAGGGGAGGGACGGGGCGGAGCTAAGTCCCAGAGCTTAGCTCTGCCTCCGTCCCGCCCCTCCCATTGCAAATAGTGGCAAGAGCCGGGAAAGGGGAAAGAGCTCAGTTCCTGCTCCTGGCTCTTCCATCCTCTCCCCCCCTTCCCGCAGACAAGGACACCGTATATCGGCTCGGCGTGAAAACGCAGCCGATATACGGTCATTTGAATTATGAGAAGCCCCTTTAAAATCAATGGAGGCTCAGTACAGCATTTTTAGCGGGTGTTTAAAATGTCCACTAAGACGCAGTAAAAAAAAAACGCTTGTGTGGGACCGGCCTTTGAAATGTTCAGAAGTTTTTCAGTACATTATATGGTACGTTAAATAGTAATATTGAAAAATACAACTCGTCCTGCAAAAAACAACAAGCCTGCAGACAGGTACGTTGACAGAAAAATAAAAGAATTATAATAAAGTGGGGAAGGAAAAAAAAGGCTGCGTCATTATGGGGTTAATGGACTGCGTCATTATGGGGTTAATGGGCTGCGTCATTATGGGGTTAATTGGCTGCAGACTTTTCATGATAAACTGATTAGGCTTTATGGACATAAGACTGGAAACACCTGCTATCTCCCTTCCCCTCCTCGCGGTGATATATTTGTCGCGGGGGCGATTCATTCGGTTGGCTGCGGCTGCTCCCACTATGAGGACAGAGTTAAAATTAAGTTCCTGCTTGCTCAGTAAAAAGTGAAATAAATGGCGGCGGGATGATTGTGGCTGAGCGCCCGGCACCTCATTTTACTTTTAAAGTTAATACACGGCGCTTAGCATCGCGCTCCGATTGATTCTGCCCGTCAGCGGCATTGCTGCTGAGACACAGGAAATGGTAGCGGCGCTGTCTGTTGTTCTCATCGCTTCGTTCAGTCACTCACTCAACAAATTGGATGGAATTGAATATTTATACAAGCTGGATATTGGAGAAGTTACTCGTGATTATCTCACTTCATGTCGACATCTTTCTCGCCGGTTCTTGGAAAGTCGTAAATCTGTCACCATTTATTTCTCTCTCCCCGTCTTATGTCTGGGAAACACCTTGGCGGAATGCTGATCAGCGCTGACGGGGGCTGTAAATTAATCGCCGTTCTGGGGATAATTGCATTGTGTTTTGAAGCCTGATGTTCTAGTTTAGGGAAAGTATTGAATGGATGGATGGACTGGATCCAACCACAACTTTCGCGCACATTTCATTTCACTTATGTCAGCTATTTATTACACCTGACGTTGAGATGTGCCGCCTCCTGTCTTTGGGTACGCTGTATACACCTGTCTGTGCTCTTACCTAGAGCTGGAAGCTCCTTGGCACAAACCTTACTTGAAGCAATCATCTAATACTCAACGCATTTCAGTGCATGTGATGACATCATCTATGTAGAGTATATGTATATGTGTATCAACACTTGTATAGGGAAAGTTTCTGTATAGAATACTTATGGGAACTCCACATATTGTGATGCTGTTTTATTATACAGCATTGGGACTCTTTGAACCCCCTAAAAGTAAGGATCTGGTTGGGATTCTTACCTATCCACCTCTTATGGTTACATTACTGCTGTCTGTAGGGTACAAGGTGGCACTTGTGATACTGCTAAAAAACCCTTATGTATATCGGAGTATTACCATTGTCCCTGGTTTCCATTGTTGAACTTCCATTGTTCCTCTTTTTTATTAATATATTACCATTGTCCCTGCCTAATGTCTATTGGTGTACTTCCATCATCCCTAGTGTCCTTTGGTGTACTTCCATCGTCCCTGGTGTGCATTGTTGTTCTTTCACTGTTTCTGGTGTCCCACTCCCTTCATGTATTACCATTTTTCCTGGAAGAAACAATTGAGGAATAATAATGGACACCAGGGACAACGGTAATATTCCGATGGACACTTGGAACAATGGAACGATGACCAGGTTTTGTTGGAAGTCGCTCAGATCGCTGGATTTTCCCATCCAATGTGGATTCACACTGAAACTGATCCACAAAAAACTTGTCATGGGATTTTATGCTGCACTCCGGGGTCATGGGGATAATTTCCATACAGGGAAGCGCTAAAATGAGAGGGACAGGAGCTCTAATAAAGGTCTGGGGACTCGAATAAAGGTCTGGGGACTCGAATAAAGGTCTGGGGACTCTCATGAAGGACCAGGACCTCACCTAAAAGGCTGGGGGCACTAATAAAAGTCTGGGCGCTCTAATACAGGGGAAGCCAGTGTAGATAGTTCATCGCTACAAAATGAAAATGCTCAAATTACAATTTTACAGGAAAATTATGAGATGTTGCAGCAGAAGGCACTTAAAGAAGCCAAGAAAAGAATGAGAAGAAACAATATAAGGTCGGTTGATGAGAGTCGCCACAAAGTAAACAAGTCATAGACTTTACTTACAGGATCAAGGCGAAAATTAACATGCAAATAGAGAATTGCCTTCCGGAAACAAAATAAATTTGTCATCAAAAGCTCAAAGATTTGGATCCTGGTGGATATCAGAGGGGTCGCAAACAGGGAGACCTCCATTATAGTAAATATTAGCACTAAAGCTGCTAATTAACTGCAATGCTTAGGTATAAAAGTCAATAAATCACCAAGTTCTGAGATTCTGGAACTGAGAACTTCAAAAGGACTCCAGTACTTGCCGCACTTCAAGGAGTCGAACGAGTAATGGAGGATTTTGTAGTTGATGTGAAACTCCTGAGCCTCCGACCTGCGCTCGCCAGCTGCGCTCAGTAATTTACATTACAATCCTCTTTTTGTTCTTGTCGACTCTTTGGAGCTTCTCATCTGTCTTGAAAATCTAATCATGAAAAGTAGCATATTATGCTAACAAAGTATACAATAAAGTCAGAGAGATGGAACCTGACGGAAGTCAGGAGCAGGACATGTACAAGTAAGAGGACGGGACACAAGCAGCTAGGTTTTAGAAATGGAGAAAATTACCCTCAGTGATGTCACCCCTGCCTGTAGTGATTGGATGAGCTGCATTCTCAGTGATGTTGCGGCTACTCTGTAGTAAATGGCTAGGCTGCATTCTCAGTGAAGTCACCGCTGTTCTCCAGTGACTGGATTGGCTACATTCTCAGTGAAGTCACCGCTGCTCTCTAGTGACTGGATAGGCTACATTCTCAGTAATGTCACAACTGCTCTCTAATGACTGGATAAGCTGCATTCTTAGTGATGTCACCACTGCTCTCTAGTGATTGGATAGGCTGCATTCTCCATAATGTCACTACTGCTCACTAGTGACTGGATAAGCTGCATTCTCAGTAATGTCACCACTGCTGTCTAGTTACTGGATAAGCTGCATTCTCAGTGATGTCACTGCTGCTCTCTAGTGATTTGATAAGCTGCATTTTCAGTGATATCACTGCTGCTCTCTAGTCACTGGATAAGCTGCATCTCAGTGATGTCACCACTGCTCTATAGTGACTGGATACGCTGCATTCTCAGTCATGTCACTGCTGGTCTCTAATGATTGGATGGGCTGCATTCTCAGTGATGTCCCTCCTGCTCTCTAGTACTGGATAAGCTGCATTCTCAGTGATGTCACCACTGCTCTCTAGTGATTGGATCAGCTGCATTCTCAGTGATGTCCCTCGTGCTCTCTAGTGACTGGGTAAGCTGCATTCTCAGTGATGTCACCACTGCTCTCTAGTGATTGGATCAGCTGCATTCTCAGTGATGTCCCTCCTGCTCTCTAGAGACTGGGTAAACTGCATTTTCAGTGATGTCACCACTGCTCTCTAGTCACTGGATAAGCTGTATTCTCAGTGATGTCCCTCCTGCTCTCTAGTGACTGGATAAGCTGCATTCTCAGTGATGTCACCACTGCTCTCTAGTCACTGGATAAGCTGCATTCTCAGTGATGTTACTGCTGCTCTCTAATGATTGGATAGGCTGCATTCTCAGTGATGTCACTGCTCCTCTTTAGCAAACACAGTACATTCTCACCACTGCTCTCTAGTGACTGGATAGGCTGCATTCTCAGTGATGTCATCGCTGCTCTCTAATGAATGAGCAGGCTGCAGCTTTCTATGTTGCTGTCTTTAGTTATGCGTTTCAGTTTCCTGTTATTTCTTGGCAAATTTCATGCTTTGATAACACAACGTATCCGAATGCGGTTTTCAGCTTTGCTCGCTCTGCAGTCTTATCATTTTTCATGTGCTTATGACATTTATACATCAAAATTGCTCTTGGTGAGTGATGGATTTATCTCTGTGAGAGACGTTCGGCTTCGCTGGGTTATTCTATTCTTTTATGTATCCCGTCTGCAAATAAATTGTGTCAACTAAACCTCTCCCGGCCGCTCGCATGTTCTGCTCGCGTGTTTGCTGCGTTCATCCATTTCCAGCATTTTGCTGAAAGTATTTGAATAATTTCCATGGTTTCCGCTGAACCCTCGGGTGGCTTCCATCTGTCTTACCTGCTTCTTTGTTTGATCAGTCTATAAGACGTCGGTGTCCCTTCATACTCCAGCGGCATCGCAGATTATCCTGAGAATCCTGCAGCTCTTTCCTCTTGCCGTATACAACATCTAGAACAAGCAGTTTATAGGAAGGAGAGAAGATGTTTTTCTTTTGTAGAATGAGACAAAAACTGAGGATGATGATATTACCAAGAATCTACAGTCAGGGCACCCCATCCATGAGGCTACCTGAGACTGCTGCCTCGAGCAGCAGTATACAGGACCAGCTGCAAGCAGGCCAAGCAGCAGCTCAACATGCAATTCATTCACCTAGCCGGCAGCTTGTCTCCACTGGTGGTTGCTGCTACCTCCAGCAAATGTCTTGCACGCAGACGCCGGCTTGTACGCAGCACAGTCACTGAAAGGAGAAGTCAGGGATCACAGCAGGAACAGCTGCCGACAGGCTAGAGCTGCTGGCTTGGTGAGTAAATTGCTTGTCGGGGCGCTGCAGGGAAAACACTATTGTGGCTAGGGCCACTAAGGGGGACACTATTACTATTGGGAATCCAAGAGAAGAGAAGGGTGGAGCGACTCCTATTAGCGATGTGATCCTAATATTCAGAATTGTTGTTTGTAGAATGCTTAGTAGGGTGCAGTAACCATCACCATAGGTAACGGGGCATAGAAATGCTTAATTGTAAAAAGGAGAAAATAATGGATTTTGGCGCAAGCCTAGTAATGTAAAATGCATAAAAGCAGAGGGATTAACCCAATTTCTTCTTTATTAATTAAGTTATAGCCAGCACAAATAATGCGTTTTTGGGACACAGCCCCTTCTTCAGCCTAACGAGTAATTGCCAATCAAAAAAGCTGAGTGGTGCTTGTTTACATTTCTTTTGCATGGTACGATTAGCGCTGCTATGAATACATGACCATTATTACGATTATTCATCTCCAGAGAGCTGTAATTGGTCGGCTGTATAACTCCCTGCATATAGGGAGATATGCAGACAACCAGCAAACATTTTTAAGTTTGCCAAAATGCCACAATTAGTCAACAAATGAGCAATTGCTTGTTCTTGCTTGAGGTACTCCAGGATAGCATCTCTTGGAAACCCCTCAAACATTTTATCCATAATAGGAATCAGACTTACCGGCTTGTAGTTTCCTGGTTCACTTTTCAACCCCACTTTCAAAATAGGCATCACATTTGCTATGCGTCAATCCAGTGGAGTTGACTATTGAGTCCTTAAATATAAAAAACAACAGTATGTCTACCAGATAACTTAATTCCCCTAGAACCCGGTTGTGTATGCCATCAGGGCACAGTGATTTGTCTATTTTAAGTTTTTTAAGGAGGTTCTGTGCTCTAAAATTCCCTATTGAAAGACAAGTGGAAATGTATTATGTTATGGCACTATTTCCCAGGTGCCTCCCAATCTGCACCCCTGTTATTCTGTCTGGTCTGTTGGTTGATATTAAGCCCAAAATGTCCGTCTCTCTAGTTGGGTCCTGTACAAGTTGGGTAAGGTAATTATTGACAGAAACGTGTTACCTTTTTATGAGATCCGCAGGTTTCGGCTTAAAAGTTTATATCTGGACAATTTCCCATAATAATTATTAAAGGGGTTGTCTCGCGGCAGCAAGTGGGGTTATACACTTCTGTATGGCCATATTAATGCACTTTGTAATATACATTGTGCATTAAATATGAGCCATACAGAAGTTATTCACTTACCTGCTCCGTTGCTAGCGTCCTCGTTGCCATGGTTCCGTCTAATTTCGGGGTCTTCTTGCTTCTTTAGACGCGCTTGCGCAGATCCGTCTTCTCCCTTCGGCTCCGCTCGGCAGCATCGGCGATTTGGCTCCGCCCCCTTGTACGCATCATCACGTAGCTCCGCCCCCGTCACGTGCCGATTCCAGCCAATCAGGAGGCTGGAACCGCCACACATCATGGGGCGGAGCTACGCGATGATGCGTACAAGGGGGCGGAGCCAAATCGCCGATGCTGCCGAGCGGAGCCGAAGGGAGAAGACGGATCTGCGCAAGCGCGTCTAAAGAAGCAAGAAGACCCCGAAATTAGACGGAACCATGGCAACGAGGACGCTAGCAACGGAGCAGGTAAGTGAATAACTTCTGTATGGCTCATATTTAATGCACAATGTATATTACAAAGTGCATTAATATGGCCATACAGAAGTGTATAACCCCACTTGCTGCCGCGAGACAACCCCTTTAAGTTTCCCATAATAATTACCTCATTGTTATTTGCTGCTTCATCTATTCGCCTTAGTAATAGATTTTCAGTAGATTCTGTTATATTTGGTGGTCTATAGCAAATCCCTATGAGGAGTCTATTGTTTTTCCCTTTATGTATATCTAGCCATAGACTCCACATGTTCATCTCCATAGTGTGGGCTTTATATAGGATTTTACATAAAGATAAACCCCTCCCCTTTTACGGTTTTTACGAACCCTTCTGAACAGATTGTAACCCTGTAAGAACACCGCCCAGTCACAGCTTTCATCCAGCCAGGTTTCTGTTATTCCCGCTATGTTGTTGTTTTCCTCAGATATAATTACATCCAGTTTGTCTACCTTATAGATCAGACTTCTAGCATCAGTCACCTCATTGGTCAGACTTCTAGCATCAGTCACCTCATTGGTCAGACTTCTAGCATCAATCAGTCACCTCATTGGTCAGACTTCTAGCATCAGTCACCTCATTGGCCAGACTTCTAGCATCAGTCACCTCATTGGTCAGACTTCTAGCATTAGTCACCACAAAGTTTAGAATGTTTTGGTTATTTTTCATTTTGCTTTCAACTAATTTTATTTAGAAAAAGCTAAGCGAATTGTTACATGCCGATCAGCCAGAAAATTCCTCTCGCAGGGGGTGCAATAAAGACATTTCACACTAAAAACAAAACAATTAAACAATGAACTTCCACACAGGGTTCTGTTTACAGGAAATCTAACAAGTATTTCTGTTGCTCTCTTTTAGTTCTTCTTTCTCTCCTTTTTAGGGGAATGTGAGCCCATGATTGGTTATTTTTCATTTTAAGTGTATCCCTACTAACTGTTCTGTTAATTCTAACTGTACTAACCCCTCCCACTGCCCCACCCACATTTCTATTACTTAAGGCCCTTTTACATGGAACCATTATCATTCAAAAAATCGTTCAAATGAACAATCATTCTTCAGTGTAAACACAGCCAATGATTGAATGACGAACAAGAAATCATTCACTCTTTTTACTTGTCACTAATTTTATGCAGTCATAAAATCATTGTTGGCTCATGCACTTATCCTTCAGTTTAAATACCACTTGTTCATTCATTCTCATTCCCTATTAGAGCGAATGTGAATGCCTGAACGATTTTTTGTTGGAATGAGCCACCGATGTATCTGCCTGTATGAACATGCTGCCCGAGCGCACTGATATTGTTCACGCACCCTTATTCCCAGGTCACTGTCTATACTGTCTTCCCCCTAGCTCTCTACCCCGCCTCCCCCTCCCACAGGCCCTAGTTCAAACACTCCTAAAACCTTCTATCTATCTTCTCCCCCAGCACAGCTGCACCCTCCCTATTGACACACAGCCCATCCATACAGTAGAGCCTGTAGCCGACAGCAAACACAGCCCAGTTCTCAGGAACCCAAATCCCTCTTTCTTACTCCAACACTGGAGCCACTTGTTGACCTCCCTAATCTCCTGTTGCCTTTCTCGTGAGGCTCGTGGTACAGGAAGTATTTTAGAAGATACTACTTTGAAGCTCCTTTCCTAAGCTTATATCCTAGTTCCTTGAAATTATTGTTAAGGACCTTCCACCTACATCTAACTTTGTCATTGGTGCCAATGTGTTCCATGGCTGCTGGGTCTTCATAAGCCCCTCCCAGTATTAATATTATGAACTTGGTTCGGGTGTTGTATTTATGTTATGAGCTTGGTTCTGTCACTGTATTTATGATAGGAGATTTGTTCTGGTGCTGTATTTACGTTATCTATTTGGTACTGGTACTGTATTAAATTTATAAGCTTGGTTTTAGTTCTGTATTTATGTTATGAGCGTTGTTCTAGCGCTGTATTTATTTTATGAATTTAATACTGCTGCTGTATTTATATATGGTGCTTGGATGTGGTGCTGTATTTATGTACTGTGCTTGACTCTGGTGCTGTATTTATGTTCTGAGCATTGTTCTAGTGCTTTTATGAGATTGATTCAGTATATATGCTATTAGCTTGATTCTGGTGCTGTATTTGTTACGAGTGCATTCTAATGCTGTATTAATATTGTGAGCTTGGTTCTGTCTGCAGCCGCCCACAGAATCCATAGCCACTTCCCCCAGCATCCACCACCTACAACATCTACTACCCACAGTCTCCACCGCTCCCAGCATCCACAGCCACTTCCCCCAGTATCCACCACCCACAACATCTACTACCTACAGCCTCCACTGCTTCCAGCATCCACAGCCACTTTCCCCCAGCATCCACCACCCACAACATCTACTACCCACAGTGCCCATCGCTCCCAGCATTCACTATCCACAGCAACCACCAATATCCAAGAATCCAGGTCCTGGTGCTTCAGGGGACTTAAAGATCAGTACACTCTCCTGAAATACTCAGTGCTGCTGGACCCCGCTCCTCAGAGTATGTAACTCTCAGACTGCGACCTCCCACAGATCAGCACACTCATCTCCTGAAATGCTCTGTGCTGCTGCTTTACATCTTCTTTCCAACATAAGAAGGGTTAATACATCCGGCTTAAAGTTCTATTACTGGTTGTACATGAAGTATTAAGATGCCGCTGACCTACATTTTACTCTCTCCGGAAATTGAAGTAGAATATTATTTTGCGCAGCATTAGTACCTGTTTAGTCACTTATATGGCGGTGATTCGGTTTATAGAGGGAAACAAGTACATGAGGTTTACAGTACATCATAAATCACGGCCGGGGATTAGATTTTGGGAACAGTCGCCGTGCGCCGAGCTTTATATGAGTCTGAACAAGAAAAAATCAGAACAAACTCGGAAAATGCTGCAGAAATTCATTAATTCCCCAAAGATGTGAACCAAATCCGGGAGAATCTCCGCAGGATCCTGAGTACACAGAACACCCGAGACGGCGGAAAACAAACAAGAAAACAACATCCGAGGATGAGAAACCCTAAAGTCCAGAGGTTTTAGGATTTCTATTTAACCCCCTAAAGAAACAGCAGCGTATAGAAGCGGAGGATTTTGTAGAGCGAACCTGTCAAAAATGCATACAAACTGGGAGATACTGTATACTGTATATGCTACTAGGAGTCAATGCTATGTCCTTACCTCCCAGCAGCCTCTGGTTCTGGCTGTGGGTAGTAGATGTTGTAGGTGGTGGATACTGGGGGAAATGGTTGTGAATGCTGGGGCGGTGGAAGTTGTGGGTAGTAGATGTTGTGGGTGGTGGATGCAGAGGGAAGTGGCTGTGAATTCTTGCGTGGCTGTGGAGGCTGTGGGTTGTAGATGTTGTGGGGGGTGGATACTGGGGGGAAGTGGCTGTGGATGTGGATACTGGGAGCAGTGGAGGCTGTGGGTTGTAGATGTTGTGAGTGGTGGATGCTGGGGGAAGTGGTTGTGAATGCTGGGGGCAGTGGAGGCTGTGGGTAGTAGATGTTCTGGGTGGTGAATGCTGGGGGGAAGTGGTTGTGAATGCTGGGGGCGGTGGAGGCTGTGGGTAGTAAGTGTTCTATGTGGTGGATGCTGGGGGAAGTGGTTGTGGATAGTAGATGGGGTGGGTGGTAGAGGCTTGGAATGGTGGACTTTTGGAGTAGTGGAGATTGTGGATGGTGAAGGCTGGATCTGGTGGATGGTGGATAAAGGAGGTGGTGGAGGTTGTAGATGTTGGAGGTTGTAAATGCCTGGAGGATGTTGTGGGTGTTGGGGCTGGTAAAGACTGGTGTGATGCATGTTTGGGTTGGTGGATACTGTGTCTGATGGTTGCTGGGGAATTTTGTAGGGGGTGGATACTATGAATGTTGAGAGTGGTGGATGCTGGGGGTGGTGGATGCTGGGGCTGTTAGATGTTGGGGAAAAGGAGGCTGGGGGTAGTGGATGGGGGGTAATGGATGCTCAGGGTGGTGGATGTTGGTGGTGGGGGATGCTGAGGGTTGAAGAGGTTGGAAGTAGTGGATGCTGGGGTGGTGAAGGCTGAAAGTAGTGGATGCTATGCTGGGAGTGGTAGATGTTGGGGGGATGCTGAGGGTGGTAGATGTTGGGGCTAGTGGATGCTAGGAGTGGTAGATGTTGGGGGTGATGGATGCTGGAGGTTGTAGATGCTGAGGACAGCGGATGCTAGGGTGATGTACGCTGGGGTTGGGGATGCTGGGGATAATGGAAGCTGTGGGTTGTGGGTGCAGGATATAGTGGATGCTGGGGGTGATGGAAGCTGGGGGTGGTGTATGCTGGAGGGGATGTTGGAGGTGATGGATGTTGGTGGTAGTGGATGCTGGGGGGGGGGAGAATACTGGGGTAATGGAGGCTGGGTTTGGTGGGATATTGGGGGTAGTGGATGCTAGGGTGATGGAGGCTGGGTATAGTGGATGCTGGAGCTGATGGAAGCTGTGGGTTGTGAATGCTGTGGGTGGTGGTTTCGGGGGGTAGTGGTTGATAGGGGTGATGGCTGGTGGGGGATGTTGGGGGTAGTGGATGCTTAGGGTAGTGGAGGCTGGGGGGAGTGGATACTTGGGGTAGTGGTTGCTGGGGCAATGGATGCTGGGGTAGGGGATGCTAGAGGTGTTGAAACCTGTGGGTGGTCGATGCTGTGTGTGATGGAGGCTGGGGATGGAGGATGCTTGGGGTAGTGGATTCTTGTGGTGGTGGATGCTAGGGGTGATGGATGCTGGGGCTAATGGATGCTTGGGGTAGTGGATGCTGGGGATGGAGGATGCTGGGGGCAATGGATGCTGAGGGTGATCGAGGCCTGGAGTGGTAGATGCTGGGGGGGATGTTAGGGGTAGTAGATGCTGGAGGTGGCGGATGCTGAGGGTGATCTAGGCCTTGAGTGGTTGATACTGGGGGATGTTAAGGGTAGTAGATGCTGGAGGTGGCGGATGCTGAGGGTGATCGAAGCCTGGAGTGGTTGATACTGGGGGATGTTAGGGGTAGTAGATGCTGGAGGTGGCGGATTCTGAGGGTGATCGAGGCCTGGAGTGGTTGATACAGGGAGATGTTAGGGATAATAGATGCTGGCGGTGGGGGATGCTGTGGCGATATTCCATCCATCATTCCCTAACACTTGCTCGCTTACATTCTTTACTGAGAAAAAATAAGTGCGCACATGTTTATCTCAGATTTGGCAGAAACCTCCGATGTGCTCGCGTTGTTGTGATTATTATAAATTCCGATGATTAACTGTTCAATATGGAGGCAGAGATTTCGTGAAGCACGTCCAAATCTCCAGACGCTGTTATTAGGAGATGGACTGCGGCCAAAATCCCCCAGTATAGAACGTACCCATCTATATAATATACAGACACCAGTTGCCATGATGGAAGGAGGCCGAAGCTCCTCTCCAGGGGCTAAGCCTACCATGTGTGATACTGACCACATAGCACTACAACTCCCATCATGTAATGTTACTCAAGTTCATTAGTTGATTTGTATGAAGACGAACTCCTGCCCCTCCTGCATTATGTATAATGTATCACACTGTCGCTGTGACTCTCCACCTGCACACAGTGAGGCTGCAGTGTGATGCATCGCTCTTTGGATTGTACAGTCCATGTCTGTGTGCCGCCTGCAAGTGTGAAGTCCTGAGAACAAAAGAGACAACTGCTACAATGTGGGCGAGTGCAGCAGATCTGACACTATGGCGTACTGCCCGATATGTGATAGATTGCCCCATCTCATTAGTCTGAGGATGATAAATTGTCACCAACCGCGGACAGAAAGAGACTTCTCTTATGTGTGAGGTGCTGCATCTGCTCCAGAATCCAGAGTGCAGAAATGAGAATATTACCAGGAACTCCAGAGACCAGGCTGTAATACCTATCTTATCATGCATAGGGGCGGTATTATAATAGTTATATTTTTGTACATAGGGGGCAGTATTATAGTAGTAATATACTTGTACATAGAGGGCAGTATTATAGTAGTTATATTCTTGTACATAGGAGGCAGTATTATAGTAGTTATATTCTTGTACATAGGAGGCAGTATTATAGTAGTTATATTCTTGTACATAGGGGGCAGTATTATAGTAGTTCTATTCTTGTACATAGGGGGCAGTATTACAGTAGTTATATTCTTGTACATAGTGGGCAGTATTATAGTAGTTATATTCTTGTACATAGGGGGCAGTATTATAGTAGTTATATTCTTGTACATAGGGGGCAGTATTATAGTAGTTATATTCTTGTACATAGGGGGCAGTATTATAGTAGTTATATTCTTGTACATAGGGGGTAGTCTTATAGTAGTTATATTCTTGTACATAGGGGGCAGTATTATAGTAGTTATATTCTTGTACATGGAAGGTAGTATTGTAGTAGTTATATTCTTGTATATAGGGGCAGTATTATAGTAGTTATATTCTTGTACATAGAGGGCAGTGTTATACTAGTTATATTCTTGTACATAGGAGGTATTATTATACTAGCTATAATCTTGTACATAGGAACAGTATTATAGTAGTTATATTATTGTACATAGGAGGCAGTATTATAGTAGTTATACTCTTGTACATAGGGTGCAGTATTATAATAGTTATATTCCTGCACATATTAGCAGTATTATAGTAGATAGATTCTTGTACGTAGGAGGGCAGTATTTTAGTAGTTATATTTTTGTATATAGGGAGCAGTATTATAGTACTTTTATTCTTGTGAATAGAGGGCAGTATTATAGTAGGTATATTACTATACATATTAGCAGTATTTTAATAGTTATATTCTTGTACATATTAGCAGTATTATAGTAGTTATAGTCTTGTACATAGGAGGGCAGTATTATACTAGTTATATTCTTGTACATAGGGGGTAGTATTATAGTAGTTATATTCTTGTACATAGTGTGCAGTATTATAGTAGTTATATTCTTGTACATATGGGGCAGTATTATAGTAGTTATATTCTTGTACATTGGGGAGCAGGATTATAGTAGTTATATTCTTGTACATAGAAGAGCAGTATTATAGTAGCTATATTCTTGTACATATAGGGCGGTATTATAGTAGTTATGTTCTTGTACATAGGGGGCAATATTATAGTAGTTATAGTCTTGTACATAGGAGGCAGTGTTATGGTAGTTACATTCTTGTTCATGGGGGGGGGGGGTCTTATATTAGTTTTATTCCTGTACATAGGGGGCAGTTCTATAGCTGTATATTGTGGCTGTCAGTGAGCATTAGCAAACACTCCACCCAAAATGAAGAAAATATGAAATCTGTCTTTCACCCAGATGAATGATAGGAGAAATAATAAGAATGTCAATGCATTTACTAAAATGTATTGTATAAATTATCTTCACTGGGCTTCTTGAGGAGATTTGTTATATGTGTTATGATGTCATATGACTGGAGTTGCTCCTTTATGTTATTTTGCACACAAAGTAGTTTTAACATTTGCTAGTTTTGAACAGTGTAGGTTTATTGGGGGCTTGCAGGTGGTGATAGTGGGGTACAGTGCGTAGAATACATCAAACCTCTGTGTAGAATGAGATCTAATCATTGGAATGCAAAGCAGCGTTCAGTCAGAAGTGCTTCAGCCGAGAAATAATTGACGAACAGAGCAAATCAATGTGACACAAATGGAAAACTTCATTTCTGAAGCAAATCAGGATAGATTTCTTGTCCAACCTGGCGCCCCCTGCTGGCTGGTAATTGGAGCGCTTTGGCTGACTGCACATTTTTAATTATGATCACTGTGGACTCGCTGCAATTTACTGTTTTTTTTAGCTGTTTCTGTAACTTGCATATTTATGTCACATGACGCTCCTAAAAGTGGAACTGCTGGTGCGCGACAAATTGTAAGTGTACAGTAGAACTCAGCCGACCAAGAACGAACCTTCACTCTCTCCAGAGGTGTTAATTGGTCAGAGGCGCGGTGTATTGCAGACTCTGGTGTAATTTACACAATTTTATTTCCACAAATATTGTTTTGAATATTTTTGCATTTTTTCATAGAACTGTTTGTCAGACGGACGGATTCGTAAGAATTTTGTTCCGTAATATCTTTAAAACTTTGTGCAAGAAAAAAGTGACAAAATGCCATGCTTTCTTCCTATGATACTGACTGAGTCCAGGAAGCTGAGCTATGAGTAACATAGTAACATAGTAACATAGTATGTAAGGCCGAATGAAGACATTGTCCATCTAGTCCAGCCTGTCTATCCTACTGTGTTGATCCAGAGGAAGGCAAAAAACCCCAAGGCCAGAAGTCAATTAGCCCTTTTGGAGAAAAAATTCCTTCCCGACTCCCTAATGGCAATCAGACTGTTCCCTGGATCAACCCCTAATAGTTCCTACCTGCCTATATACCAGGATTGACACTTAACCTAATATTTATATCCTGTAATATCCTTCTTCTCCAGAAAGACATCAAGTCCCCTTTTAAACTCCTCTATGGATTTTGCCATCACCACTTCCTCCGGTAGAGAGTTCCACAGTCTAACTGCTCTTACAGTAAAGAACCCCTTTCTGTGTTGGTGATGAAACCTACTTTCCTCTAATCGTAGCGGATGTCCTCTTGTTACCGTCGTGGTCCTGGGTGTAAACAGCTCGCGGGAGAGATCTATGTGTTGTCCCCTCATGTACTTATACATGGTTATTTGGTCACCTCTTAACCTTCTTTTTTCTAGAGTAAATAGTCCCAATTTTGATAGCCTCTCTGGGTATTCCAGTCCCGTCATTCCATGTATTAGTTTAGTCGCTCTTCTTTGAACCCCCTCAAGCACTGTGACATCTTTCCTGAGCACCGGTGTCCAGAATTGTACGCAGTATTCCATGTGAGGTCTGACAAGTGCCTTATATAGTGGGAGGATGATGTTCTCGTCCTTCGCCCCTATTCCTCTTTTGATGCACCCCAAGACTTTAGGGGGCTGTTTGAAGGGTCATCACACTGCGGTGCTGCTTTAGCCCTCTGGCTGCCTGTGCAAGAAAATTAATGCCTTTCTGCAGGCTACCGGGAGCCTGGGGATGACAGTGGGGTTTAGTGGGGGTCTTAATCATCTTATCGAGCAGTAATCAATTCTGTACTGCTGTCCATGAACACGTGTGACTCTCATGTTTGCATCATAACATTACATGTCTGCTGATTGTAAGATACTGACTGAATAAATAAGAAAAATACAGCAATTTTTCTAATTAATGCAGAATTGTATGTTTTACCTCTCTAATGCAGCTAGGGGGCAGTGTTATCTCAATGATCCAACTCATAGTAGATCCTGATCATTTCATTATTATATCTACTATACCAGAGACAGCCAGATACAAAGGCTCACTGGTTCTGAGAAAAAAAAGGTAATTTTATATACCTAATCTTGAACTATCCCATTACGTTACATGTTGCAGCACAGAATATACTGTAGGAGGCAGCACAGGAGCCCATAAATGTGTGTAGGTTGTGATTTTGGGCTGACTGTTACGGTACACAACTATAACCATGCAATACTGAGGATCTAATACTGCCCTCTAGTGGCTGAGAGTGGAATAGTGGGACCTATTCTTCCACTAATAGCGCCACACCTGTCCACAGGCTGTGTCTCGTATTGCAGCTCAGCACTATTGAAGTAATAATGTTTAAGCTGCAATACTGCAAACAACCTTTAGGGTGCATTCACACTGCTGATATCGGTCTGAGAAACTCAGACCGATATTCAACTTGCAATTTTGCAATTTCTGCTGCGCATGCTAGGCGTTTTTCAAGAAAAATGCAGCTGATTGCATCTCTGCAGCATTTAATGATATAGCATGTGAAAATCACATATTGTTTCAAGAGTAAAAATAAAAAAATCACATTGCACTCGCATAAAAATCACATCAATATGCAAGTGCAGTTTGATTTTTTTTTTTCCTACACCGCAATGCGATGTGGGAAAGCATCACGGCATGTCCTATCTTTGGGTATGTCCTATTATTTATAATGGGACTAGTGGCCGCATCGCAGCGCATGCTAGGTGCACGCAATGCGATGCAAGGTTTCCCCATTGAAAACGATGGGAGATACTCCATGATCCTCCGGCGCGGCTGACAGCTACTTCCCCAAAGTGATGCGAGATGGTTTTGATACAAAAACGCCTTGCATCCGCGCTGAAATCACATGTTGGCGAGAGGGAAATTGGACTGTGTTTCATGGGCTGATATCCCGCTCACCTGTGTGCAATTAGCCTAAGGACCAATATTGCACTCGCCAACATGCGATTCCACGGCGTATGTGATGCATTTTTTGCATTTTGACGCTCCGCCGTGGCTGTCAGTGTCTCCCATTGTTTTCAATGGGGAAACCTCGCATTGCACTTGCGTGGACCTAGCATGTGGTGCGATGCTGCCGCCAGCCCCATTGAAGACAATAGTTGATGCAAGAGCACACCCAATGATAGGATATGCCGCAATTTTGCTACCGCATGGCGGTCCAAAGCGGTGTGTGAAGAAAAAAAATCACTCATTTGTATAACCCCATTCAAAAAATGGGATTCATATCCGTGTGTGATTTGTGCGTCTCGCAATGCACAAATCTCATGCAAGAATTTCTGATCTGAAACTGTGGTACGCAGAGAACAGAACCTACTGTTTTTAATGGGTTCATTCTCATTTCTTCTTTTTGCACTGAAATTTGGTGCAAATGGGAAAAACGCAGCATGCTCTACTTTTGTGTGCATTTATGCAGTAACGTTCCCCATAGAAGTCTAAGGGAGTGCGCAAATGCGCACGCAATATGCAAAACGCTGCGCAATTCGATAAGAAAAAAATACACCTAGAAATACATTAGGCTAAACAGCCATTTAAATTGGCGCGTGGGCAAACGCCATTCCCGGCGAGCACATAAAGTTCAATAAAACACGCGTGCAAAAAATCTTTGTTCATAGCGCACATACATTGCGCTGAGTCATGCGCAAAAAACCTCCCTGCCTGTCTGCCAGAGCTTCATGATGCCATGAAAAGCCATGCTGACAGGAGTCTGAGATGATGACACTACAATGGCTCGGGGCACTTTTGTCAGAGCAACAGATGAGCGAGCGCCTCGGATCTAACACCGCCGCTGATAATCCCTCGCGGTCCCACCGCAGGTATTGCCGCCATTATTGTCGTCTTCCTGTTTGCATAACAAAAACTTTAAAGGCTTTTTTCTGTAATAATTTCAAAATCCAGCTTTTATTTGTTCTGCGAGACGCGGAGACGGAGCGGCGCTTCTGCTTTGTGCCTTCACTCGCTGCATCGTGACTCACTGTCTTTATTTTATTAAAACTTGAAGAAACATCCTGACAGATGGCGGCGCATAGAGTGATCGAAGATTTAAGACACATATTCACTGATTACAAAATGCAAATAACACAGACTTTATGTAATTTACAGCACAAGCAGATCCTCCGCGTCTGTGAGAATTATCTGGATTCCAAAGTGCCGGGAACCAGGAGGAGCGGGCAGGTAGGGCTGAGGGGAAGTGCAGTCAGAAATGGACCTTTGTAGAAATCACGTTTTTATGTTAAACACTAGAGATGAGCGAGCATACTCGTTTCGAGTAATTACTCGATCGAGCACCGAGATTTTCGAGTACTTCCGTACCCGGGTGAAAAGATTCGGGGGGCGCTGGGGGGCGGGGGGAGGCGTGGCAGAGTGGGGGGTAGCAGCGGGGAACAGGGGGAAGCCCTCTCTCTCTCTCCCCCCCACTCCCCGCTGCAACCCCCCACTCACACACAGCGCCCCCCGAATCTTTTCGCCCCAGTACGGAAGTACTCAAAAATCGCGGCGCTCAGGCAAAAAAGGGGCGTGGCCAAGTAGGTTCGCTCATCTCTATTAAACACGTTTTAATCATTTTTTTTTAATGTCACAATCTATATTAAAAATAATAAAAATCCTGCAGTTCTAACATTGACCACTAGGCCTAATGTCAAGACTATTATTATACTGAGTGGTCAGTGTGCAGGGAGGGGAGAAGGTGAACTGTGACATTATCTACTATCGGTGCTCGGTCCTGTGTAAGTTATATATAGAGGACACCTCTTAGTGTAATCCTAATTTATTTTTCAAACTCCTGCTTTCCCGTGGGATCCGCGGAACTTCTGCAGTGTCAGCTGCGGGCATGCCGCGGATCAGACAGCTTTGTCATTGTGGGATCCGCTGAAAAATAGAGCATGCTGTGATTTGTTTTCCGGACCAAAAAAAATGCCCAGAAATTCTACCATTATTTTTGGTTTTATTTTTAAGGCGTTTACCAATCTGATAACTTTCTTATCTGATTAGCAGGATTACTGCAATTTTTTTTTTTTAATTTTCTACTAATTTTGTCCAAAAAAATGCCAAAGATGCTACACTTGGAGGTTGTGCAGCAACCGAGGGAACGTACCGTGGTACACTTACAAGAAGATCTGTTTTTGTCACGGTGACGCCAGCACTCCGACTGGAACTCTTGGGATGTAATGCTGAAGAAATAAATGAGACAAGTCTGGTAGATTGTCATAGTAATATGGGAGTGCGCAGATTTACTAAGCAGAAGTTTTGAAAACAGTTGAACAGTGCAAAATCTCCAATACAGTTCTTGGTAACAAAGCAGAAATATACAGCAGTATGAAGGCTGAACACATTGTAGGATGCAGTGCTATTTAGTTGTTTAGAATCTGACTTCAATGCTCTCTCTTTCCTTTACTATTTCACTGACACTGCACTGAACTTGATTTAGGCAAGACAATTCTCCACTAGTGGTTCTAACTGCAGGGATGAGTGAACTGATTAAAGTGTAGAATCAGCGGAGTGTGAAGTGGAAGTTGAACTAATCCTGGTTTTGAATTCACCGTGTAGTTTTCAGTAGGAGACCGACCTCAGAAAGATCCTTCTCCGATCTGCTGTAGACCCCCTGGGGAGCGGAATGAAATTATTCTCTACCCTGGGAAGGCTGTGAAATAACTGGTTTTCTCTCTCTCGGGAATGAGTGTCTCCTCCTCTCCGAATGACCTCCCTCCTCCAACACCTGATTACGACTCCCCCTTAACTGCTCACCTCCTCTTCCTTTTATCACCACTTCCAGTTCCCGCTTTTTCGGGACTCCTTCCCTTCCTGCATAGGGACTTGTGTAGAAGCTTTCCCGCCCTTGAGCTTTGCACCAGTAAGTTTGAAGCTGACTATCAGCCAATAAGACACCAGTTGACATCAGGCTAAGCTTTAGGCTTATGAGAGAGATGGGGAGACACAGGGTCTCTCTCACAGATGGCACCTTCTTTGTCCATGGACGGCACACATACAGGTGGGACAGGACAAGTGTTGCTGTGAGTGTTCTGTAGAACCCGCTGGGCCACTACACTATGACATCCAAATATCAGACTGCCGGAGGTGGAGCCTAATAGGCTGAGTTATATGGTAGACATGGAGACCTTTTTTCAGGTTTCCGACTACCATGGGAACCCATTGTTACCTTGCAAACACACTGTAGGTTGCAAATAGGTGACAAAAGGAGCTCCTTCCATCTATCATCTCCTTACAGATATTAGTGTATCTTGATGCCACCAGAAGCTAGGGGTTTGACAGGAGAAATGGCCCTGGCACACCCCCAGCTCACGATAGGCTCAAGGCACAAAAATCCTAGCAGCGTGTAGATTGATTTTAGGTGTCCCTGCAGGTTTAGGATGTAGCTTACTTCTCTAGTTAGGCTTACATTATGAGCTGTAAATGCTGGCATGTTACCGGTGTAACATGGCAGCATTGTAAGCGAATAATATAAGCCTAAGAAGAGAAACAACCTTCACCCTAAAGCAGCCGGGTCGCCTAAAATCAATGCACACGCCGCAGTCCTCCCCACAGCCTCCCCGTCCCCCTGTCACCCAGTGTTCCTACAGCCTTCCCCAGAACCTACCCGTTCCCCTTCCTCTGTGGAACCCACTGCAGCCGTCGCTCCCTCACTGTCCACCGCCGTTGCTGTTCCGCTCCAACGTGCTGGCAGTGCAGGGAGGCGGTACAGCAGCTCTCTATGTTAGGTGTCGCCCCTGTTAGCTCCTGGCCGCCGACGTTACAGTGACAAGGGGGCTGGCGGCCAGCAGCTCCCAATGGCAGACCAACATACAAGTGCCCTGGGGGTGCTGCGCCCCGCCAGTGTTCAGTCCTGCGCACGTTTACAGTGACGGGATAGTTTAAAGTCACTGGGTGGGGGACCACCAGTCTGCCAGCCCGCGCATGCCGCTGTGGAAGCCCTGCTGCATACCCCGCTCTCTGCTTCCGTTGCGCATGGGACTGCGTGGCTGCAGCAGGGTCCGCGGTCAGAAATTGGAAGGATACCTTACTTAGGCTGCTGTCTGCAATTTCCATATAAACTTTAGTGGCCTGGCAGGACCTGCCGCATAAGTAGCTGTGCAGCCAATGAGGTCGAGGGGGCGTCAGCCCCTGTCAATCTTGACTCGACCAGGAGTTCCTGGTGGCGTCAAGATACACCAATACCCTCCTTACATACTGCAGTTGCTATTGATTGTGATATGTAAGGGGTTAAACTGGTGTTAGAGCAGGAGCCTGGCTGTCAGTCAGTCAAGCCACTACCTTAAAAAGATGTATGTTGAGGCTTAAAGCCCATTAGAAAGGTTAGTAAAAGGTTGTATTGCGGTCATGAAGTTTGGTCTTCCCCTTTAAGACAAGACTTTGGAGACGTGTTGTGTCCGATCAATGTTTATTATATGTTGAGGACTTTACGTTATATGATGTTCTTTAATCATATTTTTCATTTCTTGTAAGTCGCTTATTTTCTGTCTAGGCTTCGATCTGAACGACCCGCCAATTAATCTTCGTCAGGAGAATTGATCAAATCCATCCAAGGCTGGAGAATCAGAAGAAGAATATAATTCTGCTCCACGCTGGGCCCGATGTCTAAAGCGAGTCAGCGCCTCCATTATCAGACTCCATTTTTTTTTAATATGCTTTCCGTATCAGATGTTGTCGTGAGATCGTCCATCATTCCGCATATGAATTAATATTTTAATGCCTTGAAGATATGAGCCGGCCTTAAGGGGGAACAGCGGGGTGTGAAATAATCTCCATCAAATGAGGTGTAAATCAGTGCGGGATGCAGCAGGGGGTGCTAATGCTCAGCAAAGTCAGAGGAAGGTTTATGTAGAATATGAAGGACTTCTTCAATTTAATATAAATATAAACCCACAATAATACCGTAATATTCAGAAGACCTTTCCCCAATATAGTATACAAACTGATTTTTAACATCAGTCCTACTGACAAAACACAGAAAAAAAAGTTTGGTGCGATGTTAGCCAGCAGAGCAAAGTGTGATTGTTCCCAGCAAGAGAAAGCAAGTAATCTTGTAGATATGATACCTTTTAATAGCTAACAAAAATACATGATGTTATAGCAAGTTTTCGGGTCTTCTATGGACCCTTCCTGGAGCTTAATGAAACAAATACGTGTCACATGTGCTGGTGACACAAAACTATGTAAGGAAATTAACATGACAGGACACAAGGCAGCTGGAACAGGATAAGTTGGAGGCTTGGGCAGAAAAGTGGAAAATGAGGTTTATGGACTTCTTTACATGGGCGTGATTTCGTCATATTATGTGGCCGTGATAATCACGGCCACATGAAGGGACAACACAGAACCGTTGATTTCAATGGTTTCGTTTCCACTAGCGGGATTCTCACCTGTTATTAGTGTGGGAGAAAAAAGATAGGACTAGCCCTATGTTTCCTGCACTTAGGTTCTGCCCTAGCTTTCCTGCACGTAGTATTAACTATCTTCCCACAGTTTTCTTTTCAAACTCACACGCCATGGCACGCAATTTGACCATCCCGAAAAGAAAAAAAAAACTGTTCGTACACAACTATGCTCTGTAGCGGCAGTGAGGGTGTAGTTGCGCATACAGACATCTGTTTTTGCCCTAACACTGATAAATGTAAGGTTCTGCACATGGGCAAGGAAATACAAGTCACCATTACACACTAAATGGGAATAAGGGAGATGGAATAATACCGCCACAGTGCCACCTATTGGAAGGCAGCATTCCTTCAAGCCAAAGTCTGACTCTTTATACAAGCCTTGTAACAATGACTGGGAATTAAAAGCAAAGCCAAACTCCATGTACAGACAGCTGTTTCAGGGTATTCGCCCTTCATCAGTGTACAGTAGGAGTCTGGCTTTGCTAGTGAGAGGCCTGGGATGGGGGTCAGAAACACTATCTTTTCTCTTAAGGAGAGCACCTAGACCAGTGATGGCAAACCTTTTAGAGACCAAGTGCCCAAACTGCAACCCAAAACCCACTTATTTATCGCAAAGTGCTTATCACGAAATATGATTTTACCTCCGTCGTTCTAAAAAGGACAGGGCTGTTTCAAAATAGACCGTGTGCAGATTTTGACTGCGGAAATGCTGCAGAATTTTCCACGGAAATTTCCGCTGACATTCTGCAGCATTTCTGCCATATGTAAACATATGCCAGCGGTAATAGTGACCCACATGGCGGCCCGAAAGGTAACAGTGACCCCCCCTCCCCTCACAGCCACCCCAGCGATAACAGTGATCCCCCCCCCACAGTGGCCCCAGCAGTAATAGTGACATCCCACTGTGGCCCCAGCAGTAATAGTGACATCCCACAGCGGCCCCAGCAGTAATAGTGACATTCCACAGTGGTCCCAGTAGTAATAGTGACATCCCACAGCAGCCCCGAGTAGTAATAGTGACATCCCACAGCGGCCCCCAGTAGTAATAGTGACATCCCACAGCAGCCCCGAGTAGTAATAGTGACATCCCACAGTGGTCCCAGTAGTAATAGTGACATCCCACAGCAGCCCCGAGTAGTAATAGTGACATCCCACAGCGGCCCCCAGTAGTAATAGTGACATCCCACAGCAGCCACAGTTCAGCCTATTTCAACCCTCTTGTTGATCCAAGGGAAGGCAAAAACCCCAAGAGGCAGAAGCCAATCAGCCCATTCGGGGAAAAAAATTCCTTCACGACTCCATAATGGCAATCAGAATAATCCCTGGATCAACCTTTGATAGTTCCTACCTGACTGTAAGACCCGGAACTACAAACCCACTGGTCACCTAATGTCTATAACCTGTAATATCATAGCGCTCTAGAAAGATGTCTAGTCCCCTCTTAAACTCCTCTATGGATTTTGCCATCACTACGTCCTCAGGCAGAGAGTTCCACAGTCTGCCTGCTCTTACAGTAAAGAACCCCCTTCTATGTTGGTGATGAAACCTGCTTTCCTCTAATCGTAGCGGATGCTCTCTTGTTACCGTCGCAGTCCTGGGTGTAAACAGATCATGGGAGAGATCCTTGTATTGTCCCCTCATGTATTTATACATAGTTATTTGATCGCCCCTTAACCGTCTTTTTTCCAGGGTGAATAATCCTAATTTTGATAGCCTCTCTGGGTATTCCAGTCCTCTCATTATGTTTATTAATTTAGTTGCCCTTCTTTGAACCCCTCCAGCACTGCAACATCTTTCCTGAGCATCGGTGACCAGAACTGTACACAGTATTCCATGTGAGGCCTGACAAGTGCCTTATATAGTGGAAGAATAATGTTCCCATCCCTTGCCCCATACCTCTTTTAATGCACCCCAAGACTTTATTAGCTTTTGCAGCAGCTGACTGGCATTGGTTACTCCAGTTAAGTCTACAATCCACTGGTACCCCCAGGTCTTTTTCCATATCACTTTTCTCTAGCAGTACCCCATTTAGTGTATATTGGTGACATCCGTTTCTCCTGCCCATGTGCATAACCTTACATTTATCAACACTGAACTTCATTTGCCATTTTTCTGCCCAAGCCCCCAGCTTATCCAGGTCCGTTTGTAGCCGCACATTGTCCTCTGTTGTATTAATTATATTGTATAATTTTGTATCATTTGCAAATATTGATATTTTACTGTGCAGTCCCTCTATCAGGTCATTGATACATATATTGAACAGAATGGGGCCTTATACTGAACCCTGTGGCACCCCGCTAGCGATGGTGGCCCAATCAGAGTATGAACCATTTATTACCACCTTCTGCTTTCTATCTCTGAGTCAGTTCTTTACCCAGATACACACATTTTCGCCCAGTCCGAGCTGTCTCATTTTCTATATTAGCCTACTATGGGGCACGGTGTCAAATGCTTTAGAGAAATCCAGATATACGAGATCAATAGACTCTCCCAGGTCCAGCCTAGAACTTATTTCATCGTAGAAGCTGATCAGATTCGTCTGACATGATCGACCCCTCATGAAGCCGTGCTGGTGAGGAGTTATTCCGTTGTTCTCCTTGAGGTATTCTAGGGTGACGTCTCTCAGAAACCCCTCAAATAATTTTCCATTTATTAAAGTGAGACTTACCGGCCTGTAGTTACCAAGCTGTTTTTTGGATTCCCTTTTTGTAAATTGGAACCATATTGGCAATGTGCCAATCCAGTGGTACAACTGTGGTCTTGATGGTATCCATAAATATAAGAAATAGTGGTCTAGCTATCACATCACTTAGTTCCCTTAGAACCCTTGGGTGTATTCTATCTGGACCCAGCGATTTATCGATTTTTAATCCTCTCTAACCGTCTGCACTTCCTCCTGTGTTAGGTATGCAATATTTAGCAGGGGGTTCGTTCTCTTCCCCTGCATCTCGTGTGACATTTCCTTTTCGTTCGTGAATATACTTGAAAAGAAACCATTTAATAGATTTGCCTCTCCCCCCCATCGTTTCCTAAAATTTCTCCTGCATTATTTGTTAGAGGGCCAGTGCTATATATAGTAGTTTATATTATATCAGTTATATACTTGTACATAGGAGCAGTATTATGGTAGTTATATTATTGTACATACTGAGCAGCATTATAGTAATTAGATTCTTGTACATAGGGGAGCAGTACGATAGTAGTTATATTCTTGTACATATGAAGCAGTATTATACTATTTATATTCTTGTACATAGGGGGCAGTATTATAGTAATTATATTTTTGTACATAGGAGGCAGTATTATAGTAGTTATATTCTTGTACACAGGGAGCAGTATTATAGTAGTTATATTCTTGTACATAGGGGGCAGTATTATAGTAATTATATTCTTGTACATAGGGGGCAGTATTATAGTAGTTATATTCCTGTACATAGGGGGCAGTATTAGAGTAGTTATATTCTTGTACATAGGGGGCAGTATTATAGTAGTTATATTCTTGTACATAGGGGGCAGTATTATAGTAGTTATATTCTTGTACATAGGGGGCAGTATTACAGTAGTTATATTCTTGTACATAGGCAGCAGTATTATAGTAGTTATATTCCTGTACATAGGGGGCAGTATTATAGTAGTTATATTATTGTACATAGGAACAGTATTATAGTAGTTATATTCTTGAACATAGGGGGCAGTATTATAGTAGTTATATTCTTGTATATTGGGGACAGTATTAGAGTAGTTATATTCTTGTACATAGGGAGCAGTATTACAGTAGTTAGAGTCTTGTACATAGAGGGGAGTATTATAGTAGTTCTTGTACATAGGAGCAGTATTATAGTAGCTATATTCTTGTACATAGGGGAAAGTATTATAGTGGTTATATTCTTGTACATAGGAGGCACTATTATAGCAGTTATATACTTGTACAGAGGAGCAGTATTATAGTAGTTATATTCTTGTACATAGAAGGCAGTATTATAGTAGTTATATTCTTATACATAGGGGACAGTATTATAGTAGTTATATTCTTGTACATAGGGAGCAGTATTATCATAGTTATATTCTTGTACATAGGGAGCAGTATTATAGTAGTTATATTCTTGTACATGGGAGGCAGTATTATAGTAGTTATATTCTTGTACATAGGGGGCAGTATTATAGTAGTTATATTCTTGTACATAGGAGGCAGTATTATAATAGTTATATTCTTGTACATAGGGGCAGTATTATAGTAGTTATATTCTTGTACATAGGGGGCAGTATTATAGTAGTTATATTCTTGTATATAGGGGGCAGTATTATAGTAGTTATATTCTTGTACATAGGAGGACAGTATTATAGTAGTTATATTCTTGTACATAGGAGGCAGTATTATAATAGTTATATTCTTGTACATGGGGAGCAGTATTAGAGTAGTTATATTCTTGTACATAGGAGGCAGTATTATGGTAGTTATATTCTTGTACATAGAAGCAGTATTATAGTAGTTATATTCTTGTACATAAGAGCAGTATTATAATAGTTATATTCTTGTACATAGAAGCAGTATTATAGTAGTTATATTCTTGTACATAGGGGCAGTATTATAGTAGTTATATTCTTGTACATAGGAGGCAGTATTATAGTAGTTATAATCTTGTACATAGGGGCAGTATTATAGTAGTTATAATCTTGTACATAGAAGGCAGTATTATAGTAGTTATATTCTTGTACATAGAAACAGTATTATGGTAGTTATAATCTTGTACATAGGAGGCAGTATTATGATAAAAGAGTTCACTTAGCACATGCAGAGCTGAATTTTGGTAGCTAGCATGGAAGGCGACACTGAGCAGATGTGATAGCTTCTTCCAGGGAGTATGAAATCTTTGCACAATCCTGAACACTTACAATAAATGGAATTAGTAAAATTATGATGGTTTTCTTTGTATGACTTTCTGTTGATTGCTTCTCTGGTGATAATTTGATGAAATGTTCCTGAAATCGTCCTTTAGTATGGAGCGCCACTTTAATGTTTTTTTTCTCTTGTTACATAAGAAGGAAACACACTATAATTTATGGTATAACACAGGTTCTGTGTTCTATTATATATCAACTTCAGATCCTCTGCTGGGTCCTACAGGGATAATCTCTCCTGAAGGGCCTCTCTTCCCCCATACTCAGGGAGCTATATTAAGGCGGCAGTGATAGACGACACTCACTTGAGTGCTCCCAATGCAAGACAAGAAGAATGTTCTGAATTCTGTTACAATAGTGAACGCTGAGGCTAAGCGTCCCGAGTGCTGTGTTGGGGCCGTTGGCAGACGCCATGCTTTTTTCCATTAGGATCCTTTATGAGCGTCTCCTTTATCTTCAGTTTAAAAATAAATATTTTTGTTTGCGCGCGAGCATTTTTTCGGCATGTCACCACCATCGTTTACATAATATGCTAATGTGAATTTGCATTGGGACATCTGGATAGCATTTGAATCTCATTTTCTTTCACACAAGTTGAATTTCCACAGATGGTAGGAACAATTTAAGGGTATTTTTGTTCGCAGCTCAAACATTCCAGCAAATTAGGTGTATTGTGAATAAGCTCAGGCAAAATGCCTTCAAGTTGGGAGATTGGAGAAGAAGACTGAGGAAGAGACGTCGAAAGAGAAAAGAGTCGTGATTAATGCGCCAGGGCAACGGGGAAGGCGCGCGTGGGGGAGGGAATGATAAACTCTGACACGATAAGAAAGAGATTCTGAACGCTTCGCTCTTTCAACAGGTTCCAAAACTCCCGATCGGATAAAAATAATGGCGTGTCCTTTGTTTGCTCCCAGCTGACGCGACTTGTCACATTACGCGCTGGGAAGCGATATACCTTCAATTAATCTGTATTCAACAGGAATAGAACAGCAATCTAGACCCGGAGCACAGAAATAGCTTCTGCCCTTTTCTCTTTGTGATCCGAAGGCCTTGCTCAGCAAGATACGGTGACATCCTTCCCTAACAAATGAGCAGAAGTCCAGGATTTACTTCTATAAGTTCCTTGTTACGGTATATTAGCTGCATAATTACATAGATGGAAGGTCAGAGGAAAAATAGAACTGCTTGCTATCAGCATCTCTATAAGCCTGTCACCTGCGCAGTGCAGAGCAGTTACAGTACAGTTTCTACATTGTAGCAATTTGTGACTATCTCTGTGATACAAAATATTTTTCCATGTCAACATATATGTGAAAATACATATATACACTCTTTACATTATATCCTTTTCTCTCCAAGGTCTTCATATGTGTGATAACCAAGCTCCAATCAGGGGGGAAATTAATTTGGAAATGGCCATGCAGGTGGTGGGGTGTAGGGGAGTCAGAGGAGTGCAGGAGAATTAGAGAAGTGCAGCAGGGGAGTCAGAGGAATATAGGGGAGTCTGGGGGATGTAAGGGAATCAAAAAAGTGCAGAAGACTCCGAGAAATGTAGGAGAGTTATGAAAAGGTAAGGGAGTCAGAGAAGTCAGATAGCAGGGGAGTATAGGAGACTAATAGGATTTGAGGGGTGTTAGAGGAGTTCTTGGGAGTCACAGGAGTGCAGAAAAGTCATAAAAGTGCAGGGGAGTCAGAGGACTATAAGGCAGTCAGAGGAGTGTAGGGGAGTCAGAAGGCATCTGGTGAGTCAGAGGACTTCAGGAAATTGAGGGGGGTCAGATTAGTATAGAAGATTCACAGGAGTGTAAGAAATTCAGAGGAGTATAGGAGAGTGATAGGATTGCAAGGGGTTTAGCGGAGTTCAGGGGAGTCACAGGAGTGCAGAGAAGTAAAAAAAAGTGCAGTTGAGTCAGAGGACTATAAGGTAGGCAGAGGAGTGTAGGGGGGTCAGAGGAGTGCATGTGAGTTGGAGGAGTGACCATGATCTGTTCCTACTGGAGAGTTCCTTTGTACCCAACATCTCCATGTTTCTTCATGGACATCCTAAAGATCCTTTATGAACCCTCAGGCCAACATCAGACAGTAAGGAATGTAAATCTCACCCTACCGAGTACAGTCTGCAGTTTTCTATCTTGGAGCCTTTCTCAACATTCCTCGTCAGTGGCGTACGCTAGAAGTTTGTAGGGCAGCGGCACTCTCCCTTTGTTTGCATCTTAGCAGGACTTAATAGCTGAAGTATCCTCAGCATCCAATTCAACTCACATCATTACCAGCATCTTAAAAATTAAACAAAGCCGCTTGCAGCCAATATCTTCTGCACGGTGGAACCAGTGAAAGCCGCGCTCTCCGGAGACGTCTGCCA
Organism: Eleutherodactylus coqui; assembly: GCF_035609145.1. NCBI lineage: Eukaryota > Metazoa > Chordata > Amphibia > Anura > Eleutherodactylidae > Eleutherodactylus > Eleutherodactylus coqui. Next base: position 220,827,933 of record NC_089839.1, read on the forward strand.
TGGTGTAGTTACTGCACATTTATTATTCTCTTCTCTATATGGATGTATTATTTAGACAACAAATAGACTGAAGTGAAAAATTAATTCTCATAAATGGGGAGCTCACACTCGCCTCACTGTGATCATTACGCCTGCCCTTAGATAACGGAGCGCCTTGAGCCGGCCGACCTGTTCACACACTCATTCTAATAAAGATTTATCGAGTGACTGATCAAAGGCGAACAAGCTCAGCGCCCTCATTAAAACCAGGAAAGACCGTGAAAGACGCACAAAAGAATTTAATATCAGCCGGAGCTGCGCCACGGAAAACATCATCGCCTTGAGGGTCTTGGAGGAATTAGAATATTTTTTTAATCTTATCGTCATGTGCAGCATAAAACAATAAAATGTCCTGCAGTCCATAGAAGACATGAAGAACAAAAGTATCACCAAGCTTGTTTCTTCCAGAGTAATTGTAGGAGCAATGAACTCGTTAGTAGATGAGGGAGCAAAGTTATCAGTAAGGCTGCCTGTCCAGGCCGTGACGAAATATCGCTAGTGATATTCCGCCGCAAGGGAGGAGGGGGGAGCACTGACAGGTCTCCGCGATGAGCCTATCTAGTAGATAGGCTCATCGCAGCAAGCCATGATTTCAATCCCGCAAGTGGAGAATTGCTATGATTCTTCGCTCATGGACATCGGACTGTGCTTTCCATAGTTAGTCTATGGAAAGCATTCACTGTATTACCCGCGACCGGATTATCGCTGCGCATCGCGCAGTAACGTATCGCTCATGGACAGGCATCCTTAATGAGGAAAGAAGTGACCAACCTGTCACAACTACAGGGGCAGAATATCTTAGATACAAGATCTTAAAGGGGTTGTCCAGTTGTAAACCATCGATGGCCTGTCCTCAGGATAGGTTATCACTAGTAGATCAGAGGGTTCAGTTGCTCAGTACCCCTACTGATCAGCTGTTCTCCAAAGCCAGAAAATTCTCATTCATTTCAATGCCTGCAATACCAAGCCTGACCACTACAGGAAGAATGGAGCTCTCTGCTTCCTGCAGAAATCAGCTCATTGCATGAGTGCGCAAGCATGGCAAGCAGATGATCATTGGCACTTGCCTGTATGCAAATTATCGCCGTGGCCCCAGAGCGCTGCATTAAATCACATGACAAGTTTTCCGTGGATTATTTTTAGTGTAATCCACATTAGATGGAAAATCCAGCAATCTGACCGACTTCCAACGAGGCCTGGTCATCAGTGCAAAACTAGCCGGGGATTTTACTGCCAACTGCATAGGGTTTTCTCAAGTAATGGTGTGGAGAGTATAAAGCGAAAGGCGTGATCAAGGAAAAATATCTAGCAAATGAGGATGCTGTGAATGGAAACAACTTGATGCTGTAAGGGGTCAGAGGAGGATGTCAGGAATTGTTCTAACCAATATGTGCTACACACAACACTGGTGCTCCAACTAATATATTCAAACAGGCAACTTGCCATTCCCTAGCACAGATGGGCTGTAACAGCAAACAGCCAGTTCCAGTACCATTATGTCTGAAGAGAAATAGAAAGGTGAGACTCCAACAGGAAAAAAAGGAAAAATTTGCATGACTAAGCAGCAGAAAAACATTGCCTGGTCAGATGGATCCAGCTTTCTATTGCACCGTTCTGAGCTGGTCAGAACATGTCTAATCTGCGGCAACTACAAGGCGCTTCCTGTCCAGAGGGGCCGATATTCCTGCAGAACGATTTCATCACCTACTGGAATCTATGCCAGGGGGAATTGCTGAAGTTTTGGAGATTCAACGCGCTACTAGATGGTGGTCCTTAATAAAGGGGTAACTTTTCAGTGTATATCCATATCTTACTATTTTATGGTTTTCTGCTCCAATATGTTGCAGTGGCCATGGAGAAGATCCCCTGGTCTGGGCCCCCTACTTTAAGGGGCCACATAGCTGCTGCATGGGCTATCGCTATATACTGAATGACCTTTCCCTCTTATACATTGTCATGTCTTGAATGGTTAACAAATGGTTACATTCCAACATAAAACAATGTATCAGATTCATTTCTAAAAGTAGCCATCGTCTTCCTGGCTGACACTTCATCTCTTTGAGGTCGTCTCATGCATTATCTGTCTGAGAGGCGACGATCGTATCAGGTGCGGTTATTTCACTGCTTCTCCAGAGCCTGGAGAACGAACCGCTGCCGTCTGTACAGATGAACAGAGAGCGCGGGAAGTCATCGTCTCCTCATAAATGAGTCTTCTGATGGATGGTCTTCCATTACTGAACATGTCCTCCAGATCCGAGCTTCGTCTGCATCCCATTAATGCCGCGATTTATGCTGATGAAACTTTAATCGGCTTCTATTTATTTTACTCAGAGTTTTGATGCGCAATCGGTCGACTTTCCCTAATTTGTAACGCGGGTCTGTTAATTTGTAGAGGCACAACCACTTCAATCTCCTCCTATTAATATTTCAGCGGATTTACTCAACATGAAAATGGCAATCTCTCCAAAGATGTAATGATAGAAATTCACCATTTGTCTTACTAAGTGAGGTGTCAGCCGCCGCGTTGCTTCTGAAAATAAAAGCGCTCTGTAGCTTTAAGAGTCCAATATCACTTTCAACGGATTATAAAAAGTTGCAGTAAATCATTTCATGAAACAGAAATCTGTGATCCTGGAAGTAAACAACATGAAAAGGAGATGTGAGGGCTTCAGACACTTCTTTAAGCCTCGGCCCCCGACGGTGCGGAGTCTCGGCGTATCCCCGTATGAGCAGGGAGGATCAATCAGCCATTTTGATATCTCCACCAGTTCCTTCAAGGAGAGAGGTATAAATACTTTCTGGTATTTTAATGAGAGTTATCGGAAAATAAATCAAGGTCTATAAAAGAGATAACGGCAAGAGTTTGAGGATGACATGAAAAAGCGTGTCAACCTGGAGGAGATCTGATAAGGAGGAGAAGATGCTACGAACTATGAATATGCAATATGGAGAATGTAAATGTAGCCTCCATGTGTGATACATCCACAGTGACAGCTAGAACTTGACATAAAGCTCAGAAATAACTCCAAAATGCGTTGTGTTGAGCTGGTCATAGATATGAGAACGCCATTGACCGGCAGCTGTCCTCTCCATTCCCTCATAACCAGGAGTTTTTGAGGGTCATGTCCGTTATTTCAAAGTAGGGCTGCCATCTAAAACTGACTTAGCCTACTAGGCATGCAACAGCTAGATATGTAACTTATCCAATTTTAGATTCTCTGGAAGGGAAATATCTCAAAGACATTTGAGCTTTCCCTGTAGATTTTATATGATTGACACGAACATGAGTCCTTGGGCTACTGATGTAAGAATTGTTAACATAACTGGCGCATCAGGATGACTCGATTCATGGCGCTGTAGTACATTGTAGTTGAGTTATCATAACGTATTAAATGTTTGTAACATCTGTAGGTTCACGCCACTGTTCAGGGCTTCGATAGCAGTTCCAACAAATTTAAAGTGACCCTCCCATCCTGGACAAACAAAAATGGCAACACCACTTCTCTGGTGATCTGATGCATGTGGTGCATTAGTATGCATTGTTAGTCTAAAGCACTAAACTCTGCTTTGATTGACCAGTGTTGCCATGTGAGTAGCATTGGCCAGTCAGAGCAGCTTGTCATGTCTAAGACTACTAATGCATACTAATGCACAACATGTATCAGGTAGTCAGATAAGCAGTGCAGACATTTTTGTTTGCCTAGGACTGAAGGGTTGCTTTAACAGTGGAGAATGCAGAACTGTTGTTTTTGAAGGAATTGTTCTGCATTTTTTTCTTTTGTGGGCAATTGCTATGTACTGTAATTGTCCCACAATTGATCCATTAGAATGGGTCAGATGACTACAGTACTGCAGTTCAGCCTCCTTTGGAGAGGAGCTCTTGATTGGTAAGCCTTTCTTTAAATATTCCTAGCTTCTGCAGTGTGTCGCTGGTTATACTGTAAGCTATGTGCATTTCTATCCAGTATTCCCTATGTTTCTAGTATCTTATTCCAAGTCTAGCTTGTTTCTTGTCATTGTAGTCTCGTTCCTGTAGTTATGTCTACCATCATCCATCTGCTCCATTATCTGACTACCATCACCATCACCTGTCTACTCCATTATCTGGCTACCATCACCATTATCCTTTTGTGCTATCATCTGATTACCATCACCATTTGTTCCATTAGGTAACTACCATCAAACTCCCCAAAAATGCAATAAAAGTGGTCAGAAAAGTCCCATGAACCCCAAAATGGTACCAATAAGAACTGTCGCTACCTACCCAAAATGCAAACTCTCACATAGCTCTGTCTATGGAAAATAAAAATTTTGAGTCTCCTTTGAATGCAGCGATGCTAAAAGCAAATTATTTTCCAAAAAGGGTTCAAATTGTGCAAAAGTGGAAAAACCTAAAATTATATCATTTTGGTATTATTGTAAGCATACTGACTTGCAGAAAAAAAAGTTATTGTATGATTTATACCACATAGTGAAGACCATCAAAGAAGAAGTGATGGTAGCATTGATGTTTTTCACCGTGTCCCCCTACCGTATTAATAAATGTTATATAATACGTTATATACCACATAATGGTACCAATAAAAACCACAGCTCTCCACACAACAAAGAAGCCCTCATATGGCTATCAACAGAAAAATATGAAAGTTATGGCTTTTGAAAAATGGAGATGAAAATCCCAAAAAATTGTTATGTCCTTAAGTTCCAAACTAGGCCGTGTTCATAACCCCTTGATGCTTTTGAGTGTATGCTCTCCAGCATCAGGGTTTGCATGGAGTGGAATCAGAAGCTGATCGTGCTCCATACACAGCCGGTACAGGCTTTCTTTCACAGCTGTCGCCTATCAGCAACAGCTGCAATCACTTCTGACAGAGGCATTTAAATGCATTGATCGATTGTGGTTGAGGGGTCCCAAGCTCTTTCCTGCAGTGAAATCGCAACATGCCATTCAGTTGTCATGGCAGTCCAGGGTTTTCTGAAAGCCCCCAGTGTTACAATGTATATCTGCCTATTAGGATGTGCCTGCAAGTATTACAGTATATGGTATTAGCGAGCAAACGATCGCAAGTTCAAGTCCCCTATGGGGACTAAATGAAAGCATTAAAAATGTTATACAGGGTGGAGCGCGGTAATTTGCTAATTTGGGAGTGAAATAAAAAAATAATGAACTTGTAAAAACTTTATTTTATATTTTATTTACATTGAACAGTAGTGGAATTTACAAATTATTTGGTTTTAAATATTGTATCTGGCAAATGTTGACCTTCGCTATCCACACACTGCTGCATACGTTTTCTGAAGTTCTCATGCACTCTTTCAAGCATGTCGACTGGTATTCTGGCAATCTCAGCGTCAATATTGTTCCTTAGGTCTTCCAGGGTGTTGGGACGGTTGCAATACACCTTAGACTACAGGTAACCCCAAAGGAAAAAATCGCATGGGGCTCATTTTGGTGAGCGTGCCGGCCAGTTAAGATCACCCCTCAGAGAGATAAGCCGTTCAGGAAACGTTTGCCTCAAAAAATTCATGGTAACTCTCGCTGTGTGTGCTGTGGCACCATCTTGTTGAAACCATGTATCCGCTAATTGTATTGCCTCGAGTGCTGGCTGGAAAACATCCTGCAGCATAGTTAAGTAACGTTCGGAATTCACAGTTGTTGGAAAAAAGTAAGGGCCAATGATGCCTACTGGTGATAAGGCGCACCACAGAGTGACGCGGTCCGAATGCAGAGGTCTCTGGTGAACTTCTCTGGGGTTTGTATCGCTCCAGTACCGCATGTTTGGTTTGTTTACACACCCACTGAGGTGAAAATGTGCCTCATCAGAAAAGAACACAATTGCGTCACGAGGTATGGTTGCAAGCATGTCTTCACAAGATGTTCGTCGTGTAACATAATCCCGTGCTGACAATTGTTGGAGCACGCACATTTTATACGGGTGAAAATTCAGTTCACTATGAAGAATCCGCTGGAGAGAACGTCTTGAAATGCCAAGAGCAAGTGCTTGCTTCCGAGCAGAGCGTTTCGGAGATTGCAATACTGCTGCTCTAACTCGTTCGATGTTTTGTGGTGTTGTAACACTTCTCGCAGGTCCTCTTCGTACAGATGACACATTCCCTTCTGTTCTGAATGCATTTACCCAATTTACAACTGATTGCCGTCCAGGAACACGTCCGCGTGGGGGAACAGCGAATCGCAAACGAAAAGCACGTTGCATTGCAATGATCGAGTGGTTATTTGAAAAATACGCTTCAACACAAAATGAACGCTCCTCACGTGTCCACTGCATGATGGCAACTGAAAAGCAGCTGCAGACAAACTTCCCGTCAGCCACTAAGCAACGCCCACTCTCCCCTCTCTTCGACCAACAGCGCTGCCACAACCTGCAACTCAAAAAAGCAACACCCTGGAAGACCTAAGGAACAATATTGATGCTGAGATTGCCAGAATACCAGTCGACATGCTTGAAAGAGTGCATGAGAACTTCAGAAAACGTATGCAGCAGTGTGTGGATAGTGAAGGTCAACATTTGCCAGATACAATATTTAAAACCAAATAATTTGTAAATTCCACTACTGTTCAATGTAAATAAAATATAAAATAAAGTTTTTACAAGTTCATTATTTTTTTATTTCACTCCCAAATTAGCAAATTACCGCGCTCCACCCTGTATATTATTAGAAAAATTAAAGGAAACTAAACATACTTGGTATCACTGCGTCTGTAAAAGTCCAATCTATGAAAAATCCTGCGCTGTGAACATCGGCAGAAAAGAAATACACAATGACAGAATTTAGCTTTTTTTTGGTCACCCTGTCTCCAAGAAAAAAATGTAATATAAAACTATCAAAAAGCTGTATATGCTCGAAAATGGTACCAATAAAAAACATAGGTCATCTTGCAAACAACGAGCCCTCACACAACCTCATCGACGGAAAGATAAAATAGTTATGGCAGTAATAAGATGCTTGCAGAAAATATATATATGTGTTAAAGATAGTTTATGTTTTAAAAGTAGTACAGTAAAAAAAAATATATATATAAATTTGGTATCTTTATAATCGTACTGGCACACAGAATAAAGCTATCATGGCATTTTTGTCACAGTTTGTACGACGTAAAAAAAATGCCCCCGCGATGATGGCAAAATTGTGTTTTGTTTTTTTTTTATTTCACAATTTTTTTTTAAAGTTTTCTGTACACTATATGGTGTATTAAGGTACATTTACATATATGGTACATTAAATGGTACCATTGAAAAATAAAACTCATTCCACAAAAAACAAGACCTCAGACAGCTATGTAGTAGGAATCAGTAAGAGGTTTTGAAAGTGGGGAGGTAAAAACCAACAAAAAAAAAGGACCGCGTCCTTAGGCCGGTTTCACACAGCCAAGAAAATCGCGCACACATTTTGCACAAATATGAACCCCATTCATTTGAATGGGGTCATACACATGAGCGATATTTTTCTGCTTGGCACCGCGTTGCAATTGGATGCAGGAAACAAACCGCAGCGTGTTCTATCTTCCTGCGATATAGCTTATTGCCACTAACGGGGCCGGCAGCGGCAGCAGAGCTGGCCCCATTGAAAGCAATGGGAGAACTCCGTCATCCTCTGTTGCGGCTGTGATAGCCGCACCAAAGACTCCTTCATCCTTGCAGTGACGCAAGGCTGTTTTCACATAAAAGCGCCTGGTATTACTGGGTTTTCACATGGATGGCTAGGGTGATATTGAGCCGTTAATCACAGCCTGATATCGCCCTTGCCCATATGAAACTAGCCTTAAGGGGTTAACCTTTTTCTCCACCATCTACGGTAGATTGAATCATTGTGTAATTTTTATGGACCTTTTGGTGCCACTTCATCCGCCAGAGACTGAACATGGATTTGTTCTGTAGTCTCTTCCCTTATTAGGATCCTGACTTTGCTGCTAGAATCCCACCCGAATCCAGACTTCACAGCCCCTCATGCTTCCATGCCAGGGATTTTATAGGACCAGCAATGCCCTATGCCCCATTATTCGACACGGTTTCCCGGAGCCCTGGCTTTGGCTCTTTCCTTCTGTTACGTGATCTATATTCTTATGAGGTTATTACAAGAAATGACACAATTTAGCAGCTTGATACATCAGAGTCCAAGAATGAAGGTGTTATAATGATGGCAGCCGCTTGTCGCACGCAGTGAAGTCTCCATCAGTTTCCGGGCAGAGTTTCCTCTTCTCCAGATTTGTTCTTTCTTGATATTTCATTTTTTTTTGTGTGTGTGTTTATGAGAACAAATTCAGTTTGGCTAAAAAGCGCTGTTTTGTCTGCTGTAGCGGCAGGTGACTTTGTAGCTTGTATCTCTGGCGTGCAGGCTGCTGGCACCTCCGATGCGCAGACACTGGCCCGCACTGAATGTGAGGAAGGTTACAGCTGATGGAAATTGCTGGGCCCTTTGCCCGCAGTACATATAGGGCTGGATTGTGTAGGAAGCAGCAGGAAGATGCTGATTATGCGCTGCAGCTGTGATCGTCGCTTTCCTCTTCCGCAAATTAACAGTCCAAAAAAAGTTTATGAAATTTCTTTTTTTTTAACCAGTTTTAGTTTTACAAATGCAAAGAATTTAACAGATTGGCATTGATTGAACAATCTGAACCTTCTGTGTGCACAGCGGTTAACATAGAGCACCCTCTTTCGGTTCTTCACCTTTGGGAACCCTTGCCACTCATTTGGCACAGGCTCTTGGCTGTTTGTAGTTGAGAGTGGCAGATACAAGACTTTCTGCTTTTATAATGCACTATTGGTACCCCTCCCCCTTCTCTTCTGCATCCTTGGCAACTGTTCAACCCCTCTCTTTCCTCTCTTTGATACTCTTTTCTTCTCTTCTGCACCTTTGGATACTTCTTCCCCTCTCTTCTACACCTTTGGGGACCCCTCGCTCTCTATTCTACAACCTCCACCTCTCTTCAAAACTCTTGGTACACCTTTTCCCTCTTTTCCATCACCTTGGATATCCTTTTTCCTCTCTTCTGCAAAGTTAGTTACCCCCACACTCTCTCTTAAGCACCTTGGTACCTCTCCTCCTCTCTTATGACCCCTTGGGTATCCTTTTGCCTCTCCTCTGCATCCTTAGTTACCGCTCTCCTCCCACTCTTCAGCAACTTGGTGTTCTGCCACCTGTCTTCTACACTCGTGGTACCCCTCCTTTCTTCTGTAACTTTGGGTACCATTCCCAACTCTCTTCTGCACATTTGGTATGCTTATCCATATTTTCTACACCTCTGGATACTTCTTCCCCTCTCATCCGCATCTTTGGGTACCCTCTCTATTCTACATCAATGCTTGATAAAGGCTTCTTAGAAGGCTGAAACGCGTTGCATACATTTTAATAAATCCACTGGAAATTATGTTCAGCATCTCCCTAATCTGATATTTACTACACGCCTTCCGGGATTTAAAGGGTGCCGCGGACCAGGCACCCCTACAAAGTAAGTTAACATTTATTCATATCCATACTGCTGGAGTGACAAGAGGTCCTTTTTCTCTTTTGCTTAGTATTCTACACCAGTGGGAACCTCTCCTTCTCTCTTCTACACCCTTGGTACCCCTTCCCCTCTCTTTTGTCCCTTTGGGTATCCTTCCTCCTCTCTTATCCACTCCTTGGTTACCCCCCCCCCACACCACCACCACCACCACCCTCTCTTAAGCACCTTGGTACCTCTCCCCTCTCTTCCAAGCCCTTGAATATCCTTTCTCCTCTACTCTGCATCCTTAGTTACCCCCCTTCCTTCCCTCTATTCAGCAGATTGATGTCCTGCCAACTTTCATCTACATTCTTGGTATCCCTTGTCTCTTTGGCACCTTTGAGTACCATTTTCCCCTCTCTTCTGTATATTTGGTATCATTCCTCTTCTCTTCTGAGCCCTTGGGTACCCCTCTCCCCTCTCTTCCAAACTCTCCAGTATCCCTTCTCTTCTACACTTTAGGGACCCCTCCTCCTCTCTTCTACTCCCTTGGTTACCCCTACCCTGCTCTTGTAAGCACTTTGGTTTTCCACCACCTTTCTTCTAAATTCTTGGTACCCCTCCTCTTTTTTTCTCCCTTAGATACCATTATTCCTCCTTTTTATGCACACCCGTCATCCTTCCCCCCTCTTTTCTGCAGCCTTAGTTACTGCTCTCTGTCTGTTGCACACCTGCAGTGACTGAGGAGCGGGCCACGGCCTAGGAGACAGCGAGGTAGAATTTGGGCCTTGTCACGGTGGCTCTACCGTCTCTCACCCGGAGGATAACCGGTGACACGTACAAGGGCCGAGGGCAGGTTAAAAAAGAAGAACCCAAATAATGGATTACCTTTAGTCTTGTTTTGTCTCATGACGGCACCATTTCTTCCACAGTGGGGGATTCCTGGATAATGGAGTAAATCCTCTCCTGTGTAGCTTCCATGGGGGAAATCCAAGGTGACGGAGTAAATCTACACACACACGGTTACTGGTTAAGACACAGCCTCCGAAAACGGACGGGCGACTGGTCATTTTAGTTAGCTCCATGAACAGAAACAATTTCAGCAGCTCTTGACAAGTGATGTGACAGGGAAAACTCCTTTACTAGGCCATCCTCTTGGCCTCCTCCATTCTGAGTCTGTGGGTTGAAGGTACCCACAAACAACTACCTTGCACTTCTCTCTCTAACAGAACTCAGAACAGACTCCCCTGCACAACCAGCTTGCAACCACATATATCTAGCATCATCACGTGGCAGACAAAAAGATACAAAACCAGACAGTCATCCACCTACCATGCACTTAACCCTTTCAGTGCTGCAGCTATGCAATGCACACCATTCTTGCAACATTAAAGACACTGACAACACAATACTGAGCATTCACACCATTCAGGAGGGGCCCATTTTACTGTGCCACTGCAGTTCCCCCCTACTTAAAAACAAGCAGACCTCGGTGCCTCTTAAGCAGAGTGCAATTGTCCAGAGTGAACTAGCTTTCAGTTCCCTGACACAATAACATCTGAAGCACCATCTACACACTCTTTGAGAGTGCATGGCAAAACCTATAAACACAACTCACCCTTCAGTGCTATTTAGAGCTTACCCATCAAAGTGTACTGAGACTACTTATCAGGTCACGTTTTGTGTCTAGCATTATTTTTATGATGGCATGTGCGGAAAGTAGTATGGCCATTACCACAAGAATCTGTTAGGCTGGATAGAATCTAGGATGCACTAACATTGCAATGGAACACTTACATAATTCTTCTCCCCAAGGACTAGTAGAAAAGAGAAATGAAGCATTAGACCGCTACTAGTCACAAAACTGAGAAAGGGTTGACTGGTAGTATTAACACAGAAAAAGTGGAATCATTCATCACTATTCTGGAAGACTATCTCATGAAGGGTAGTAACCTTAGGTAAATACTCCTTACTAAATGTGAAAAGAAAGATGTATATTGTGGATGATTTCCCTGGGACAGGTAAAGAAACATCCTGACACACTTAGGCAACTAGGAAAACTTGCAGAAAAGGAAACTCCCACTCAATTTGCATACAAAGACTTCAACAAACATATATTAGAGGGGCAAACCAATTTTACTTCACAGGCTTTCTTTACCTTCCTGCACAATGACTTAAACGTTGCATAACATTAGCAGATAAATACAATGTAAATCACATTATTAACGTTTCTTGGATAAGAATAAAACATTTTCCAAGTCCTTTTCTTCTTTAGGCAATAATGACAAAAGTGTTTTTCAAAATGTCCTGAAAAAACAAAAACATAAACAGTCACACAAATTCAGGAGTTTCTGAACAAGAGTCTATTAACACCACGTAGTGACTGAACAAGGAATGGTAACTTCCTCACTGCCCTCTAATTCGGCGTGGTTGAAGGTTTGAGACACTCTGGTGCGGCTCTTCTCCCCGGTGGCGGGCCTATGCCCAAATTCTCTGAGTCTCTGCAGATAGCCCGGAAAGGGACTTCGCAGAACCACATAGGGCAGTGGAGGATTTCCAGTAGACGGGCTCATCACTCGGTGGATGGGCTCAGCCACAAAACTAAACAAGAAATTTTGATCACCGAACACCTTCACAAATGGCAACTGATGCGGCGGCAGCAAATCTGTAACTTCTCTGTTCAAGTGATGCACCAAGATCCACGGAGGGTAACAGCTTTCCATCTCGCCGGTAGCAGTCCGGTAGTGTTGTAATTTCTGCGGAGGGATCTCCGGTGGTGTGTAATGAGCAGGAAAAGGCTTCATTCGCTCGCTTGGTTCTAAAGAGGTAAGTCTCCCCGGACAAGAAGTAGAACTGAAAGCAGTCTGTGATCCCAGATGTGGACCAACAGGGAACCAATTCACTGGCTGCAGGACCATCCTGTCGGGTAGAGCGCTTTTGTCTGACTGCCAGGACGAGTCCAGTGAATCGCTGGAAGCAGAGGGAAACTCCTCCTCTCGACGGTACTTTACTGTAGACTGCCGCTGCGTGGTGGGGGCGACCCCCCCCCCCATACTTTTTCTCTAGTCTTGGCAAGAATTGAGTGGCAGGAACTTTTCGCAGGCTCGACAATCCCTGAAGAACATGGAGCCTGGACGCCATCTGGACCCACCCCAGTATCACAGTCCATAACTTGAAATAGTTGCTCACCATGAATTGCAGACAACTCCACGCAACCTAACAACCTTTCCGCAACCTTTCCACCACCTATAAATCAGAATCTTCTTGCTGAATTTTAGACATACCACTCAGACTGGCACCATTCTGATGAATGTCCGCAACATGAAGGACACTGACAATACAATACCGAGCATTCACACCATTCAGGAGGGTCCCTGTTGTACTGGCCCACTACACATCCTTAGGTACCCTCATTCTCTTCTCCATCCTTATGCGTCGCTCCCCTTTTGTGGGTAGCTGTATTCCTTTCCTTTGCCCAGTAAGTACTCCTCCCCTCTTTTCTGCACCCTTGCACCCCTGCATTTGGTGCATCCTCTTGGCTTTGTGTAAGCAGAGATTAAAGAATTAGGATGGATAAAAGGCAGTGGGGTCATCTGCTTAGTTGACCTTTCTTAAATGTAGAGTTGAGACACATTATTATGAGCACCATCTAATATCAAGAGAGGCCACCAGTGCCACATAGACAGCAGCTAGACGGGCTGGGAGTGACTCAGTAAGCTGCTGTTAGGTGGTCTCAGGTGTCTGGAGCCATGCTGACTGCAGCGTATCCCACAGTTGCTGGAGGGTGCGTGGAAGAGGATCAATACAGCAAACACGACAATGCAGGTGGTCTCACAGATGTTCAATTGGGTTCAGGGAAGTACTTGGAAGACTTGGTTGTGCTCTTTCAACCACTGTCGGACATTTCTAGTCATGTGACATGTTGCATTGTCTTGCTGAAAGATCCCATCTGCCCCATGGAAGACAAACAGCATGTGTGTGTTGGGGATGGTGGTACAACACAGGTTCACGATGGCGCAGTGATGACAGAATGAGGCGGAGATGGTTTTTTAACCCCTTCGCTCCCCATGACGTAAGGGCACGTCATGGGAGCGGGGTACTTCCCGCAAAATGACGTACCCTTACATCATAGGGATAGCGCGAGATCATAGCAGATAAGCGATAAGGCATGGCAGGAGAGAAGTCCTACCATGCATAATCGTAGCGATCATCAGTGCTGCAGTGTAAGTCCCTCAGGGGGACACAGATGGTGTAAAAAGAAGAGAAAAATAAAGTACAAAAAATAAAAATGTAGAAAAAAGTAAAAAAAACCCTTTTTTATGCTTTTTTCTCATATTAGCATAAAAAAATAAATACCATATATTTGGTATCATCGTGTCCGTAAAGACCCATACAATATATAAAACATGCTTTTTATCCTGCACGGCAAAAAGCGTTTAAAAAAAAACGTTAAAAAAAGTCAAAATGCTAATTTTTAGCATTTTGCCTGCCAAAAAACGCAATAAAGGTGATAAAAAAAAATGTATATACTCCAAAATGGTACCAATAAAAACTCCAGCTCTTCTCGCAAAAAATAAGCCCTCACAGAGCTCCGTCCATGGAAAAATAAAAAGTTATAGGATTTTGAAAAAAATACTAATCTCCAAAAAAAGGGTTTTTATTGTGGAAAAGTGGAAAACCTAAAAAAATGTAAGAATTTTAATATCATTGTAGTCATATCGGCCCGCAGAAAAAAATGTTGTGTGTTATTTATGCTGCATAATTAACGCTTTAAAAAAAAAATCTATGGCAGAATTCATGCGTTTTTTCTCCCTACGATCATAAAACAATAATAAAAGTTTTACAATATAGTCTATGTACCCAAAAATAGTACCAATCAAAACTACAGTTCGTCACGCAAAAAACAAGCCTTTATACGGCCGCGTCGACGGAAAAATAAAAAAGTTATGGCTTTTGAAAAATGGAGATGAAAAAATACCAAAAATCGTTCGGTCCTCAACCTCAAAATAGGCCATGTCCTTAAGGGGTTAAAAAATAATAATATGCTTTTACTCAATGAACGAATAATAAAAGCTTTTGCTCCATAGGACCATAAATGCACAATTATAACTAGAGATGAGCGAGCACCAAAATGCTCGGGTGCTCGTTACTCAGGACGAAATTTTCGCGATGTTCGAGGGTTCGTTTCGAGTAATGAACCCTATTGAAGTCAATGGGTGACCCGAGCATTTTTGTATATCGCCGATGCTCGCTAAGGTTTCCATTTGTGAAAGTCTGGGCAATTCAAGAAAGTGATGGGAACGACACAGAAATGCATAGGGCAGGCGAGGGGCTACATGTTGGGCTGCATCTCAAGTTCCCAGGTCCCACTATTAAGCCACAATAGCGGCAAGAGTGCCCCCCCCCTCCAACAATTTTTACTTCTGAAAAGCCCTCATTAGCAATGCATACCTTAGCTAAGCACCACACTACCTCCAACAAAGCACAATCACTGCCTGCATGACACTCCGCTGCCACTTCTCCTGGGTTACATGCTGCCCAACCCCCCCCCCCCTGCATGACCCAGTGTCCACAGTGCACACCAAAGTGTCCCTGCGCAGCCTTCAGCTGCACTCATGCCACACCAACCTCATGTCTATTTATATGTGCGTCTGCCATGAGGAGGAACCGCAGGCACACACTGCAGAGGGTTGGCACGGCTAGGCAGCGACCCTCTTTAAAAGGGGCGGGGCAATAGCCCACAATGCTGTACAGAAGCAATGAGAAATATAATCCTGTGCCACCGCCATCAGGAGCTGCACACGTGGGCATAGCAATGGGGAACCTATGTGCCACACACTATTCATTCTGTCAAGGTGTCTGCATGCCCCAGTCAGACCGCGGTTTTTTATAAATAGTCACAGGCAGGTACAACTCCGCAATGGGAATTCCGTGTGCACCCACAGCATGGGTGGCTCCCTGGAACCCACCGGCTGTACATAAATGTATCCCATTGCAGTGCCCTGGACAGCAGAGCTAACGTCAGATTAAATGCAGGTGGGCTTCGGCCCACACTGCATGCCCCAGTCAGACTGGGGTTCTTTATAAGTAGACACATGCAGTTACAACTCCGTGTGGACCGACAGCATGGGTGGGTGCCAGGAAGCCACCGGCGGTACATAAATATATCCCATTGCATTGCCCATCACAGCTGAGGTAATGTCATGTTAAATGCAGATGGGCTTCGGCCCACACTGCATGCCCCAGTCAGACTGAGGTTCTTTAGAAGTGTACACATGCAGTTACAACTCCGTGTGGACCGACAGCATGGGTGGCTCCCTGGAACCCACCGGCGGTACATAAATATATCCCATTGCATTGCCCATCACAGCTGAGGTAATGTCATGTTTAACCCCTTAATAACACGGCCTATTTTGGCGTTGAGGACCAAGCGATTTTTTGGTATTTTTCCATCTCCATTTTTCAAAAGCCATAACTTTTTTATTTTTCCGTGGACGCGGCCGTATAAGGGCTTGTTTTTTGCGTGGCGATCTGTAGTTTTTATCGGTGCCACTTTTGGGTATATAGACAATATCGTAAAATTATTATTATTATTTTTTAATGATAACAGGGAGAGAAAACGCATCAATTCTGCCATAGATTTTTTTTTTTTTACAGCGTTAATCATGCAGCATAAATGACACACTAAATTTTTTCTGCGGGTCGGTATGGTAACAACGATACCAAAATTGTTATATTTTTTTTAGGTTTTTACACTTTTTTGCAATAAAACCCCCTTTTTTTGGAAATCTTTTTTTTTTCTCTATAGCTGCATTCAAAGTCATGTAACTTTTTTATTTTTCTATGTACGGAGCTCTTTAAGGGCTTATTTTTTGCGAGACGAGCTGTAGTTTTTATTGGTACCATTTTGGGAAATGTACGGCTTTTTTGATCACTTTTATTGCATTTTTTGTGAGGCAAAATGCTAAAAATTAGCATTTTGCCTCTGTTTTTTAGCGTTTTTTTTACGCTTTTTGTCGTACAAAATAAAAAGCGTGTTCAACTTTTTGTACACGTCGTTACGGATGCGTCAATATCCAATATGTGGGGTTTTAGTTTTTTTTCCCTTTTTTTATGCTAATATTAGAAAAAGCATAAAAAAGGGGTTTTTTACATTTTTTTTTTTTACATTTTTCTTTTTTTTACACTTTTCTTTTCTTTTTTTTATACTATTTGAGTCCCTCTGAGGGACTTACATCACTGTGCCTATGATCGCTGTCATAAGGCATGGCATAGCTACTGCTCTGCCATGCCTTATCGCTTGTACAGCGATTATAGGCACAGGCAATACAGGACGCCAGTGTCTGGCGTCCTGTTGCCATGGTGACAGGCCGGGCTCTCGCGATAACATCGCGAGTTCCGGCCGGAGACACACAGGGATTGCGATCCCTCTGAGAACTCTTTCCCTGCCGCGATCTACTTAGATCGCGGCAGGGAAGGGGTTAACAGCGGCGGGCGCATCTCCGATGTCCCCCCGCTGTTGGAGCGGGACACCGGCTGTTACTGACAGCCGGCTCCCGCTGCGGGATAGCGCGGGATCTTATGTGATCCCGTGCTATCTCCAGGACGTACCAGGTACGTCATGTTGCGGGAAGTATCCCGCTACCATGACGTACCAGGTACATCCAGGAGCGGGAAGGGGTTAATGCAGGTGGGCTTTGGCCCACACTGCATGCCCCAGTCAGACTGGGGTTCTTTAGAAGTGGACACGTGCAGTTACAACTCCGTGTGGTCCGACAGCATGGGTGGCTCCCTGGAACTCACTGGCGGTACATAAATATATCCCATTGCAGTGCCCAGCACAGCTGATGTAACGTCAGCTTTAATGCAGGTGGGCAAAAAATTAATTGGATTACACTGTAGGCGAGGGCCCCCAAAAATTGGTGTACCAACAGTACTAATGTACCTCAGAAAAATTGCCCATGCCCAACCAAGAGGGCAGGTGAAACCCATTAATCGCTTTGGTTAATGTGGCTTAATTTGTAACTAGGCCTGGAGGCAGTCCAGTTAAAATAAAAATTGGTTGAGGTGAAAGTTTCAACACTTTAATGAGCATTGAAACGTATAAAAATTGTTTACAAAAATTATATGACTGAGCCTTGTGGGCCTAAGAAAAATTGCCCGTTCGGCGTGATTACGTGAGGTTTCAGGAGGAGGAGCAGGAGGAGGAGGATGAATATAATACACAGATTGATGAAGCTAAAAGGTCCCCGTTTTTGATGGTGATAGAGAACGATGCTTCCATCCGCGGGTGCAGCCTACGTATTGTTTAGGTATCGCTGCTGTGCGCTGGTGGAGAAGAAAAGTCTGGGGAAATCCAGGCTTTGTTCATCTTTATGAGTGTAAGCCTGTCGGCACTGTCGGTTGACAGACGGGTACGCTTATCCGTGATGATTCCCCCAGCCACACTAAACACCCTCTCTGACAAGACGCTAGCCGCAGGAAAAGCAAGCACCTCCAGGGCATAGAGCGCGAGTTCAGGCCACGTGTCCAGCTTCGACACCCAGTAGTTGTAGGGGGCAGAGGCGTCACGGAGGACGGTCGTGCGATCGGCTACGTACTCCCTCACCATCCTTTTACAGTGCTCCCGCCAACTCAGCCTTGACTATGGAGCGGTGACACAGTCTTGCTGGGGAGCCAGAAAGCTGTCAAAGGCCTTAGAGAGTGTTCCCCTGCCTGTGCTGTACATGCTGCCTGATCTCCGCGCCTCCCCTGCTACCTGGCCCTCGGAACTGCGCCTTCTGCCACTAGCGCTGTCGGATGGGAATTTTACCATCAGCTTGTCCGCCAGGGTCCGGTCCTGTGGTATAGCATCACTCTCGAACCCCTTTCCTCTTCGGGTATGAGAGTGGAAAGGTTCTCCTTATACCGTGGGTCGAGCAGTGTGTACACCCAGTAATCCATAGTGGCCAGAATGCGTGTAACGCGAGGGTCACGAGAAAGGCATCCTAACATGAAGTCAGCCATGTGTGCCAGGGTACCTGTACGCAACACATGGCTGTCCTCACTAGGAAGATCACTTTAAGGATCCTCCTCAGGCCATACACGCTGAAAGGATGACAGGCAAGCAGCATGGGTACCCTCAGCAGTGGGCCAAGCTGTCTCTTCCCCCTCCTCCTCATGCTCCTCCACCTCCTCCTCCTCCTCCTCAACGCGCTGAGATATAGACAGGAGGGTGCTCTGACTATCCAGCGACATACTGTTTTTCCCCGCCTCCGTTTCCGAGCGCAAAGCGTCTGCCTTTATGCTTTGCAGGGAACTTCTCAAGAGGCATAGCAGAGGAATGGTGACGCTAATGATTGCAGCATCGCCGCTCACCATCTGGGTAGACTCCTCAAAGTTTCCAAGGACCTGGCAGATGTCTGCCAACCAGGCCCACTCTTCTGTAAAGAAAGCGCTGAACCACCAAATTAAAGACGTGGGCCAGGCATGGCACGTGCGTGAGGCTGCCGAGCTGCAGAGCCGCCACCAGGTTACGGCAGTTGTCACACACGACCATGCCCGGTTGGAGGCTCAGCGGCGCAAGCCAGCGGTCGGTCTGCTCTGTCAGACCCTGCAGCAGTTTGTGGGCCGTGTGCCTCTTCTCTCCTAAGCTGAGTAGTTTCAGCACGGCCTGCTGACGCTTGCCCACCGCTGTGCTGCCACGCCGCGTGACACCGACTGCTGGCGACGTGCTGCTGCTGACACATCTTAATTGCGAGACAGAGGTTGCATAGGAGGAGGAGGAGGGTGGTTTAGTGGAGGAAGCATACACCGCCGCAGATACCACCACCGAGCTGGGGCCCGCAATTCTGGGGGTGGGTAGAAAGTGAGCGGTCCCAGGATATGACTCTGTCCCAGCCTCCACTAAATTCACCCAATGTGCCGTCAGGGAGATATAGTGGCCCTACCTGCCTGTGCTTGTCCACGTGTCCGTTGTTAAGTGGACCTTGGCAGTAACCGCGTTGGTGATGGCGCGTACAATGTTGCGCGAGACGTGGTCGTGCAGGGCTGGGACGGCACATCGGGAAAAGTAGTGGCGACTGGGAACTGAGTAGCGCGGGGCCGCCATCATGCTTTTGAAAGCCTCCGTTTCCACAAGCCTATACGGCAGCATCTCCAGGCTGATCAATTTGGCTATGTGCACGTTTAACGCTTGAGCGTGCGGGTGCGTGGCGGCATACTTGCGCTTGCGCTCAAACACTTGCGCTAGCGACAGCTGGACGCTGCGCTGAGAGACATTGGTGGATGGGGCCGAGGACAGCGGAGGTAAGGGTGTGGTTGCAGGCCAGGAGACGGTAGTGCCTGTGTCCTGAGAGGGGGGTTGGATCTCAGTGGCAGGTTGGGGCACAGGGGGAGAGGCAGTGGTGCAAACCGGAGACGGTGAATGGCCTTCGTCCCACCTTGTGGGGTGCTTGGCCATCATATGTCTGCGCATGCTGGTGGTGGTGAGGCTGGTGGTGGTGGCTCCCAGGCTGATCTTGGCGCGACAATGGTTGCACACCACTGTTCGTCGGTCATCTGCACTCTCAGTGAAAAACTGCCAGACCTTTGACCACCTCGGCCTCTGCAGGGTGGCATGGCGCAAGGGGGCGCTTTGGGAAACAGTTGGTGGATTATTCGGTCTGGCCCTGCCTCTACTCCTGGCCACCGCACTGGCTCTTCCAACCTGCCCTGCTGCTTCACTTGCCTCCCCCTCTGAAGACCTGTCCTCAGTAGGCTTAGCAAACCAGGTGGGGTCAGTCACCTCATCGTCCTGCTGCTCTTCCTCCGAATCCTCTGTGCGCTCCTCCCTCGGATTTACTCCAATTACTACTACCTGAGTGATAGACAACTGTGTCTCATCGTCATCGTCCTCCTCACCCACTGAAAGCTCTTGAGACAGTTGCCCGAAGTCCCCAGCCTCATCCCCCGGACCCTGGGAACTTTCCAAAGGTTGGGCATCGGTCACGGCAAACTCCTCCATTGGGAGAGGATTCGGAACCATTGCTGGCCATTCTGGGCAGGGGCCCGAGAACAGTTCCTGGGAGTCTGCCTGCTCCTCAGAATGTGTCATTGTAATGGAGTGAGGAGGCTGGGTGGAAGGAGGAGCAGCAGCCAGAGGATTCAGAGTTGCAGCAGTGGACGGCGCAGAACTCTGGGTGGTCGATAGATTGCTGGATGCACTTTCTGCCATCCACGACAGGACCTGCTCACACTGCTCATTTTCTAATAAAGGTCTACCGCGTGGACCCATTAATTGTGAGATGAATGTGGGGACGCCAGAAACGTGCCTCTCTCCTAATCCAGCAGCAGTCAGCTGCGATACACCTGGATCAGGAGCTCGGCCTGTGCCCACACCCTGACTTGGGCCTCCGCGTCCACGTCCACGTCCTCTAGGCCTACCCCTACCCCTCAGCATGGTGTATTACCAGTAGTGCAGAAACAGAACGCTGTAATTAAATGTGCCGCTTATTGGCCTGTGGTTGGAGGCTGACTTCGCTTATGGAACGCACAGCAGAGCCAGGAAAGAATTTTGCGCAAGCCTGCTGTAACACTTAGCTGGCTGCGTATTAATTAGGACTACTACCCCCAGCAGAGACGCAGTACAGTCAGGACGGTCACAGGCAGCCCAAATATATTTTTTTGTCCCAAATTTTTTTGGAAAAGCCCACTGCCTATATAGACAGTATACGTCTTTCACCTTTTTCACTGTCCCTGCCTCAGCACTACTGGCCCTATACTATGTAAAATTACTGCAGACTGTTTCCCTCTGGACAGGATGACAGCGGTGATGTAACGGCCAACGCAGAGCCAGGAAAGAATTTTGCGCAAGCCTGCTGTAACACTTAGCTGGCTGCGTATTAATTAGGACTACTACCCCCAGCAGAGACGCAGTACACTCAGGATGGTCACAGGCAGCCCAAATAGAATGTTTTTTCCCAAATTTTTTTGGAAAAGCCCACTGCCTATATAGACAGTATATCTCTTTCACTGTCCCTGCCTCACCACTACTGGCCCTGGACTATGTAAAATTACTGCAGACTGTTTCCCTCTGGACAGGATGACAGCGGTGATGTAACGGCCAACGCAGAGCCAGGAAAGAATTTTGCGCAAGCCTGCTGTAACACTTAGCTGGCTGCGTGTTAATTAGGACTACTACCCCCAGCAGAGACGCAGTACAGTCAGGACGGTCACAGGCAGCCCAAATATATTTTTTTGTCCCAAATTTTTTTGGAAAAGCCCACTGCCTATATAGACAGTATACGTCTTTCACCTTTTTCACTGTCCCTGCCTCAGCACTACTGGCCCTATACTCTGTACAATGACTTCAGACTGCGGACGCAATGCTCTGCACGGCCGATATACAAAAAAAAAAAAAAATGTGCAACACTGCAAAAAGCAGCCTCAACAGTACTGCACACGGTCAGATGTGGCCCTGAGAAGGACCGTTGGGGTTCTTGAAGCCTAAAATAACTCCTAACACTCTCCCTATAGCAACTCCAGCAAGACAGCACTTTCCCTGAGCTATGTCAGAACGCATCTGTGGCGAGCCGCGGGAGGGGCCAATTTATATACTCGGGTGACACCTGATCTCGCCAGCCACTCACTGCAGGGGGGTGGTATAGGGCTTGAACGTCGCAGGGGGAAGTTGTAATGCCTTCCCTGTCTTTCTATTGGCCAGAAAAGCGCGCTAACGTCTCAGAGATGAAAGTGAAAGTAACTCGAACATCGCGTGGTACTCGTCACGAGTAACGAGCATCCCGAACACGCTAATACTCGAACGAGTATCAAGCTCGGACGAGTACGTTCGCTCATCTCTAATTATAACATATATCTCCATATGTAAACCTATAAAAGCATACACCACTTGAAATCAATAAAATCAATATCTTTATTAGCAAAAAATAATTAAAATCACATGAAAAAGGCATAAGACACTCAAAAAAGTGGCTGACTACTGGGTAAACAATGTATATAAATAAATAGTAATTTAAATCCTAAGTGCTAAATGCTACTGAATATAAAAGTACCGCATATCCCAATAAAGTTACATAGTCCTACAAACATATATACATAGGAAAGTATATGAACAGCAGTGTAGTACAAACCCAGAGGTCCCTGCATCCTGATGCATGTTTCGCTCCCAGCTTCATCGAGGATTGTGGCGACGTCTGGGTTTGTACTACACTGCTGTTCATTAACTCTCCTATGTATATATGTTTGTTGGACTATGTAACTTTGACTTGATGCTTGTTTATACACCACAGTCTATGGTTTTGCTCTGGTATTGATAGGTTAGATATATCTCCATATGTCAGTCTCCGTACTCTGCAGTACGCAGGATCAGTGCACCATAGGTGCAGGGTACATCACCTTTCCATACATCATTACTATCCACCATCTTTATCATTGTACTCCGAATGTCGACATCGTGGCCTAATGTAGCATAGATACCGGAGTACATAAACATTTTTTGGAGCTCCGCATCACAGTAGCCTCGCATGCACCGTAGGTTCACATTGTGCTACAATCCCAAAGTTCCCTATCTCCCCATAACGAAACACATTACATCCTGTATCATTATACATCACACCTCTCGCTAGCTATACTGAACATGGCATCACCCTTACTCACTAACACAGTTAACCAATAACCTTAACATGGTGTCACAACCCTCGCCTTCCAGTTCTTATGGAGAAATGCTCCTCCGGTCATAGTCAGTGTCTCTTAGTGTGCACACTACTGTCGTTGGACCGGTCTTACACATCTAGCAGCTTTCATCATTATCTGGCTTATGGCACCGCCATCTACTTAGGGGACTGAGTCCCCTGCAGGAAGGGTGTTTCTCCCTCCTTCTGTGCGGTCCATGGTCATTTTCAGCCCCTGGTCATCAGGTCTTTTTACTATGGTGCTGTTCTTCTGACACTGCTACCCCACCATAGGGGCAGCCCTCTGGTCACTGAAATCACTGGTTGAGGCACAAACTTTGCAGCCCTCTTTTTCTGTTGCGTCTGCCACACAAGATATGTGTTGAATAGCGCACACACACTCTGCTGCTCCTGGCCTCTTTGGAGCTCTTATGCAGCTCCTAAATCTATTCATAGTCAGGATGGCCACCGAGAGATTGGTGGATGGGCTTAGGTGGAGTCTAGCCCCTGGTCTATTCAACGTCCCTATGGATTGGCTAATCTTCTGAGAGGTGAACAGTTGTATCCCTGTCTGCATGATTGTAGGGGTGAAAGCCCTTCCACACAGCCTCCAAGAGTCTTCCCCAAAATGACACCGGCGGGTGCTATACAACATGGCACCTGTGTGTGCCTGACTCTTCTGCTCTCTCCTCCCAGGCTGTGACTCTGGTTGGTGGACTGGAGCACACATAGTGCAGCAGCGTTGCAGACCGGTGCTACCATGCGCCATTTGCTCCTCCACTCTCCATCTTCCTCCCAGCTGGGTCCCGGACCACAGGGGGCAGGGCTAAAACAAGCAGCTGTCAGTCACGAGCAGTTGCTGGAGATGCTAGTAAGGGGGGAGAAAGGCACTGCTACCCCATTACACAGAGGCATAACTTGAAATTCCTGGGCCCCAATGCAAAACCCGTAACAGGGCCCCCAACTACAATGCTTTATTCATAATACTGGGCTCCCTATATGGAAAAGAAAGGCTTTATGGTCCCCCTAAGGCTCCTAGGCCTGAGTGCAACCGCATCCCCTGCATCCTCTATAGTTATGCCAGTGCCATTACATATGGGTATACATGATCTACAAGGATGGATTCATAACCAAATCGGTTCAGAGTGCCTTCCATATGGTTCAACGGGCCCAGAGAAGACTACGAAAAACTCCTCAGACCATAATGCTGCTGCCACCAACTTGTGTTCTTCCAGCAATGGTTGCAGGGTGTTTGTTCTCTGATGTTTCTTGCCTGACACGCCAATGTCCATCCGTTCGATGAAGCAGAAAACGTGACTCGTCGGAGAAGACAACCCTTTCCCAATAAGAAGTGTTCCAATTCTGAGACTGCCGTGGGATCTGAAGCCTTTTCTTCCTATGCATCTTTGTTAGCACCATCTGTCTGCTTCGTAGCCATATATGCAGTAGGTTTCACTGCACTCTAGTTTTAGAGACACATTTGGAAGCTTCCTGATTCATTTTCAAGGCGAGCTGCTCCACTGTAGCGCATCAGTTGGCTCTCGCACATCTTCACAGCCAATGCTCACCCCTCACATCAATGGCAAATGGTGCTCTGCAGTTTGCATGTTGGTTATTCCCAATGGTGCCATTTGGCCACTCACAATATTATGGGTATAGCTACAGACTTGTGCAAAAGTTCAACTTGGGCTCCCCCTTTCAGCAATTATCCACAGGAGGACTTGGATGGAGCAGGGTACACAGTTATGGTCAGGGGGCACATCTGAGGAGGATGGAGACCTGGCCTAGATGGATCTGCAAAAATGGAGTGGGTCTCAGTGGGCTTGCTGCTGGCAGGACAATAGCCACAGTGCAAAGTGAGAGGAGAAGGCTGTGTACTGCAGCCAGACCATGAGGCAGAGAGGAAATCAGCTGAACGTCTGCACGCTAAATTATAATCTGCGCTGACTCAGCTCCCTCCTCCTCTTCTCCTCCAGAACAATGGCAGGTCCAATCACATGGCAGCTCCGCACTGGCAGACTGTGGTTGTGGCAAATCATAACTGCAGTCTCTCAGCGGTGGGAGGGCTGTATATGGAAACCTGAATCATTCGTTTTCAAATATGGATGCACAGGTCGAAGCCCCTTCCATCTCATCCCAAAGTGACATCCATGGCCGACCCACTACATTAGCACCAGTGAATGGTAACAACAATGTAAGTGTAGCCTGCCTGAAATAATGCATCAGTATGTGGCTAAGGGGCCAGGTCATAATTGAGACCCCCTGCGACTCCTATAGCTACGCCAGTACACGATACACACGTTACCTCAAAGCTCCTGGTCCAACGCAAAATCCATAATCCCTCCCCCATGCCTTGACCCAGGTATAACATATTCGTCCCTTCTGCAGTCAACATAACCCCCTTCCTCTTTACTACCTTACGCGATTAACCACAAAACACCTTGCTTTTGCATAAACTGGCCACATCAGCCATTTTTATTATAACATTTAACATTATCATAAAACACAACATTTTTCAACACCCCTTCCCCCCATAAAAAGGGGGGGGGGGTCCTTGGAGCCCCAAGCCATTTTGTCAACTCACTGACCAGGGAAATATTTGTACTGCTTCCAGCCGCATACCATCTGGCTCGGGAGACCCAATTTCCCCACCAACGTCTCCCGCCAAAAGCCAACTGACTTGGGAGACTAAAACTAATTGCTTCTAATTGCTACCTCCCAACTCAAAGACCTGCTAGCCATTCCAAGGGTAGACGCTCCCACCATCTCTGCAGGAACTCCGGCCTGACAGAGCCAAGAGGTGACAGACACATCATATAATCAATAAAATGGCAAAGGTAGCTAACAAGCCCCTGTCTTCCCCCTACCCAACTTTTCTGCTGACTCCAATGACCCCCCTCCCGTTTAGTGCCACCACAAGCACGGCTTGACCCCCTCAAACCTGCACCGCACCCAACAAAAACATTGCTTGCTCGATCCCTTCTTGGATTGCCAACAACCAGAGTTATGTGCCTATCGCATTCAAATGAACCCCATCTCTTCTCCAAAAATTCCCCTCACTGGATTCTAACTCTACATGACGAACTGCCACTCCACCATAACGCCCCCAAAATGTGACACTTCCCTGTTCAATTATATTTTTGCCTTATCCAAACCCTTTGTCAACCTCACGTAACGCCACACTTTATGTGGAACTATCTCTGACCATACTATTATTAACCCTTGATATGCCATTAACAGTCTAAGCATATCATACCGAATATCCCGAAATGAGTTTCTAAATGGTCTCCTCCCTAAATCATTACCGCCAACGTGTAAAATTAAAATATCTGTCGCCTTATCCAAACTAGCCAACCTTTGCACATTATGCAAAACCCTGCACCAAGCCATCCCCCTCACACCTATCCATCAAATCACTCCTCAACTGTCTCCTGGATGAACTCCTGCCCTTTCAGCCCCCAATATACATAAGAATGCCCAATTATCCAGATTAGCACAGGTCCGTGTTCTAAAAAGAAAAACAAAACCATACTATGAGCTGTTCGTCCCTTCCCTCATACTTTTTTATAAGAAATGCGGCCTTATATACGACTTATATCTCCCGGACTCCCACCTACCAATTCTCTTTACCGCTGCCTGACCCAAGGCCAAACTCGCTGCTTCTGTCGCTGCCCCCACCCTAAATGAGTGTATCCCGAAACAAGGACTGTCCAATCTAATCTTCTCCAATGTTTCCTTAAAAACCATCGTAAACTGAAATCTGGACAGGAAAAAGCCCATTCTCATGCCTTAAAAACAGACCTGACCTCACTCCCGACACTCCTTTATACTCCTCTCAACATTTTACTGGGCACATCCTTGCTACAGTCACTTCCCCCCACCACTATCCTTTTTCCTCTACCTCCCTGATCCGTCTTTGAACGGCGAATATAAATTTCAACTCCAACCAGACTAAGATCCTCCGCCTTCAAGCCCCCTCCGCTACCTTTTTATCTATCCAACGTCCCCTTGCCTCTCCTATAACCGTTTAGCGCCTGCTTTACTAAAAAATTCTTTGCTACATCCATTACACCCCTCAACTTACACCCAAAAGCCACTCCTGCTATAACCTGATTCACCTTTACTAAGCACAATCCCCCCAATGATCCTTCACCTAACCAAAATAACAACACCCCTACCCTATCCTCATCTGTTCTAATAATCCTGAAAATGCAATAACCATTTCTCCCATTCACTCAATGCCACCTTATAAACTGTCCATGTACCCCGAGCCATGTACCCCGACCCACTGCTCACTGACCAAGTTCCAGAGATGTGGCAGGAATGTCTTCTTTCCCTCTTCTGCTCCTGGTGCCAACATCCTGAATCGCTCCCACTGGAATCGAGAACAAGCATCCACAATTGAATTGTCGACCCCCGGAACATGAACCACCACAATCCACATATTTAGGGACAATGCCTCCAACACCAAGTGGTGCAATAAATTCAGCACTGGAGAGGAGGATGCCGACAAATTATTAATTGCCTGCACCACCTCCAAGATATCGCAATGAAACCGCACCTTCCTGTCCCTAAAATGAGCTCCCCACAGTTCCACCGCCACAATAATTGGAAAAAGCTCTAACAGAACCAAGTTTTTAACCAGACCCTTTGTCTGCCATCTACTTGGTCAGCTGCCCACGCACCACTGATCCCGAAAGTTTGCCCCGAATCCTGCACTCCCTGCTGCGTCCGTAAAGCATTCCCAATCAAAGTTCTCTAGCGCATCCCCCATGATCATCAACCTCACGTTCTACTACCTCAAAATGCCGACCATAGCTTTAGGGCTTAGTCAGACGAGCGAATATAGGCCTCCTGCAACAGGTGGAAATTCCGCAGTGGGATATCCCGCAGAATTTCCGCCAGTGCCCGCCTGCATAGGATTGCATTACAAAAAGCAATCCTAGGCAGACGGTCGTGATTTGTCCGTGTGAAAATACACGCGGAAAACAAATCGCGGCATGTTCTATTTCTGTGGGTCTCACAGAGGCCTGAACAGAAATGTAACTCCTGGCTTGCCGGCTCCATTTTGCGCATGCATCGGTTGGGCGGCAGATGGCACATCACAGAGCCGGAGCCGCAGGAGCAAATAAGAGCCACACCGGTCCCTGCAGGGATGCGGGTCAGATCCCGCCACGAGAATTCTCGCAGGGGATCCGACCCGGCCATCTGCAGGCAGCAATATGCGCATTTTTTCGCGCGTAAACGCACCGCATGTGCGGGAGAGAATCTGCACCTTCCAAGGATAGAACATATGGCTGGCAATAGACGCGGTCATGTGGATTTTTTCCTGCACATGCGGTGCGTTTTTTTCCGCACAGAAAAACGCACAGATTTCCGTTTGTCTGACTGAGCCCTTAGGTCTCTTTTCTGTCCTTTAGTCAGCTGGATAACATGGTGAGGTGAACGTACCCCAGCTGTAGCTTTCGCCATTCTCATACAAAAAAGTGCGAAGCAAAATGAAGCTTGCCCTATAATGACTGTAAGTCCCTCAGCATAATCTTGTTCACCCTCAGGTCTCATGTCCACTTGGAAATTTGGGCCCTCACGGATTCTCCATGCAGAATCCCGCAGCAGGTCCCTCCTTTCCCGCAGACATGAGGCCTACAAATTGATTTTACTTACCTGTCCGGACGCTGCGGGTTCCCGTCCGTCGCGTCCGGATCGTCTTTCCTTCTGCCCGGCGGATGTGCTCGACATGCACCATGCACTCTTTTGCTGAACTCCTGCTCTCCCGCAGCAGAGCAGAAATTCATCTGCGGGTGTGCTGCGGATACAGACGGCTTCCATAGGCTTCAATGGAAGCCTGCGGGAGCCGTCCGTGCGGGAAACCCGCAAAAATGGAGCATGCTGCGGGTGATTTCCCACACGTGCGATCCGCCCTGCAGAGAAAAATGACATCTGCAGGATCACGTGTGCGGGACACCCACGCGGATTATGAAAATAGAATTACCTAGTGGACATGAGGCCTCAGGGCCTTAGCCACTGCCTCTCTCCAATCCTGCAACTTGTCCTGCAGCCATCGGCATTCCACATGAAGTCATCGAAATAGTGAATTAACCCCAAGGTGTCCCTCACTATCCATTCCAAAAATGAGCTGAACGCATTGAAATAAGCACCCGAGATTGAACACCCCATCTATCCACAAAATAAGCCCCCCCCCCCCACACAAAAAAAACTACCCTAACAACCGAATACTTCCCGTCACCACCAGGAGTAACCGAAAAGCCGATTCAATATCGCAAGGATATCGCAAACAGCACCCCACTTCTGTATCTCCTTACCCAACCGACCTCCGCGTTAAATGAAGTATACGCCACTGAGCAAAGCACCAGGTCTATGCCGTCATTAACTGACGCCCCTTTTGGGTAGGATAAATGATGTATCAACTGAAACTTATTTGGTTCTTTTTTCAGGACAACCTCTAGCGTCAAAACGATAAAATCCATACAAGGAGGCTCCTTCAAAGGTCCAGCCATGCGTCCCAAACAAACCTCCCTTTCCCGCTTTTCTGCTACCACCGCCAGACACCTTAGTGCCAATTGTACATTTTTTGTTGAAAAAAAGGGACCCTATGTTCTGGGGCAGGAATTTTAAACCCATCACAAAAAACCTGCTAACGACAACCCTGCTTTTTCCCTATCAGAATAACTGTTTAAGAATGGCACCATCTCTGCCAGTTTCACTGGAGTCATCCCTTTTTCCAGGACCAGCTGGTCCCTTTCCTTTTCCCTTTCTAAAACATTTTGCCACCCCATGCGATGTTGCGTTGCACTGTGAGCAGACATGTTTGAATCTACAGATTCCCCCAAATTTGTATTGGTTATTGTTAAACTGCCAACGCAACCCTGGCCTATGGCCCACCACCTGCCCTGACTGGCTTCCTCCTTGTGAATTCATAGCCGAGCTTGAAGACTCGGCTCTCCTGTGAAAGGGCTGCCCATACTGCACTAGGGCCATAACCTTAAGCCATAGCCCAATGGCCTTTTGATCCCAACTAATGGATGGGTGGACCGCCTTCCTCTGCCGAAACAGTTCATCTTATCTCAACCTTGTCTGTCCCCGTACACTCTGTATGCCTCGCCAATCTAGTCTAGATAACAAAAAAGGCCAGAACAATTTTCCAGAGCTTTTTCCCCAATTACACTGGCTAATGTAGAAAACGCCTGCAGCCAGTTTGAAAATGTCTGAGGCATTAAGGCCTCCTTCAAGCGGGTGACAAAGACACGCAATTTTGTAGCGTTGCTACAATGCTACAAATTGCATGTATGAGAAGCCCATGCTTTCCTATGGGTTGGTTCACACATGCAATATTTTGTAGCATGCGACAACCCGACACAAAAACCTTGCGGGTCCGGTGATATGCACGCGACTCGTGAGGTTTTGTAGCCCATGTTTCCCTACGGTGCCTTCCTCTATGTTGCATCGCATGAAAACGCGGTTTTTGTGCGGTGCGATGCAAATCTGACAGTAGGAAATCTTACTGTCAAAGCCTAAACTAAGCCCTAGCTGCAGGGAAAAAATAAAAAATACACATACATCACCTTAGACGCGCTGTCAGCCTGGCCGCATCTTCTTCTCGGGTCCCGGCACGGATCTTCCTCTTCTCTTCTGGCTGGGGATTGAAAAATCCCCCCTTTCTGGAAGCGCTAGCTGTGACTGGCCAATGATTGCTGGCTGTGATTGGCTAAGCTAATGTAGAAAACGCCTGCAGCCAGTTTGAAAATGTCTGTGACATTGAGGCCTCGTTCACATGGGTGACAAAGTCGCGCGATTTTGTAGCGCTGCTACAATGTTACAGATTGCATGTATAAGAAGTCCATGCTTTCCTATGGGTTCCTTCACGCATGTAATTTTTTTTTGTAGCATGCGACAACCCGACACAAAAACCTCGTGGGTCTGGCGATATGCACGCGACTTGTGAGATTCTGTAGCCCATGTTTCCCTCCGACCAAAATCGCTCTGCTGGACCCGCAATCGCCTCTGACCTCTGCGCCGCCGATCCGCTGCTTCTTGCCGCTGGATCAGCCGACCGCCATCCTCTGCCATCCGACATCCCTCTCTCACAATCCTGAGAAGGGATTCATGCACGTTGACGCGTGCTCAGGCCTAAGCCTCACCGGCGCACGCACCCTCAGTAGCCTCCTTTCCCTCACCTCTGCCGCCAATGTCCCCAGCGCTCTGTCCATGGTCTTCTCAAGCCACTCCAGTACTCGCTCTGCCACCGCTGCCCAGATCCTCTCCAGCACTGCTTCCATCTTCAGGTAAGTCACAAATCTTCAAGCTCTTCCTTCTTCTTCCTCGCTGTCCCGCAGTCTGTCCTGCTTCTTCTCTCTCTGCCGTTGCTTCTGGAAGTGGCTCCTTCTCCTACCCCCCCCCCCCAACCTTTTTATCCCCCTTCTTCACCCTCTTTCTCCCTGCTTCCCCTCCTACTTTTTAACCCCTTCCTCTCCGTTAACCCTGTCATGTGCTGCCTTCACCTACAGCCTTGCAGGCTTTCTGCTCCGGAGCATCTTTTATAATACTGGTGGTCTTCTTCAGAACAGCCACTGGGGGTCCACCAACACCAGAGACCACATGTGTCCTAAACCATCAATCCACAGTGACACTACTCATTACCCACTTGAAGTCCTCTTAGCTTCTGAGCCCCACAGAAGCTGCTATACCTGCTGCCCTGGTAGCTACACCCATGATATTCTGGTATGCTGGGTATCGGCAGCATGTAGAAAGGAAACATTGTAACACTTGGATTCGAGCCCCAACCTGTAATGATGACTCCTGGACGCCAGTCACCTGCGTCCCCTTGATACATCACATAAGCATTTTCTACATGATCTGTGGTGTGAGAAGCTGTTCACAATGTGATGCAAATGGGATGCTGAGCCAACCTCGGGGTCCTCCATCCAAATTCCTGCACACGGCTGGGATTCTCTTAAAGGGCATCTGTCACATTTCTTTTCTAGACACCAATTGCAGAATACTGAATTTATCAGAAATTTACAGTATTTGAGATCAGGAATGAACGTTGCATTGTGGGGTTTTATGGAGGAAATGATGGGAGTGATACATTGTGTGTGATGGAGAGATTAGAATGTGAGCTCTTGGGGTCAGGGATGATGGGAGTGATACACTGTGTATGAGATATATAGATTAGATTTTGAGCTCCTGTGGTGAAGGATGACCGGAGTGATACATTGTACAATATGGGGAGATTAGAATCCGAGCTCCTGGGGTCCGTGATAATGGGTGTGATAGATTATGTGTGATGGGAAGATAAGATTGTGAGCTCCTTGGGTCAGGGATGATAAAGCAGGTAGGACATTGGGAGATTAGATCAGTGATTGGTAAAATCCCACTCCATAAACAGACAGATTTATTAGTCTATCCGCATCAGTAATCAGCAACATGACGAGACTCCAGCGATTCCAGATGAATGTATTTTGCAGGGAGTGCGCCATTTATGCATATTGTCAGGAACGTCAAAGCGGTGGCATAGAAGCTTCACCGTCTGGTATAAATCAGCAGTAAATAAATGCATGTTTCAAGACAGGTAGGAAGATCTCGTGCCGTGGGTGGAAGTCTCACAAGCGGCTTCTGAGGTGAGAAACAAGCGCAGGATATACAGACACTGCTGTCCACGATGAGATGCCTTCACTGTCTGAGATGTTCTCCTTGGTGATGTCTCCTGCACTTGCAGACAAGCTGATCTCACAGGTCCTCAGGATGCTCTGTGCCCACTCTACACTGCTAACCTAAGGCCGGCAGTCCACAGTTGGTGCAATATACCGCCATGGTAGCTGCGCAGGGGAGCATTATCCCACAGCAATTTTCCGCGATGAACCTATCTTTATGATAGGATCATTAGGGAAAATAGCGGCATACTCATGGCGATTTTCCGCTCGTGCACATCAGGCTGTGCTTTCCATAGTTATCCCATAGAAAGTCTTCATTGCGTTACCCATATGTGGATTATCGCTGCGGGTAAAGCAGTGAAATATCGCCTGTGGACAGGAGGCCTAATACTTCTCACAGCTGAGGGATTGTTACAATGTATCCAGACAATCACCTATTACTTAAACACATCAGAAGCACAATTCTCTCTGTTTGTTACAATGTATCAGTGCAGGTAACATGTATCAGACTGAATTACAGGATGTTACAATGTATCAGTGCAGGTAACATGTATCAGTGTGGAGTCTGGGATGTTACAATGTATCAGTGCAGGTAACATGTATCCTTCTAGAGTCCAGGATGTTACAATGCATCAGTGCAGGTAACATGTATCAGTGTGGGGTCCAGGATGTTACAATGTATCAGTGCAGGTAACATGTATCAGTGTGGGGTCCAGGATGTTACAATGTATCAGTGCAGGTAACATGTATTAGTGTGGAGTCCGGGATGTTACAATGTATCAGTGCAGGTAACATGTATCAGTGTGGAGTCCGGGATGTTACAATGTATCAGTGCAGGTAACATGTATCAGTGTGGAGTCCGGGATGTTACAATGTATCAGTGCAGGTAACATGTATCAGTGTGGAGTCCGGGATGTTACAATGCATCAGTGCAGGTAACATGTATCAGTGTGGAGTCTGGGATGTTACAATGTATCAGTGCAGGTAACATGTATCAGTGTGGGGGTCCGGGATGTTACAATATATCAGTGCAGGTAACATGTATCAGTGTGGAGTCCGGGATGTTACAATGTATCAGTGCAGGTAACATGTATCAGTGTGGAGTCCGGGATGTTACAATGTATCAGTGCAGGTAACATGTATCATTGTGGAGTCCGGGATGTTACAATGTATCAGTGCAGGTAACATGTATCAGTCTGGTGTCCAGGATGTTACAATGTATCAGTGCAGGTAACATGTATCAGTGTGGAGTCCGGGATGTTACAATGTATCAGTGCAGGTAACATGTATCAGTGTGGAGTCTGGGATGTTACAATGTATCAGTGCAGGTAACATGTATCAGTGTGGGGGTCAGGGATGTTACAATGTATCAGTGCAGGTAACAGGTATCAGTGTGGAGTCCGGGATGTTACAATGTATCAGTGCAGGTAACAGGTATCAGTCTGGAGTCCTGTATGTTATAATGTATCAGTGCAGGTAACATGTATCAGTGTGGAGTCCAGAATGTTACAATGTATCAGTGCAGGTAACAGGTATCAGTGTGGAGTCCGGGATGTTACAATGTATCAGTGCAGGTAACAGGTATCAGTCTGGAGTCCTGTATGTTATAATGTATCAGTGCAGGTAACATGAATCAGTGTGGAGTCCAGAATGTTACAATGTATCCGTGCAGGTAACATGTATCAGTGTGGAGTCCGGGATGTTACAATGTATCAGTGCAGGTAACATGTACCAGTGTGGAGTCCGGGATGTTACAATGTATCAGTGCAGGTAACATGTATCAGTGTGGAGTCCAGGATGTTACAATGTATCAGTGCAGGTAACATGTATCAGTGTCGAGTCCGGGATGTTACAATGTATCAGTGCAGGTAACATGTATCAGTGTGGAGACCGGGATGTTACAATGTATCAGTGCAGGTAACATGTATCAGTGTGGAGTCTGGGATGTTACAATGTATCAGTGCAGGTAGCATGTATCAGTGTGTTGTCCGGGATGTTACAATGTATCAGTGTAGGTAAAAGGTATCAGTGTGGAGTCTGGGATATTACAATGTATCAGTGCAGGTAACATGTATCAGTGTGGGGTCCGGGATGTTACAATGTATCAGTGCAGGTAACATGTATCAGTGTGGGGTCCGGGATGTTACAATGTATCAGTGCAGGTAACATGTATCAGTGTATAGTCCAGGATGTTACAGTGTATCAGTGCAGGTAACATGTATCAGTGTGGAGTCCGGGATGTTACAATGTATCAGTGCAGGTAACATGTATCAGTGTGGAGTCCGGGATGTTACAATGTATCAGTGCAGGTAACATGTATCAGTGTGGAGTCCAGGATGTTACAATGTATCAGTGCAGGTAACATGTATCAGTGTGGCGTCCGGGATGTTACAATGTATCAGTGCAGGTAACATGTATCACTGTGGAGTCCGGGATGTTACAATGTATCAGTGCAGGTAACATGTATCAGTGTGGAGTCCGGGATGTTACAATGTATCAGTGCAGGTAACATGTATCAGTGTGGGGTCCGGGATGATACAATGTATCAGTGCAGGTAACATGTATCAGTGTATAGTCCAGGATGTTACAGTGTATCAGTGCAGGTAACATGTATCAGTGTGGAGTCCGGGATGTTACAATGTATCAGTGCAGGTAACATGTATCAGTGTATAGTCCAGGATGTTACATTGTATCAGTGCAGGTAACATGTATCAGTGTGGAGTCCGGGTTGTTACAATGTATCAGTGCAGGTAACATGTATCAGTGTGGAGTCTGGGATGTTACAATGTATCAGTGCCGGTAACATGTATCAGTGTGGAGTCCGGGATGTTACAATGTATCAGTGCAGGTAACATGTATCAGTGTGGAGTCCGGGATGTTATAATGTATCAGTGCAGGTAACATGTATCAGTGTTGAGTCCGGGATGTTATAATGTATCAGTGCAGGTAACATGTATCAGTGTGGAGTCTAGGATGTTACAATGTAGCAGTGCCGGTAACATGTATCAGTGAGGAGTCCGGGATGTTACAATGTATCAGTGCAGGTAACATGTATCAGTGTAGAGTCCGGGATGTTACAATGTATCAGTGCAGGTAACATGTATCAGTGTGGAGTCCGGGATGTTACAATGTATCAGTGCAGGTAACATGTATCAGTGTGGAGTCCGGGATGTTACAATGTATCAGTGCAGGTAACATGTATCAGTGTGGAGTCTGGGATGTTACAATGTATCAGTGCCGGTAACATGTATCAGTGTGGAGTCCGGGATGTTACAATGTATCAGTGCAGGTAACATGTATCAGTGTGGAGTCCAGGATGTTACAATGTATCAGTGCAGGTAACATGTATCAGTCTGGAGTCCTGGATGTTACAATGTATCAGTGCAGGTAACATGTATCAGTGTTGAGTCCGGGATGTTATAATGTATCAGTGCAGGTAACATGTATCAGTGTGGAGTCTAGGATGTTACAATGTAGCAGTGCCGGTAACATGTATCAGTGAGGAGTCCGGGATGTTACAATGTATCAGTGCAGGTAACATGTATCAGTGTAGAGTCCGGGATGTTACAATGTATCAGTGCAGGTAACATGTATCAGTGTGGAGTCCGGGATGTTACAATGTATCAGTGCAGGTAACATGTATCAGTGTGGAGTCCGGGATGTTACAATGTATCAGTGCAGGTAACATGTATCAGTGTGGAGTCTGGGATGTTACAATGTATCAGTGCCGGTAACATGTATCAGTGTGGAGTCCGGGATGTTACAATGTATCAGTGCAGGTAACATGTATCAGTGTGGAGTCCAGGATGTTACAATGTATCAGTGCAGGTAACATGTATCAGTCTGGAGTCCTGGATGTTACAATGTATCAGTGCAGGTAACATGTATCAGTGTTGAGTCCGGGATGTTATAATGTATCAGTGCAGGTAACATGTATCAGTGTGGAGTCTAGGATGTTACAATGTAGCAGTGCCGGTAACATGTATCAGTGAGGAGTCCGGGATGTTACAATGTATCAGTGCAGGTAACATGTATCAGTGTAGAGTCCGGGATGTTACAATGTATCAGTGCAGGTAACATGTATCAGTGTGGAGTCCGGGATGTTACAATGTATCAGTGCAGGTAACATGTATCAGTGTGGAGTCCGGGATGTTACAATGTATCAGTGCAGGTAACATGTATCAGTGTGGAGTCCAGGATGTTACAATGTATCAGTGCAGGTAACATGTATCAGTCTGGAGTCCTGGATGTTACAATGTATCAGTGCAGGTAACATGTATCAGTGTTGAGTCCGGGATGTTATAATGTATCAGTGCAGGTAACATGTATCAGTGTGGAGTCTAGGATGTTACAATGTAGCAGTGCCGGTAACATGTATCAGTGAGGAGTCCGGGATGTTACAATGTATCAGTGCAGGTAACATGTATCAGTGTAGAGTCCGGGATGTTACAATGTATCAGTGCAGGTAACATGTATCAGTGTGGAGTCCGGGATGTTACAATGTATCAGTGCAGGTAACATGTATCAGTGTGGAGTCCGGGATGTTACAATGTATCAGTGCAGGTAACATGTATCAGTGTGGAGTCTGGGATGTTACAATGTATCAGTGCCGGTAACATGTATCAGTGTGGAGTCCGGGATGTTACAATGTATCAGTGCAGGTAACATGTATCAGTGTGGAGTCCAGGATGTTACAATGTATCAGTGCAGGTAACATGTATCAGTCTGGAGTCCTAGATGTTACAATGTATCAGTGCAGGTAACATGTATCAGTGTTGAGTCCGGGATGTTATAATGTATCAGTGCAGGTAACATGTATCAGTGTGGAGTCTAGGATGTTACAATGTAGCAGTGCCGGTAACATGTATCAGTGAGGAGTCCGGGATGTTACAATGTATCAGTGCAGGTAACATGTATCAGTGTAGAGTCCGGGATGTTACAATGTATCAGTGCAGGTAACATGTATCAGTGTGGAGTCCGGGATGTTACAATGTATCAGTGCAGGTAACATGTATCAGTGTGGAGTCCGGGATGTTACAATGTATCAGTGCAGGTAACATGTATCAGTGTGGAGTCCGGGATGTTACAATGTATCAGTGCAGGTAACATGTATCAGTGTGGAGTCCGGGATGTTACAATGTATCAGTGCCGGTAACATGTATCAGTGAGGAGTCCGGGATGTTACAATGTATCAGTGCAGGTAACATGTATCAGTGTGGAGTCTAGGATGTTACAATGTAGCAGTGTCGGTAACATGTATCAGTGAGGAGTCCGGGATGTTACAATGTATCAGTGCAGGTAACATGTATCAGTGTAGAGTCCGGGATGTTACAATGTATCAGTGCAGGTAACATGTATCAGTGTGGAGTCCGGGATGTTACAATGTATCAGTGCAGGTAACATGTATCAGTCTGGAGTCCGGGATGTTACAATGTATCAGTGCAGGTAACATGTATCAGTGTGGAGTCCGGGATGTTACAATGTATCAGTGCCGGTAACATGTATCAGTGAGGAGTCCGGGATGTTACAATGTATCAGTGCAGGTAACATCTATCAGTGTGGAGTCCAGGATGTTACAATGTATCAGTGCAGGTAACATGTATCAGTGTGGCGTCCGGGATGTTACAATGTATCAGTGCAGGTAACATGTATCAGTGTGGAGTCCGGGATGTTACAATGTATCAGTGCAGGTAACATGTATCAGTCTGGAGTCCAGGATGTTAGTTGAAGCCCAGTGCTGTATTCGGCTGCTCCTGACTGTGCAGCGGCTGTTGGTCAGAACCATTCCTGACATCCTCCTCTGACTCCTTATGGTGATGATTTGTCTCCATCCACAGGATCCCTTTGAGTTGGATATTTGCTCTCAATCACACCATTCTCAGTATACTCTACACACAGAAACCCCACACGGTTGGCAGTGACATAGTGGCCCCGGCCAGTCTAGCAACGATGACCAGAAGTCGCACAGATGGCTGGGTTTTTCCATCTAATGTGGATTCACACTGAAACCGATCTGCTGAGGTCACAAGATAATTCTCATACAGGAA
The DNA here is from genome assembly GCF_035609145.1 of Eleutherodactylus coqui. Lineage (NCBI taxonomy): Eukaryota > Metazoa > Chordata > Amphibia > Anura > Eleutherodactylidae > Eleutherodactylus > Eleutherodactylus coqui. The sequence continues at coordinate 220,866,784 of NC_089839.1, forward strand.
AGCACCCATCATGAGATGGCTGGAGCTCTAATAAAGGGGTCACTCAGTGTAAATAGTGCATGCCATTGTATATGAACCCCCTGTGTCTTCCTTAGTGTTCCCGGGGTTACTGTGTACGGTTATCTCAGATTTTACCTCTCTAACTCTGCTGTTATTTACGTAGCAAAATAATTCATCATATTGATGTCATGGGCTTCGCGTTGGAATTTCCCGCGATGAAGTAGCAACGCACGACTTCCTCACTGACTCTCTTCATAAAATGACTATTTTTCTTTTTGTCAAGTTTCGTCTTCTCTGCAGTGTCCATTAACAGCAATTTGTAACAGTTTTTTATTATTTTCTGAAGTATTAAGTGTGCTGTAGAATCTCCAGAGTTGAGGGAGCAATGAGGAAGGACCTAGAGGTAATCTAGGGAGGTATTAGTGTACCTTGACGCCACCAAAAGCTAGGGGTTTGACAGGAGGAACGCCCCTGTCACAACCCTAGCTTCTGATAGGGTGAAGGAACAAAGGTCCTAGTCGCACAGTGTGGGTTTCTTTATTGCCAGTGCTGCAGGCTTACGCGGAGGGTTCCTATTCTGTTTAGGCTTACATTATGACATTGAAATGCTGGCATGTTACAGCGGTAACATGCCAGCATTAACCCTTTGCAATCCAATTTTGGATTCAGGGTTTCCTAGGGGGCTTTGTCTTTCTGCCATTTTACAATGGCGCCATCTGCTGGCTAGAGCCAGTGCTGCAGTATGTGACATGCTGGAGAGGCCCCCGACTACAGAGCGGCCAGTAATATACACTAAGAATACCCTGCCGGACTTCTTCTGACATTGGAGCTGTACAGACCCTTATTAAAGAATGTCTTTACACGTCAGACAGTGGATTGGAAAGGGTTAACATGTCATAAATTAAGCCGAAGCAGAATAGAAACCCTCCGCATAAGCCTGCAGCGCTGCTAGTAAGAAATGCAGTTGCTACAGCGTGTGTGCTGCTCGTGGGTGGCATTTAAGCAATGGCCTCATTGGCGGCTAACCCCTCCATCCTGACCACAGGCTCTCCGCTGCGTTTCGCCGGCCACATCACTGCTTGCTGCGTGTCGATCCCAGAAAACCACTGTGAGTACGGCCGGCCGCCTGCTCTCAGCTCACCTCCGGCGCCCGCATCACTGGTCCCTCACTGCCGCTCCCGGCAAAGTCACTTGCCCTATAGTAGCGCTGCGCTTGTGCTGTCAGGGGGGGGGGGGTTCCACCTTATGGTCCGCCGACAAGGAACCCACTTGCTGCTGGAGGTGCACAGCAGCAGTGGCGCCAGCCGCTGTATGGCTTCTCTACACATCTGCACACGCATTCCAGGACCTGCTGCCGAGAACCCTGTCCAGCCAATCAGCTGCAGCAGGCATCACCCCCTGTCAATCTTGACTCCACCAGGAATTCCTGGTGGTGTCAAGATACACTAGAACCATCTAGGGATACACTGTGTGCAGGGACCTTATAGTTATATAGTACAATGCTAGAATCCATGGGCCATGGAGAAGTATCCTGACATCACACTCTTATGAAAGCTGAAGGAAATCTGTCTTTGTTGCTTATAGCAGCCAATCACAGCGCTGCTTTCATTTTACCCCAGCAGTATAAGAAATAGCAACCAATCAGGTTTCTGTGCAGCTCAAGCCAACTCTTCTTCTTCCAGTGTGGCTCAGAGATGCCAAAAGGTTAGACACCCCTGCCCTATACAATAAGGTTCTCCCATCTTCACAGCGGGACCAGTAATAAGGAGCAAATAGGAGCAGGTGAAGTGGTGAGTCCAGGAAAAAAAAATTGTAAGGGTGTGTAGAATTTTGCAACCATTTAAATTGCTCCAATGCATAGAAAATTGAAAAGATGAATAAGCTTTATAAATACTATATGAAATATATAATGCAAAAGTGGAAAGAACAGCAGAAATGCATGAATACAACCATGTTCAATACAGTGTATATAACATAACCATGCTATGCGCAAGACATCTTGTCCAGATTGGTTGTAAGCCTTTGTCCTTAATATACACACAATATATGAATGTGGAGAACAAGAAGTATTTATAAAAGAACCAAACAGTGGGGAAAAGGGAAATCTGACCCATATCTACTAATGCAATGAGCCCTTCATAAAAGCGGAGCATTCACCCCGATGATGGTAACCCTACATCAGGAACCGTGTCTTTCCATAGGTGGAAAATAGGGATTGTTATACCTGCAGGAAATAATAGGGAATAAGAATGGAAACTAGAATGGAAACCAGCACACTATAGACAAGGTGGAACACAATAGCCAAACAGTCTGCAAAAAGATGTTACAACCCCAGAGTATCCTAATATACCAACCAGACTTATCTGATTATGGAGCAGAACAGGGTTTAGCTTAACCCTCTTAAAACGTAACCTTTATTTCAAATAAAAAACTAAAAAGGATTTTATGGTAAATCCTGAAAAAGACACAGACATACAAAAATATCTAGAACCTTGTCACAGGACTAGCTTGATGTGTGTGAGCCAGACGAACATAAATTCATGGGAATAAGGTTTACGAAAACACCGTGTTGGGTATGTCGACCCTATTTCCCAGCACCCATCAAATGTTCGAAAAATGGCTGTGACCACTTCAGGGGTCAGTGTTCTTTAAAAAGATGGTGTTCCTAACTTATATAGATTTTCTATCAGTAGGAGGAAAAAATAGTAATTGCTCCAAAACCCTGGTGCACTAATCACTCTATGAGAAATGCTGTCTTTATTGTGTCACGGACCATAGGCATGCCACCATAACTGAGGACTGATGTCTCAGACCAATATGCATATGTAACATGCAGATGAAAGGTAGAGCTGCCGTGGTAGGTGACACAGGGTCACAAAATGCCACTAGGGTCAGAAGATAGGACCAAATAAATTGGTGCAAATAGGTTAACAGGTTCTGGCAAACATGCCACTAGAATCAAAAATTGAGACCAAACAAATTGGTGCAAATAGGTTCGCAGGTTCAACGCGTTTCTGCTACAAATGTTGCAGCTTCATCAGGAACCCAACAATAGAAATATGGTCAATGGTCAAATGCAGTATCTGATCTGAATAAACTCCAAAGTGTGGAGACAGCCGCATAGAGGAAGCGATAGTCGATCCTAACACTAAGTTAAGGTAGCAATAAACCCAGTTTCCCCCCATCAAATGCAGGAACAAAATAATAAAAAGCAGCAGCACCTGCCTTTCATCTGCATGTTACATATGCATATTGGTCTGAGACATCAGTCCTCAGTTATGGTGGCATGCCTATGGTCCGTGACACAATAAAGACAGCATTTTCTCATAGAGTGATTAGTGCACCAAGGTTTTTGGAGCACTTACTATTTTTTCCGCCTACTGATAGAAAATCTATATAAGTTAGGAATAGAGATGAGCGAACGTATTCGTCCGAACTTGATATTCGTGCGAATATTAGGGTGTTCGGGATGTTCGTTATTCGTAACGAACACCATGCGGTGTTCGGGTTACTTTCACTTCCTTCCCTGAGACGTTAGCGCGCTTTTCTGGCCAATTGAAAGACAGGGAAGGCATTACAACTTCCCCCTGCGACGTTCAAGCCCTATACCACCCCCCTGCTGTGAGTGGCTGGGAAGATCAGATGTCACCCGAATATAAAAGTCGGCCCCTCCCGCGGCTCGCCTCAGATGCCTTGTGAGTTAGATGAGGGACAGTGCTGCTGGTACCGGAGCTGCTGTAGGGAGAGAAATAGCAGTTAGTGTAGGCTTCAAGAACCCCAAAGGTCCTTATTAGGGCCAGTAATACCTGTGTGTTGGCTGCTGTTAGCAGTGACTTTTTTTTTTTTTTTCTCAAAATCGCCTCTGCAGAGCGTTGCACCCGGCATTAGGGACAGAAGTGTTGGATAGGCAGGGAGAGTGTTAGGAGTGAGTGTAGCCTTCAAGAACCTCAACGGTCCTTTCTAGGACCATATTTAACCGTGTGCAGTACTGTGCTGGCTGCTGTTAGCTGTGCTGCATTTTTTTTTTTTTCTCAAAATCGCCTCTGCAGAGCATTGCACCCTCCATTGATACTACAGGGAAAGAATTGTGTAGGCAGGGCCACAACACAGTTATTATTCATTGAATATACGCAGTGGGTCCTTTTGGTGTAAAAAAAGGGAAAAGAAATCTATTTGTCCTGCCTCTGTCCGTCCTAAGGGCTGTGGACACGTGTGAGCTGCATGTACAACGTTAAAAAATCAGACGCACCCAGCTACGGTTTACTGCTGGCTTCGCCATTTGCTTTCCTTAATTGGGAAAAAAATACCTGCTCTGCCAGAGTTAATAACTCTGCTACCCTCAAGTTCTGTGACACATTAGCAGGGCCACAGCACAGTTATTAAACTTCTCATGTTCATTGAATATACGCAGTGGGTCCTTTTGGTGTAAAAAAAGGGAAAATAAATCTATTTGTCCTGCCTCTGTCCGTCCTAAGGGCTGTGGACACGTGTGAGCTGCGTGTACAACGTTAAAAAATCAGACGCACCCAGCTACGGTTTACTGCTGGCTTCGCCATTTGCTTTCCTTAATTGGGAAAAAAATACCTGCTCTGCCAGAGTTAATAACTCTGCTACCCTCAAGTTCTGTGACACATTAGCAGGGCCACAGCACAGTTATTAAACTTAGATTATTCATTCACTAGAGGCAGTGGGGCCTTTCGTTTTCAAAAAAGGGAAAAAATTATATTTGGCCTGCAGTCTTGCGCCAATTTATTTCCTGCCTGTGAAATCAAATCACTGGTAATACAGCATGCTGAGGGGTAGGGGTAGGCCTAGAGGACGTGGACGTGGCCGAGGATGCGGAGGGCCAAGTCAGGGTGTGGGCACAGGCCGAACTCCTGTTCTAGGTGTATCGCAGCCGTCTGCTGCGCGATTAGTAGACAGGCACGTTTCTGGCGTCCCGACAGTCATCGCACAATTCATGGGTCCACGCGGGAGACGGTTATTAGAAAATGAGCAGTGTGAGCAGGTCCTGTCCTGGATGGCAGAAAGTGCTTCGAGCAACCTATCGTCCACCCGCAGTTCTGCGCCGTCCACTGCTGCAAATCAGAATCCTCTGTCTGCTGCTCCTCCTTCCTCCCAGCCTCCTCACTCCACTCCAATGACACCTGCTCAGCTGCGTGAAGACTCCCAGGAACTGTTCTCTGGCCCCTGCTCAGATTGGGCAGCAGTGGTTCCTCTCCCACCAGAGGAGTTTATCGTCACTGATGCCCAACCATTGCAAAGTTCCCGGGGTCCGGGGGATGAGGCTGGGGAATTCCGCAAACTGTCTCAAGAACTTTCTCTGGGTGAGGAGGACGATGACGATGAGACACAGTTGTCTTGCAGTCAGGTAGTAGTGAGGGCAGTAAGTGCGAGGGAGGAGCGCACAGAGGATTCTGAGGAAGAGCAGCAGGACGATGAGGTGACTGACCCCACCTGGTTTGCAACGCCTACTCAGGACAGGTCTTCAGAGGGGGAGGCAGGGGCAGCAGCAGGGCAGGTTGCAAGAGGCAGTGCGGTGTCCAGGGGTAGAGGCAGGGCCAGACCGAATAATCCACCAACTGTTTCCCAAAGCGCACCCTCGCGCCATGCCACCCTGCAGAGGCCGAGGTGCTCTAAGGTCTGGCAGTTTTTCACAGAGACGCCTGACGACCGACGAACAGTGGTGTACAACCTTTGTCGCGCAAAGCTCAGCCGGGGAGCCAACACCAACAGCCTCACCACCACCAGCATGCGCAGACATATGATGGCCAAGCACCCCACAAGGTGGGATGAAGGTTGTTCACCGCCTCCGGTTTGCACCCCTGCCTCTCCCCCTGTGCCCCAACCTGCCACTGAGATGCAACCCCCCTCTCAGGACACGGGCACTACCGCCTCATGGCCTGCACCCACACCCTCACCTCCGCTGTCCTCGGCCCCATCCACCAGTGTAGTTCAGCGCACCGTCCAGCCGTCGCTTGCGCAACTGTTGGAGCGCAAGCGCAAGTACGCCGCCACGCACCCGCACGCTCAAACGTTAACCGTCCGCATAGCAAAATTCATCAGCCTTGAGATGCTGCCGTATAGGGTTGTGGAAACGGAGTCCTTCAAAAGTATCATGGAGGCGGCGGCCCCGCGCTACTCAGTTCCCAGTCGCCACTACTTTTCCCGATGTGCCGTCCCAGCCCTGCACGACCACGTCTCCCGCAACATTGTACGCGCCCTCACCAATGCGGTTAGTGGCAAGGTCCACTTAACTACGGACACGTGGACAAGCACAGGCGGGCAGGGCCACTACATCTCCCTGACGGCACATTGGGTGAATTTAGTGGAGGCTGGGACAGAGTTAGAGCCTTGGACCGCTCACGTCCTACCCACCCCCAGAATTGCGGGCCCCAGCTCGGTGCTGGTATCTGCGGAGGTGTATGCTTCCTCCACTAAAGCACCCTCCTCCTCCTCCGCAACCTCTGTCTCGCAATCAAGATGTGTTAGCAGCAGCATGTCGCCAGCAGTCGGTGTCGCGCGGTGTGGCAGCACAGCGGTCGGCAAGCGTCAGCAGGCCGTGCTGAAACTACTCAGCTTAGGAGATAAGGGGCACACGGCCCACGAACTGCTGCAGGGTCTGACACAGCAGACCGACCGTTGGCTTGCGCCGCTGAGCCTCCAACCGGGCATGGTCGTGTGTGACAACGGCCGTAACCTGGTGGCGGCTCTGCAGCTCGGCAGCCTCACGCACGTGCCATGCCTGGCCCACGTCTTTAATTTGGTGGTTCAGCGCTTTCTGAAAAGCTACCCACGCTTGTCAGACCTGCTCGTAAAGGCGCGCCGGCTCTGCGCACATTTCCGCAAGTCCCACACGGACGCTGCCACCCTGCGCACCCTGCAACATCGCTTTAACCCCTTAATGACATGGCCTATTTTGAGCTTAAGGACCAAGCCTTATTTTTCAAATCTGACATCTGTCACTTTCTGTGCTAATAACTTTTGAATGCTTTTACTTATCAAGGTGATTCTGAGATTGTTTTTTCGTGACATATTGTACTTTATGTTAGTGTAAAAATTTCATCAATAAATTTTGTCCTTATTTGGAAAAAAAATCCAAATTTACTGAAAATTTGGAAAAATTCACAATTTTCAAACTTTGAATTGTTTTCTTTGTAAGATAGAAAGTCAAACACCACAACATAGTTATTAATTAACATTTCCCATAGGCCTACTTTACACAGCAATCATTTTTTAAGTGTTATTTTACTTTTTGCAGACTCCACAAAGTATATAAATTTAGCAGTAATTTTTCACATTTACTAGCAAATTTCAAAATCTAAATTTTTTAAGGACCAATGCAGTTCAGACATAGTTTTGCCGAGCCTGTATATCAGAATCCCCCATGAATTGCCCCATTTTAAAATCAGCACCCTTCAAAGTATTCAAAATGGCATTTAGAAAGTTTATTAACCCTTTAGATGTTTTACAGGAATTAAAGGAAAGTGCATCAAAAATTAGAACAGTTCCTTTTTTCTACTGATTTTCAATATAAAACCTTTTTTTTAATATAAAACAGTAGGAGTTAGCAAAGAAACAAAACTTGAAATGTATGACCCAGATTCCGCAGTTTTTAGAAATGCCCCATATGTGGACGTAGCCTGTTGTATGGGCACATGGTAGGTCTCAGAAGGAAAGGAGCGCTTCTTGTCTTTTTGAATGCAGATTTGGCAGGAATAATTTTCAGACCCCATGTAGTGTTTGCAGTGCCCCTGAGGTAGCAGTGCATTTGAAACCCCCAATAACTGACCCCATTTTGGAAACTACACCCCTCAGGGAATTTATTAAGGGGTGTAGTGAGCGGTTTGAACCCACAGATGTTTGAGGAATTTTTTTTAACAGTTTGAGTTCAATACGAAAAAATCCAATTTTTCACATAATGTTTAGCTTTAGGCCCAGATTTTCATTTTTCACCAGTGGCAGAAGGAAAAACGTACCCCATGATGCGTTACCCAGTTGCTCTCGAACACGGAAATGCCCCATATGTGGACGTAGCCTGTTGTATGGGCACATGGCAGGACTCAGAAGGATAGGAGCGCTTCTTGGCTTTTTGAATGCAGGTTTTGCTAGAATAATTTTCAGACCCCATGTAGTGTTTACAGTGCCCCTGAGGTACCAGTGCATTTGAAACCACCAACAACTGACCCCATTTTGGAAACTACACCCCTCAGGGAATTTTTTAAGGGGTGTAGTGAGCGGTTTGAACCCACAGGTATTTGAGGAATTTTTTTAACAGTTTGAGTTCAATACAAAAAAATCACATTTTTCACATAATGTTCAGCTTTAGGCCCAGATTTATATTTTTTACCAGTGGCAGAAGGAAAAAACGTACCCCATGATGCGTTACCCAGTTGCTCTCGAACACGGAAATGCCCCATATGTGGACGTAGCCTGTTGTATGGGCACATGGCAGGACTCAGAAGGATAGGAGCGCTTCTTGGCTTTTTGAATGCAGATTTGGCAGGAATAATTTTCAGACCCCATGTAGTGTTTGCAGTGCCCCTGAGGTAGCAGTGCATTTGAAACCCCCAATAACTGACCCCATTTTGGAAACTACACCCCTCAGGGAATTTATTAAGGGGTGTAGTGAGCGGTTTGAACCCACAGATGTTTGAGGAATTTTTTTTAACAGTTTGAGTTCAATACGAAAAAATCCAATTTTTCACATAATGTTTAGCTTTAGGCCCAGATTTTCATTTTTCACCAGTGGCAGAAGGAAAAACGTACCCCATGATGCGTTACCCAGTTGCTCTCGAACACGGAAATGCCCCATATGTGGACGTAGCCTGTTGTATGGGCACATGGCAGGACTCAGAAGGATAGGAGCGCTTCTTGGCTTTTTGAATGCAGGTTTTGCTAGAATAATTTTCAGACCCCATGTAGTGTTTACAGTGCCCCTGAGGTACCAGTGCATTTGAAACCACCAACAACTGACCCCATTTTGGAAACTACACCCCTCAGGGAATTTTTTAAGGGGTGTAGTGAGCGGTTTGAACCCACAGGTATTTGAGGAATTTTTTTAACAGTTTGAGTTCAATACAAAAAAATCACATTTTTCACATAATGTTCAGCTTTAGGCCCAGATTTATATTTTTTACCAGTGGCAGAAGGAAAAAACGTACCCCATGATGCGTTACCCAGTTGCTCTCGAACACGGAAATGCCCCATATGTGGACGTAGCCTGTTGTATGGGCACATGGCAGGACTCAGAAGGATAGGAGCGCTTCTTGGCTTTTTGAATGCAGATTTTGCTGGAATAATTTTCAGAGCCCATGTAGTGTTTGCAGTGCCCCTGAGGTACCAGTGCATTTGAAACCCCCAACAACTGACCCCATTTTGGAAACTACACCCCTCAGGGAATTTTTTAAGGGGTGTAGTGAGCGGTTTGAACCCACAGGTATTTGAGGAATTTTTTTAACAGTTTGAGTTCAATACAAAAAAATCACATTTTTCACATAATGTTCAGCTTTAGGCCCAGATTTATATTTTTTACCAGTGGCAGAAGGAAAAAACGTACCCCATGATGCGTTACCCAGTTGCTCTCGAACACGGAAATGCCCCATATGTGGACGTAGCCTGTTGTATGGGCACATGGCAGGACTCAGAAGGATAGGAGCGCTTCTTGGCTTTTTGAATGCAGGTTTTGCTAGAATAATTTTCAGACCCCATGTAGTGTTTACAGTGCCCCTGAGGTACCAGTGCATTTGAAACCACCAACAACTGACCCCATTTTGGAAACTACACCCCTCAGGGAATTTTTTAAGGGGTGTAGTGAGCGGTTTGAACCCACAGGTATTTGAGGAATTTTTTTAACAGTTTGAGTTCAATACAAAAAAATCACATTTTTCACATAATGTTCAGCTTTAGGCCCAGATTTATATTTTTTACCAGTGGCAGAAGGAAAAAACGTACCCCATGATGCGTTACCCAGTTGCTCTCGAACACGGAAATGCCCCATATGTGGACGTAGCCTGTTGTATGGGCACATGGCAGGACTCAGAAGGATAGGAGCGCTTCTTGGCTTTTTGAATGCAGATTTTGCTGGAATAATTTTCAGAGCCCATGTAGTGTTTGCAGTGCCCCTGAGGTACCAGTGCATTTGAAACCCCCAACAACTGACCCCATTTTGGAAACTACACCCCTCAGGGAATTTTTTAAGGGGTGTAGTGAGCGGTTTGAACCCACAGGTATTTGAGGAATTTTTTTAACAGTTTGAGTTGAGAACGAAAAATTCACATTTTTCCAATAATGTTCAGCTTTAGGCCCAGATTTTCATTTTTCACCAGGGGCAGAAGGAGAAAAGGTACCCCATGATGCGTTACCCAATTACTCTCGAGCACGGAAATGCCCCATATGTGGATGTAAACTGTTGTTTGGGCACATGGCAGGGCTCAGAAAGAAAGGAGCGCTTTTTTTGAATGCAGATTTTGCTGGAATAATTTTCAGACCCCATGTAGTGTTTGCAGTGCCCCTGAGGTACCAGTGCATTTGAAACCCCCAACAACTGACCCCATTTTGGAAACTACACCCCTCAGGGAATTTTTTTTGAGGGGTGTAGTGAGCGGTTTGAACCCACAGGTATTTGAGGAATTTTTTTTAACAATTTGAGTTGAGAACGAAAAATTCACATTTTTCCAATAATGCTCAGTTTAGGCCCAGATTTTTATTTTTTACCAGTGGCAGAAGGAGAAAACGTACCCCATGATGTGTTACCCAACAGGGAAATGCCCCATATGTGAATCTAAACTGTTTTTAGGGCGCAGGGCTCAGAAGGGAAGGACTTAGCATGTGGCTTTATGTACAAGCTGTGCGAAGTACATCAGGGTAAAACGTCAGGGCAATAAAAAAATTAAAATTTCAGGGACGTGTGGTAGATCTTAAAACACTCATTTATACAGAGGCCGGGTTGTGTGGGGCACGTTTCACACTGGTATCTGGTGTCTTTTCTTATCCCCTGTTTGTAGCACACTCTGCACCTCTTTTGGGGCCTTCCCTTCGTCGCAGTGGAGGGAATTTCACTGAGAAAATGCTGCCCTGGTACAATTCTTGTGGCCTCGCTTCCAGAAGTACTGGGCCTCTCCCCCACCTCCTGGTCCCCAAATATTAGGTCCTTGATAACTTCCTCTTGAAATTCAAGGAATGTCCCCCTGTGGCCTGCACCTCGGAACAGCACGTAGGCATTATACAGTGCCATCTGTACGAGGTGCACGGCCAGTTTTTTGTACCACACCCGTGTTTTCCGCATGGCTCTATAGGGCTCCAGTACCTGGTCTGATAGATCGACCCCTCCCATGTACTTATTATAGTCGAGGACGCAGTCTGGTTTGGGGGTCTCTGCACTGGTACCTCGTACTGGGCAGGGGGTACTGCTGTGGCCGTGTATTGTCGTCAACATAAGGACATCCCTCTTGTCCTTATATTTAACGCACAATACATTGTCGCTGCATTGGGCCCGGCTCTCACCCCTTCTGAGCAGTTGCCCAAGCAGCGTCTTAGGGAGGCTTTTTTGATTTTTCCGAACAGTGCCACATGCCACTGTTCCTCTGGAAGCGAGGCACTGAAACAGGGGGACACTGGTATAAAAGTTATCCAGGTACAGATGGTAACCCTGGTCTAATAGTGGGTGCACCAGTTCCCACACTATTTTCCCTGTTACTCCCAGAACGGGGGGGGCATTCTGGGGGCTCAATTTTAGTGTCCTTCCCCTCGTAAATACGGAACTTGTGGGTGTACCCTGATGTACTTTCGCACAGCTTGTACAACTTCACACCATACCGTGCCCGCTTACTGGGCAGGTACTGGCGGAATTTTAGCCTCCCCTTGAAGTGTACCAGGGACTCGTCTACTGCAATGTTTATCTGTGGGGCATACGCCTGGGCAAACTTGGCGTTAAAATGGTCTATTACGGGCCTGATCTTATACAACCGATCGTAATTGGGGTGATCGCTGGGGGGGCACAGCTGGTTGTCATTGTAGTGCAGAAATTTTAAAATACACTCAAAGCGCGTCCTCGACATCGCCATGCGGAACATTGGGGTGTGGTACAAAATATCGGTAGACCAGTACGCCCTGATTGTTGGCTTCTTTATTAGCCCCATGGTTAGTATAAGCCCCCAAAATTTTTGTATCTCTGGTGCATCCACAGGGGTCCACTTATCGGGTCTGGCATAGCTGGAGGTGGGATTTTGTTGAATAAAATTCTGGGCGTACAAATTAGTCTGGGTAACAATGTGGGCAATGAACTCTTCTGAAAAAAAAAACTTGAAGAAGTCCTTCCCTCTGAGCCCTTCCGGATCAAATTGAATCCCTGGGTTCCCAATAAAATCAGGGATCTGGGGTCTGTAATCTTCCGGGGTACTCCAGTGAGCATCTGATGCATTGGGGTCAGTGGCGGTCCTTGGACGCCTTCTCGGGGGTGCAGGGAGCTCAGACTCGCTGGATGAGGATGAGGATGAGGAGTCGGAGAATGCCAAAAAAGTGGGGTCGTCATCACCACTACCTGAGTCCGAGTCTGATGCAATGATTGCATACAGTTCCTCTGAAGTGTACCTCCTGCGGGCCATATTTATATAAAATGGGGCACACGGGGAAAAGGTTTTATTAGATGGGACACTGCGGGATGGGGTGACCACGGGACGGGGGTCGGAAAGAACGCGGAAACTTATGTGGTGTATTCACGTAAGTGTTTTTTTTTTTTTCTTTTTTTTTTTTTTACACAGACGAATACACTGACACAACACGGACTAACGACACACTACACACTAGACGGACTAACTAAACGCTACACTAACTAATAACGGGTGACGGGACAGGTAACGAAATGGGAACAACAGGAACTTTTTTTGTTTTTTTGGTTTTTTTTTTACACAGACGAATACACTGACACAACACGGACTAACGACACGCTACACACTAGACGGACTAACTAAACGCTACACTAACTAATGACGGGTGACGGGACAGGTAACGAAATGGGAACAACAGGAACTTTTTTTGTTTTTTTGGTTTTTTTTTTACACAGACGAATACACTGACACAACACGGACTAACGACACGCTACACACTAGACGGACTAACTAAACGCTACACTAACTAATAACGGGTGACGGGACAGGTAACGAAATGGGAACAACAGGAACTTTTTTTTTTTTTTTTTTTTACACAGACGAATACACTGACACAACACGGACTAACGACACGCTACACACTAGACGGACTAACTAAACGCTACACTAACTAATAACGGGTGACGGGACAGGTAACAAAATGGGAACAACAGGAACTTTTTTTTTTTTTTTTTTTTTTTTTTTTTTTTACACCAAGGGATACACTGACTACACGCTGCGCTACACTACACTGCTGATCGCACGCTACAGCTCACTCACTACACTTCTGATCACACACTACAGATCCCTCACTCCCTACACTACACTGCACTTCTGATCACTCACTCCACTCTGCTACACTACACTGCCTGATCAATCACTCACTACACTCACTACACTACACTGCCTGATCAATCACTCACTACACTCACTACACTACACCACACTGATCACTAACACTCACTCCACTACACCACACTGATGACTAACTCCTCTCCACTACACTGATCACTAACTCCACTCTGCTACACTACACTCCACTACACTACACTCCACTACACTCCACTACACTACACTACACTACACTCACTCCCTGCCTAATCTACACTCTAATCGCACTTTATATTCAGAAAAAACACAGTAGGTGCTCTCTGTACAAGCACCGGAAACACACTGCGGTGCTTGCACACGGAGCCCCTACTGTAAACAGCGCGAAGTCCGCTGCTGCGCTGTGATTGGTCAGGGAGTTTTTCCCTGACCAATCACAGCGATCGTGGGGGAGGGACCGCTCTGATTGGTCCCCAGCCCGGATGCCTCACTTGTCTGCCGACGATATCAGCCAGGATCGCTGCTGTGTCGCCGCGATTGTCACCGCGGCGACACTTTAATGGCATGACGTACCAGGTACGTCATGTTGCGGGAAGTATCCCGCTACCATGACGTACCAGGTACGTCCAGGAGCGGGAAGGGGTTAAGCTGCCAGTGCACCGACTGCTGTGCGACGTGCCCACACGGTGGAACTCTACGCTCCACATGTTGGCCAGGCTCTATGAACAGCGTAGAGCTATAGTCGAATACCAACTCCAACATGGGCGGCGCAGTGGGAGTCAGCCTCCTCAATTATTTTCAGAAGAGTGGGCCTGGTTGGCAGACATCTGCCATGTCCTTGGTAATTTTGAGCAGTCTACCCAGGTGGTGAGCGGCGATGCTGCAATCATTAGCGTCACCATTCCTCTGCTATGCATCTTGAGAAATTCCCTGCAAAGCATAAAGGCAGACGCTTTGCACTCGGAAACGGGGGCGGTGGAAGACAGTATGCCGCTGGATAGTCAGGGCACCCTCCTGTCTATTTCTCAGCGCGTACAGGAGGAGGAGGAGGAGCATGAGGAGGATGAGGAGGAGGGGGAAGAGACAGCTTGGCCCGCTGCTGACGGTACACCGGCTGATTGCCTGTCATCCTTTCAGCGTGTATGGCCTAAGGAGGAGGAGGAGGAGGAGGAGGAGGAGGATCCTGCAAGTGATCTTCCTAGTGAAGACAGCCATGTGTTGCGTACAGGTACCCTGGCACACATGGCTGACTTCATGTTAGGATGCCTTTCTCGTGACCCTCGCGTTGCACGCATTCTGGCCACAACGGATTACTAGGTGTACACACTGCTCGACCCACGCTATAAGGAGAACCTGCCCACTCTCATTCCCGAAGAGGAAAGGGGTTCGAGAGTGTTGCTATACCACAGGACCCTTGCGGACAAGCTGATGGTAAAATTCCCAGCCGACAGCGCTAGTGGCAGAAGGCGCAGTACCGAGGGCAAGGTAGCAGGGGAGGTGCGGAGATCGAGCAGCATGTACATCCTAGGCAGTGCAACAGTCTTTAAGGGCCTGGACAGCTTTATGGCTCCCCACCAAGACTGTGTCACCGCTCCCCAGTCACGGCTGAGTCGGCGGGAGCACTGTAAAAGGATGGTGAGGGAGTACGTAGCCGATCGCACGACCGTCCTCCGTGACGCCTCTGCCCCCTACAACTACTGGGTGTCAAAGCTGGACACGTGGCCTGAACTAGCGCTGTATGCCCTGGAGGTGCTTGCTTGTCCTGCGGCTAGCGTCTTGTCAGAGAGTGTGTTTAGTGTGGCTGGGGGAATCATCACAGATAAGCGTACCCGCCTGTCAACCGACAGTGCCGACAGGCTAACACTCATCAAGATGAACAAAGCCTGGATTTTGCCAGACTTCTCTTCTCCACCAGCGGACAGCAAGGATACGTAAGCAATACGTAGGCTGCACCCGCGGATGGAAGCATCGTTCTCTCTCACCATCCAAAACGGGGACATTTCTGCTTCATCAATCTGTGTCTAATATTCCTCCTCCTCCTCCTGCTCCTCCTCCTGAAACCTCACGTAATCACGCTGAACGGGCAATTTTTCTTAGGGCCACAAGGCTCACTCAAATAATTTTTCTGAACAATTTTTAAAAGTTTCAATGCGCTTAAAAGCGTTGGAACTTTAACTTGAACCAATTTTTCGTTACACTGGGCTGCCTCCAGGCCTAGTTACCACTTAAGCCACATTAACCAAAGCGATTAATGGGTTTCACCTGCCCTCTTGGCTGGCCATGGCCAATTTTTTGGATGTACATTAGTACTGTTGATACAGCAATTTTTGTGGGCCCTCGCCTACAGTGTAATCAAATTAATTTTTAGCCCACCTGCATTACAGCTGACGTTACATCAGCTGTGTTGGGCACTGCAATGGGATATTTTTATGTACCGCCGGTGGCTTCCTGGCACCCACCCAGGCAGTGGGTCCACAGGGAATTATAAATGCATCTGTTTCCACTTGTAAAGAACCCCAGTCTGACTGGGGCATGCAGTGTGGGCCGAAGCCCACCTGTATTACGCACGACATTACTACCTCAGCTGTGTTGGGCAATGCAATGGGATATTTTTGTGTACCGCCGGTGGGTTCCAGGGAGCCACCCATGCTGTAGGTGCACACGGAGTGTAACCTACAAGTGTCCACTTGTAAAGAACCCCAGTCTGACTGGGGCATGCAGTGTGGGCCGAAGCCCACCTGTATTACGCACGACATTACTACCTCAGCTGTGTTGGGCAATGCAATGGGATATTTTTGTGTACCGCCGGTGGGTTCCAGGGAGCCACCCATGCTGTCGGTCGACAGGACTTCACAATAGGGAGTTGTACCTGCCTGTGTCTATGAATTAAAAAGCCCGGTCTAACTGGGGCATGCAGACACCTGGACAGAATGAATAGTGTGTGGCACATAGGTTCCCCATTGCTATGCCCACGTGTGCAGCTCCTGATGGCGGTGGCACAGGATTCTATTTCTCATTGCTTCTGTACAGCATTGTGGGCTATCGCCCCGCCCCTTTTAAAGAGGGTCGCTGCCTAGCCGTGCCAACCCTGTGCAGTGTGTGCCTGCGGTCCCTCGTCATGGCAGACGCACTTCTAAATAGACATGAGGGTGGTGTGGCATGAGGGCAGCTGAAGGCTGCGCAGGGACAGTTTGGTGTGCGCTGTGGGGGGGAGGGGGTGCGGTTGGGCAGCATGTAACCCAGGAGAAGTGTCAGTGGAGTGTCATGCAGGCAGTGATTGTGCTTTGTTGGAGGTAGTGTGGTGCTTAGCAAAGGTATGCCATGCTAATGAGGGCTTTTCAGAAGTAAAAGTTGTTGGGAGGGGGGGGGGCCCACTCTTGCCGGTATTGTGGCTTAATAGTGGGACCTGTGAACTTGAGATGCAGCCCAACATGTAGCCCCTCGCCTGCCCTATCCGTTGCTGTGTCGTTCCCATCACTTTCTTGAATTGCCCAGATTTTCACACATGAAAACCTTAGCGAGCATCGGCGAAATACAAAAATGCTCCGGTCGCCCATTGTCTTCAATGGGGTTCGTTATTCGAAACGAACCCTCGAACATCGCGGGAAGTTCGTTTCGAATAACGAACACCCGAGCATTTTGGTGTTTGCTCATCTCTAGTTAGGAACACCATCTTTTTAAAGAACACTGACCCCTGAAGTGGTCACAGCCATTTTTCGAACATTTGATGGGTGCTGGGAAATAGGGTCGACATACCCAATACGGTGTTTTCGCAAACCTTATTCCCATGAATATATGTTCGTCTGGCTCACACACATCAAGCTAGTCCTGTGACAAGGTTCTAGATATTTTTGTATGTCTGTGTCTTTTTCAGGATTTACTGTAAAATCCTTTTTAGTTTTTTATTTGAAATAAAGGTTACATTTTAAGAGGGTTAAGCTAAAATAAAAAAGATGAATGGAAAGCTAGTGACTACAGGATCTGACTACAAAGGGTTTATTTGTAGTCTGTTACCATGGAGATACACAGCAGCTGTATACAGAAGACAGTAAGTTTTTAATCAAGACTATTTAGAAAGTAGCTTCATTTCTTATATGCGCCAGAGACATTAACCCTTAAAAAGAATCTAATTTACAACAAGTTGAGTTACCATATGTGTTATATTATGTGCTATATACTGCATTATGCTTTTTATACACTGTTGTGTTTATCTGTTTCTGCTCAACATCAATGACCTTTGTCTTGTTTTCTCCGCTTCCACAATATGTCTCTGCTTTGTATCTCTGGTGCACAATATATGTGATTCTTAGACTACTGACACATTTGTCGTATGTGTGAGTTGCGCCTGAGAGGCTTGGGCGCAATTTGCATCAGACGCCATACGGACACTTGTCCATGTGCTGTCCAATCCACAGACAGCCCACACATTGACAGCAATTTGCATGTCCTAATTCTCGTCTGTCATACGGACAAGATTAGGACATGTGATGAGTTTTTCAAGCAGTCCATCTGATGTGCGATTGTGAGGTGTGCTGTATCAGGGGAGGTTTATCCAGTAATTTTCCACTTTGAGTCATCCTCAGTCCTGCTCTGTAGGAGAACATTCTGGGCAGAAATCTTCAGAGGTGAATTCTTAAGCACTGAAGATATCTAATGGCGGTACATTGTATAATGGAGGTCTGTCCCTAATTACCTGCTCCCTCTGTGTGGACCCAGTGAAGTGAGGAATCAGCCGTTACTCTTAGGAATATTTCTCACACAGATCATAAGTTACATTTGTTCCACATCAAAAAATCCAATTTTTGCTCATTTTATAAAAGGATAATGGAAGAAGGAGCGAGGAAGCGTCTATGGAGAAGAAGATGCTGAGGATGATGTCATTTACCTTTCACTTCCTCTTCTTTTCCTTCATCTTTTTTAGCTTCTTCTGATCATCTTCTTCTTGAGCTTCTTCTTTTCCTTTATGTTTATATTTCTTAGTATTCTTTAACTGCCTTCTTATATTCTGCTTTACCAACATTTTATATTTTCTTTGTCTTCTCTTCTGCTTATTTTCCTCTTCCTCTTTCCTGCATCCTTTTTTCGTGTTCCTCTTCTTTCACTTTTCTTTTATCTTTCCTCTTTATCTACTTCTGTGCTTCTTTTTAATGTCTTCCTCTTCCATTCCACCTTCTTTCCGTCTTCTTCCTATTGCCTTGCCTCTTTTCTTGCACTTTATTTTCCTCTTTTTCTTCATCCACTTCAGTTCTGGCTCTTCTCTTCTACACTTTCTTTTCACTTTCTTCCCCTTTCCCTGAACCAACTTTCCTCTTTTCTCCACTTTTCTTGCTCTTCCTTTTTTAATTTTCCTTCCCTTTCCCCATACTTACTTATTTGCTTCCCCTTCTGTTTCTTTTCATCTTTCCTTGCATATCCCTTTCATTTTCTTTCTCTTCCCCTGCCTCTTTTCTTGCATCTTATTTTCTTCTTCTTTTTCCTTCACCTCGTTCTCCTCTGCTTATTTCTTTCTTTTCCCCTCCACCTTCTTTTCAACTTCAGTTATCAACTTTTCCAAGAACTGGCCTGAAATAATGAGTACTGACCCTAAATCTCATCTGGGAACAATGAGGTCTCGACTATCAAGTTTATTCAGTAGCCAGCTATGCCCCTATGGC
Source organism: Eleutherodactylus coqui (assembly GCF_035609145.1). Classification (NCBI taxonomy): domain Eukaryota; kingdom Metazoa; phylum Chordata; class Amphibia; order Anura; family Eleutherodactylidae; genus Eleutherodactylus; species Eleutherodactylus coqui. The sequence continues at coordinate 220,885,913 of NC_089839.1, forward strand.
CATGACACTTGTGTCATCATTGACTTTTATTGCTGAGGTCAACCACCGTGACTAATTTTGTATCCCAAGTAACTTACTAAATATCTTGTAGCAAATGAAGAATCAAATATCAGAATCCAAAAATATTACACCAACCGACAAATGTAAAGTTATGTAGAGTTAGAGTTAAAAACAATCTGAGCTGGAATATAAGATTGTGCAACGTTCTGTTTGAACGAGTTGAATAGAATATAAGGCGTATTTATTCTTTTCATTGTGGTTTATGTCATCTCCATGGAAACGCAAGGCCAAGATGGTCTTTTAGGAATGCGGGCCTTTACATCTTACCTTTGTTTTCTCCTTCCCTAAGGGTTTAACTGTTCCTCAGCGTTCCTCTAGATAGCATTGTCCTCCAAAAAGAATAGCTTTATTTTTTTTTTAAAGAAAACTCCTTTTACAAGTTTTCTTGGAGTTGCCGTGAGCTGCAAAATCTCCGGTAATTATATATGTTCCATCATTTGCTGTTTTTGAAAAAATGATATGCCCCTGACCAGATTCAGGCTTTACTTCTTATATAATTCATACAATATTTCAGTTTCTCAGTCGGTACTCAGCACGAAATTTACTCCTCCAGCTACTAAATTTTAGATGTCAGATTATAGGAAACTTTACTTTAAGGGCCTTATAGCTCATGTTTTCCCATAACTCAAGAGTTTCTGGAAAGATAAAGTTTATATAATACATCTAAAAGGCCTTTTTTTGACTTATCAGAAGCCGTTCGCCCATTCCTTAGTATTAGGGCTTAAACACAAGCCCATGATTTAGTCCCATTTTACAAGTCTGAAAATCAAGCCTGCAAAAAAGGAAAAAACGATAGCATTGATGTCAATGGTGTCATGTATCAGCCAGCACATTGTCAAATCTCTGCCAGCACACCTGTCGCGGCTTGTCAGTCGCGATGGTATCATGGCATGATGGCCATGACACAGGGTCTGACCCGTCATGCTTGTTCTATGCAGGACAAGTGTTAATGCACATTGTGCAGAGATTGCTGGCTGTTATCTCTCAGTTTACTGCATATTTGTATGCTATTATTCATACCTGAGAGAGGGTTTGGGGTGTGGATCTATAGCTGTTCTACCTCTCAGCAGGTGTGGAGAGCTTTATATTCCTACCATGTCCTCTTCCCCATGCTGTATATGTTCTATAGAGCAGTGGTTGGTGTAGGTTGGTGCCTCTATGCTGGGTGAAAAATAAAATAAATAAATCTTGGTATTTGTATAGCGCCAACTTATTCCGCAGCGCTTTCTGGTAATTATTACTTATTACCCCCCACCAAGCTGGGTTCTCATTTTACCGACCTCAGAAGGATGGAAGGCTGAGTCAACCTTGAGCTGCCTACCTGAATCATGCGGGGATCGAACTTGCATCCTTCAGGGCGTAGAAAAACTTCCAATTCACATAAGTACTGGTGATCATTTCTGTTGCTTTCTGTTAACCTTTATTGTTTCGTTCTGCTGTGTCAGTGCACCTCTCCAGGGGTTCCTGCAAGGGATAGTCAGAGCCCAGGAGAAGACAGCGGGGCTGTCCTTATTAGGACTATTACTCTGCTTGTAGGCAGGGACTCCCCACTTCCCTGTTAGGTAAGGGGTAGGTTTTTCCATCTTATGGTTCCTCGAGTGGTGTTCACTATCCAGCATAGTTCTGGTGTATTCTTCTGCGCTCTGTGTGAACGTTACCCTGCATCCATGCTGTGGCGAGGTGGGCCTGGCAGATGTGACAACACCTCTGCTAGTGTGGATTCTATCCTGATTAGCCAGGGTTAATATCTCCTGTGCTTACTAGTTCAGGTTAATTAGTCTTGCAGCTGTTAGCTGAGGCAGTGGCTGGTGATTGACAGCTCTGTCAGCCAATCAGCTTCTCTTTTTTCCCTATATAATCCAGTTCTTCCTGGCTGGGAGTTGCCAGTTATACTTCAGTGTTCCTGATCAAGTAAGCTTGCTCAGTTCTCCTATCTGTCTGGTTTGTCCTCTGTCTTCCTGTTTGTCTTGTATTCTGTGTTCTCGCTCTTTTATTTATTGTCAGTTCCTGTTTGTCCCTGTTTTTCTGTACTCTAGCTCTCCATCTGACCTTGGATTGGTCCTCGTAGAAGTAGAGGGGTCGTCCCTTTCAGGACGGGTGCTATGCTGCGAACTTGGTTCTGTCAGAAGAGTTCAGAGTGCCTCGCTCTGATCACTACCTCTCATTTCTGTCTCCTCCAGCATCTAGTCACCTGTGTAGTAAGCTAATATATCAGTCCTGACTGCTCCAGTACTAAGTCATCTCAGGGTTTTGTGATCAGTCTAGGATGAACGTAACAAATGGTTTCATATTGACTAGTGTGTTTCTCGCTCGATATTACTATGTGCAAAAAAATAGGTTTTGCCCTATCTTTCTTGCACAGTTTTTCTACATGTGAGAAAAGATAGGTCCTGCCCTATCTTGCTGCTAATTTTTTTTAATGCATGCAATAGCTTAAACCTGAAACAGTAAGAAAAAAAGAAGGTTTTACTGGTTAATGCACAAAGACGTGTGTTTAAGCCCTTACAATGTTTAAAACTGACTAGAATCTCTGCACTCACAGAAAAGGAACAACTGTGATCATGGGACGTCTCACTGGGGGATCAGACACTGAGCATAGAGACTGTGAGAGGGAAGGATCAGGCGAAGGAAGAGAGAGAGGGCTACACACATACCTCACAACTCTTGAACAATGAAAAGAGGGACAATTCTAGGAGCAACTTTTTTTTTGTTAGGCAACACCTATTTTATGATAACTTACAAACTTTTAATACCCTCACAGTAATAATACCTATTACAAACACTCTCACAATATTAGTGCCCCTCAGTGTCCCTCTCATCGTATTAGTGCACCCACATACCATTCTCAGTAATAATATCTCCATATGGCTCCCCTCAGTAATAATACCCTTGTGTGTCCCGCTCAGTAACAATGTCCCAACATGCTTCCCCTCAGTAATAATACCCCTGCACACCCTCCTGAGTGACAATATCCACTCATGCCTTCACTCAGTAATACTGCCCTCACATGGCTTTCCTTAGTAATAATGCCCATTCATGCCACCCTCAGTAATAATGCCCTCTGCACGGAACTCCCTCAGTAATAAAGACCCATAGGTCTCCTTCAGTAACAATGTCTTAGCGTGCCCTCACTCGGTAATAATGCCCTCGCATGCGCCCCTTCTTTATTCAATAAAATAGAGAACAGACTATACCTCTTTGCTCCCCTGATGCCTCTGGTCCCCTGCTTAGTTCTGGGTAGCGCAATCACGTGATTGCTGTGGCCGATTCCCGACTTCAGTGTTGGTATGGCTGAGGGCAGTAGTTAGATGTAGCTATCACTTTCTAGACAACACATGATCAGTGTGGACTGGAGTAGTGGGGGAAGCAAAATGGGTGAGTGTTGGCAGTTTTTTACTACATTTTGGACACCTTTGTTGGACTTGATTCCTGGGATTAAACATTTCCCAAAATCCAAGACTGTCCCACCGTCTCAGGACGGTTGGGAGACATAGACATGTACTGTATATACAAGGACTCTCCTGCATAGATCATATTTGAAAGAATATCAGACTCACACGAGAACTTGCTTGTGAGCAGCACTGCTTATTCTTTACAGCGAAAGCCTTAAAGGGGTTGTCCCGCGCCGAAACGTTTTTTTTTTTTTTCAACCCCCCTTCCCCCGTTCGGCGCGAGACAACCCCGATGCAGGGACTTAAAAAAAAAAAACGCACAGCGCTTACCTGAATCCCCGCGCTCCGGTGACTTCTTACTTACCGGTTGAAGATGGCCGCCGGGATCTTCTCCCTCGGTGGACCGCAGGGCTTCTGTGCGGTCCATTGCCGATTCCAGCCTCCTGATTGGCTGGAATCCGCACGTGACGGGGCGGAGCTACACGGAGCCGGCATCCTGCACGAGCGGCCCCATTGAGAAAAGAAGAAGACCCGGACTGCGCAAGCGCGTCTAATTTGGCCATTAGACGCCGAAAATTAGACGGGCTCCATGGAAACGAGGACGCTAGCAACGGAGCAGGTAAGTGAATAACTTCTTATAACTTCTGTATGGCTCATAATTAATGCACAATGTACATTACAAAGTGCATTAATATGGCCATACAGAAGTGTATAGACCCACTTGCTGCCGCGGGACAACCCCTTTGCTGATGATCGCTCAAAAATCGCTCAAGCGACAGTTTGAGTGAAAGCTTTGAGCAATCATTTTGCATAAAGTGTTAACTAGCTACTCAGCTACTTAAATACCAATTAAGTGTGCAAATGAAGCCTTCCTTGAATGCAGTTAACAGCCCTAGGCTATTATCTGCACTCAGATTCTTTATTCTCCACGGGTAAACAATGCTATCAGCACTCCCCGTGGAAAACTACTCATAAAAGTAAAGAATGATTTTTAGGTTAGCTTGATTTTAACAATCAGCTAACAGTGTCCGAAAAGCGGGTGCCCAGCGCCCATTAACACGCACCAATTATCGCTAAAACGATCGCTAATTAGCGATTTTTTAGCGATCATCGCTCTGTGTATATGGGCCTTTAGTTATAACCTGCAGAACAGTCTATGTGCGGTGGGGGGGGGGGAGGTTGCCTGCAGGTGGGCTGCTCACTAGCATGGAGGAGCACAAATGATCACAATGTCAGTGTATGTGCATTTTATGTCACTTTTTGTTCAGTGTTTGCATTTTTAGCATGTGACTGTAATGCGCCTGTAAAAAAGAAGAGAAGGTAACCCAATTGATGAAATTTAAAACTCTCATTCAAGTCAATACTGTTTTTTAATGCATCCATTGATACTTGAATGGGCAGTTCTGGTCAGAAAATGACAAAAATAGGTCATGCTGGGACTTTATTTGCATTGACCAATGGTCACAGCATTGACCTTCTATAGGCAGTGATTGGCTGCAGCAGTCACATGTTATGGGCAGCAGCAACCAGGAAGGACAGAGTGGCTGTCCATGCTCATTCACTTAATTGATTTTGGCAGGAAGTGGACAGCTCTGTTCTTACTGCATTGGCCAGACTTGGTTTTGCAGGCCAAACTACTTTTGGAATGAATGGCCTGGACAACCCCTATAATGAGTCCGAGTTCTGTTTCAGCTTCAGAATTCAGATGGTAAAATTGTCATTGTGAATAAGCCCTTAATCTAAGGGCTCCTGCACCCTGGCAAGAGCAATATCGGGCCATGATTCACAACTTGATATTGCCCTCGCAGTCCTTGTGAAAACCCCTAGGTGCAAGGTTTTTACAAGGAAACTGCCTCGCATTCCTGCGGGGGTTTCCCTCATCTCCACCGCGGCTGTCACAGCTACAGCAGAAGATTGCGGTCTTCTCCCATTGATTTCAATGGGACCAGTGCTGCTGTCGCTAGCCCCATTGAAAACAATGGGCGATATCACAAAAAAGTAGAACATGCTGCGATGTGTTTATTGCATTGCATCACAACGCGGTGCCATGCAGGGAAAAATCGCAAGTGTGAATAAACCCATTCAGAAGAACGGGTTTCATATTTGTGTGTCTTGCAACGCACAAATCTCACATGATTTTCCTGCCAGTGTGAAGCAACCCTAACAGAGATAAAAAGGAGAACCTGGGGCGCCCCTGTCATGATGGAGGATCCGCAAGGTGCAAGCTACTTACACTGGTCAACAGGATTTTTTTCAAAAAAATATTTAGTGGTGATTCTAGCAGTATTTCACCTCCTAAATTCAAATATGTGTTAGAATTTTTCAATCAAGCGGGTTTTTGTGTGACACTTATTTTTTCTTTTTAATTTAGGTGTTCCTTATGGTTTACTATTCGATGAATTACCTTTATATCTAGACAATCACAGAGAACGGCCAGATACTGATACAAGAGGCAGATAGCTGCATCCTCTCAACATGCAGGCGGCTAAACTGCCAAATGAGGGAGCCAATTACATCTGTGCAGGACACCGATGAGACAGCCACTCACACAGCCTCTTAATATAGAGGGGGTGGCTGCTCGGTGTATACTCCTGGACAGAGTAGATACAAAGTGCCAGACCTTCTGATACATGTAGTCCACCATGCACACTAGCAACTTATTAATCATGCCATAATAGATGGGTGGGCTGCTCTGCACCTCAAAAAGTGAACCCCATTGGTACTGCCACCCTGTGCTCCCCAGGCATTTAAAAGTCGCACTGCATGTGAATAATACATAATAAATGTGAGGTATTAGGGCTTCCACCCGGTAGCGTTTTTTTTTTACGCTGCGATATCGCAGCGTTTTTTTACAATGGGACTTTCTAATGTTAAAATCGCATGGCACAAAAATTGTAAAAGCAAAACTTGTGATTTTTTTGCAATGCAATTTTAACATTAGAAAGCCCATTGGAAAAAATGCAACGATATCGCGGTGTTAAAAAAAACGCTAGTGGGTAAAAGCCCTTAGTTGGATTTTGGCCAAAAACCTGAGCTCACAAGCTGATCGTCAAGGCCCCTCACTTCTTGTGAGTCCCTACACTAATATAAATGTATCACAGAGAGAAAAATCTACAATCAAACAATCACAGAAAACGGCCTTTATATTTCGTGTCCTATTCAGTATGTGAGCAAAGGAATGAGGTCTTCTGTTATGCTGCTATTTGAACACAATGGCCTAAAGCTGCATCTCTTATTCCTGGACACAAAATGTGTCAAATGTACCTTTAGTGAATTCTGAAAAAGTGTATTTGCCTCCACTGCATGTATAACTTGGACTGATGAAACAATTTGTAAAAGCAATTGATAGAAATTTATGCATTTGAAATCCAAACTTCCCAAAGTTAGTGATGCAAAACTGAAAGAAGGAATTTTTATAGGACCACAAATAAGATCAGTGATGGATGATGAAAAATCCATTGCAAAAAGCAGCCTGGATGTCATTCAAAATGTTTCCTCTTATTTTCCTGGAAATCATAAATCAGAGAACTATTGTGATCCAGTGAGTGACCTTGTGAAATCACACCAAGCTGTGGGATGGAAAATGTCATGAGAACTTCACTTCTTGGACTCCCGCCTGGACTTCTTCCCAGAAAACCTTGGGGCTGTCAGTGACCGGCATGGCGGGAGTTTCCAGCAGCAGATTTCTACAATGGGACAGAGGCACCCAGTATGCTGGCTGACTATTGCTGGACCATGAAGAAAGATACCCCAGAAGCAAAATCATCAATCATAAAAATCACCGTCAATCATCATCAAAAACCTTCTAGGTAAACTCTATTTCACTCTATTTGAGTTGTTGTTGTTGTTGTTAGTCGTTTAGTCTTTCACGACCCTCGGCGACCCTACAGGTGAGCTCCTCCCATGTTTTTTATTTTTGTACTGCTTCTTTCAGTTGTGTGATATCCATGCCAGTATCAGCTTTGACAGTATTAGCCATCGTGTCCTTTGGCGGACGGGTCTTCTTTTGCTCCTCCTCTGTCCAAGCATTATACATTTTTCTAGCGACTCTGCTCTCATTACATGGCCAAAATACATGAGTCTGAGTCCGGCCATCTTGTCCTCTGTGAGCCTGAGCCCGGCCATCTTGTCCTCTGTGAGCGTGAGCCCGATCATCTTGTCCTCCAGTGATGTATTGGGTCTGATACGATTCAGAACTTCTCTGTTACTCTCACCGTCCAGGGCATACGCAGCAGCTTTCACCAGCACCACAGCTCAAACACATCAATCCTCCTTCTAACAGCTTTTTTCGCAGTCTAGCTTTCACATCCATACACGGCTATGGAGAACATGGTGGTTTGCACTATCCTGCTTTTAGTCGCTATGCCGATATCCCTACTTTTCCTGATTTTGTCCATGTTTAGCATTGCACTTCGTCCCATTGCTATCCTATGTGTTATCTCTAGCATAGATTCTCAAGCCTGGACAATTTTTGAGCCAAGGAAGATGAAGTCTTGCACGTATTCCATGGCTTCGTTGTCGATTGTGATTTGAATTTGGCCATTTTTTGCAGTTGTCATAATTTTAGTCTTCTTTAAATTCAAGTAGAGGCCTATTTTTTCAATTTCAGTTTTAATCTGACAAATTAGCTGCTTCAGACCTGCTTCTGTTTCTGCAAGCAGAGTTGTGTCATCCGCATAATGGAGGTTGTTGATGTTTCTTCCACCTATTTTCACCCCGGGTTTCAATTTCTCTAGGTCCATATTACACATGATCACTTCTACATATAGGTTAAACAACAAGGGTGAGAGGATGCAGCCCTGTCGGACGCCTTTGCTGATCCCAAACCAATCTGTCCCCCATACTGTGTTCTCACAGTGGCTTCTTGATTAGTATAATTTTATTAGCTTGGCTAGACGTGCCGATATGCCCAGTTCGCAGCAGAGCCTGCCATAGCTTGTCATGGGCAGTCAAAGGCCTTGATGTAGTCGATGAAGCACGTGTAGATATTCTTTTGGTATTCTCGAGTTTTTTCCATGTTCCATCGCAGGTTTGCAATATAGTCGCGGGTGCCGCATCCTCGATAGAATCCTGCTTGCGCATCAGGGAGCGCCACTTCAACTACTGATCTCAGTCTTTCCTGTATAATTTTGAGAAGGATCTTGCCTGCATGAGAAATTAGGGCTATTGTTCGGTACTTAAAGCAATTCTGGGAGTCACCTTTCTCTGGTAGAGGGATGAAGACAGATCTTTGCCAGTCCTGTGGCCATTGTGTGGATGCCCAATGTTGAGTTACATAAGTGCTAATTTTATAAAACTTGAAATGTGTGTCACAAAAAAACCCTGCCAGATGGTAAAATTCTAACAATGGATTTGAATTCAGGAGGTGAAATACTACTAGAATCACCATTCTTGTGAAAGGAAAAAAGTTTTGTTTTGAAGGCCAGTGTAATAAGTCATGGCAGGAAACCTTCCATCTTAAAAGACCCAATTGGAGGAAGGCCTCTGCGCCAATCAGACTTGTCTGCTCAGGAGCAAAGATATACAATGTAAAGGTGCAAAATGAGGTTTATGTATCATGTGGTGAGAGCAAAGCACAGAGGCACACGAGGGCACCTTCAGCCCTCATGTGTTGAAGATAGAAGAGGAGGAGAGGTTTCCTGGAGTCCTTGTTTCTGTGATGAGGATGGAGAGAGCCCCCACGAGAGAGAGTGATCAACTAGTGAGTAAGACTTTCTCAAGGCCCAGTGCAGAGGTACTCTTCTTTTCTCAGTTGTTCAAGCCCAAGCATCCTGAAGACTGGGACTGCTGGGTGGAGGTACTCCTCTTTAAGTCTGTCTGTATATATCTATAACTCTACCTGCACTTGGAATGCAGTACTTTTTGCCTTGTATTGATGGAGTTGTTATCCAGTAAAGTTATTCCAGGCCCTGACTGTCCCCAGGGACCTGAGGTACTCTATTCCTGTCTGTAGCTCATTTACTCTCCACCGCTGTTCATACCGGTGGATACCAGAACGGTGGCATCACCCGTGACAACCGCAATCCCTGTTATTCCGTTTATTGGGCATCCCTAACCTAGGGGTGTCCGGAAGAGGCCCAGAGTTGCCCTGACCTTGGCCACGTGCGTCATTCCGGGAGGGAGCGTGTTAAGTGCTGCTGTGACAAGCCAGCATCTTGCTCTCTGTCAAGTGTCCGGGGTCACCGTAAGGGATGCTGCAATACTGTCTGTTGAGCTCCTGTACCTAGTTTTATCATGTGTGATACCGTCTGCTGAGATTCAGTATCTAATCCTATCCTGTTATACTGTCTTCTTAAATGTGTATCTAATCCTATCATGATACTGTCTGCGGTATCCAATCATATCATGTGTGATATTGTCTTCTGAGTAGTGTATCTAATCCTATCCTGTTATACTGTCTACTGAGCCATGTATCTAATGCTATCAGGTGTAATACTGTTTTCTGAGCTGTGTATCCAATCCTACAATGTGTGATACTGTCTGCGGTATCCAATCCACTGGTGTGTGATACTCTCTCCACCGTCCCCTCCGGTGACCTCTCTCATTAGCCGGCTTGCGGGGCGGCTCAGTGATGAGGATCTGTCTTGGGTCTGGCAGGTTATTTCTCACACTTGACACTTGAACTTCTGAGATTTCTCGCTACGTCGGGACGAGGAGACTTTTTGTACTACGGTTTTCTAAAAGGTTGAACGAGAATAACAAGCAGATAAGTTTCCGCAATCCGCACTGTCTATTAAGAGCGCAGACGCTGCTATCACATAAAGGTCAGCAGGACTTCAGAGGTTTGCATCATTTTATAAGTGATTTATAGAGGAAATTTCTCCACAGAGTCTTGATAGAGGAGACGGTTCAAGGTGACGGTGCGGAGCGGGGGCCACTCATTACTGCGGCTTCGTGACAATGTCATCACGGTGGACGCAGCGCTAACGTTTCATTATTACATCTTATCGTAGTTAATTAGATTCTCTTATTCACAGACAATGTAGAAGAACAGAAGTATTACATGTTATCCCTGAAATCACTGCTATCCCCTCCTCCACCTGAAACCACTCGCCGTGCAGTCTACAGAATAATTCCCATCGCATCTAAAACCGCATTGAACAACTACATGGAATGTTACTCTAGATTTGCTGCTGATTTGCAGTAATTGGCTGCGCAATTTTTACAGGTGAAACCTGTAAAAAAATGTGTATTGCCTGTAAAAACCAGGTGGATGATTACTGTATCTCAATCACAATATATCAATATACCCCTAGTGTTCAAGCTGCCAGAGAGGTGCATGGGGCCTCCACTGTACCCCAGTGTATTGCCAATTTCATACAGGTGTTCAGAGTGTGAATTACACACAAGCAGTAAAGCTCTGTGTAAAGTGAGCCAAACATGCTCCATGTTCTGCCATACTGGCTCCATAACCACAGGGTCAATGTACAGCTGTACTAACTACATCCACTGCTGTCCTGGCTCCATGTATCCATTGTCTCTCTAATTTACATATATTTAAACACCATTTAAAAGAAACAGATACAGGCAGAGAAAACATTTGATGACTTTTCTTCTCCGTTCGGCCCAGACTGTCCTGGCAATTTCTCCTGAAAACTGCAGCGTTTGCTGCTGAAACATCTTTGGCCTGGGACATAGCTATAATGGGTTCAGAAATAGCAATTGCGCACAGATTCTGAAGTCACTCTATCACATAAGACACCAGTATTATAAATGACACATGGTAACTTGGAGCCCTATGGCAAATTTTGCACTGACCGCCAAATCAGACCACATCATGAATATAGCCCCATTCTGCTTTCATATTTCAGACCAGATCATAAAAAAATAAAATACTTACCTCTCCTTACTCCTTCTGTCCCAGCGCTGCTCCCACCAGTCTGTGCATGCTTTGTGTGCCGCTGCTCCATTCTCCTGGGTCCTCCTCTGCTGTGCCACGTCGTAATGTGAGTGGTATTAGGGCAACACGAACCATACTTAACCGCTCCCTGGGACTCCTGTAATATTTAGCGCTTCCATCACTCATATAAGCACTCATTGTATAGAATGTTAAGTATTACATACAAAAAAATGCTCCTCCGTCTCACCTGGCTTCCTAGGCCATCGCCTACCCTTGCCTAACCCATCGTCCGACCCTGCAACTATGCGATCCTCTGTGAATGACAGAACACCTGTGATACTGCAGCCGGAGCACCGGGCACAGAGGAGACGCGTCAGCTGGAAATGGTGTGCGCTGTATTTTGATTCTGAAGTGTCTGAGTAAATGGTGCTTGTTTTTTGCATCAATTTCAATATAATCTGTAGAGAAATGTATTTACCAGATAGCGGTTGAGAGAAGATGAATTGCTGCACTTGTGAAGGATTTCCCAGTGCACGGGATATATTGAAAACTGTAACTGATCTGGACGTTTATACATACCTACAATAAAATAAGACACAAAATGGATAAGAACATTCCCTTCTTTATTACATGCAGAGTTATATATAGAGTCTGTATATAAATGTATTCCCCAAAGCAGAAAATGAAAATTGCTGCAGTAAAAGTTTCTACCACTCGGTGGTGCTACAGTCTGTTGCACTGCAGAGGAATGAGTGGAAGTACTTTACCCTCTTTAAGAGTAATGGGGATGGTTCCTCACCACAGTGCACCTTGTGGTCAGGATTAGTATTACAAGTGCAATGTACAACTAGTTATGTGAAATCCCAAGTGACAGATCAAATCCTTATTGGATTGCATTATCGGTGTTGGGAGAGTCGTTGATAGTGAACTTTTGAGAAGTTTGGTTCGGTCCAAACCAGAACTTTACCAATTCCCCTACCACTGGTGTATAACACTGTGTAAGAGCTGTAAGGCCTCATGTCCACGGGGAAAATCGGGCCCGCTACGGATTCTACATGTAGAATCTGCAGCGGGTCCCTCCTGCCCCGCGGACATGGGCGCTGAAAATAAGAATAAATAAGAATTTACCTATCCGTAGCGGGCGGCGAAGCTCTGCTCTTCCTCACGGCCGGATCTTCTTTTTCGGCCGGCGGATGAATTCCTCACGCCGGCGGCACGTCGTCGACGTGCCGCGCGCATGCGCCGGGCACATCCGCCGAGCCGAAGCAAGGGAGATGCGGCCGTGAGGAAGAGAAGAGCTTCCCGGCCCGCTATGGGTGAGTAAATTCTTTAAATTCCTATTTTAGGTCTCCCGCGGATCCGGACGGCTTCCATAGGCTTCAATAGAAGCCCGTGGGAGCCGTTCCCGCGGGAGACCCGCACGAAAATGGAGCATGGTCCAGATTTTTTCATGCTCCATTTTTTTTAAAATCCCTTTTATTGACGATCCGCGGGTATTTATCTACCCGCGGGTGGTCAATGCATCCCTATGGGGTGCGGATCCGCGTGCAGGTAATCCGCTGCGGATCCTAAATCATATTTACCCCGTGGACATGAGGCCTAAAAGTCCTGTATAACACTCTTAAGGTCACCTAGGAGGGTATATAAGTGCCGCAGAACTGTTTTAAGGCAAAGTTAGGAAGAAGAAAAAAACAAGGAAGTAGAAGAAGTGGCAAAAGAAGAGGATGGAAAAAAAGAAGAGGTAGAGGACAAAGAAAACGGGGAAGAGGAAGAGAACAAAGAAACAGAGGAAGAAGAAGAGAAAAAAGAGGAGAGAGAATAATAGGAATAGAAGAGAAAGAAGAGGACGAGGAAAAACTGTTTGCAAGGCATTATAGGTATAGATGAGCGAGCATACTCGCTAAGGGCAATTACTCGAGCAAGCATTGCCCTTAGCGAGTACCTGTGTGCTCGGAAGAAAAGATTCATCTGCCGGCGCGGGGGAGCCGTGAGTTGCGGGAGTGAGCAGGGAGGAGCGGTGGGGAGAGGGGGAGAGAGGGATCTCCCTTCCGTTCCCCCCTGCTCTCCCCCGCCGATCCCCGCCCTCCGCCGGCACCCGAATCTTTTCTTCCGAGCAGGCAGGTACTCGCTAAGGGCAATGCTCGCTCAAGTAATTGACCTTAGCGAGTATGCTCGCTCATCTCTAATTATAGGCTATCCTGAGCTCATGTGGTCCTTCCTTCTTCTACAGATGCCATTTTAGTGGGCTTGACCATAACAAACTTCTTGAAGTTTTGGTGAAACGAACTTTTAGCAAAGTCTGACCTGAAACAGGGTTGCACTGTTTTGGTTTGCTCAACACTAGTCACTGAGCGGAGCGCAGTCTATCTGAACTGTGCGGATTGTAACAGGTTGTAGCATCAGAAAAATGAGAATCCATCATTTGTTAGGAAAGGCAGGCGGTATTGATCCCGGGCTGACAGGTCAGCATCTCTTCTACCTTCTCTTTGTTTTTTGATTATCGATCACTTTTCCTCCCGCTTCCCTCTGGATTGCAAAGTCACTTTCCTGTCATAGATTCTAAACCTGAAATAAATGACGAGCCATAACCAGATTACAAGTAATGATCGTCTGCAGCTCGTCGTCTCCGTGGTATTCCTATTATCTTACCTTGTGCTCTCCGGTATTTTAGCAGAGGACGGGTTATGATGATCTATAAGGGCTCATTCACACCGGCGTATGCAATTGTGGTCTGTGAAATACGCACCATTTTCACTGCATGTGTGATTTTGATGCATATTCACTTTTTATGTGCATGTTGTATTAACATTCACAGTTTTTCAAATGCAAAAAAAAAAAACGCAAAAAGACTCAATTGATGCCACTTCTTTTTCCCACTCTCTCCTGGTAACATGCGTAAAAAACGTAACATCCATAGTCACTGCTATTGTTTTTTACTTTCACATAGACTTTTTTAACCTACCATAGACTTCTATTGCAGCTTTCTGCGTAAAACACTCATGAGAAAGAACTCATTGAAATCATTAGGTTGGCTCCATCACGTTTTGCAGTCGTGAGTGTCACGCATTTAATGTGGTCACCCAGAGGGTCCTCCAGGGCAGTCCGAAGGTTAAAGGGGTTGTCTCACGCTGAAACGGGGTTTTTTTTTTAATTCAATAGGCCCCCCGTTCGGCGCGAGACAAACCCAAGGGATGGGTTAAAAAAAAAAAAAGTTTATTACTTACCCGAATCCCCGTGCTGCGGCGACTTCTTTCTTCCTTTACCAAGATGGCCGCCGGGATCTTCACCCACGATGCACCGCGGGTCTTCTCCCATGGTGCACCGTGGGCTCTGTGCGGTCCATTGCCGATTCCAGCCTCCTGATTGGCTGGAATCGGCACACGTGACGGGGCGGAGCTATGAGGACCAGCTCTCCGGCACGAGCAGCCCCATTCACCAGGGAGAAGACCGGACTGCGCAAGCGCGTCTAAAAACGCCAGAAGACAGCGAATTTAGACGGATCCATGGCGACGGGGACGCTAGCAACGGAGCAGGTAAGTGAATAACTTCTGTATGGCTCATAATTAATGCACGATGTATATTACAAAGTGCATTAATATGGGCATACAGAAGTGCTGAACCCCACTTGATTTCACGAGACAACCCCTTTAATAGGTCCTATGGACCTCGCTATGAGCCCTTATGGGGACATGGGAGGCACCCTTTAGGAGGAAAACCCTATTCCCCCTGGGGTTAAATAAAATCTGTCTAGCAACAGTGCCCCTGGTGATTGGTTGCCTCTAGCTAATTTTTGGATTGGTCAGACTCACTTTATGTTAGACTCACTTCATGAAACTAGCCATGCGACTCAGAGTGAGAACTGTAAGAGCTCCTATAATTGAAAGAGAGGGAGGAGGAGGGAGCCGAGCGCATGCAGTACGCAGAGGAAGGGAAGAGAGGAGTTGGTGGAGAGAAGAGATCAGAGAAGGAAGTGCTGCGGAGAGCAAAAGCTAAGGCCTGGCTTAGGAAAGACCACGAAGCGGCAGAGGAGTCTATTTCAACCCTGCCAGGAGACAGCTGAGCAGGGAAGCTGGAAAGATACCCGACACCGCAATTATGAGTTTAAGTGCAGGAATCCCCGCATAGTCAGGAGTTAGCTTGCCCTAGAGAGCCTGCACCATACTTTCCATCTAGCACAGAAGTTGAGCACCCAAAGTTAGCCCATTCCTAACAGTGCTAGTTTCAGCTGGGGGAATAACACCAGAGTCCAGCCAGTGTGCCACTCAGCCTTCCAACAGAACCTTGGTGCAGAGTGTTAAGGCAGCAGAAATGCAGTCCTAAACTCTCGCTCGCGAACTGAAGGTTGTGAGTTCAATCCCTGCATGGTTCAGGTAGCTGGCTCAAGGTTAACTCAGCCTTTCATCCTTCTGAGGTTGGTAAAATGAGTAGCCAGCTTGGTTGGGGGTAATAAATTACCTAAAAACACTGCGGAAAAAGTTGGCGCTATACAAATAACAAGATTTATTTTATTTTTTATTTTATTTGATTGCTGAGAAGCTAATGGTAATCTTCCATTGTCATATGCAAATATATTGTTGATACTACTGGCTGCTTTACCAAGCATTGTGTGAATTGTACTTGTCTTGCAAATGTAAGTCAACTGTGTGCCTTCGGTTTACTTTACTACTATCCAACTTGTCTTCTCATTCCACTAAGGGAATACATTACATTAGGGCACTGGTGTCACGACAAACTAACACCAATTCATTTAGCCAGAAATCCCTTTACAATCCGACCTGCAGCTCGAGCCATCCTTCTAGGCTGAGTAGCCACCACCGTGACCAGGCGAGAGTTGCCGCCACCCACTTGAGTTACTACCGGTCAATTCCTGTTCACTGCATAAAAACATGTGCAAATATGTTTAGTCAGTAAAAACTATGGACTAGAAAACTACACCTGTGTGAATGGGCCCTCACACACAACCAAGACTTGGTTGCAGTAATGGCAATCATACAGAAGTTGGGATCTGGACCCCTGTAATGAAAACCGTAACTGGACTGTCGAGTATCATGTTTCGCAGAATTTTTGGCAGACAGGTGGTTGCCTCCTGACCACATATATTTCACTAGATACGCAGTGATAGCAGAGCAGGGAATGCATAATTAGGTAGCTTTGCTATTCAGAAGTCTGGGAAAGCTGAGTGCCAATCTCATAATGGTTGCCTTATTTATTTCTGAAATCTTGAAGAGGACAAATCAAAAGCTCATGATTTTTTATCTTAGATAGGGGGTTGGTATGTATCCAAGTGAAGCTTGACTTACACCTGAGGACTGAAGTTTGGGGCCACTTATCTATAGTTTCCCCTCCCACAATGCGCTGTGGCACTGACTGTAGCTAAATAGAGATGACTTATGTGGGACAGTCCTTCTCTCTGGAGCTCCTGGTATCAGGACTCTTTATCCTCTGGAGTAGTGTAGCCGTATTCCCTGCTCTAATCATGAGGTCTTCTTCACGCAGTGTTGGCATAGGCTTTCTTTCATGGTGCCGTGCGCCTTCCTCACCTTGATTTTTCTCTGCCTTAAGAGATGTTGCATACTACACTCCATGGCCCACTACACCCGCAGGTAGCCTTCACTTTCTGTAACCGGGGTGCAGACTAAATAATCCATGCCCCATCACTCTGCTCTTTTAGATAATGCTGCAATGGCTGTTTTAAAACCTTGACCCTAAAAGGCGATATCCTCCAGCAGCAGGGTTTATATGGAGCAGATCCAGGAGCTGAGCCTGCTATATACACAGAGGGTATGGGCTGTCTTTGAGAGCTGACAACCGCCAGCAACAGCCGAAATCAATGTTCACGCTGATTGCAGCTGTTAACCCTTTAACTGCCACTGTCAAAAAACAGTCAGCAGTAAATAAATGGCCCGATTGGAGATTGCTAGGGGCTGTTTAGTTGCCATGGTAGCGCAATGCCTTCTTGAGGTCCCCAGTGCTGCCAAGTATTTCTGCATATTAAGATAGGCCTGTTGCATGTCCTATTGCAATGCCAGCAGAACTACTATATACGGCAATATTGTAGTATTGCAGTATATGGTATAAGCAATCAGACAATCACAAGTTCAAGTTCGCTATGGGGACTAAAAAAAATTAAAATAAGTGAGAAAAGTTTTTTCCCTACTATTGAAAAAGTAAAGGATACTAAGGCCTCATGTCCACAGGCACGCATGGATTCTGAGTGCAGAATCCCACAGCGGATTCCTGCAGTGCCCGCATCCATAAGGCAAAAAATACATTTTACTCATCTGTCCAGACGTGGCACAGATCTCCTCCATCGCGGCCGGAACTTCTTTTTTCTGCACGGCGGATGAGCTTGGCATGCCAGGCACATGCGCCGTGCCTTTTTTCAAATCTCCTGCTTTCCCGTGGGTCTGTGGCACTTCCGCAGTGTCAGTTGCGGGTGTGCCGCGGACCGGATGGCTTTCATTGTCTTCAATGGAAGCCGTTCCTGTGGGATCCTCAGAAAAATTGAGCATACTGCGTTTTTTCTCCCGCGTACCAGCCACACGTGGGGAAAATAATGACATTCGCAGGTATTTAAATATAAGCCCTCCCCAAAAAATAAGCCTTGGCTACACTAGGTTAAAAATAAAAGCAATAGTCACTTTTCTGCTGGCGTCTGTGTCCCTTGTGCTTGTCTCCGGTGCTGTGGGGGGCTGCAGTCCTCAGTGCTGACAGGATACTCTGATTGGCCTGCGCTCGATCCAATCACAGCGCTTACCAGAGACAGGGTATTCAAAGCCCTGTCACCAGAAAAGAATCCTGCCAGCACTGAGAACTGCAGCAGCATGGGGACCAGTGTGAGGGACACAGACGCTGGTGACTAGGCCATTATTACTTTTTTTACCTTATAGTTTATACTCACATAGCCGCCATCTGTGTCCCTCGCACTGGTCCCCACGCTGCTGCAGCTCTCAGCGATGACAGATTTCTTTTCTCCTGGTAACTGGGCTTTGACTACCCCACGTCCGGTAAGTGCTGCCGTTCGATGAACCAATCACAGTGCTTACCGAAGGCGGGGTATTCAAAGCCCCGTTACCAAAAGAAGAGAATCCTGTCAGCGCTGATGACTGGAGCAGCACGAGGACCAGCGCGAGAGACACAGACCCCGATGGCTGAGTAAGTATAAGTCAGCCCCGGAAAATAAGACACTGTGCCTCTTTTGAGGTAAAAAATTAATATAAGACAGTACCTTATTTTCAGGGAAACATGGTATTGCACTCAGGGCTGGATCACACTCATAAATAATACAGTGCTCAAGGAATACTGCCATATAGTGCTTAGATTATAATGCCATATAGAACCCATCTGATATCACTACACAGTAACTGTGATATACGAGATCTGACAGGACACCAGGATTTCTTTAGGATGTGATCTAAGATTTATTTTAGTGTCGACACGACTCAGAGGGAAGTATACAGCAAATTCCAAAGTGTACAGTGACAAACAAAATAATTACACAAGGCTATATACCAGGAAGGTAGCTTATTAGGTGTTAATTCTCTATTGGCTTGAACTATCTCTACATCAGATAAAGAAGCCAGTAAGTGAAGAATCTTCTACTTTCACTTTAGACAGCTTTGCTCAGTTTGATTTTCTTGTCTTTGGGTCTTAGGGACCTTTTATTGTTTGTTGAGGTCACAGTGTCAGATAAGGGTACCATTATGGACTTCTTTAGGGATACTTAGGGACAGTGGTGTCTGGTGTTAAAGTCATTGTCAGAGATAGATTAAGGGGAAACATGCCGGGAGAGCGGTTTCAACGTGACTGCATCGTCCCAACACTGAAGTCTGAAGGAAGTTCTGTTATGGTGTGGGGTGTTTCTGCTGGGAAGGACTAGGGCCATTGGTTATAGGGAAGTCCACCATCAACGCCAATGGGTATAGAGACACTCCGGACAATGTGGCATCACCTACCCTGTGGCAATACTTGGGTACAGCTCCATGTCTCTACCAACATGACCTAGCACCATGTCATACAGCACGTAGTGTAGAGGAGCAGAACGTCTGCAAACTTCAGCCGAAAGTCCGGATCTCAATCCCATCGAGCATCTTTGGGACAAACCCAACTCATCTCCCGCATGATTATCCTAAGCTCTCCTCCAGAAATGAAGGTAAATCTCTCCACACACATATGGGAATTTGGTGGGAAGCAGCCTAGGAGCGTTACCGTAGTCACTAAGGCCAAAGGTGGTCCAACGCCAGATCGAAAAATGTGAATAAAATCCAATTTAATCACCTTTTTTATGCGTCCTAACGCTTTTCTCAATATAGTGTATTAGAGACAGAGATCCTGCGTGTGTGTGTGTGTATATATATATATATATATATATATATATATTACACACATCACACTCTGGTTCCTATACCGTATTATGAGATTATTCATCGTTTCTCTTCCAACATTCAATCTGAAAGGTCTTGTTCATTTTCTATAGAGACGTAGAATTTATTCCAAGCCCGGGGATCAATTCATGTTTAACAACTGGAAAGATATCTCTTTCTGGCATGAGGATGAGCGGAGTAGTGAGAGCCTCCCATTATCCACCGCCTCCTCTTCATTGGCTGCCTCCCAGTGTCTGATGCGGAACTGGCTTTTACACTAATCTCCGATGTCCAATCTCATTATTCTCCCGCCGGTGTACAATGGGTCCGCACCATCCGAACACACTGGCAGAACGCTCAGTAATTTCAATTGTTGGGTGGTGGGGTGCACTTACTTACAGCAGACACATTAACCTTCCTAGACCCAGATAAATAGATATCATTAGCAGCTGTAACATGCACTCTGTGTTTGCTGAGCGTTCGAGGGCATCGGCAAACATTAACTCATAGATCTGCAAGTGTTTATATGCAATTTGCAAGGACACTTTGCTGATGAAGGAGCAGATCAAAGCCTCGCACACGGAACGTGCGCTGCGAGCCCACAACTCTCTGCATCGCCGTTGGATGGCCATAAAAGCATCTCAGCGCTGCCACGCTTCACAATCACAATGGAAATAACTCATCGGGTTTATACTCAGTAGATCCATTCTAGTGAATGCAGCCGGTGAAACAGCTATAGGGCTGCAGCAGCTTCTCGTGCCCAATGACCCCCGTCACAAACAAGGACGGCAGTGCTGCATAGTGTCTGTGGAGGGGAGGTGGCGGGATTGTCAACTGGAGGATGATAATAGGCTGATGGTGCAGTAGTTTGTATACAGGTGCCACATGACTGAATATTGCTTGATTTGGGTGGACAAACTGTACATGAATATGAGCGGGTGTTCACAAATCACACCGGTATACAACGCCTAGAAAACCCCTCCATAAATACACTGCATTATGTGGCCCATACAGTACTTACATAAGGGCTTAATTAGAATATTAGAGCTGGTCTAAAATCCAATATCCCTGCCACCACTAGAGGGGGCTAAATGTATACAGATTTATACAGCCACATCTAAGAAAAGTTCATTATGTACAGATTTATACAGCCACCACTGGGGGAAGCTCTCTGCAAACATATATATATACAGTAATCACTGGGGAAACTTCACTACATACAGGTATTTACAGCCAACCCTAGGGGAACTCACTGCAATTATATATATATATATATATATATATATATATATATATATATATATATATATATATATATATATATATACTGCCACTATTAGGAAAGGCAAACAGCCACCACAATGGGGAGCTCACTGCATGCAGGATGTATTACTGCATTCAATGGGAGCTATAATATATGAAGCTCCCCCTGGTGGTGCTAGGGAGCTTAGTGCCAGATAACAAGTTCACACTATGCTGCACTTTCAGCTCCTCCTGCAGTTTCCCCTTGCACAGTGGTGATTGCACGGGGTTATTATAAGGTTTTCTGTTTTGCAAATAAATGGGATGAAAAAATACGTAAAAGCAAAATAAACAATTATTTTCATCTCGCGCTCTCACTGTACGGCAGCGACGAGCGGAATCACTTAGTGTAATTAAGGGTAACTGACAAATGATTTTGGACAATAAGAAGTAATTTGTCTATGCAGATGAGCTGATTACACAGATCAATATTTCACATCCCCAAATGAAAGACAAAGCGAAATTGTTTTTTTTCAGAAATTTTGCTAATTATAGCTAATGACCCAGATGAGATATGCAGATGAGCGCCGCGGATCGCAGAAGACGCCGCTACAAATAAATTGTCTTGTGGAAGGAAAACCTCTACTCAAACAGGACGCTGCAGTTCTAGATTTGACCTCGGGAAATGCTTCATGGTATATGAGGGGGATCTGTGACTGGGGGCCTCCAGCCGTAAAGCTACAACTCCCAGCATGTCCTGATAGACATAGAACTGGACATACAGCCACAGGTATATACAGACTAGATGGAAAAGACTGCAGTGCATGAATTATAATCCATCCAAGACCTTTCCTGCTGGCACCTGCCTATTGTGTCCAATGGGAAATCCAATCCTGATCATTATAACAATTAAATAGTGTTACCTTACAGACAAATTCCTGGGCTCTGGTGCAAAATCTTTACTGGGATCACCTCTAATACTGCAGTATTGGGGAGCCGTCGGCACAGATTTCATAGGAGACAATCATCCATATGTGAGTGATGACGATATACAGGGAGCTCCCTCTTGTGGTAGCTGTATAAATCTTTATACCTAGTGGTAGCTTTATATGTATCTGTATACAGTAGCTGCCCCTAGTGATTTTTGTATATATCTGTATACAGTAAGCACCCCCCCTAGTGGTGACTGTATACATCTGTATATAGTAAGTTCCCCCTAGTGATAGTTTTATATATATATATATATATATATATATATATATATATATAAAACTATTTGTATACAGTAGACTCTCTTTAGTGGTGGTTGTATATATCTGTGTAAACTGAGTTCACAGTAGTGGTGGTTGTATATAACTATCTGTATACAGTGAGCTCCCTCTAGTGGTGGCTGTATATATCTGTCTGTAGTGACATACCACATCTTTCACTTTACTTCAGCAGTGTAATGAAATGAAAGATGTGCTGTGATTGGTTGCTGTGGGCAATAAAGACAGATTTTGTTTTAGACAGCTTTCATTAGAGTTAGGTGCCTTTTCCATGGCCCTTCCAATAAATGCTGTGATGATGACAAGTGAGTGTGAGGTATGTCATGTAGCACATAATGCAAACACATGAGGGCAGAGTTGTTTTAATAAAAAAAACACAGCACATCAGGTTAAGGCCGGCTGCATACAAACGTAATTTGTTGCGTACTGCTCACATGTGACAGTTGTGTTCTTGCTGCATGTCACCGATTGCCATGCCATATCTTGGCGTGTATGTACGCGTAATACATACCAAGATAGAACATTACGCAATCTTTATCGCATGCATATTTTGCACCGTGTATGTGATCGGCAGCCTATGGTAGATTGGTACAGTGTATTCTGTGCACATAACTCACGTGTGGCATGTGCTATAATAACATGATTGTATGAAGAGCCCTAAGATATATATTGGAATTTGCAAGCCGCACGAAAATTGACATGCGGCGCGGAATTCAATTCCGCAGCATGTCAATTCTTTTCTCGTTTCCACAGCGGCCCCTCTCTTCTCTATCTGGAGAGAGAGCCGCGGCGGAATGCTGACGGCGAAACAACTCCAAAACCTGCAGCTAAAGGCCGCGGGTTTTGAAGGTGTGCTTATCCCGCAGAAATCTCGCAGTTTTTCAGTGCGCCCATTCCGCGACAATTCCGTTGAAATATCAATATATATTATTATATAAAAGTGGAAAAACCTAAAAAAATCTAATAATGGTATTGGCATAATCATACCGACCCGCAGAAAAACTTTATCACATCTTGCATGATTAATGTTGTAGTAAAAAACAACGGCAGAATTGATGTTTTTTTTCTCCCTGCTCTTCAAACAAAATTAATCAAAGTTATGCAGTACAAGTACCCCAAAAATAGTGCCAGTAAAAACTACAGCTCGCTACGCAAAAAAACAAGCACTCATACGGCCATGTCGGCTGAAAAATAAAAAGTTCCGGCTTTTGAAAAGTGGAGATGAAAATCCCCCAAAAATGGTTGCAGGCTTTGGTCTAAAAAAAAGACTGCGTCAATAAGGGGTTAAGGAAGTGGTTCCACAGATAAGAAAGCAATAAACAAATCTGTAGCAGAATAGATACAAAGTGAAACATAATATCCACCTGCACTCTTTGGGATGTGCTGAATGGACATTTGTTATATCTGCTTCTATATAAAATATCCAAAGACGTCCGCAGCGTGGGGCCCTATTGTATCCGAAAAAACAAACCATCGCCCTTCTGCTGCAGATTAATCGTGTTTGCTTTTGGAAAGAGAAAACGGTAAACTAACGTCGCAGCGCCCAACCACCCCTTCCCCCCTCGTAATTAATCAGGTGTCCAAGGAGCCCGGCTGCTTAATAGATGTTTGGAGGCAAATCTCAGCTTCAGCGGGAGGTTGGAAGGGAAGAACTTTGTTGACAGGTCTTTTAATAAAACCGCTCTACTTGAATTCAGAAGAATGGAATAGATTATCCTTGTATTATATTGGATGAAGCTACAAGAACTCCATCTGTATCTGCCGGCTCTTGGCAGAGATGTAACACCATATATCCTAATTATATAGGAGAGCGCGGTGGGAAGAGACCATTGGATTCTGGAATAGGGGGGTGTTTGTAGATGTATAAAATGGAACTCCAGTGTGTACACCAGGGATATCCAACCCACGGACGGCCACAAGATCGTAGACTTACTTAAAGCAATATGCAACTGGGCCCAAAGAGTAGGCTGAGTCTACAGATGGCGAGGCCACAGGCGGTACCTGGCAGCGGAAGGCTGAGAGATTGCGTTGACAGACAGGCTCATACAGATGACGAGGCAGTGAGCGGCACTTGCAGCTTTGTGCCTGACTCAGTCACTCCAGGTCCAGAGGGTGGTCTGCAGTGGCGATTCTCCTTGTCCACCCAAGACCTGACCGCTGCTATCCGGTATCAAGACGAGGATGAAAGACGGTGGTCTCATCATGGCCAGTTGACACTGTGTGTTCCTCCTCTGATGTCAGAAATGGGCCCAGGGACGCGAACTGCATGGGAGCCCGAACTGGTTTCTGTGTCTAGGCTTGCATGCAGAAGCAGGCACGCACTCCAGCCTGGAGTCCTAGTGGCCCGACAGCGGGGGTTATTTGTAGGATGATGGGGGTTGTTTGGAGGACTGTCGAGAACGATGGGGGTTGTGCGCAGGACAATGGAAGTTGTGTGGATGACGATGGGAGTTGTGTGAAGGATGATAAGGGTGAGTGAAGGACTATGGTAGTTGTGTGGAGGATGATGAGGGTTGTTTGGAGGACTGTGGATGACAATGGGGTTCTATGAAGGACGATGGGGGTTGTGAAATAGAGAGAGGAGCTAGAGACAGAAAAAATGAGAGGAAGAGAGAAGTATAGACAGAGGAGAGAGAGAAGGAGAAAGATAATGGGGGGGGGAGACAGAAGGAAAGAGAGAGAGAGAGGAGAGAAAGAGAGAGCAGAAGAAAGGAAGAGAGAGAAAGAAATAAGGAGAAAGAGAACGTAAGAAAAAGAGACCGAGAAGGAGAGTTAGAAAGAGAAGGAGAGAAAAAAAAAGACAGAGGAGGGGAGGAAGAAAGAGAGAGGAGAGAGCGGGAAGGGGAGAGAGGAAAGAGGGAGAGGGAGAAGAAGAGAGAGAATGAGCGATAGATAAAGGAAGAGAGAGGGGAAATAGGAGAGAAAGAGAGGCGAGAGATAGGGAAGGAGAGCTAAAAAGGGAGAGAGGGAGGGATAGAGGATACAGTGAGAGAAGGTGAGAGAGGAAAGAGAAAGAACTAGAGGGAAAGAAAGAGAGAGAGGGAAGGACAGCTAAAAAGAAATGGAGAGAAAGATGAAGAGAGAAAAGGAGAGAGGATATAAGAGAGGAGGAGCGATAGATGAAGGGTGAGAGAGGGGAAGTAGAGAGAAGGGGAGAAAGAGAGGAGGGAGAGACAGGGAAGGAGAGCTAGAAAAAGAGAAGAAGAGATAGAGGACACAAAGAGAAAGAGAAGGGGAGAGAGAATGAGAGGAAGAGTGAGAAGGAGAGAGAGAAAGATGGAGAAGGAGAAGAAGAGAGAGGAGAGGGAGAAAGAGGAGAGAATGAGAGACAGGAAGAGAAAAGAGAAAGAGAGAGCTAGAAGGAGAGAGAGAGAGAGAGAGAGAGAAGGTGAGAGGAGAGAGATAAAAAGAGCGAAGGTGAGAGAAGGAAAAAGAGAAAGGAAGATAAGAGACAGAGAAAGAAGGAGATGGAGAAGGGGGAGAAAGAGAGAAGGAGAGCAAGAGAGACAAGAGGAGAGAGGACAGTAAGAGGAAAACAGAAGGAAAGAGAGAGAGAGAGGAGGGAATAAAGCGAGAGAAAGAGAGAGAGAAGGGGAAGAAGAGAGGGCAGGAGAGGAGAGAGGATTTTTTTGTTTTTATATGGGCACTACAAGTTGAAAAAGTTTTGATGAGGTGTGCCGCGAGCATAAAAAGGTTGGGAGACACTGCCCTATGCATATTCTCCCCATGCATAACCCATTGGCATAACTATAGGGGGTGCAGGGCATGCGGTTGCACCCGGGCCCGGGACCCATAAGGCCTCTTCTCTCCACATAGGGAGCCCAGTACTATTACACTATTACACACTTTGCATGGGAGCCCAGAAGCTTCAAGTTACGCCTCTGGTATAACAGTATCTTTCGTAATTACAAACCTGGTGTGAACATTCCTTAGCATTATTGTAGCGAAGAACTGAGCTACAGTATCAAACACAGGCTGTGTTTTTGGATGAAAGCAACCATGTTTCTGAAAAGATAGACAACCCCTTCATGGACGGTGGAGGAAGAAGCTTCATCTGTCTGCAGAGGATTAGGTAGCATTGTACTCTGTTGAGCTATGGAGGGACGTCCGGTGATACTGGGCCTCAATTACCGAAAACAGCAACAACCAAGAAGCCTTTGGTGAAGACGTTCGCATTGAGATCCCCAGTGACTGTGACTCCTGATCTGCTTTCTGGTCCTGCTAGACAGCCGCAGACGTGGACCTATCAGAAATCAAATATTATCCGCTGTCTCCCGGATAGACCTTCCACTGCTAGAATGTGGAGCCGCCAGACGCGCATTTCTACTCTGCTTTTACATTGTAACTAAGTCCCAGATGTAAATGTATCAATCACTGAGACGTCTAGCGCAGAACCTCTGCAAGCGCCGTAATCGTTCCTCTTCCATTAGCCAATTTCTAAGTGTAATATATATTTTACGTTCCATTAGTAGTTTTTGGAATGTGTTGAGCGATTCCTCTAATTCATTATCCCTTGTACTTAAACTTGATGATCCCTCAAATTTCTTAAGATGCTTTAGCGCTGCCTGTAATTCGCTGTTCGCCTGCACTAATTTTACTATATAATCGCCTGTAACCAAATGCATTAACCTCTGGGAACAATCATTTGTGGGGTCGCCTTCTGCGGCGGAAGAGACTCGGAATTCATTATTTGATTCTTTTTGTCACTTTTATTTGCCAATTTACAAGAGTCGAAACTTAATAAAGTCGGTGAAGATTTCAGGTCTAACAATCGTCTTTCGCTCTTACTGAAAAATGCGGAACAGTTACGTGTTCCTTCTATAGGGGATTATAATGATTGGCGTGGCTTATTAATCAGGGACAAATGTACAGAATTGTAGAGCAGCAGTTTCTGGTGACAATCAGACAATGCGGGATCCATTATGGTTCTATAGCACCTGAACTAATGAGATGATTATAGCGACCAGCAATGAACTTCTTATAGAGCCGGAGCAACAAGGACGTGGAAAGCCAGGAAGATTAAAGAGTTGTTATATGGTTCAATCTGCTCAGTCGTCATCATAAGGTGAATGTTGCTGGAGTTATTTCTCTATTATGAGACTTTTGAGGCTTTGTTCACTTCTGCATAGTGTTATGGCTTTCAGTATGAACAGAAGCCACAATGCTATGCAAAATCTCAATGACATATAATGGGGTTCATTGTTGGTTCTGTTGTGCGTGTTCCAATACATTGAATGTCCCTTTATTAGAGCTGCAGACCATTTATTAGAACCCCCAGCCCTTTATTAGGGCCCTTGATCACTTATTAAAGCCCCTGGCCCTTTTGTAGAGCTCCCGCCCCTTTTACGGTTGGCACTTCCCTGTGAGAAAATTATGACCGTGACCCCGGAGTGCAAGATCTCCATGGATCAGTTTAACTGTGAATCTACATTAGAAAGGAAAATCCAGCTATCTGAGTAACTTCCAATGAAGCCTGGTCACCGATGTAGGCTAGCCGGGGTCAGGATTTCACTGCCAACCATGTGGGGTTTTCTTGTGTAACAGTATGTAGACTATAGGTGCGATTGAGGAAAAGCATCCAGAGAAAAGGGATCTAGAGACAAATTGTCACTAATAGGGGTCAGAGGAAGTGAAAAGTCTCGCAGCACAGTGCGAGAAAAACGCTGGTAAATCGCTGGAACATCGCCAGTCTTCTCAATGAGGCCAGCGGCAGCAGCACTGGCCCCATTGAAAAGATATGGAGAATGCCGCGGACTTCTGCCACAGCTGTGGCAGGAGTTTTCTTTATCCCTGCGGGGACCGCGGGGATGAAGGAATCCTCTGCCACAGCTGTGACAGCTGTCACAGCTGTGGCAGAAGTGCAGAATGATATCCCATTGCTTTCAATGGGATCGGCGCTGCTGCCGGTCCATTGAAAGCAGTGGTTTGTAGCAAACCCTGCAGTATGATTTTCGGGGAAGGGCTTGAAATGTAAGCCCTTCCCTGAAAATCATCAATAAGTGGTAAAAAAATAATTTAAAAAATTACTCACCTCTCCGCCGCTCAGGCGCATCCTCCGGCTGGCTCCCCGACATTGCTGTCCAGCACTTTTAGCAGCCGGGGATTTAAATTCCCCCCCCCTCCTGAAAGGGCTGTGCTGATTGGCTGAGAGCTCAGCCAATAGCAGCTAGTGCTTAGCTATTGGCTGAGCGCTCAGCCAATTACAAATTGTGTTTAGCTATTCATTCATCTTAGCACTTTTCACTTACTCTTGCAGCGCAGTGGAGAAAAACACGCCAGTGGGTGTCCACCCCTATAGTGATTTTTGATGTTGCCTATCAAGCATCTATGTATAGCTGCCTTGGGAGCCTTCAGTAGGCTCCAGGCTGCTATGCTTGCCCATCGGCACCCCCTGATCACTTTGGCGATGCAGCATAAGAAAGTGGTTCTCGCACTCTCACTGACTGTTTGGACTTGTGATCAGCTTTGACCATGGCAACTAAACAGTTAACTACGCAAACTCTGATTATTGTTAGTGGCTGTTAGAAACAGCTGATAGCTGCTGGGTATAGGGCAGATTTGGATCTTGAGCCCACTCCATACACAGTTCAGGACCGCAGGACGGTTATATGTATTGAGTAGTCCTGAGATGGTTAATTATAATTGATTTGTTTGAATCTAAGAATAAAACAATATATAAAGCAATACAAATCCTAATCAGGGGCTTCACTGCTGAAAGGTAAGGAGCGAGACAGAGTAATCAGATACAGGAGGAGGAGGCGGCAGTGGGCCCAGAACAAGAGACTCTGCAATAAACTGTGTGCAACCTGAGCTTCCCTCGAAATCCAAATGGCTCCAGAGTGGCCGCTACATAAAACACTTAGCACTAGTTTGTAAAAGTTGAGTCTCCTTGTTTCCGTGTGCAGCAATGGATGTATTATGAGTGTTCAACTAAACGACACCATCCGGGGGGAAAACATCCGATACTTTCTGCAGCAATTCCCCATGGCACATAGATTCCACTAGGTGATGAAATTGTTCTGCAGGAATATCGGCCCTTGCGGACAGGAAGCGTCTGGTAGTTGCTGCAGATTAGATAAAGGTGCTGACATGTTCTGACCAGCTGACAGGAAGGGGTCATCGATTCATGCTGCTTGCACCAAACTCTGATCTCCCATCAGCATGGGGAAACAGAAATCTGAATCCATCTGACCAAGTGATGTTTTTCCGCTGCTCAGTGATACAAGTTCTGCGCTCTTCTGCCCACTGGGGTCTCTCCTTTCTATTTCTCTTAGACACAATGGTGCTGGAACTGGTCTTCTACTGTTATAGCCCATCTGTGCTAAGGAACGGTAAGTTGTGCATTTGGACACGTCAGTTGGAGCATCACCGTTGTATTCGCTTCTCTTGACTGTGCAGCACCTGTTAGTCAGAAGCATTCCTGACATCCTCTTCTGACCCCTTTCGGTGAAGAGTCGTTTCCATCCACAGGCAGGCACTAGTCGGTGTGAGAACTGCAGGACTTTAAACATCGATTGTGACATCGAAAATAAATGAAAAACAACGACCAAAAATACTTAAACATGTTTCATATAAAACGTGATGTATAAAAGAGGCCATTTGATGATGAAACCTTCTCTTTAAGAATCAGTCAACCATTAATGTATTTCAGCACTTCTATAGAGAGACACAATGGGGGACATTTACTAATAGGTTACACCAGTATTCTGGAGTGGAAGAGTCACACAGCTTGGACAAAAATTTAGCAGGCTTTTTACCTCCTGAGCCGGCCACACCATTTTTTCAAAAAAGTGGGCTGGGCTTGTCAGGAGGGGATGTGACCATCCCGGATCGACAGATTTATGTTTAATTTGCACCACAAACTGGTGTAAATTATGGCCGAAATCTATGCCTGGTCGGGACCAGGCATACCTGTCTTTAAAGGTACACGGAGGTGCCGGGGATGCGCTGAATACATGAAGTGGCATGTATTCAGCGGGCTGTGCGCTGGGGCAAATTATACTAAACCCGGTGCAGGAAATGGCTGGCTTAATAAATTTCCCCTATAATATTGTCATTAAAGTAACTCATCGACAGAGCTTATACATGGATTATTATCACCCAGTGGGATCATAGCTGGGGGTACTAGT
This sequence comes from Eleutherodactylus coqui, assembly GCF_035609145.1. Taxonomy (NCBI): domain Eukaryota; kingdom Metazoa; phylum Chordata; class Amphibia; order Anura; family Eleutherodactylidae; genus Eleutherodactylus; species Eleutherodactylus coqui. The sequence continues at coordinate 220,916,207 of NC_089839.1, forward strand.
GGGGCATTCACATCAGTTGCTGGGTGCCGGGCAGGGGGGAGACACCATCAAGCTATTTTACTTTGGCTACGGTATTTAGACTCATGACTTGAACAGCAATTTTACATCTGAGCAAGAATCACAAGTAATATTTATTTCCATCTGTTGATACTTAGTGGGGCTCATTTGGCCCTAAAGACAGACACCAGATACTCCCTGTTGTATACTTTCTACTAACATCTGATAAACTTCAGTCAGCATTTCCCTCCACTCATTCCACAAACGTCTGGCGAGTACTCTCAAGGAAGATGGATGCTATTCATGTTTCTGGAATGGATATCCCAGCTCATATCAGAGATGTTCAGTTGGGTTCAGGTTGGGACTCTGTGCAGCCCTGTTCAATCGTGGAACATCCATATCTTCGAACCAATATAAAACAGCATTGGATGTGAGAAGGAGCCTTATTTTGTTGAAAGTATTGCTGCCCATTCCCAGAGCATTGGTACATTATTATCAGCACATTATTGTCTAGAATGTCAGGGTACACCTCTGTGGTCATGATTCTTGTCACTACAACCAACGCCATATAAAGCTTTCCCAGACCATAACGGATCCTCTGCTGCACTTAACTGTTAGCACAGCACACTCAGGTTAAAGGCATTCCTTATCATCCTCCACACCCAGGTACATCCATCTGAGGTAAAGCTGAAGAAGTGTGATTTGTCACTTCATAGAACATTCTTCCATAGCTCAACTGGGCATTAGTGTATCTTGATGCCACCGGGAAGCTAGGGGTTTGACAGGGCTTAGATGCAGGCACACCCCTGTCACACCCCTAGCTCCTGATTGTCGAGTTGTCAAAGGTACGAGCAACACAGTGTTTAGTGATTTATAGTGATCACTAGGGATTATTGGCGGAGAACAGGCTGCTTATTGATGTGACGGGAGGTTAATCTGAGTCGGCCACACCGGCACTGTTCACCGGTTATATGTGTGGACCAACAGCTCTTCGCTTTCCCCTTGGTGTCCGCTACAAGGTAGCAGAGCCGATAATGTTAACACTACAGCCGGCGGGGACAGTTACAGGGGCCCCGGGAAGGGGAGGCCACAGTCCGCGCAGCGCTGATGCCGCGAGGCTGCTGCCGCCGCCGGGGACAGTGACAGCGGGAAGAGTGACATAAGAAGCTGCCAGGGACACTTTTGCCGGAGCAGCGCTGCCCACAGTAACTGTAGCGCTGCTACCGGTAGCCCGCTGCGGTAAACGCCGCCAAGTAGAGTGCCGCCGGGAAGACTCACAACAAGAAACCACCGCCGGTGCGGCACTGCCCACTGTCAGTCTAGCGCTGCTGCCAGGAGGCCGCAAGCGCAGCTTGGTACAGTGCCGCCAGGAAGAGTCACAGGAAGAAGCCGCTGGCGGGGACGCTGCTGTGTGGAGGCCGCTGCCGCCTTAATGAGTTCCAGGACCTGCTGTATGTCTAATAACAGCCTATCACAAACAGGGGGCATCAACCCCCTGCCATGCACTTTGTATCTTGACGCCACCAGAAGTGTCCAATGACTACACTCCTTGCACCATTGCAGACGGTCCGATGCATTGCACTTTGTGATGGACGGCTTGTGTGCGGCAGACTAACCTATATATCCAATAGGGTGCAGTTCCCATCATAAACTATGGCTGACACCTCCAAGGATCTGTGTCTTGTGTAGCATGGTTTATGATATGTGACATCCTAATAAGACACTGATAGGGGTGGGTGGGGGCAAATACTTTTAGTAGGATAGTGTAAGTTCTGTAGGAAGATCCCTTTAAAAGGTTTTCAGTATCTTATATAATTTCTACATAGTGAACCTTACTCTGCTCTTCGCATAAGAAAGTATGGTGTATGCTGCTGCTGCAGAGTCATGAGCGAGGATTAACCCTAACCTATCCTGTCATCCAGAGAAGGCCCATGAAGGGGTAGTGGATCAATGAGAATCCTGTATACAATAAAGAAGAGTGATTAAATGTTCAGGATTCTTTAAACACTTAAGACCAACTAGCTGATCTCCATTCACTCAGCTGACAAGTCTAATGGGCACGTACTAAAACTTAGGATGAGACGTTGATCAATCACAAGAAAACATCTGAGACCTTAATGAGAGACTTGGAGTCATCTTTAATTGTCTTCTTATCTGCCCAATTCAATGTGATCAATACAGAACATGTTCTTCTTCCACTGATCATAAATCTCATGTCGCAGCTCTCCTCAGGCAGCAATAGGAAACGGTCTCTAAAGTCCATCATCTTAGGAGAGCCTATGGGAGCACTCTTCATATAAAGGTCTTATAGATGTCACTGAGTAGTGTTGAGCAAACTGAACCAGTTTTGGTTCAAACGGTCGGGCCCTCTGGCAGATGTGGAGCCAGGAAACCGGTAACCAGCGAAGAATGCAGGTCTGGATCTGCGGGTGCTGTTAGTGACAGGCCATACTTAAAGGGGTTGTCCCGCGCCGAAACGGGTTTTTTTTCAACAGCCCCCCCGTTCGGCGCGAGACAACCCCGATGCAGGGGTTAAACAAGAACACCGGACAGCGCTTACCTGAATCCCCGCCCTCCGGTGACTTCTTACTTACCTGCTGAAGATGGCCGCCGGGATCTTCTCCCTCGGTGGACCGCAGGGCTTCTGTGCGGTCCATTGCCGATTCCAGCCTCCTGATTGGTTGGAATCGGCACGTGACGGGGCGGAGCTACAAGGAGTCGCTCTCCGGCACGAGCGGCCCCATTCAGAAAAGAAGAAGACCCGGACTGCGCAAGCGCGTCTAATCTGGCGATTAGACGCTGAAAATTAGACGGCACCATGGAGACGAGGACGCCAGCAACGGAGCAGGTAAGTGAATAACTTCTAATAACTTCTGTATGGCTCATAATTAATGCACAATGTACATTACAAAGTGCATTAATATGGCCATACAGAAGTGTATAGACCCACTTGCTTTCGTGGGACCACCCCTTTAACATAATAGGCCCTATCACAGGAGCGCATCAAGATAGATAGCAGCTTGCTGTAAATAACCTGCTGGAGGTCTGATATTGTGCCTCTTAACTCTAATAGACAGTACAACAAGCAAATGAAGCAGTCTCTGGATCTGCTTTATACAGCCGATTATTTGGGAGGTGCCTTTTTGTGATAAACAAACAATCTGTTGCAAATATAACTGCAGATGGACCTCCGATTCACGAAGCATTACTTGGCAGCAATCGATAGGTCGATCGACAGTAACAGTTCTTTGTAAGACAAGCAAACAGTGCATGGTGTATGAGGCTTACAGCAACTAGAGTCCATTTCTCTTACTTCTGGCGGCGATGGGGCATGAAGTGACAGAAGACAACAAGCTCCTTAAGCAATACAGTCCTCATCTGTTTGGGGGTTCCCCACTAGGCAGCTACTCCTTCTACAGAGCTCACAGGCCGGATACTGTCTCTTGTATGTAGGCTGTGCCAGAGAGCTTGGTACAGAACCCAGCTGGCCGCCATTCCTTCCTTTCTCTTCAGCATGCAAGTCACCGACTGTCTGGCTCCTACAGTTACTGCCCAAGCATACCAAGCCCATGCACCTCTCTATCATACCAAGTCCTCCAGACATCCTACCTAATCTCTCCAGCCAATGGGAAGTAGTACCCAACGCTCTATAGAGAAAACACAAAATACAGTAATGTATGACAGTCAGTAGAGGTCACCCTTATACCATTCAAGGAGACACCATCTGAGCCCCTTACAGCTGCTTAAAGTTTGGTTTGGCACAGACCTGAACTGAGCTTTTAGCAAAGTTCTACCTGAAACAGGGCTCTACTGGTTCTGTTCACTCAATACTAGTCCTGAACACTTGTGTATAACACTGCCTAAGAGCTATAAAAGCCCGCTATAATGCTATCAGAGTGTTATACAGGGCTTTTATGGCTCTTAGTGTTATACACCAGTTTTATCAATTTTGGTGACTTTCCAGTTCAGTTCAAACTAATTCAGACCAAACCAAGCTTTTTGCAAAGGTTTGGCCAACTGGCCGGACAGAACTTTTTAAAAGTTCACTTATCACTATCGCTGAGTATCAGATTTGATATCAAATCTTCCAAATATTTTAATCTCCCATTTAAAATGCACGTCGTTCCTGATTGTCAGAGTTTAGATGCCATTTCATAGTGTCGTTACTGACACAATGGAGCACAGTGTCACCCATGGTAACCTACTCTTAGTAAGGTGAAGTCATCCACACCGATATTGTAAATGTAAAGGCAGCAGAGCAGGAATAGAGTAATGGGCTGGGTATGGTGTAGTAATGGCACACTGAGTGGGTGGGGTTATATGAAGATGACTAATGATATCACATTAAGTGGATAGGCATAGCTAGTTCGGGCTGATGGTATCATACTGCTGTTATCTGAGAGGACTAGAGATGCCACACTAAATAGGCAGGTGTATCTAGTGTGATATCATCATCCCACACTGAATTGGTGTGGTTCTTTGAGTATACAATTGATGTCATACTATGTGGGTAGGAGTATCTGAAAAGAGCTGGTGACATCACATTGAGTGGTCGGGGTTATTTGTGGAGGACCATGTTGTGACAGTAAGCAGGTGGGAGTACCTGGAAAGCATTACTATCTTGGGGGGGGGGGACAAGTGTTGTCACACTGAGTGAGTAGGAGTATCTTGGGATGACTAGTGATGTCATACTAAGTGGTTGGGAGAATCTGGAGAGCACTGGTGATGTCACACTGAGTAGATAGTTTTATCATAGATGACTAGTGATGTCACATTTAGGGCTCTTTCCCACGAGCGTATATCGGCCCACCGTTTTTACGGCCGGCTTATATACACGGTGATCTGATGCATTGGATCTCAATGCATCAGATCATATAGCCATATTCCTGAGATGTAACAGTGCCTGGCCTGCCAATATAGCCTGCCTGCCTGCCTGCCAAAAGTTAGTCCTGGAACTATCCTTTAGGCCGGAATACGTTGGCTGCTGCATGGGCTCCTATGGGGGCCCATGGCAGCGGACGCAGGTGGGAGGGAGTTTAGCAGCGTCCCTCCCTCTGTTCTTCCCCCCCCCCCCCCCCCCGTGCAGGCTCACCTCTCCTCGCCGCTCGTTCTTTGCAATGGGAGGGGCGGGATGGGGGTGGAGCTAAGCCCCACCCCCGCCTCGCCCCCTCCCACTGCAAAGAACGAGCGGGAAGGAGAGGAGAGGTGAGCCTGCGATTGGGAGGTAGGAAAAAGCGGCGACGGCATGGAAATCTCGGCATATATGCGCCGGTGCCATCTGAACGGGTGCACAAACATTTGATTTGAGCGCCGGTTCACCAGTTTTACCTCTCCTAACGTAGCATATATCGTCAGGCCGTGAAAACGGCGGACAATATACGCTCATGGGAAATAAGCCTTAGTAGGAGGGAGTATCTAGGGAGAACTGATGACATTACACTGAGTGGTGAGGATTATTTGGGGATGACGTGTTGTAACAGTAAGTGGCTGGGAGTATTTCAAGAGAAGTAGTGATGTCATACTAAGTGGGTGGGAGTATCTGGAAATCACTAGTGATGTCACACTAAGTTTCTGGGGCTCAGAGTATCTAGAGAACACTAGTAATGTTAAACTGAATGGATGGAAGTATCTACAAAGAACTAGTGATGTAACACTGCATGGGCAAGGTTATTTGGAGATGACCATGTCCTGATACACAGTGGTTGGGAGTATCTGGAGAGCACTGGTAATGTCACACTAAGTGGGAGTATCTTGGAAGGACTGGTGATGTCACACTGAGCAGTTAGGAATATCTTTGGATGACTGGTGGTTACACTAAGTAGGCAGGTGTATCTTGAGATGAATGGTGATATCACACTAAGTGGTTAGGAGTATTTTGGGATGACTAATGATGTCACACTAGGTGGGTAGGAGTATTTTGGGAGGATTGGTGATGTCACACTAAGTGGTTAGGAGTATTTTTGTATGACTGGTGATGTCACACTAAGTGGGTGCGAGTAACTTGGGAGTATTAGCAATGTCACACTGAGTGGTTAGGAGCAATTTGGGGGGACTGGTGATGTCACTGCTCATCTGAAATTCTTTTTCTGCTGTTATGGTGTCACGTGTTTTTACAGGTAATTAGTGCACTAATCATCACTTTTGTGTTAATTGTCAGCGTCCTGTGACTGAGCAGTGATGATTGCACTAATGTGCTCGGTAAATGATGGACTGTGATGTTACTAATAAGGCTGATCATATAATTACTGCTTTTTGTGATTTTGTCTCTGTCGCACTCCGTAAATAGCGTCTCAATCGCTCACTCCATTATGCTTAATTAGAGAAGGAAGCAATATCTACAGAGTAAAATAAGCGCTCAAAGGTGGTTTGTCACTCCTGAAATAAATAATAATGCGGTACTATGGGAGGGGACGAGATGTCACAGCGTAGGAGACATGTGCCATCCGTGGTGTAGAGAGGCTATCAGCTAGCGGTCGCTATAATTTGTCACCGGCTCCATATAGGAGCGCAGGATCTATATTTAGTGGTCAGAGCCTTTCTGTAGCGGCAAATGGTTCTTGCGGCCGGCGGCACACGTGCAGTGCCAGGGTTGGAGTCAGATCTTTGGAGAACTGGGCACCCGAGAAATCTGACAGATAAACAATGCCGCCAGTTTCCAAGCAACGGAAAATAGAGAGTCAAGACGGGAAAAGGGAGCGTGCGGCTCCTAATCACTGAATGAGGCCAAGAGTAACACAAAAGCACAGCCAAATCATATACTTCATGTAGAACACATGGTCGACTTAGATACAGTAGCTCAGCAGAATGTATCCCACACAATAGGATTGGATACAGCAGCTCAGCAGACAGTATCACACATGAGAAGTTTAGATATACAGATTAACAGATTGTATCAGACATAATAGAATTAGAAACAGTGGCTCAGCAGGCACTATCACACATGATAGGATTAGATACAGTGGCTCACAAGACTGTATCACATCTGAAAATCTTAGCTACATTGAATCAGCAAACAGTATCACTTCTAACAGTTTAGAGATCACGGTTCAGGAGATGGTGTCATCCATGACGGACTTACATACAACAGTTTAAGGCCTCCTTCTCACAAGCGACACGGCATTGCCCGGAGAAAATCGCAGCGATATCACATTGCTGCACCGTGCGATATCGCTGCGTCTTCTCGCGGCAATACCGCGATTTTGTAGCGCTACAAAGTCACATGTGACGCTACAAAGTTGCGCGACTCTGTAGCATCACTTGCGAGGATTTTCGGGGGCAGGGAAGGGGCTTGAAATATAAGCCCTACCTCGAAAATAAGCTGTAACTGAAGAAAAAAAAAGTATACATCACCTCTCCTGTGCTGTCTGGGGCGCCGCAGCAGCTTCTCCCAAGGTCCCGGCACAGATCATCCTCTTCATCTTCTGGCCGGGGATTAAACAATCCCTGGCTGCTGGAAGCGCTGGCTGTGATTGGCTGACGCTTAACCAATCACAGCCAGTGCTCGATGAATGGCTGTGATTGGTTCAATCACTGCCATTCATCGAGCACTGACTGTGATTGGCTAAGCGTCAGCCAATCACAGCCAGCGCTTCCGGGAGGTGGGGATTTTTCAATCCCCGGTCAGAAAATGAAGAAAAGAAGCAGTGCCAGGACCCGGGAAGAAGCTGCGGTGGTGGCAGAGAGTGCTTCTAAGGTGATGTATGTGTATTTTTTTATTTTTGTCCTGCAGCTAGGGCTGAGTTTAGGCTTTGACAGTAGGATTTCCTACTGTCAAAGTTGCATCGCACCGCACGAAAATCGTGTTTTCATGCGTTGCGATGCAACAGGGAGGAAGGCTCCATAGGAACACATGGCATACAAAACCTTGCGTGTCACGGCATATCACCGGACCCATGAGGTTATTGTGTCTGGTTGTTGCATGCTACAAAACATTGCATATGTGAAGGAACTCATAGGAAAGCATGGGCTTCTCATACATGCGATTTGTAGCATTGTAGTAACGCTACAAAATTGTGTGACTTTGTGTTCCATGTGAAGGAGGCCTAATAGACGACATTACACAAAATAGAAGTAGATACAGTGACAGTATCACACATGACAGGCTTAGATACACAGCTCTACATTGTAATGGCTATTTAAGTTTTCTTGAAATTTTCATAAAATATTTGCACCCAATGATCAGCGGATGTTCTCTGTAGTAAGATCTGCATGTGGATGCCGCGGGACAGATAAGACGACTTTAAGAAAACCACAACAACTTTTTAAAACTAATTCCTCAGCAGTAAAGTGCGTCCGTGTATCCGGCGTTATACTTCACATCTATTCACAGCTTCTCGAGTGCATCAAGTGACTCATTTAATTGAGTCTCCCTCGTACTTCACAATTCTAAAGATGTTCTAACCGTGCTGCGTCGGCTTGTGTACACTCATATCCTTATATAATTATCTGCCGCCAATTGCATTAACCTTTGGGAAGAATCCTTTGGTATTTTCAGACACATCTCAGCATCTTGATCAGCAAAAGATGGGAGTGAAGATTAGAGATTGTCTCCCAGATGAAGAGATGAAGAGCCGAATTGCTACTGATGGAGGATCCCGAAGAAAGAGACGTCACATTGTCTTTTAACTAATGAAATACTTCTGTATAGGGAAGAGATAAGAGACTGGAATCTCACATAATACACCAATATCAGCTCCTATCAATCACTGATACCCAAGTTATATCAACATGGTCTATATCATCATATACAGTACATCCATAACTTTATACAAGCTGTACATATGTAGTTATGCACAGGAGATATCTACGTTATAGCTGCATGGTTCGTATCACTATATACAGGATGTAAAACTTATACCAGCTGGATATATATAATTATATATAGGAGATACACAGATTATACCAACATGCTCTATATCACTATATACAGGATGTGTAACGTATATCAGCTGCACATATCAAAGTGCTAACGGCCACTTGTCCGTGAGTGTGTATGTGAGTACTTCACATGATCTGCCCCTGATCACATGACAGTGACGTCATTGCAGATTCTAAAGCATATATAAAACACAGAGCCTGACAGTAGCCGAGTGCCCACAGGACCTGTGATGATTTTCATGTGATTAGTCACTTGGTCTCTGAGCTCCGACCCTGATCACTTGACGGTGATGTCATCATAGATCCTTCACATTATTAAAAGCCTGCAGAGCCGGACGGCAGCCGTGTGTTGACAGGACCTGTGATGACGCCACTGTCATGTGATCAGTCACATGGTCTCTGCGCTCCATCCCTGATTACATGATGATGAAGTCATCACAGGTCCTAAACCAGCAGAGCCTGATGACATTATGGTATGTCATTACAGGTCCTTTATGCTTGCGCACTGAATGAGGGATTATTCAAACCCCTGTGGCCCCAGTTGCTATGGTTGCAGCAGTACTCAGTCTAGCAGCTTGTAGCTAGTTGTGAGACATCTGGACACCTGTGTGGAGACTCCAATAAATGACATGACACAAATGTCCACATACATAGCTGGCAGTGTATACTGACCAACAACAATAAAGCATAGTCCTTCACTGCTATCTTCACATCTCCTGAACGTGCTATCATGTCATCCCAAGTGCTAATGCCGCCAACACCAGCCTTCATCTAATTGTCAACCGTTGTCCAGTGTTGGAACCAACCGTCACTGTCATGCAAACATGTCACCGCAGAAGGTTCAACTCTGCCATGAGGCTAATGCAGGTAACATGACGCAGCAACAAGCCACGATTTCACCCCAGTCACCAGCTGAAGTTTGTACATCAGGTGCAGTTGATATGCAAAAGCTACAAGAGAACATGTCTCCTCATTAAGCTGCTGAAGTTCTTAAATCTTTTTTTCTCAATGTTCTGGAAAATTGTAAACAATGCCAATAGCTTACTATTTGCACAAAAATGTTTGTACCAACTCCAATTACTTAAGTGGCGGTTATTCACACGAGCATATATCGGTTGCTATTTTCACAGTCAGATGATATACGCTACGATCTGATGTAAAAGTGCCCAGCCGGTCAATATAGCGCCAAGCGTTTCTATGTCAGGCCCAAATGATAGTCCTGGAACTATCTTTTGGGCCGGAATTCATCGGCCGCTGCATGGGCTCATATGGGAGCCAATGACAGCGGACGAAGAAGGGAGGTAGTTTAGCAGCGTGACTGCTAAACTCCCTCCCTCTTCTCTCCTCCCCTCCGGCTGATTGCAATGGGAGGGGCGGGATGGGGCTGAACTATGCACCACCCTATCCCGCCTTCTCCCATTGCTGGCTGCGGACAAGGGGCGGGAGTTTAGGAGAGCGGAGGTGAGCCGGTGAGGGGGAGGGAAGAAGAAGGGGCAACGACATGGCAGCCTTAGCGCACATGCGTCGGGGCCAATGCCATCTGAACAGGCCCACAAACATTAGATTTGTGCGCCCATTCACAAGTTTTTACGCCTCACATCGTAGCATATATCAGCCGGGCCGTAAAAACAGCGGCCGATATACGCTCGTGTGAAAGAGGCCTAACATATATTATTATATACAGGAGATACCCAGGTTATACCAGCATCGTCCATAACACTATATACAGGAGATGTATAAATTATACCAGCTGCACATATATAATTATATACAGGAGATGCTCAGGTTATACCAGCTGTACATATAGAAGATACTGAGATATACCGACTGTACTTACAGAAGATACCCAGGTTATATCGGCTCGGTCAATGTAGTGTAAATAAATTCTGTTTTGTCAGATTTCTGGGTTTATGTGACTCAGATGTGGATACAATTGTTGTCTCCTGAATAGTTTATGATTTTGAGCTGGTGCAATATTGTCAGTGCAGACTAATAAATGATATCTGCAGTAGCAGCACAAGGCATAAACATCTTAATATGTAAGAGTGTAATTTTCAGCAGCATTCATCACTCATTAATGTCGGCCGCACATTCTCTGGCTTCGCGAAACATAAGGGTCCTGAGTTATTTATGGGAGTGAAATCCATGATTTGTCCACATAGTGAGGAGATTCGGTCTATGCCAAGTCTGCTTAAAAGCTGCTGTTAATTAGCAGCCCACAAAACACGTTTAATGAAGAGCCGCCATTTAGTGCCTAGTTGTTTGTGAATTAGTAATTGATGTACACAGCGCCTTCCTTCAATGCTACACTCGGGGCACCGTGCTCTCTTATCTAATTGGTTGGGGCTTCTAACAGAAGAATAATGTCAACTACAATGTTTGACTCTTTAACCAGCACTTGTTCAGTATTAATGGTGGCACGCGGTAGAGAGGTCAATATAGTGCTGTAGAATATATACTGTTATAACATCAACTAGTTATTAGTATTATTTAAAGCACCAGTGTTTCTGCTAGCATATCGCGCCACTTACTAATATAATATATAGTGAAAGGGATTAGAGTTGGTCAAAACATATGTCTGCTGTCCGGCTCTGCTGGTTTTTAATAACGTGAAGAACCTGTGATGACGTCACTATCATGGGATCAGGGGCGGAGCTCAGAGACTATGTGACTGATCACATAACAGTGACATCATCACAGGTCCTGTGAGCACACGGCTGCTGCCAGGCTCTATGTTTGATATATGCTTTAGGACCTGTGATGATGTCACCATCATGTGATCAGGGGCGGAGCATGTGAAGCACTCATACACACACTCACGGACAAGCAGAGGTAGTCCTTTCTCAGCCTATCAGAACTGCTGGCAAGTGGATGGGGAAGGACTTTAGCAACGCAAGCTGCTGCTGAACTCCCTCCCCTTTCACTTTTTTAATGGTTCTCATAGGTTCCCATAGGAGTCTGTGGGAACGGCCAGCGTATTCCTGCAAAACATAGGTCAAGACCGATCGTTTCAGTCTGGGCATAAAAACGTCCCTCTGGAATACACACCATATGTGCTATCTTTTCCAGTTGGATGATTTTACGCATTGGAAAATTGCCCTTCTGAACAAATGCATTAAAATCTAATGCATCAGATGTTCCTGATTTTTGGCCAGCATTTTTTTGCAGAACAGTTGCCACAATAAAACGCTTGTGTGAATCCAGCCTGACTGTCCCATCCAGAAGGAATTCATGGAATTTCAAAAAATTCTCACTGAGAGCCACATTAACCTTATGGTTGCCATTTATAAGGGCTCAATTACAAGTGTATTTGTCCTCCATATTACACATGTAATACAGAGAGTTTGAACAACATTGATTAGCATTGGGGAATTTAGACATATGTATTTTACGCATGTCTAAAAAAAATCGCAACATGTCCTATTTTAGTCCGTATTACAGACCAAAATTGCCCATTAAAGTCAATTGGATTACGTAAATACGTAGTGAAAACATATGATACATGGTTATTCATTGAATATTTAAACACAAAGGCAAGAGAAATCTATAGAACCTTCTTGTATTTTTTTTTTTTGCACATGTGAAAAACGCAGTGCATACACACGCAAAAAAAGCCTGCAAAAAGGTCAAACTATGCAATAAATATGCACATTTCTATTTTGTGAAAATGCATATTTCATGGACAGAAACTACATACGCCATGTGGATGAGCTCTAAATGTAACTACTCCCTAACATGGCTCTGGCGCACTCTGCACTTTCTCCCCTTCCTTAGTACTGAGCTTCCTACCTTTGTGGGTGGGCTAGGGTGCCCAGGTAGGGCTGGCAGAGCTGTGCCACCACTTGTGAGTTGTTGAACAGAGCGTTGTAGAGGTGCGCTAAAGCTCAGAATACAAGATGGCACCCCCCCTGCCAAGCGCAGACTGCATCCTCCAGAGAGTCCATCCTTCTGCATCCAGACCTCGATGAGGGACTCAACATATAGGTGTCAGTAAAAAGTGTGCCCACCATGAGCCCCGATACAGCTGTCAGTAAGAAGTGTGCCCACCATGAGCCCTGGTACAGGTGTCACTAAGAAGTGTGCCCACCATGAGCCCCGGGACAGGTGTCAGTAAGAAGTGTGCCCACCATGAGCCCAGGTATGAGTGTCAGTAAGAAGTGTGTCCACCATGAGCTCAAATACAGGTGTCAGTAAGAAGTGTGTCTGCTGTGAGCCCTGATACAGGTGTCAGTAAGAAGTGTGCTCACCATGAGCCCAGGTACAGATATCAGTAAAAAGTGTGCCTACCATGAGCCCTGATACAGGTGTGAGTAAGAATTGTGCCCCCCATAAGCCGCAGTACGGATGTCAGTAAGAAGTTTTCCCACCATGAGCCTCAGTATAGGTTTCAGTAAGAAGTGTGCCCACCATGCACACCTATACATTCTTGGATCCTTGCAGGCATTGAATCAATAAGTGTTCAGATATCTTGTTGGGGTCTCTCAATGCCTTCATGACTTATGCAGTCAGTTGTGCAGTTTGTGGTGGGTGGCCATATATTGTGTCTGCCTATGGCGTCTCAGACATACTTTATTGGGGATAAATTTGTTGACTATGCAGGCAAATCCATGGTAATTACATCTTGCTTGGTGTGTCTTGGCTGCAGTATGTGCATGGGCATTCTCCTGTTGGGAGATACCATGTTGGATGGCGGCTATGAAGGATTTAACAACAGGGTGTCCACATACTGGTGGGCAGTCATTGTGCCTTCAACAACCACTAACTTCACCCTGCTGTCATCCCTGGTTGTCCCCCCAAACCATGAGTCCAGAGTTTGGCCCTGTGTGGCACTCTGAAATCACAGCAGGGTCGCTCTTCCTCCCAAACGCTGATGGATACATTGACAATTATCACTTTGCCATAGACAGAATCTGGACTTGTCACTAAACACAACTGTTCTCCACTTATGTGTCCAGTTGTGTCTGGCAGCAGACCGGGTTAATCGTTGCTGGCAGTGAAATTGGTTTAACGGAACACACTGCATGGTGGTCCGAGAATGCAACAGAGCATCAAGCAATCCATTTACAACTATTCGTAGGGTAACTCTGACTCCAAACACTGCGCGGATCTGTGCTGCAGTCGCCCATCTATCAGCAACTGCCATCCGCACAATTTGGTGGTCTTTAGTGGCGTTGCCCTTCTGCGTGGCCTGTGCCAGGTCTGTGAGTGCTGGAGCCTTCCTGTGTCCACTGACTGCTCTCTGTACGGACATCGCACTATGGCCAGTCCTGCAGGAGATTTCACCATATGATGCCCCCATTTCCAACATGCCAATTATCCAAACTCTCTAAAAGTCAGACGTTTGGGTATACAGAGTTCAGGCTCTACGATTTGGAGTACCCGCTCCTTACACAACACATTTAACGACTTACAGACTAAAACAGTGGAGCATTCTGCATAATAAAGGGACCCGTAATTTGCCTACTAATACATGTATGTCATCCTTCATATGGAGAGACTTTCATCCAAATTTCTGCAGCTCTGTCTGGGAGGAACACTTTCAGTTTCCACCATTGTACATTATATTACTTACCCTGTATGGCTCTTGAGTTTCATCCTATATTATCCTCCAGAGCTGCACTCACTATTCTGCTGGTGCAGTCACTGTGCACATACATTACTTATCCTGTACTGCTCCTGAGTTCCATCCTGTATTATACTCCAGAGCTGCACTCACTATTCTGCTGGTGGAGTCACTATGTACATACATTACTTATCCTGTACTGATCCTGAGTTACATCCTGTATTATACTCCAGAGCTGCACTCACTATTCTGCTGGTGGAGTCACTGTGTACATACATTACTTATCCTGTACTGATCCTGAGGTACATCTTGTATTATACTCCAGAGTTGCACTCACTATTCTGCCAGTGGAGTCACCGAGTACATACATTACTTATCCTGTACTGATCCTGAGGTACATCTTGTATTATACTCCAGAGCTGCACTCACTATTCTGCTGGTGGAGTCACTATGTACATACATTACTTATCCTGTACTGATCCTGATCTTGGAATGGCTGAACAGAAGCCTCATACAGGAGGAGGATTCTGCTCGAACCCAAAAGATTAAAAAAAATATAAAGATACAAAGTAGGCCAGCTTCACACGGCGAGAAAATGCACAAGATTTGTGCGTTGCGAGACAGTCACGGTGGAGGTTTCCTGCTTTCCCGAAGTGCTACGAGGCTGTTTTGACATGAAAATGCTTTACTTCCGCGAGGAACTCACATGGTGGGCAGAGCGATATGGTGGCGGGATTCACAGCTCCATATCGCGCTCGCCAGTGCGAAGTTGGCTTTAGTCAGTAAAAGTTACAGGTGACATTTTATGTATCTAAATGCTTCTGCATTATCAAGGGTTAATCTTGTTACAGAGGCGGGCGCCTCTCGTTTTGTATTCTTTTTGGCAAAAACATGTCTTGCTGTAAAAATAACCAGCTTTTCATGTCTCTTTGCTACCCGATCCCACACAGGAACGTTACAAGCCCCGATGACGCCGATTAAAAATTCTAAAATGTTCACATTGTGTTTCTATAAATGTGAAGTGAAATGTCTTCTGCGCGGAGAAGGCGCGTTCTCTGAATATTTACATATATTAGCGTGAGTGGGAGATGCCACTATGTGGTGCCAAGTGGGGAAGAAATATCATCCAGAGATGACTGGACACTTGCCTGGCATCAGCCGCCATCAAATTTGAGTGAAGTGTTTTTGAAATGCGGAGTCCTGTTTTCGCTGTAATGAGAACCAACGCCAAACATACTGTATTAGTTAATCAATCACTACAGTATGTACTGTGGCTTCATGCGTTCAGGGACATCAATAAGATTCACTTCAAGGTTATGACTAGTGAAGAATGAACTTTTGAAAAGTTTGGCTCAGCTGGTTTGCCAGCAAAGAGCAAGACAGTTCCACTTTGGGACCCTGTGTCTTGCTTTCCCCAGGGTCCCAGGCAGGACAGCCATTTGTCCCACTTTCGGGACGTCTGTCCCACTTTTGTCCCACGCGGGATCACCATACTGTGATTACCAGTCAGGCTGCTGCAGCTTCCCGGCTGGTGATCACTCAGCGGCACTGAAGGCGGATGCACATACTGACAGCAGTGTGTGCATCCGGGATCTTCCTCCCCTAACCTCACCTTCTTGGGTCTGCAAGAGGAGAAGAGAGGGGAGGAGGCGATGCTGTGGGCACACACACTGCCACCCACAGCAGCGTTGAAAGGACGAGGAGGAGGAATCAAGTATCTCAGTCTTAGGGGGGATACTGTCGTGGGTCACTATTAGTAATAGTGTCCCCTATATCAACCCCAGTAGTAATAGTATTACTACCAGAGTTACTGTGGGGGTCACCATTACTATTGAGGCCGATATGAGGGACACCATTACTGTGGGGGACACTATTACTCTTGAGGACACTCTGCACATGACACAATACCTCAAGCTGACTTTGGGTATGTTTAGATGTGGAGAAAATGCTGGGAATGTCTGCAACAGAAATTTCCGCTGCAAATTCTGCAATATTTCCGCATCCAAAAACCATTTTGACTGGAAATCATCTGCGTATCCGCAGCTGATTTTATACTGTGTGTCTGCCTCTGATTGGCTGAGCGCAGGAACCAATCAAAACTATTTAATCCCTGTCCTCTTAACTACATAGGGAAGACTACACAGGAATATAAAAGACGCCCCCTGGCCCATATAGGGATGTATCCTGGCTCATTGAATGGCTGTATTTGGTCCATGTGCTCAGCCAATCAGAGGCAGCACTTCCAGGAGGCGGGGATTTTTCAATCCCTGGCCAGAAGAAATGAAGAACAGTGCCAGAGAGAACAAGCGCCAGAGCAGGACAGCGCTTTTAGGTCATGTATTTTTTTTATTATTTTTTCATGCAGCTAGGGCTTCTTTTCGAGGTATGGCTTATATTTTAAGCCCTACTCCCGAAAATACCTGCAGGGGTTGCCTTCATTTAATTACTTTCAATGGGGTGGCAGCAGCGCCTGTCCTAGTGAAAGTTATAGGAGAAGATTACAGCTGCGGCAGGGAATTCTTTCATCCCCACGGGGAGTCCCCTCATCCCTGAACACTGTGATTGAGCCGTCAAAGTGTTCAGTGATGAGGGGACCTTCATGGAGCAGCTGCGCTACTCCAAGCACAGCTGCTCCAGCAAACAGGCAAAGCTTTATGCGCTGCGCGTATGAAGCTTTGCCCATTCACACATTTTCAGCTTATACGAGCAGCACGTTTTTTTCGTGCAAAAAACACGCTTGTCTGACCTCAGCCCTTTATTGGAGTCACCAGCCCTTTTTAAAAGTCCCAGGCTCTTCACTTGAGACCCCTTTATTAGATCCCACAACCCTTTATTAGAGTCCCCTTCCCTTTATTAGAGCCACCCTGTCCTTTTTTTATAGCCCCCACCCCTTTATTAGAACACCCGACCCTTTATAAAAGGGCTGTGAGTCCTAATAAAGGGCTGAGGTCTCTGATAAAGGGACCATTTAATTTAGTGCAACATGCACAACACGGTCAACAATTGGGCCCAGACAGTATATGCATACCTGCTATATATTCTGCATCACATCAGTGTTGTAATATGCTACATTGTATCTGTTTCAGCTTAGCAATGTGAATATTACAGCCACTTTGCATCTTTCCATCTCGGCATGTTCACTTGTTTGTAGGTTCGCGGCGGTATAAAGCGTCGCCCGGCACAGTCTGACTGCAGGTGTTTTACAAAGAGCCGTGAAGGTGATTTCAAAAAGTTTGGCCAACTGAGAGTAACGCCATCTCTCCGCAACCCAAGAACAAAGCAGAATTAATGTCCTGATGTTCCTCCTCCATAGACGAAGCTTCTGCCTTTCTCCTGCTGCTTTTATTACAAAGTGATTTGAGGAAGGGAATAATCCTCTGATTCAGGCGATAGATAGGTTTCCTCTCTCTGGGATCTAATTGCACACATTAGCTGCTGATGAGTGATTGAAGATAATACAGAGAGCCCATCCTGCTCCGAGGCCGGATTGATTCTGCAAGATCGGCTTATTTTAATCCAAACGTATCCCACAGACAAACTTATTTGTGGAGACGCTGGGCATTGTGTTCTCCGCTACTCACCCCTATCTATTTTGTCGGGTTGCAGAACATTTATATTGAAGGTAAATAATAAAAAAAATTACAGAAAAATAACAATAAAGGTATAAAAATATAATAAAGAAAGGCTAATAATAGGATCAGCGTATCATTGTGCTGCCTTTCCAGCATTTAATCCTGTCTGTTTAATGTTATTGCCTTCGAGCTGCCAATAAAATTACTCTGGTCATTAGGTATCAGAAGCACAAGGAGAATCAAGGACGAATAGTTGCCGGGGAACAAGAGCGGTGTAGAAAATGTAATTGTAGCGACAAATCAGTCACTAATAGGGAATGCATTGTTATGTTCAAAGGACAAGTTTATAATGATACATTTGAGATGCAAAGAGGCACCAACATGTTTATATTTCACAACTACTGGCAGAATAGTAAGTGCCAATCTGGAGTATAATACTGGATGTAACAGTTAAGGTTGTATGTCTGGGACCTGTGGTTCTACAGGTTTCCTTGTGCACACCTTCACAGGTAGGAGTTAACTGAGCTGGCTGGGTGTGGTATTCTCCACCAGCCAAACCCCCTTGTGGGCGGTAGATAAATACCAGCAAATTCTTGTGAGAGATTCTTGCTCATTTTAGTTTTTTTTTTTTTCTTCTATAGTATTCTTACTAACAAATTATACCTCTCCAGGCAAGATAGAAGGACCCCTGTCCGTTATTAATCAAAGAAAGTGGGGAACCCCTGCCTAAAAGCAGGGTAATCGTCCTGATAAGGTCGTCCCCACTGTTTTCATCTGGGACCTGGCTATCCCTGATTAGGAACCTGGAGAAGTGCACAAAACACATGTAGGATGCAACACTAGACTGTTCACAGACACTAAACACAGAATAGGACTGCATATAAAGCATGTCTAGCCACTTGCACAGACATAACACACGTCGCTGTTTACACACCAACATACGGAGTAACACAAACCACATAGAACAGGACCACACATAGAGCACATGTCTGGCCACTTGCACAGACATACCACACATGTCACTGTTTACACGTACGTACCAGGTTGTGCATACAACATATAACAGGAACCCTACCCAGAGCTCACTTGTATACAGATGGTAAACTATAGCCAGTCCAAGTGTTCTCACACCTGGGGAATAGAAAGTCAGCCACCAGGCTGAACATACAGGGAGCAGTGTCAGGCATCACCCATCTGACACACACATAGGACATCAGACGTCTGGAGACCACACCTGTCAAAGGGAAGTGAAGAGGGGGTCGGCATATGATACAGACAAGGACTACAGATGTCCAGACCGTCTTCAGGGGAGGAGAGAGGGACAGAACAGACAAGCATGCACACAGCAGCTCTGAGTGGGATTAACAGTGATACATAAAGCATAAAAGTGACCAGCAATCTTTCACAAGAGTTTGCTGCCGTAGACGAGAGGGATTGGCTGGTGGAGAATACCACACCCAGCCAGCTCAATTAACCACTACTTGTGAAAGTGTGCACAAGGAAACATGAAGAACCACAGGTCCCAGGGCCACAACCTTAACAGTAACTTAGGATCAGCACAAGATAAGTAATGTATGTACACAGTGACTCCACCAGCAGAATAGTGAGTGCAGCTCTGGAGTATAATACTTGATGTAACTCAGGATCAGGAAGGATAAGTACAGTATGTACACAGTGACTCCACCAGCAGAATAGTGAGTGCAGCTCTGGAGTATAATGCAGGATGTAACTCCAGATCAGTACAGGATAAGTAATGCACGTACACAGTGACTGCACAAGCAGAATAGTGAGTGCAGCTCTGGAGTATACTACTTGATGTGACTCAGGATCAGTACAGGATAAGTAATGTATGTACATAGTGTTTTCATCAGCAGAATAGTGAGTGCAGCTCTAGAGTATAATACAGGATGTAACTCAGGCTCAGTACAGGATATGTAATGTATGTATACAGTGACTCCACCAGTAGAATAGTGAGTGCAGCTCTGGAGTATAAGACTTGATGTGACTCAGGATCAGTACAAGATAAGTAATGTGTGTACACAGTGACGTCATCAGCAGAATAATGACTGCAGCTCTGAAGTATAATACAGGATGCTTACTGGAGAACTATTATAAAGTTAATAAGGCAGATGGAATAATACCACCACTGTACCACCTATTGGAAGGCAGCATTCCTTCAAGCCAAAGTTAGGCTTTCTATACAAGCCTTGTAACAATGACTGGGAATTAAAAGCAAAGCCAGCCTCCATGTCCTGACAGTTGTTTCAGGGTATTTGCCCTTCATCAGTGTATAGTAGAAGTCTGGCTTTGCTAGTGAGAAACCTGGGGTTGGGGTCAGAAACGCCATCTTTTCTCCTTAGGGAGAGCAGCTTATTTGCATATTACCCAGAGGAGCATGAATAGCATTTTAGTCTCCTCACTCACTGTCTAGGTGCTCTCCCTTAGGAGATAATATAGTTATAAAGTTACAACAGCCCAGTTCCTGCCACAGGATATGGGAAAACTGATCAGTGTGCTGCTGAGATCTATTGTACTACAGGATTCCAGGAGCACACCTTCTCAGGTTGGGGTTAATTGAACTGGCTGGGTGTTGTATTCTCCAGCAGCCAATCTTCTTTAGTCTGCAGCACATGTAGCCAGGAGCCATGCAGTGGCCCGCTAGCTTCCATGTTTTGATAAAATTGTCAACTAATACCTGGTTATTATATTCAGCTTTACTATCTGCTATTAGTGTTTGCATTTTGGCTGCTGTATGCTGTGTTTTCTGGTGTTTTCTGTGTGTCTTCTTGTTCTGTCCACTTGTCTCTGTTATGTGGCATGTTTATGTGTCCATTTCTGGTGGCGTGGTTCCTAGGGGCAGCTAGGGCCCAGATCTGCAGACTGCTGGGCCGCCCTTTATAGGGGTGATGTCCCCACTCAGGTAGGGCCATGTCATCCTTCCTGTAGTTCAGGGCCGAAACCCGTGTGTACTCTTTGGTCACGATTGTGTGGGCCCTGTGCTTAGGGCCCACACAATTGTAACAGTCCCATTGCTGTGACCCGTGTCCCATTGTTTGAATGGAGCAGTGGTTTGCCATGTCTGCTTCTGTTGCATTCAACTCTATGAGATCCATTAGATAGCAGACTGCTGCTCTCATCTAAACCCCTTTAAGCCTGTGTACAATGTTCTGTCTTTTTCCTATATAGATTAATGTTTTCTATCAGTGGAAACCTATGAGGCAGTTTATATATGTTGCAGATTTTTGCATCTTCCTACTCGCTGCTGGTCAGCTATAATCCCCAGTGGCCTCCTATAGGATTGTGGAGGTGTCTTTATTTTCCTTGTTATTGCACATTTTCGGATTCTGAGCTGTTGGTGCATCTGCAGGAGGATGCGGATAAATCATTCACACTGTTAGTGAGAGCTGTCAGATGCCTTGTTCAAACAGATGGGTTTTAATCCTGCATGTATCTCCCGAGATGAAGCTTCTCGGACAGCCCAGGGCGAAGATTTCCAAACTCTTGATGCCACGTGGCCAAAGGATTTTAACCCACAGATTGCACAAAATGAATCAACTCCGAGGGCATCATCAGCTTATGGGAGACTCTCATGAGCGGCTTTTATGTATTGTTCTACCGCCATCATGAAGTCTCCCTGCCCCGGGCACATACCACCCTGCCCTCAGTAATAGAATCCTGGGCATTCATAGACACATCAATGCACCGACATGCAAATCACAGCCAACATTGTGCAGCACAGATCAAGTGGAGATAAGAACCGGCAAGCTGAAGTGTACTGTGTGGGTGCCTGTAGGGACCTAGTGTAGGGATGTGCAGCATTAATGTGGTGCTATATGGAGGTCTGTAGGATACTATTCATACAAGCACTGCATGGCAATGTATTTCAGGTAATACATGGCATTGATTGAATAAGCAATGTGCGTCTTGTTGTAACTGTACATCACTGTACATATCTGGGCACCGCATGTCACTATATGGGGTTACTGAATGTCACAATAATGTAGATCTGGGCACTGTATGGTGCTTTGTATATAGGCATTCTATAACACTACATATCTGGACACTGTATGGTACTATTTACCTGGGCACCTTATGACACTATATATCTCAGCACTCTATGGCACTATATCATTATGTATCTGGGCACTGTATGGCACTATGTATCTGGGCACTGTATGACACTATATATCTGGGCACTGTGTGACACTGTATATCTGGGCACTGTAAGGCGCTATGTATCTGGGTACTGTATGACACTATATATCTGTATGGCACTATGTATCTGGGCACTGTATGACACTATATATCTGGGCACGGTATGACACTATATATCTGGGCACTGTGTGACTCTGTATATCTGGGCACTGTAAGGTGCTATGTATCTGGGTACTGTATGACACTATATATCTGTTTGGCACTATGTACCTGGGCACTGTATAACACTATATATCTGGGTACGGTATGACACTATATATCTGGGTACTGTATGACTCGATATACCTGGGCACTGTATTGCGCTATGTATCTGGACACTGTACGACACTATATATCTGGGCGTTGTAAGACGACATGTATCTGGGCACTGTATGACACTATACATCTGGGCACTGTATGGCACTATGTATCTGGGCACTGTATGACACTATATATCTGGGCACTGTATGACACTATGTATCTGGGCATTGTAAGACGCAATGTATCTGGACACTGTATGACACTGTATATCTGTGCACTGTTTGGCACTATGTATCTGGGCACTGTATGGCACTATGTATCTGGGCACTGTATGACACTATACATCTGGGCACTGTATGACACTATATATCAGGGCACTGTATTGCGCTATGTATCTGGGCACTGTATGACACTGTATATGTGGGCATTGTAAGATGCAATGTATCTGGACACTGTATATTTGGGCACTGTATGGCACTATGTATCTGGGCACTGTATGACACTATACATCTAGGTACTGTATGACACTGTATATCTGGACACTGTATTGCGCTATGTATCTGGGTACTACGAAATGCATATTTTATAATTCACTATTAGAACTTTAGGATACAACGGATGGAGGGCTACATAAAGTGACCACCTAAACCGGGCAGTGGACGCTTCCTGAAATACACTGTGCTGCTGACACATCCTAGTAACAGCCCCACGGAAGCATTTTGCTGAAATACTCTGCGCCACAATTTCCTGAAGTTTTGCTGTGAAACCTGACATCTGTGAGTGATTCCAGCCCCATGTACAATGAAGCCCGTGTTCTTCTGATATATCTGTGTTCGCTTTTATGGTGATTTCATATTGTGACTTTTAATGTTCCCCATTATTATTATTTTATCCTGCACAGTCTCCTGACTGCGAGAGGCCATTACCGGAGCCCAACGCCGGGACCATCCATTATAACTCGGCAAGGATTCCTGTACGCCGTTTCAGGCATGGCCACCCATCTGGACAATAAACAGTTCAGCATGCCTGATAAAGAGCCAGTTAAATGCAGTTAATTCTGGAGATCAATATTACATCTTACATTCCCGCGATGATTAATCAAGTGTCGCCAAAAAACAGCAGCTGAACAGATTGCTGATAGACAAATCACACAGCCAATTTCTCCTCTCGCTCTGGGTTCGGATTGGACAAAATTTTTGACAGGTCTTTAAATAAAATTGCTCGGCTTCAGCGGCTAAATGCATCCGAAGAACAGAATAGATTAGACTCTCTATGCAACAAGCCAAACGGGGACAGCGCTCTATTAAATATCGCCAGCAGTCACACAGAACGCGAGCTTTTTACCATCACGATAAAACCGTTAGAGATAAATGAACAGAGATTCACATCTGGAGAGCGCAAATGATAAATACAATGGACCATTACTGAGGAGCCCGTGGCCAAGAGAACAGCTCATCGCCACTCATACTATTACTATACCCTGTATGCTAACAACACACCAAGGAACACAGGAGCATTACAAAATGACCACTTATTAATGCTTGCTAGATGGGGAAAGACACCCAGGTTATACCAGCATGATCCACATTACTATATGCAGGAGATGTATAACTTATGCTGTATATATATAATTATATACAGGAGATACCCAGGTTATATCAGCAGGGTCCATAACACTATATACAGGATATGTATTACTTATACCAGCTGTATATACATAATTATATACAGGAAATACCCAGGTTATACTAGCGTAATCCATATCACTATATACAGGAGATGTCTAACTTATTTTAGCTATACATGCATAATTACATACAGGAGATACCCAGGTTATACCAACATGTTCCATATCACTATATACAGGAGATGTATAGCTTATACCAGCTGTGCATATATAATTATACACAGGAGATACCCAGGTTATATCAGCAGGGTACATAACACTATATACAGGAGATGTATAACTTATACCAGCTGTACATATATAATTATATACAAGAGATACCCAGGTTATATCAGCATGGTCCATATCACTATATACAGGAGATGTATAACTTATACCAGCTGTACATATATAAGTTTATACAGGAGATACCCAGGTTATAACAGCATGGTCTATATCACTATATACAGGAGATGTATTACTTATACCAGCTGTACATGCATAATTATATACAGGAAATACCCAGGTTATACCAGCATGATCCATATCACTATATACAGGAGATGTATAACTTATACCAGCTGTATACATATAATTATATATAGGAAATACCCAGGTTATACCAGCATGATCCATATCACTATATACAGGAGATGTATAACTTATACCAGCTGTACATATATAATTATATGTAGGAAATACCCAGGTTATACCAGCATGCTCCATATCTCTATATACACAGGGCACTCAGTGTCTGACTACTTTGACTTATACAGATTTGCTCTGATGGAAACACCTGGCAATACAGGCAGTTTATGTACCAGGAGCCGCTTGTCTTGTGTGAGATTCTGCGTGCCTTGCAGGTTGCTCTCGCATTGCACTGAATTGCTTATCTTTCCAAGAAATTAAACACATAATTAACAGACTCCGGCTCCAACATCAATTAATCACGCCAAATGGAACGTTGTATATTATATGTGACACTTAAAGGGAGAATGAAATATTGCGGCTTCATTGTATCAATATGTACATCAAGATGTGGCAGTATGTGGAACTCCAGCTGTGGTGGAACTACAACTCTCAGCATACTCTGACAGGATGAAGTAAAATGGCACCAGAAAAAGTGCTAAGGTTTTCTAGTGCAGGTGTAATTCTGCTGACAGATATGTTACTCGGCTCATGGAGATGAATTCACCGGCTGCTCATTATGGATAAACAGGATTAATTGCAGGATTTACTCTCTGATGCTCTGTCAGTAAATCAACATTTATTACCAAAATCCGTTCTTGTGTTCCCATAATTTTAATCGTAATAGAAGGAATGTGGAACCAGATTTTCATGAATTAAGGATTAGATTTCATTCTTCATCTTTTACTGGGCAAATTAAAGGGGTCGTCTAGTTGCATACTACTGATGGACCTATCTGCAGGATAGGCCATTAATAGTAGATGAGCATGGTTCCACCACCCAGGAACCCTGCTGATCAGTAGTTTACTGGCCAGTGTTCTTGTGCGCTAAGCTGATTTGCACTACTACTGAAGGGAACTTTGCCTGTAATACCAAGCTTGGCCACAATGAAAACGGAACAGCCTGCTTCCTGCAGAAATCTGAGAATGAACCTGAGAATGAACTTGTTGAATTCAATGGATTCTATTCTCCACGTTTTGCGAGCAGGATATTTCCACATGCAAAAATGGTGAAAAATATGCTCATCTGAAGGAACCTTAACTGTGTTTAATCCTTATGAACAGAGATCACTTTTAGGAATACATTTTAAACCTAATCAACAAAAGTAAGTAGTTGTCAATTTTAGTCAAAAGGTGAAAAAGTGGTTAATAGTGATGAAATAATCAACAATTTTCACCAGTGGTGACTTCTTGTGAAGTGTGATTGCCTGTAATGAAGAATGGTCAATAGTAACTTCTCCTAATCGGATACTTGTCAACTGTGCTCAACAATAGTGAAACCTAATGAGTGAACTAAAGCAGTCAAACTCTGTTGTAGGCTGGATTCACAAGAACGTATATCGGCTCGGTTTTCACGTTGTCCTCATCTGCAGGGGGGGGGGGAGGATGGAAGACCCAGGAGCAGGAACTGAGCTCCCGCTCCCTCTCTGCCTCCTCTCCACCCCTTTGCACTATTTGCAATGGATAGAGGCGGGATGGGGGCGGGGCTAATTCTCTGAACTTAGCCCCACCCCCGTCCCACCTCCTTTCATTGCAAATAGTGCAGAGGGGCAGAGAGGAGGCAGAGAGGGGGTTGGAGCTTAGTTCCTGCTCCTGGCTCTTCCATCCTCCCTCCCCTGCAGATGAGGATGACGTATATCGGGTCGGCGTGAAAACTGAGCCTATATACGTTTGTGTGAATCCAGCCTTAGGCTTTATTCCCACGAGCGCATATACGCCGCGTTTTCACATCATCTTGACCAAACCTTCTAAAATCCTTCCCCTCTCCCCCCTTTCTGGAAAAATAGGAAGGATATGGATAAAGAAGAAGGAAAAATAATTTTTTTAACTTCTTTTTCATTCTTCTTTTTTCTACTTCTTTTTCCTTATTTTCACTTGCCAACCTTTGTGTGAAGTGTGGTCAACAGTGGTTAATAGTGATAGGTTTTTAGTTAAATACTAATTGACTGTGGTCAACTGTGGTCAAGTGAAACAGTGGTTATCTGTGGTCAACCCTTGTCAACTGTAACTGAAAAGAATATCATTTCACTCCAGCGAACACATTTTTAATGGTCAACAGAGATTAATCATTATCAACAATGATCATTTGTAATGAATACTACTAGTATACTAAATACTACTACTGTAACCTAGTCAAAAAAGGTCAACTATGATCATTAGTGGTCAAACATAGGCTAACTGTTGGGGAACCTAATAAAAAATGGTCAACAGTAATGAATTCTAGTGAAATAGTGGGTAACTGTGGTGAATCTTTATCAATGATGATTAACTGCAATGAATACTGTTTAACCATTACGCAGTGGTCAACTTTGGCCAAGTTTGGTAAAATCTTGTAAACAGCAACTAACACTTGTGAAGCTTAATCAAAAATGGTGATCAATTTTTCTTGAAGAAGTGGTTGATAATGGACATTGTGGTCAAGTGCTGGTCCTTAGTGGTTAACTGTAATGATTAGTGTTCAGCCCTAATCAACAAAGGTTAATTGTGCTTATTTCTAGTTAAATAGTGGTCAGCTATTTTCAAGGGTTGTAAACCCTTGTTAGCAGTGTGAAGCATAATCAACAATGGTCACTGGTCTCAAGTTTTTAGTTAGGGCTCACCAGACCAATATAGCATTGGGCGTTTTTATGTCTGTCCCAAAAGATAGTCCTGGGACTATCTTTTGGGCCGGAATATGGCCAGAGGTGGTAGGGAGTTCAGCAGCCACGCTGTTAAACTCCCTCCCTCTGCTCTTCTCCCCCATGTAGGCTCATCTCTGCTCTCCTCCCCGCTCGATCTTTTCAATGGGAAGGGGCGGGCGGGGGTGGAGCTAAGCTATCAATGGGAGGAGGCGGGTCGGGCCAGCACTTAGCTCCACCCCCACCCATTGCAAAGAACGAGCAGGGAGGAGAGCAGAGGTGAGCCTGCGATGGGGAGGGAGGAGAAAGAGGCGATGGCATGGTGACCTTGGTGCATATGCGCTGGGGCCCATGCCATGTGAACGAGTGCACAAACGTTAGATTTGTGTGCCCGTTCAACAGCTTCTAAGCCCCACATGATAGCATATATTAGTCGGCCGTGAAGTGGTTGACTGTGATCAACTGTGGCTAACTATTGTCAACAGTGATTAACTGTTTGGAACAATATTTGACCCTAGTGACTCATGGTCAATGGTACTTCCTCCTAGTCAAATAGTGGTCAGTTGTGTTAACCCTTGCCAACAATGAGTACAATAATTACAATGAATATTATTTGGTTCTAGGGAACAAAGGTCAATGGTGATCATTTTTAGTGGTCAGCCCTGGTTAATCATTATCAACAGTGGTCACTTGTAATGAAGACTGCTCAACCCTAGTCAGCAAAGGTCAGTTCTAGTCCAAAGCGGTCAACCATGGTCAACAGTGGTTAAATGTAGGTTAACAGTGGTGGAATCTAATCAACAATGGCCAACAGTGATAAATTCCGGGGAAATGGTGGTTGACTGTGGTAAATCCTTATCAACAGTGATTAACTTGAATGAATATTGTTCAACTGTTATATAATAGTCAACCATGGCCAATTTTGGTCAACTCTTCAATGATCAATGGTAACATGTTTTTTTTTAATGAAATAGTGCTTTGCTTGGGTCAACTTTGGCCAACTCTTGTCAACAGTAATTAACTGAGTGGAACAATTTTGACAACGGCAAGTAACTGAAATGAATATTGTTCAGCTCTAGTGAACAGTGGTTAATCATTATCAGCAGTGGTCAGTTTTATGAATACTGTTCAACCTAGTCAGCAAAGGACAATTCTAGTCAACTATGGTCAATAGTGGTTAACTGTGACAAATACTATTCAACCCTAGTCAAACAAAAGTTAATTGTGCTTATTTCTAGTTATATAGTGATCAGCTATATTCAATGATTGTGAGCCCCTGTCAGCAGTGTGAACCGTAATCAATAGTGATCACAGGTGACATGTTTTTAGTGAGCTTGTGGTTGATTGTGATCAACTGTGGCCAACTCTTGTCAACAATGATTAACTGTATGGAACAATATTCAAACATAGCGACCAATGGTCAACAGTAATTCCTCCTAATCAAACAGTGATCAGTTTTGTCAACCCTTGTCAACAGTGAGTACAGTAACTGTAAAAAATACTGTTCTGTTCTAGTGAACAACGATCAACAGGGATCATTTTTAGTGAAATGGTCAACTACGTTCAACAGTGGTCATCCCTCATCAACATAGGCTAACAGTTATGAATGCAAGTCAACAATGGTCATGAAGTCAAAACACAATGATTGTACATAGTCACTCATGGTCAACTCCTGTCAACCGTGGTAAACTGTGGTCAGCAATGGTCAACAAGGATCAATCCTAGTGGTTATTTGTGATCAACAGTGGATGACAGTGGTCAATAGTGCTCATCTCAAAACTGTGTCTCCTTTCCTATACACGTGAGTGATGTACTGTGCAGACACCCACCATTTTTTTGGAAGCTAATGAGGAATTAAAAGGCTCATTGTATCATGCAAACTCGGGAACATTGAAAAACTTTCATTGGCTTGTTGCAAGAGCTCAAGGCCGCTGCGTTTTCTTTCCATGATGTCTTTGTTTGGTGTAATTAGCACTGATGCATTTTGTCCTAAACGCAAAAGAAAATGTTTAATTTGTCTCTTTAAGCATCCTCAGGGCTCATGAAGAAGGCGGCAGAGTGAAGAGAGTACATAACCGCAGGTATTTCTGCCAACACGTTGTAATATTAACAGACAAATAACTATTAACGGTTACAAAGAAATGCCCGGCACCTGCAGACTCTGCACCTGCTCTCCATTCACAGGATGTGTATTACAGCCCATGCCAATCACAAATTATAATAAACAGCAGAGCCATGTCAGGGATGTCAGTAGCAGGGATGTCACTGCTCCCAGGCATGCCCACATTGCTGTGCTGTCATACCCTGGCACTGGAAGGTTAACACACAGTGGGGAACGCAGCGACTGTTTCATCTCTCCGCAGAATGCAGATTCCTTCTATTTAATCATCCATGATCTGTCATCATCCTATCTGTTTACTTGATGGTTGAATTCATCTACAGTTCTATTACAATGATGATGCTCATTATCTCAGCTTATGTTGGGATATGAGATAGATAGATATTAGATGGATAGATAGATAGATAGATAGATAGATAGATAGATAGATAGATAGATAGATAGATAGATAGATAGATAGATAGATAGATAGATAGATAATACTGGGACTCTAGGTTGGGTGCTTCATGCAGTACTTCTCCTCCGAGCACCTGAGTAGAGGTACTCTGTACTGCACTCCTGCACTTTTGCTCATCCTCAGGGTTGTTCGGCTGGGTGTTCAGTGAGACATATCAAATGAGCCGTTTGTTCTCGGTCTCGGTAAAATCTTCAGGAAGTGCGGCTGATAAATATTTCACACTCCCAAAATTAAATATGAAAATCGGAAACATTGAATCTGAAATATCTGAATGATTTATGCGGTGAAGAAACAGCCAGTGGGGTGTGAGGAGGGAGAACTGGAAAGTATCAGAATTCAGGAGTAGGAAGAAAGCCGAACAGCGGGAGAAAAACACTTTATTAGCGAAAAACGAGCAATATTCTGAGGCCGCGTGCGGAACAATCATCTGCTGATAGGGAGAATAAGCACAAGTCCTGGGGGGATTAAACACTTAGACCGTGAATAGAGGGAGAGGATTATGACAAGCAGACAAAACCCCTGCTCCTCTCTAATGGCCAATTTATTGTATGTAACATCACACGTGTCCATGACGATCCGGATATTTCTGTGGGTTTTCTCTCTTGCATCGATCCGGTTATTGCAGTGTATGGAAAACTATGCCAGCTCTCACCTGGTGTAGGCCTCTCCTATTATATTATTTTGGTGTAGATCTGATGACCGCGTTCAGCCATGGCCCTTAATGCTACTGGCCTTTCTTGAAAAAGTAAAAGTTAGACAATTTGTAATTTTGCCACATGTTCCAGAATTGTGACTTTCGTATGCCAGGAAATTTGCGTACAAAGCATCAAGGACACGCCAGTCCGTTAAAGAAATGAATTCCAAAAGGACAATTCCTGAGATTGAGGAACTGTATGGAGGAGACAGATTTTGAGACCAAAGCATTGGCTCTTAAAAATCATTTCAAACAAAGAGGATATCCTGATGACATCACAGAGATAGCATATAGATTCACACGACATAAAAAAAAGAGTCTGTTGGTCCCTAGGACCCGCCCACAGGAGGATGAGGTCATCAGAGTCATAGGATCCATTGGGATCTTTTACAAGAGGATACTGACCTAGTGAAGGTTCAACCTGAACGCCCCTCTGTCACATTCAGAAGACGGAGGAATTTGTGAGACAGAGTAGTACGTAGCCATCTTAATACTAATGTGGTCTCAGGAGGTTGGATTGGGCAAACGTAAGGGTACTTTTCCCCTGCCATAGATGTAAAGCATGTCAGTATATAATAGAGGTACGGCTTTTGCAAGTGCTGTACGACATTAGGGACTTCATTAACTGTAAAACATGCAATATTGTATATGTGGCCACTTGCCCTTGCCCCCTTAACTACATAGGGAAGACCACACAGGAATTTAAAAGACCCATACAAGGAATATCTTCTGAGAAGAACCAACACCCATCTCCATACATATGAAGATACACCATAACAATGATCCACGTAAATTCTGCTTAATTAACAATCTGCTTAAATTTCAAGGCATTGAAAACGTGTGTTTGAATGAGACGGGGAGATTTGGTTAAAAACCTTTTTACAGAAGGAGGCGATGTGGCTATATAGGCTTGATAGCTATAAACCTAAGGGGTTTAATGATTTATTGGCTTGCTAGTAGTTAGTAAATGTTCTTAAATCTGTCATCATTTATGGTCATATTTTTATTTTAGTTTTTCATATATCGTTATTTGGGATAAAGAAGGAGAATGTTTTCTTCTTTTTTCCACCTTGATCTTGGTTAGTCATTTATTATTTATTTAGGTATCAGCGGGTGCCCTCATTATTGGATGTATATTGGACTCTCTTTCTCTGAAATTATCTGCGTTGAGCTTATTATCGATGCTGATGCCTGCATCTGGGCTTTCTGTCTGTGATTTGTCCGGTCTGTGAGTAGTGGCTTGGCGCATGCGTGGCACCTGCTGTGTTCAATCCTACTCTCGGGGATTGCTGGCAGCCTCTTGCGTGTGCTCAGTCCTGACTTCAAACATCATCTTCAAGGGGTGGTGGTTTCCCATACGTCACTTGCTGTGGATGGTAGATCTTGTATTGCTCATGCTCTCTACAGATCTGACAGGTAGGCGGTTACTGATGGCCTAGTATATCGTGATTGGCTGGGCAGGCCAAGCCTTTCAAGTAGGCAACATAATTCAGGGACTTTAAAAGGTATACCTCCAGCAGCAATATACAGCTTGTAAGCATTTCAGGCACTAGGTTGGAGCCGCAGGTGTGGTAGCTGCAGATCTACAGAATAGTCAGGGACGAGCCAAGAGTCAGCAATGGTAGGTCTCAGGTCGCAGTACAAGGGAGGAGGCGGGTAGTGTTGTCAGGAGGAATGCCAAGGGTCAATAATGGGAGGTCTCATTGTTTGTAGAAGAGCAGGCTGGTAGTGGAGCTTGACTAAGGCTGTGGAGCACACTAATCAAGCACTGAGGGAGTGACAGGGCCAGGCTTTTATAGTGTGCTTAATCAGAAGCAGAGGTGGGGTCAGAACAGTGAAACAGATCAGGAAAAACAGGATCATTGCTAGGCTTTATCAGAGGAGCTGTCCAGACAGCTGGGTGGCTCAGTTGGCAGCTTTCTCCTTTAAGCTATCCAGGCTTTTGGACAAATTCCTCTGCTAAACCTAGTCTTGTTTCTTTGTTCCTGTTAACCTAGTTCCTGCCTCCTGGTCCTGACCCCGCCACTGTCTTGATTGGACTTCCTATAAAAGCCGAACCCTGCCACTCCCTCAGTGTGAGATTATTCTGCTCCGCAGCGTTTTACCCAGCTCCCCTTCTGCCTGCTATTGCTACAAGATTACCCATTGCTGACTTCTGGCTTTCTCTCCTGACTATGTTAGCCGCCTCATTCCTTGTACTGCATACCATGATTACCCGTTGCTGACTCTTGGATTTCCATCTGACTACTCTCCAGTCCTGCGGCTGCTACACCTGAGTCTCCACCTTAGTGCCTGAACTGCTACACAGCCTGCGGTCATCTGTACCTGTACCCATACCTAAACCATACAGCCTGCAGTCATCTGTACCAGTACCTATACCTAAAATATACAGCCTGCAATCATCTGTACCTGTACCAATACATAAATCAAAATGACTGCAGTCATCTGTACCTATACCTAAACCCTTCTGCCTCCAGCTGCAAAACAAATGTACATACATGATCTAGCCCCTAGGCATAAGCATTCCAAACATGGCTCTTTTCCTGGACTTCATAAAAATGTGTTTCCAGCCCTCTAGGACTTAAATAGATGAACGTGTATGTGGGAGTTTTTTTTTAATGTAAACATCATGTCCGCAAAATGTACCAAGCTGAATCCATCAATGGGTTCATTCTCCTGAGTGTATTTGTTATACTTGCAAGAAAAGATAGGTCCTACCCTATCTTTCTCCTTTTTTTGTGCGAGCAATAGCGCTGGCTTTGAACTGTAAAGAGCCAGAGTGGTTGCTACCAAATAGGTAGATACCAGTACTAATAGGATAACACTACTATCTAAGGGTGGTTTCCCACGGGCGAGAAAATCGTGTGATTTTCGCATGATGCGAGAGTCAGTAAAAAAGCATATTATGAAACCAATGATTTACAATGGTTTCCTTCCCATTAACAATGTTTTCACTCATGCAATGCTGCAAGAGCAAAAATTTGCGTCATGTTCTATCTTTCTGCCATGTGCGTTTTTTTTAAATCTCCCATGTTTCCTCAGGCTGTATGGTTTAGGTATGGATACAGGTACAGAGGAATACAGGCTGCATGGTTTAAGTATGGGTATGGGTACATATGGCTGCAGGCTTTATGGTTTCGGTATGGGTACAAGTACAGATGACTGCAGGCTGTATAATTTAGGTATAGGTATAGATGCCTAAAGGCTGCATATTTTAGGTATAAGTATGGGTGCAGATGACTGTAGGTTGTATATTTTAGGTATGGTACAGGTAGAGATGACTACAGGCTGTATGGTTTAGTTATGAGTAGAGGTAAAGATGACTGCAGGAAGATACCTTGACACAGATGGCCAATCTTTTGAAGCCGCTCTGCAGCTTTTATAGGTAACTGACATGTAGCCTCACTCCACTGACAGTCAAGACTCTCGAGAAGTGGGGCTCAGATATACCAGACCTAGACTTGGATGACTGGAATGGCCTCTTGACCGCCTCTGGGCTTCCCCTTTATTAGCACTAGAGATAGACTAGTACAAGTTAAGTTGCTTTACAGGATCTATTACACTCCTATATGTTTACATGCTATGGGCCTATCTGAGGCGTTTTGTCCAAGATCTCTGATGGATACAGGCACAACCATGTTCTGGGAATGTCATATCTTACAGACATAATGGCGGGATATTCCTAAATTTATGGAAACAAATCTGGGAGCCCTGCGTATCTTACATCCTAAATTTTGCCTCTTTGGCCTTGAGGACATTCTGGGTGACGTAACAGCACGCATCGTATACAAGTTACTGCTGTTTATGCTAAAAAACTAATATTGCTCAACTGGAAACATCCAAAAAAACCTACTAGGACTGCCACTTTAGGTAAACTGACATACATGGCCCGAGGTTGCCCTGCCAAATTTAATAAGATATGACGTTGGTGGGTTGAGTGCCCTAACACTGCATCAAATATGCCTGACTAATTCTTCTTGGGAAATTTAAGACTCTATATATAGATACTCAATATATAAATAGATACTGGACTGTATATATAGACAGATGGACGGATATGAGATAGATAGATATGAGATGAATAGATCAATATGAGAAAGATAGATAGATAGATAGATAGATAGATAGATAGATAGATAGACAGATGGATATGCGATAGAAAGATATGAGATAGATAGATCAATATGAGAAAGATAGATATAAGATAGATAGATGGATATGAGATAGATAGATAATACATAGATTGATAAATGGATATTAGATACATAGAGATAGATATGAGATAGATATATAGATATGAGATAGATATATAGATATGAGATAGATAGATAATACATAGATTGATAGATGGATATTAGATTATTAGATAGATAGATAGATGCATACTATTCTGCCACACTCTTTTACATATACCAAGGACATTCTTATTGAATAAATTCCAACCGCCAGATGTTTTTGTTTTGTCCTCTGACTTAGTGGACGGTAATATCTCGCTATCTCTGAGTCATGGATCTTTTCTGGATAACTTCCAGCTCGTTCTGTTTTTCTCTTTCTTCTCTCTGACAGTTCATATTAAGCTGTAATCTGTTAACCTCCAACAACCAATTACGCCGTTTTATATCACACGCTGTCAGGAGTTCTGTGGTTTTCAGGGATGTTCATGAAGAGCGTAATTTCTGAGTCGAGTGGTGGCCGGGGGTTACCGGACTCTGTCACCCTGTGCCCTCCAGTCCTCAGACAACTACAACTGCCATCCTCCCCGCTGGGTGAAGATACTGATTTATGGCCAGAGAGGACAATCTCACTCAGCAAGAAACTTCTGTGAATTGAGTTCCTAGACATATCCTGGAGAAGTGTCATCATTGTGTGTCCATGTACCAGAAAGGCAAATCTTTCTCAGCAATGGAAATAAATAGATAAGTAGATATGAAGTAGATATATTGATAAATATATATGAAAAAGATAGATAGGGACGAGCAGCTCTGATTGTACCATCCTTTTTGTTACTGGGTAGTGAGAATATATATCCAGGACCTTCATCCAAAGAGGATCTGTGTTGTTAGCCAACAAGGAGGTGGACAACTTGCCAGGAAACAAACACCAGTCCCTCCTGGCTTAGGTTGAATAACCAGAAACCATAATGTGGGAACCATTTAAGTTTTTGATATGGGGCTATATCTCTTCTAGATAGATAGATAGATAGATAGATAGATAGATAGATAGATAGATAGATAGATATTGTAAATGAAAATCCCTTTCCCCATTGTTTTACCAAATTTGTGGAGCAGGGAAAAAAGTCTAAAATTTCATAAAATATTTGTCACAAATCATAATTTCTAAGCTTTCATTTTTGAGCAGTTAATACCAAAGTTAGCATAAACTGCTTAGAACATGTGTGCTTTTGCTTTGAGATGATGAATGAAGCAGCTCTCTCTCCACCTACCCTAGCAGGACGTCACAGCACAACCTCATGCATCAGAGTTTGGTCTCTTTATGCCTCTCAGGTTCATCTAATGCACTCTGTAGAAAGAAACTTGTAATTTTCATTGACAGAGGGAGGGTCTTCCAATAACCATGAAGGTATTCTTATGTTCTAGCCGCCATCTTGTCGGTCACTCACTGTATGCTCTATCCTAATATTGAATTTTATCCATTCGCTTCTAATGGAAAAAATCTTAAAATGTAAAAAATGCACCAGAGAAATCTTAAAAGATCATTATGAGACTGGATTGAAGCGTGAGAGCTCGGCCTTAGACGCCAGGAGTCTCATCTCAACACGGTCGTACAGTAGACTCTGATTTTAAATTGCTTCTAATGTGTCAGCGCAGATGATGAAGAAGCAAAAGATGAAGAAATATCTAATATTTATAAAGAAGGTTTTGGAGACGGTCACAGAATCGGCAGTCAGATCAGAGCTACGGATATTTCAGTATTTTATCACTTTTCTTACCTGGAGCTCAGCCAAAGATGGCGAAGATTGCTGTCATTTATTGGTAACTAGTGATTGAGACATGAGCTATAAAATGCTTCATGGTTCATGATAGTCGGGATAGTGATTAATGAGTAATAACTAGTGTTCTCACGAATGTGGTTATTAGAATTGTTTGTGCTCTTTGGGTTTCGCCTTAGTATTATACTAGTAGCAGGAAACCCGTCACAGGATGGTGAGTGTAATCTCCCTATATAACTATCCATACTCGGGAAAATTATTCAGTGGCCTTAGTAATTAGGGTATGTTCATGTGGCGAATTCCTGTTGCTACAAAGAAAAAATGCTTTTTTCTGATGCTGTTATTGGCGCGGATCTACATCCTTGTCATAGGATATAGATAGATAAGATATGATGTAATATTATATAGATAGATAGATATGATATAGAGAGATACATTGATAGATATAATATAGATAGAAATAATAGATAGATATATAGAAGATAGATGTAAATAGATAGATGGGTAGATAGATATGAAATAGATATATAAATAAATAGATATGAGATACATAGATAGATATGGGATAGATAGATATGGGATAGATAGATAGATATGAAATAAATAAATAAATAGATATGAGATAGGCCGCCTGCAGACGGGCGGGTCGGATCCGGCGGCGAGGATTCTCGCCGCGGGACCCGACCCGAGCGCCTGCAGAGAGCAGCGCGTACTCACCCGCGCCCGGGGCTCCGGCTGTTTGATGTGCCGGCTTGCCGGGTAGCCGGCCCATGCGCAGACCGGAGCCGGTGGCGGGTGATTGACGTTTCTGTGTGGGGCTCTGCGAGATTTTGCGCGGCCAAACCGCGGCCGTCTGCATAGGATTGCGTTTGTTAACGCAATCCTATGCAGACTTCCAGCGGCGGAAATCCCGCCACGGAATTTCCGCTCATGTGCAGGCGCCTATAAATAAATAGATAGGTAGGAAATAGATATGCTATAGATAGATATGATATAGATAGATATGAGATAGATAGATAGATAGATAGATATGAGATAGATAGATAGATATTAGAGATGAGCGAACGTACGCGTCCAAGCTTGATACTCGTTCGAGTATTAGCGTGTTCGAGATGCTTGTTACTCGTAACGAGTACCACGCGATGTTCGGGTTACTTTCACTTTCATCTCTGAGACGTTAGCGCGCTTTTCTGGCCAATAGAAAGACAGGGAAGGCATTACAACTTCCCCCTGCGACGTTCAAGCCCTATACCACCCCCCTGCAGTGAGTGGCTGGCGAGATCAGGTGTCACCCGAGTATAAAAATCGGCCCCTCCCGCGGCTCGCCACAGATGCGTTCTGACATACTTTAGGGAAAGTGCTATTGCTGCCGGAGCTGCTATAGGGAGAGTGTTAGGAGTATTTTTGGCTTCAAGAACCCCAACGGTCCTTCTTAGGGCCACATCTAACCGTGTGCAGTACTGTGGAGGCTGCTTTTTGCAGTGTTGAACTTTTTTTTTTTTTTGGTATATCGGCCGTGCAGAGCATTGCGCCCTGCAGTAATACTCCAGGGCCAGAAGCGCTTAGGCAGGGACAGAAGACATATTGATTGAATATAGGCAGTGGGCCTTTGCAAAAAAATTTGGGGAAAAAAATCTATTTGGGCTGCCTGTGACTGTCCTCAGTGTTCTGGGTCTCTGCTGGGTGTAGTAGTTCTCCAAATTCATACGCAGCCAGCTAAGTGTTACAGCAGGCTTGCGCAAAATTATTTCCTGGCTCTGTCTGGGCTGTGAAATCACCGCTGTATTGCAGTTCACAGTGCAACACTCTGCAGTTCTTTGACATACTCCAGGGCCAGAAGCGCTTAGGCAGGGACAGAAGACAAATTGATTGAATATAGGCAGTGGGCCTTTGCAAAAAAATTTGGGGAAAAAAATCTATTTGGGCTGCCTGTGACTGTCCTCAGTGTTCTGGGTCTCTGCTGGGTGTAGTAGTTCTCCAAATTCATACGCAGCCAGCTAAGTGTTACAGCAGGCTTGCGCAAAATTATTTCCTGGCGTTCCGTAAGCGAAGTCAGCCTCCAACCACAGGCCAATAAGTGGCACATTTAATTACAGCGTTCTGTTTCTGCATTACTGGTAATACAGCATGCTGAGGGGTAGGGGTAGGCCTAGAGGACGTGGACGCGGCCGAGGATGTGGAGGCCCAAGTCAGGGTGTGGGCACAGGCCGAGCTCCTGATCCAGGTGTATCGCAGCCAACTGCTGCGGGATTAGGAGAGAGGCACGTTTCTGGCGTCCCCACATTCATTGCACAATTAATGGGTCCACGCGGTAGACCTTTATTAGAAAATGAGCAGTGTGAGCAGGTCCTGTCGTGGATGGCAGAAAGTGCATCCAGCAATCTATCGTCCACCCACAGTTCTGCGACGTCCACTGCTGCAACTCAGAATCCTCTGGCTGCTGCTCCTCCTTCCTCCCAGCCTCCTCACTCCATTACAATGACACATTCTGAGGAGCGGGCAGACTCCCAGGAACTGTTCTCGGGCCCCTGCTCAGATTGGGCAGCAGTGGTTCCTCTCCCACCAGAGGAGTTTATCGTGACTGATGCCCAACCATTGGAAAGTTCCCGGGGTCCGGGGGATGAGGCTGGGGACTTCCGGCAACTGTCTCAAGACCTTTCAGTGGGTGAGGAGGACGATGACGATGAGACACAGTTGTCTATCAGTGAGGTAGTAGTAAGGGCAGTAAGTCCGAGGGAGGAGCGCACAGAGGATTCGGAGGAAGAGCAGCAGGACAATGAGGTGACTGACCCCACCTGGTTTGCTACGCCTACTGAGGACAGGTCTTCAGAGGGGGAGGCAAGGGCAGCAGCAGGGCAGGTTGCAAGAGGCAGTGCGGTGTCCAGGGGTAGAGGCAGGGCCAGACCGAATAATCCACCAACTGTTTCCCAAAGCGCCCCCTCGCGCCATGCCACCCTGCAGACGCCGAGGTGCTCAAAGGTCTGGCAGTTTTTCACTGAGAGTGCAGGCGACCGACGAACAGTGGTGTGCAACCTTTGTCACGCCAAGATCAGCCGGGGAGTCACCACCACCAGCCTCACCACCACCAGCATGCGCAGACATATGATGGCCAAGCACCCCACAAGGTGGGACGAAGGCCGTTCACCGCCTCTGGTTTGCACCACTGCCTCTCCCCCTGTGCCCCAACCTGCCACTGAGATCCAACCCCCCTCTGAGGACACAGGCACTACCGTCTCCTGGCCTGCACCCACACCCTCACCTCCGCTGTCCTCAGCCCCATCCACCAATGTCTGTCAGCGCACCGTCCAGCCGTCGCTAGCGCAAGTGTAAGTACGCCGCCACGCACCTGCACGCTCAAGCGTTAAACGTGCACATTGCCAAATTTATCAGCCTGGAGATGCTGCCGTATAGGGTTGTGGAAACGGAGTCTTTCAAAAATATGATGG
Source organism: Eleutherodactylus coqui (assembly GCF_035609145.1). Classification (NCBI taxonomy): domain Eukaryota; kingdom Metazoa; phylum Chordata; class Amphibia; order Anura; family Eleutherodactylidae; genus Eleutherodactylus; species Eleutherodactylus coqui. The sequence continues at coordinate 220,956,307 of NC_089839.1, forward strand.
CGGCGGCGGCCCCGCGCTACTCAGTTCCCAGTCGTCACTACTTTTCCCGATGTGCCGTCCCAGCCCTGCACGACCACGTTTCCCGCAACATTGTACGCGCCCTCACCAACGCGGTTACTGCCAAGGTCCACTTAACAACGGACACGTGGACAAGCACAGGCGGGCAGGGCCACTATATCTCCCTGACAGCACATTAGGTGAATTTAGTGGAGGCTGGGACAGAGTCAGAGCCTGGGACCGCTCACGTCCTATCCACCCCCAGAATTGCGGGCCCCAGCTCGGTGCTGGTATCTGCGGCGGTGTATGCTTCCTCCACTAAACCACCCTCCTCCTCCTCCTCCTCCAACGCAACCTCTGTCTCGCAATCAAGATGTGTCAGCAGCAGCAGCACGTCGCCAGCAGTCGGTGTCGTGCGGCGTGGCATCGCAGCTGAAACTACTCAGCTTAGGAGATAAGAGGCACACGGCCCACGAACTGCTGCAGGGTCTGACAGAGCAGACCGACCGCTGGCTTGCGCCGCTGAGCCTCCAACCGGGCATGGTCGTGTGTGACAACGGCCGTAACCTGGTGGCGGCTCTGCAGCTCGGCAGCCTCACGCACGTGCCATGCCTGGCCCACGTCTTTAATTTGGTGGTTCAGCGCTTTCTGAAAAGCTACCCACGCTTGACAGACCTGCTCGGAAAGGTGCACCGGCTCTGCGCACATTTCCGCAAGTCCCACACGGACGCTGCCACCCTGCGCACCCTGCAACATCGGTTTAATCTGCCAGTGCACCGACTGCTGTGCGACGTGCCCACACAGTGGAACTCTACGCTCCACATGTTGGCCAGGCTCTATGAGCAGCGTAGAGCTATAGTGGAATACCAACTCCAACATGGGCGGCGCAGTGGGAGTCAGCCTCCTCAATTCTTTTCAGAAGAGTGGGCCTGGTTGGCAGACATCTGCCAGGTCCTTGGAAAGTTTGAGGAGTCTACCCAGGTGGTGAGTGGCGATGCTGCAATCATTAGCGTCACCATTCCTCTGCTATGCCTCTTGAGAAGTTCCCTGCAAAGCATAAAGGCAGACGCTTTGCGCTCGGAAACAGAGCCGGGGGAAGACAGTATGTCGCTGGATAGTCAGAGCACCCTCCTGTCTATATCTCAGCGTGGTGAGGAGGAGGAGGAGCATGAGGAGGAGGGGGAAGAGACAGCTTGGCCCACTGCTGAGGGTACACATGCTGCTTGCCTGTCATCCTTTCAGCGTGTATGGCCTGAGGAGGAGGAGGAGGAGGATCCTGAAAGTGATCTTCCTAGTGAGGACAGCCATGTGTTGCGTACAGGTACCCTGGCACACATGGCTGACTTCATGTTAGGATGCCTTTCTCGTGACCCTCGCGTTACACGCATTCTGGCCACTACGGATTACTGGGTGTACACACTGCTTGACCCACGGTATAAGGAGAACCTTTCCACTCTCATACCCGAAGAGGAAAGGGGTTCGAGAGTGATGCTATACCACAGGACCCTGGCGGACAAACTGATGGTAAAATTCCCATCCGACAGCGCTAGTGGCCGAAGGCGCAGTTCCGAGAGCCAGGTAGCAGGGGAGGCGCGGAGATCAGGCAGCATGTACAGCACAGGCAGGGGAACACTCTCTAAGGCCCTGGACAGCTTTCTGGCTCCCCAGCAAGACTGTGTCACCGCTCCCCAGTCAAGGCTGAGTCGGCGGCAGCACTGTAAAAGGATGGTGAGGGAGTACGTAGCCGATCGCACGACCGTCCTCCGTGACGCCTCTGCCCCCTACAACTACTGGGTGTCGAAGCTGGACACGTGGCCTGAACTCGCGCTGTATGCCCTGGAGGTGCTTGCTTGTCCTGTGGCTAGCGTCTTGTCAGAGAGGGTGTTTAGTGCGGCTGGGGGAATCATCACGGATAAGCGTACCCGCCTGTCAACCAACAGTGCCGACAGGCTTACACTCATCAAGATGAACAAAGCCTGGATTTCCCCAGACTTCTCTTCTCCACCAGCGGACAGCAGCGATACCTAAGCAATACGTAGGCTGCACCCGCGGATGGAAGCATCGTTCTCTATCCCCATCAAAAACGGGGACCTTTTTGCTTCATCAATCTGTGTATTATATTCCTCCTCCTCCTCCTGCTCCTCCTCCTCCTGAAACCTCACATAATCACGCCAAACGGGCAATTTTTCTTAGGCCCACAAGGCTCAGTCATATAATTTTTCTAAACAATTTTTATACGTTTCAATGCTCATTAAAGCGTTGAAACTTTCACCTCAACCAATTTTTATTTTAACTGGGCTGCCTCCAGGCCTAGTTACCAATTAAGCCACATTAACCAAAGCGATTAATGAATTTCACCTGCCCTCTTGGTTGGGCATGGGCAATTTTTCTGACAGACATTAGTACTGTTTGTACACCAATTTTTGGGGGCCCTCGCCTACAGTGTAATCAAATGAATTTTTAGCCCACCTGCATTACAGCTGACGTTACATCAGCTGTGTTGGGCACTGCAATGGGATATATTTATGTACCGCCGGTGGCTTCCTGGCACCCACCCATGCTGGCGGTCCACAGGGAGTTGTAACTGCATGTGTCCACTTCTAAAGAACCCCAGTCTGACTGGGGCATGCAGTGTGGGCCGAAGCCCACCTGCATTAAACATGACATTACCTCAGCTGTGATGGGCAATGCAATGGGATATATTTATGTACCGCCGGTGGGTTCCAGGGAGCCACCCATGCCGTGGGTCCACAGGGAGTTGTAACTGCATGTGTCCACTTCTAAAGAACCCCGGTCAGGTTGGGGCATGCAGTGTGGGCCGAAGCCCACCTGCATTAAGCACGACATTACCTCAGCTGTGATGGGCAATGCAATGGGATATATTTATGTACCGCCGGTGGCTTCCTGGCACCCACCCATGCTGTGGGTCCACAGGGAGTTGTAACTGCATGTGTCCACCTCTAAAGAACCCCAGTCTGACTGGGGCATGCAGTGTGGGCCGAAGCCCACCTACATTAAACATGACATTACCTCAGCTGTGATGGGCAATGCAATGGGATATATTTATGTACCGCCGGTGGGTTCCAGGGAGCCACCCATGCTGTGGGTGCACACGGAATTCCCATTGCGGAGTTGTACCTGCCTGTGACTATTTATAAAAAAACGCGGTCTGACTGGGGCATGCAGACACCTTGACAAAATGAATAGTGTGTGGCACACAGGTTCCCCATTGCTATGCCCACGTGTGCAGCTCCAGATGGAGGTGGCACAGGATTGGATTTCTCATTGCTTCTGTACAGCATTGTGGACTATCGCCCCGCCCCTTTTAAAGAGGGTCGCTGCCTAGCCGTACCAACCCTCTGTAGTGTGTGCCTGCTTTTCCTCTGGCAGACGCACTTATAAATAGACATGAGGGTGGCGTGGCATGAGGGCAGCTGAAGGCTGGGCAGGGACACTTTGGTGTGCGCTGTGGACACTGGGTCGTGGGGGGGGGGGGGGGGGTTGGGCAGCATGTAACCCAGGAGAAGTGGCAGCGGAGTGTCATGCAGGCAGTGATTGTGCTTTGTTGGAGGTAGTGTGGTGCTTAGCTAAGGTATGCATTGCTAAGGAGGGCTTTTCAGAAGTAAAAGTTGTTGGGAGGGGGGGGGGGCACTCTTGCCGCTATTGTGGCTTAATAGTGGGACCTGGGAACTTGAGATGCAGCCCAACATGTAGCCCCTCGCCTGCCCTATCCGTTGCTGTGTCGTTCCCATCACTTTCTTGAATTGCCCAGATTTTCACAAATGAAAACCTTAGCGAGCATCGGCGATATACAAAAATGCTCGGGTCGCCCATTGACTTCAATGGGGTTCGTTACTCGAAACGAACCCTCGAGCATCGCGAAAAGTTCGTCTCGAGTAACGAGCACCCGAGCATTTTGGTGTTCGCTCATCTCTAATAAATATCCTTGTGTCCCTTCTCCAGTTTAAAATGTAATGAATTTATCAAATGTTACATGATGTTGATCCATTTGTCACATCTTTAAATATGCTTAGAGCTGTACGTCCCCCACCTGCTCAAATAAGAATGCAACAAACTTTGCGACTTTTTGAAAAGTTTTGTTTCCCAAATCCCAGATAAGCAGTATGCCCCGCCCACTTTTCTGGACAGTTCTGAAAATTGTTTTGAGAGTAAGAACATCTGTTCTTTTTGGATAGTAAACTTGTCTTAAATGATTTGTGCCAAAAATACTGCAACTTACTCCAGAATTCTTTGGCAAAACCAGTAACAAATATGCTCCTTATTCTTTTTGCTTAGAAAATCAGCAGCAGTGATTTCACTGTGGGTGCACATACTTTTGCATAAGACTGCATATACATATAGTTAGTTCTAGCACCTTGTATTTCTTCTGAGTCACTTTCTTCTTAGCATCTAATAACATCTTGGTAGGATCATTCGTGCCGTGTCGCCTCCTTCCAGAGTTCTTCCGTCCTTTCTCTTAATTACTGGGTTTTTGCACCTCAGCGATGATCTTAGCAGATTGTGAAACTCTTCGGAGACACGTTTCTTCCAGGGAAGCTTTTAGGGCCGGAGTCACCCCCTTGTGAGGGAGCGTGGAGTAATGTGCAGAGAGAAGAGCTCCATTAAGCCCATATTGTGCGCTCTATCTGATGTGGAGATCTGTGCGCCGAGGTTCCTGTTTCATGGGCACAGAGTGATATTAGTCATTGTGCTGATACAAGATGCGCTCTTAGGTCCGTGTGATATTAATGCTCCCCGGGGACCTCTCATCATCACATCCTCTGCTAAAGAGCTGGTTGAGGTGTGTGGCACTGACACCTCCTTCTCACTTCCACCATCCCATATAGTGCACATTCAGACACATTGCACAATATCTTCCATCTAACCTTTCTGGGACCTTTACATTATGGGGACAAAATGCCAGGGGCAGACTGGCAGTAGCTGGTGGCAAATTGTAGCCTGGGGGGCAAGCACACGTCAGTGGCCCATGAATAGTGGCCGCCCCTAGGGTATGCTCACACCGTGAAATCTGATTCTGCATATTTAGCTGCATATCTGCACCAAAATCTGTGACAAAATCTGCAGCAAGTCGGCGATGTGTGAACACACAGTGCAGCTGGTCAAACGCAGCCAAGCCATGACCTCACAAATTACTGCTTCTGCACACTCTCCCTATCCTACTGCCACAACCCCTAATGAACTTCTCAGTTCCCCCAATAGGAACAATTTGCTTCTGTGGTCCCATTAGTAATAATATCTGATCTATGGTCCCACTAAGTAATAGGAACTCTATGTGGCCCCAATTAGTTATAGGAACCTTGCTGTGAACCCAATATTATAGGACCTATACTGTGACCCACTTAGCAGCAACGTATCCACTGTTGCCCCAATTAATAATAGAACGCCTGTTCTGGCTCCCAATTAATAATATTTTTCTTGGGGTCCTAATTAGTGATAGGACCCCCTTCCCCTTTTGTTGTGTCAGTTAATATACCCCCCTCTGTGGCCCCTATTAGGAAATACATCTCCCTTTGTTTTCCCAACAAATAACAGGATTGTGTCTTTGGCTCTTATTAGTAGTAGGACCCCTATACCCCTTCCGTCTGTTATAAAATCTCTGTGCTGTGGCCTAATGTAAAGGGCTTCCTTGGTCAAACACTGACAGGACTTCCATCTCCGTCTGGTGCTGCATGGTGCGCAGCGTCTCGCATAGCATTTCCTGTCTCCTTCACCTGGCTGCAGCACTCAGAGTATAGTGAATGCTGCAGCCAGGTGAAGGAGTGAGGAAATGCTATGCGAGACCCTGCGCACCACGCAGCACCAGATGGAGATGGAAGTCCTGTCAGTGTGTAACTAAGGAAGCCTTTGCAAGTTCTACTGACAGCCTGCTGGGGCCAGGCCCAGTAGGCCCATGCCCTTCTTTCCTCTGGCCCAGCCTGCTTCTTAGCGTGGCCCCACAAGGTAATAATGCACACTCTGTGATCCCACAAAATAGTTCTTCCCCCTTTTTGGGTCCCACTAATTAACTGTACCTCTATCCAAACACCCATAGTACTAGTTCACCTTCTATGGCCTCACGAATTAATACAGCCCCCTATGTGCCTCTCAACATTATAGTTCCCCCTTTGCCCTATTGGAAGTTATAGTGTCCCCTCTGTACCCTCAAAATTGTAGTGCCCTCTTTATGCCCCTTGCCTATAATGCCCCTTCTTTGCCTCCTCAAATTTATTGTGCTCACCTCTTTGCCCCCTCAAACTTATAGCATTCCTCTCTTTGTTTGTCAAAGTTAAAGTGTCCTCCTCTTTGCCCCTGCAAAGTTATAGTGTCTCTCCCTGTTCCTCCTCCCTTCTTGGTCAGCAACAGCAGTTGAACTTTTTATCTTACAGCACTGCCATGCTGTCACATTCTGCATGGCACTGTGCAGTACATAGCCCGACTCTTACCATGTCTCCAGCTCTTAATACAGTAAAGCACTGGATCATAGAATGGTAGAGTTGGAAGAGACCTCCAGGGTCATCTGGTCCAACCTCATGCTCAGTGCAGGATCACTAAATCTGATTAAAGACTTCCATTGAAGGAAAACTCCCCACCTCCTGTGGCAAGCTGTTCCACTCATTGATCATCCTCACTGTCTAATATCTAGTCTGTGTCTCCTCCCTTTCAGTTTCATCCCATTGCTTCTAGCCTTTCCTTGTACAAGTGAGAATAGGGCTGATCACTCTGCACTGTGACAGCCATTCAGATATTTGAAGATGGCTATTAAGTCTTCTCAGCCTTTTTTGCAAGCTAAACATTCTCAGATCATTTAACCGTTCTTCTTAGGACATGATTTGCAGACCGCTCACCATCCTCGTAACTATTCTCTGAACTTGCTCCAGTTTGTCTGTCTCTTTTAAATTGAGGTGCTCAGAACTGGACACAGTATTTTAGATGAGGTCTGACTAAGGAAAAGTAGAGGGGGAGAATTCCCTTACGTAATCTAGACTCTATGCTTCTCTTATTACATCCAAGAATTGTGTTTGCCTTTTTGCTGCTGCATCACACAGTTGACTCATGTTCAGTCTGTGATCTATTAGTATGCCCAAGTCTTTTTCACATATGCTACTGCTTAGCCCAGCACATGTGAAAAAAACTTGGATGCAGGGAAGTCAGGTTATATATTACATGGAGCCGCACAACATCCAGCAGTACTATGGAATAAGAAAGCCCAATAAGTCATCAGAAAAAAGAGTGGGCCATTTGGTCTGCCGTGTGGTCCACTGTCATTGACAGCATGCTGCTGATCCCAGGACAAGGGATATTTTCACCCAGATAATGTGGCTGTACCAAGTTTGGCAACGATGTATGTGTTTTTCTCACCATGATAGATAGTCTGTAGGTGATCTGTAGGTTGTTCACACTTCTATACAAAGCCATTGATAACAGTGTGATGAGGAGTTGAGTTAAATACCAAACTGAGCTCTGCTGCATCGGCCTCTGCCTTTTTGCTATGTTCATTCTTCTGCTATTGGGAGTCATTTTGGTGTTTTCTGCGCCTCGTTGTAATACATTCTGCTTCACTGAGCGCTGAAAACATCAAAAATGAACACAAGCTGCAGATTCAAGGTCATCTGGATCAGGACAATCAACGTTTGTTTAGTAAGTGAAGATTTCCATTAGTTTATCCTTCAAGAAGAGCAGCTGTGAAGCCTCAGCAGATGCACGAAGGAAGGAGGGAGGGGGGCTCCGGCCCTGTCCGTGGTGCTGAAACTAGAGGAATTAACAGTTCAACTGAGAAGCAGCAGATTTATCTAGAAAGTCTAGGAAGAAGGGAAAGATTAACAGATTCCTATCATGGACTATAATGTACTGCATCTTCTCTCTTTATTCTCTCTCTCCTGTTCTTCTTCTTGCTCTTCTCATTCGTCTTTGTGTTCATCTTCTATTGTACTTTTTTTCTTCTCTCCATTTTTCTCGTCCTTTTAATCATCCTTCTTATTCCTCTTCTCATTTTTCTTTTTCCTGCTTTTATATCCTTTTTCATTCTTCTTCTCACCCTTCTCCCAATTATTCAATACTTTCTTAATCATTTTTCTCTGTTCATCTTTTTTTTCCTCGTCTTTCTCTGCAATCTCTTCTCATTCTTCTACTTATCCTTCTTTATCTTCTTTAAATCGGTTTTCCCCTCCTCCTTCTCGTCAATCTTCTCTTTCTTGTTCTTCTCTTTCATCTTCCTGTACTTCTCATCCTTCTTCTCTCTTGTCATCTGGCACTTCTATCATTCACCTCAACTCTGTTCTTGTCCTTCTCCTTAACTTTCTTCTCATCCTTCTACTTAGCCTTCTTTTAAACATTTTCTCCTCATTCTTCTTTTCCTCCTTTTTGTTTTTATTCTCTTTCCTATTCCTGCTCTTATCTTCATCCTTCTTCTCGCTTGTCATTTGGACTTCTTCTCATCCTTCTCCTCAACTTTATTCTCATTATTCTCCTTTTCTTTCTTTCCATTCTTTATCCTCACCCTTCTCCTGTTTCTTCTGCTTGCCCTTTTCCTCATACTTTTTTCTCATCACTCTATATCCCAATTTTCACTTGTCTTTCTTCAACCTTTCGTTCATTCTTCTCCTCATCCTTATTCTTGTTGTTTTGATCCTTTCCTCATAATGATCTTCTCCTCACCCTTCTCATTTTTTCCTAACCCCCTTTTCCTGTCTTCTTTTCATCAGTATTCTCATCCTTATATTATTTCTTTTAGGTTATTCCCCATTCATCTTCTCATTCTTCTCATCATTCTTCTTCTCATCCTTCTATTCTTTTTTCTTCTTCTTACTCTTCTTCTCATTAGTCTCCAAATTCTTCTCCTTATCCTTTTTTTGGCCTCTTTGTTCATATTCTCCTCATCCTTTTTCCTATTCTGCTCATTTTGCTTCTTTTTTCATCATCCTATTATTTCTTTGTCATGTTCTTCTCCTCATGCTTTGTATCATCCTTCTACTTAATCTCCTCCTCATTCTTATTGTTAGCCCTTTATCCACTCTTCATCATGCACTGCTCTTCATTCTTCTTCATTCTTCTTCTTATCATTTTCTTATTCTTCCTCTCATTCTTCTATTCTTTATTTGTCAAGTTCTTCTCCTCTTTCTTCTTATTCTTCTCTGCTTTCTTTTCATCATCCTTCATCTCTTCCTTCTCCTTACTCTTCTTCTCATCCTTCTTCTTGTCCACCTTGTCCTTCTTTTCATTCTTCTTATTTTATTCTCATTCTTCTCCTTCAATTTGAGTTCCTAGTTACCCTATGACCAGTATCTCTCCTGATTGTTACATGTTTAGTTTTCTCAATGACAACTTTTTGTAATGGTTTCGGTTCATCTAATGCCTTTCCTCCTTTTCTTTGTCCTATCAAAGGAGCCAATCATTCCCCTAAGATATATCCAGAATAGGAGTAACCTTCAGCCAGGTCATTTTTGGGTTGACTTAGTCAAGGATCCTATTGTGTATTTTTTTACCATTCTGAGAACTTTCACACTTTGCCAGTTCCTTGTAACATTATAGGACAATGAAAACCCAAAAGGGCTGACCCGTTCTGATAGATGACTCTGATACTGTGCTGAAACTCTAGGATAATGCATTGCTCCTCCACTCCTTTCTAGACACATAAGCTCCTACAACATCTCTGAGACAATACCTTAATAAGAGCTGATAAAGGTTAGAAAGCAGAGACGGTAGCCATTTAAGCTGCTCTGACAAAACTGACCGTGCTCAATGTGTGAAACAAGCCGGCATGTCAATCACTGATGGTAAATAACCTGCCTCCTAACGAGGTAAACTGCTACAAAGGGGAGAAACTGGATGTGATGGACATATATGATCAATTATAAACATTCCATAACCTAGTCATACACCAACGATGACAGATATTACTGGCAGATACTGGGCTCATTATTATATTAGAATCTGGCTTGAGGGAATATTTCAGTGATGTAGAGTTTGTTTCATAACAAAGAAAACTTATAAAACACTAGATTTTTTTTACTTATTCTTTCCTAAATGTTCAATTTAGAGGCGTGTGTGTTTTTCCACATGATTATGCCCTACTAAGGTGGAATTGGTGACGTTTTTTTCTCCATTACATTACTTCTGATGTACTGATCTTGAGTTACATCCTGTATTGTACTCCAGAGCTGCACTCACTGTTCCGCTGGTGGAGTCACTGTGTACATACATTACTTACCCTGTACTGATCCTGAGTTACATCCTGTATTATACTCCAAAGCTGCACTCACTATTCTGCTGGTGGAGTCACTGTGTACATACATTACTTATCCTATACTGATCCTGAGTTACATCCAGTATTATACTCCAGAGCTGCACTCACTATTCTGCGGGTGCAGTCACTGTGTACATACATTACTTCTGCTGTACTGATCTTGAGTTACATCCAGTATTATACTCCAGAGCTGCGCTCACTATTCTGCTGGTGGAGTCACTGTGTACATACATTACTTATCTTGTACTGATCCGCAGTTACATCCTGTATTATACTCCAGAGCTGCACTCACTATTCTGCTGGTGGAGTCACTGTGTACATACATTACTTATCTTGTACTGATCTGGAGTTACATCCTGTATTATACTCCAGAGCTGTACTCACTATTCTGCTGGTGGAGTCACTGTGTACATACATTACTTATCTTGTACTGATCCTGAGTTACATCCTGTAGATCTTTTATTATAAAAGTATAAAACGTAACAATAAAACCAAACTGTAACAACAGTAATGTAATAATAATCCAACCGTATACAGAGAGATAAGGCCCTTAACCCAGAGTCCATGGTCCACAAACAAAAGAAATATCCATGTCTAGACTCCCCCCCTCCCCGCCGTACGCTTGCACGCACACTCAACACATAACACAATATACCTAAAAGAAGAACATCCAGCTATCCAGAAAATATAACTAAAACTACAGGTCCAGCCGTACCGCACTGAAACCCCATCATAAACAAAATTAAGCAATAACATAAATATAACATAGATACCAAGAAAAATACTTAACTAAATATGAAAACAAAGACCAAGCCAACCGGCATACAAAAATAACTAACAATTTTTTTTTTTTGGGTCCCCAGTGCAGCTCGGGGGCCATGCCTGCTCCACCAGTCCATGCCCAGAATTCTAAAGTTCAGGATGTGCCAAGCCACACCGAGGTTTTTGTGTGTGTGTGTGTGTATATATATATATATATATATATATATATATATATATATATATATATATATAAACTATACATATATATAAACTATACAACACTCTGCCTGCCACAGCCTGGGGGCCATGCCGGCTCCACTAGTCCGTGCCCAGAGTTCAATGTTCGGGACGTGCCAGGCTACGGCTCAAGGCATGAAACCACTCCCCCCAACACCCCACCCAACCTAACTACCACCCAGAACGTGAATATATACATATAAACATACATTAACCAATATACATGACATACATGATATATATTAACATAACCCGAAGGCCTAAGGTCAGCTCTCCTGCAGCCCTACTTCACTCCATCTTGCCCAAACCAAAACAAAAAGCTTCATGGTGCACTCATAGCCCACCACTGGGATTGGAGGTGATAAGCCGGGCACAGATATCACAATGTTCTATCCCTTGCATTTTTGAAAGAAGAGGTCTCCCTATTCTTTCCATAATTTGCCATAGACTGTCCTTAATCTGCCCCTCAGTCTGACCCTTCATAGAAAATGTCCCTGCCCTATCCCTCCTCTCTCCCTACTCTGCCCCTAGAAAATTAAGAAAAAAAAAGACTGTCCCTAAAGAAATACAAGCCCTCTCCACAGGAGAGAAGCCTTAGATGTGCCTAGCCTCTCATACTCCACAGAACGTACCTTCACCAGGTCACCCAGGATGTTCCTACATACTGTATCCACGGGGAGGACTTTTAGCTCTGTCGAAATTAAACACTGTGCACTCCAGATGTGTAACCTGACCACTAGGCTAACTAGAAATAAAGTGCAGCGGTCCTTGCCACCAAGACCTCTGAAGGCTCCATAAGCCCACTCTGCATAGGAGAGGTGTGCCGGCTGAGGCCAGCCTATGGAGACCCCTACTCTTTGGTATACCTCTGTATTAAAGGGGCACTGAACCAGGAAATTCTCCATGCTTTCCAGCACATCTTTACACTCTTGACTGGGGCAACACCTATCCACCAGAGGCCTGCTCTTCAAGTTACCCCTTACATACAGTCTCCCGTGAAAGCAGCGCCAAGCCAAGTCCCAAAACTTCAAGGGGACCCGAGTTGAATTCAGTAAACGTAACCCTCCCTCCAGGTCCCGACTTGGGGAGTCCTTGAGCGCCAGGGGCTTCTGGAAATGGGTCAACAGGACTCTTTCATCGAGGAGCCTCCTCGTCAGAGTCCTGATCTCCCACATCCCCAGACCCCACTGGCGTATCACCTTCAGAACCAAGGTAGTCTAAGCCGGGAGATATCCGTGCTGCATGCGAAGGTCCTTCACTTTCCCTCCTGTCTCCCATTCCTGGAAGAAAGGCTGAAGCCATCCCCAGCAGGCGTAGACCCATGGAGGAGCCCTCTCCTGCCAGAGGTTGCCTATGTTGATCTTAAAAAAAGTGTTTACAAGAAACACCACGGGGTTGACCATAGATAACTCCCCTAGTCTCCTCGTGCGGTATGTAAAATCTCTCCTGATCAGGTTCAACCTATTCCCCCACAACATTAGGAAGAACAGGTTATAGACCCGGGTCCAGAGAGGCTCTGGCAAAATGTATACGCTGCCCAGGTAGATGAATAACGGGAGCAGGTATGTTTTGATCAGGCTAATTCTTTCCCGAAGGGTCAAAGACTAACCCTTCCACTGATTAACCTTGTGAGTTGCACCATCCAGCCTGTCCACCCAATTTTGCATGGGGTAATCCCCCTGCCCGAATTTGATGCCAAGTACTTTTGCTGAAGTTTGGGGCACCAGAAGGGTGTCTGGGAGATCAAACGCAGGATCCCCCCTTCCTAACCAGAAACTTTCACACTTATACCAGTTGACCATAGACCCGGAAGCTTCCAAGTAGCGGTCCACCTCCGACACCACAAACTCCGCCTCCTCTGTCGAGAACACGAAGAGCATGACATCATCGGCATATGGCACTGCCCTCAGAGTAGCCTCCGGCACCGCCTGGTCCATCCCAACCCCTGCTATAGGTCCACAATCAACCTTAAGGAAGGGATCTATCGCAAACACAACAGGGGACTTAGAGGACAGCACTGACGGACGCCGGACCCCACCTCAAAAGGGCGGCCAGGCCAACCGTTCACCAGCGGGAACGACTCAGCCCCTGCATATAATGTTCGCAGCTAATCAACAAAACCCACTGGCAGGCCGTATCTCACAAGGACTGACCAGAGGTACTGATGATTAACCTGATCAAATGCTTTGGCCTGATCCAAGGAGAGCAAGTACCCCTCCCAGTGACTAGCCCTACCCTGCTCCACTGCCTCCCAGACACCGAGAACAGCACTAAAGGTGCTACGGCCTGGAACAGAACAATGCTGGGCCCCAGAGAGGAGCCGGGGTGCAAACTTCACCAGCCGATTAAACAGCACTTTTGCCAGAACCTTCCTGTCCGTATTGAGAAGCACTATGGGACTCCAGTTCTCAATACGGCTCGAGTCTTTACCTTTTGACAGAAGGATCAAGGCCGACCTCCTCATTGACTTTGGGAGAGTGTCCGAGGAAAGACACTCATTGAAAACCTCAGTCAAGAGGGGACTCAGGAGGTCCTTAAAGGTCTTAAGTACTCAGATGTTAATCCATCCGGTCCTGGCGATTTTTTGAGCGCAAGCCCATCAATCGTCAGTTTAACTTCCTCTACGTTGATCTCTTCTGTCAAAACATTAAGGGAGATGTCATCCCCTGGCTCAGGGACAACTTCAGCCAGGAAAGCCAACATCACATCTCGATCTAGATCCCTCTTTCTCAAAAGGTGCGAGTAGAAGGATCTGACGACTTCCAGAATCCCTGATCTGGACCTGTTCAGAGATCCCGTACCGTCGATCAGTCCAGTGACAACTTTACGATTCACTGACATCTTGCAGTTTCTGCAGGGGTCGGGCGAGTGGTACTTCCCGTAGTCCCTCTCAAAAACCAAAGATGCGTGCCTATTATACTGGCAGCCTTTGAGCAAAGACTTCACTCTGGAGATATCCTCTCGGCTACCTCCAGTCAAGTTGAGATGTTCGAGTTTCCTCCTCAGGCCCTGATAAAGACGGTACTTACTCAGGCTCCTGAGGCTAGAGAGCTGGTGGAAGAACCTCGCCGCCCTGATCTTGAGCATCTCCCACCACTCTGACTTACTGCTACAAAGATCCAGTCATGGTACCTGGCTCTGCAGAAAATCCTCAAAGGACTGTCTTAACTCTGCTTCCTCCAGGAGTGATGAATTCAGCCTCCATAAGCCTCTGCCCATCCGGGGTGTCTCTGCAACATTCAGGGAAAACAAAATCAGACAGTGGTCGGAGAATTCCACCTCAACAACAGAAACTGGTGAAGAGGTGGCTTCCTCCTTCAAATAAAACCTATCTATTCTAGACCTGCACTCGCCTCTATAATAGGTGAACCCCGCGTGGCCTGGGGTGTGCCAGTTGTGGACATCCACCAGGCGAGCTTCGCTAGCTATGCTATTAAGCGCAACGCTATCATAAGTCAGCTTGCCTAGGGAGCCTCCCCTGTCATGGGTCCTCATGACTGCGTTAAAGTCACCCCCAAAGCTCACCTGCCGACTGGTAAAAAGGTACGGCTTGATCCTCATAAAGAGATCCTTGCGGTCCTGCTTGGTTTGGGGACCGTAGATGTTGATTAGCCGAAGCTCTTGTCCCTTCATGAGAACATCCAGGATCAGGCACCTCCCTATTTCTAACTCGATAACCCGTCGGCATTCAACCGCTGCGGTAAAAAGTACCGCCACTCCGCTATACGGCTCGGCCGCAAGAGACCAGTAAGATGGACCAGACCTCCATTCCCTCCTTGCCTTATGCACAGTTGCCAAATTTAGCAGCCTGGTCTGACCTACACTCCCTTTTTGCTTTATGTAAGGCTGCCATATCAGACAGCCTGGTCTCCTGCAAAAACAGAATGTTGGCTTCAACGCGGCCAAAAAAAAATCAAAGGCCGCAAAGCTAGCCATATCAGACTTAATGCTGGCAACATTAATGGATGCCAGTGTCAACGGATCGGGTGATGCCATCATTGGTGATCAATTTAGATGGCTTTCTTCTTCCCACCCCCTTTTCCTCAGAGTCTGAGAATGACCCCTTGCCACGTTTTTTGCTTGTTGAAAGGTCCATAGCAAGGGGCTCCTCGACCCTGTACACCTTGCCGCCGGGCTCCAGGCCAGCCCTCCCCTTGGAGGTTACTGAACCCTCGCTAGAGGAAGACTCAGCACCCCCTGTTGGCCTCACCTTTGTCCTAGGTACCTCACTGTCTGCCTCCTCTGAAGAAGAGGACAGAGTTTAGAACCTATTGGAGAGCTCGACAGGAGGAGAGTTGGGGTTACCTTTCTGTCTCTGGCCTTGTGTAGGAAAAGTTTTTCTTTCCCCCGTTTTTGCTTTCCCAGTGCCCTGCTTGCATTTTTTCTTTTGCCACTCCTTGTCATCCTCACCCACACTTGCATAGTAGGAGGAATCTGAAGAAGTGGCAGCCTCCTCCATTTGGATCCTCCTGACCTCCTCCTCCAATTCCCTGTCCCCTAGAGCCTCAGCTACATGATTTGCATCCGGAGCAGGTGCCAGCATTGACCCACCTGCCACCTGGGTTTCCACCAGCTCCCTGCTCCTTCTGCGCTTTTCTTGGTGCCTAAGCTTGGCAGCTCCAACATGCTTATTCCTCCTTGGCTCCTGGGCTCTATCGCCTCTGCTGGTCCTTAGAGATGCATGTGCACCAAAATGCTCGTGTGCTCGTTGCTCGAGTCAAACTTTTCGTAATGCTCAAGAGTTCGTTTCGAGTAACGAACTACATTGAAGTCAATGGGAGACTCAAGCATTTTTGCATGGGACCGATGCTCCACATAGGTGATGACTTGTGAAACACCAGAAAACATCAGAAAGTCATGGAAACACCACAGAAACGGATAGGGAAGGGCAGGGGCAGGATGCATGGCTGCATCTGAGGCTCCCAGGTCCCACTATTAAGCCAAAATGGGGGCAAGAGTCTGGCGGTCATCCCCCTAACAATTTACTTGGGACAAAACCTCATTAGCAAGGCATACGTGCTGGCACATCTTAGCCAAGCACCACACTACCTGCAACCAAGGACAATCACTGCCTGCGGGTGACACCGCTGACTCTTCTCCTGGGTTACATGCTGGCATTGAAGTCCAACCCCCCCGCACGACCCTGCGTCCACAGCACACACAAAAGTTTCGCTGCGCAGCGTTCAGCTGCCCTCATGCTACACGTTTGCTTCATAGCCCCACCACCCTCATGTCTATTTATAAGTGCGTACTGGATGAGGAGGAACTGGAAGCACACACTGCAGAGGGTTGGCAGGGCCAGGCGGCGACCCTCTTTCAAAGTGTGGGCGATAGCCCACAATGCTGTTAAGAATTGATGATAAATTGACGTACGATCATCATTCCAATCCCGTGCCGACTCCGTCACAAAATTGTCAGGAGCCGCAAACGTGGGCATAAAGGGGACTCAGGTGCCAGCACTTCTACACATCTCCACAATGCAGTAATACTCTGTGTGAGAAGCACGTGAGCGGGCCCAGGGTCAGGCTCAGTCCCAGCCTCCCCCTTGTGTGACCCAAGGTGCCGCGAGTTACATAGCAATGGGAAATCCATGTGTTCACACACAATTCATTCTGTGTAGGTGTCAGATAGCTCAACACCGCAATGGGAAGTCTTTGAGTTCCTTGGGCTAGCCTAGGCTGTGGGTGCACAAAGATGGTATTACACAGGAAGAAATCAAAGTGCCCAAACATGGCAGAGTTTCACCCCGCCAAGGACCTCGGCCTTGGCCCACATTTCTGCCCAAGTCAGTCAGTGTATTTGTGCCAGGTAGGTAAAACACTGCGATGGGATGTCTTTGTGCACCCACAGCATAGGCAGACCCCAGTAACATTTCTGTAGCAAAAGTATAGGCAGACCCCAGTAGCATTTCTGTAGCAAGAGTATAGGCAGACCCCAGTAACATTTCTGTAGCAAGAGTATAGGTGGACCCCGGTAACATTTCTGTAGCAAGAGTATAGGCGGACCCAAGTAACATTTCTGTAGCAAGAGTATAGGCGGACCCAAGTAACATTTCTGTAGCAAAAGTATAGGGAGACCCCAGTAACATTTCTGTAGCAAAAGTATAGGGAGACCCCAGTAACATTTCTGTAGCAAAAGTATAGGCAGACCCCTGTAACATTTCTGTAGCAAGAGTATGGGCAGACCCAAAGGCGTAACTTGAAGCTCCCGGGCCCCGATGCAAAACTTGTAACAGGGCCCCCAACTATGATGCTTTACTCATAGTACTGTGTTCTCTATATGGAAAAGAGAGGCCTTATGGGCCCCCTAAGGCTCCTAGGCCCGGGTGCAACCGCATCTCCTGCATCCTCTACAGTTACGCCCCTGGGCGGACCCCTGTATCATTTCTATAGCAAGAGTATAAATGTTGACGAAGTAGTGAAGGCAGCAGTTTGCGGTGCAAAGCAGTGAAGTTTCTTTATTTCCTCACCAGACAGAGAAACACGACGTTTCGACTACGAGAGTCTTTGTCAAGTATTGTGCTGCTGATAACTTTTCGTTTCTTGGATAAAGCAAGAGTATAGGCGGACCCCAGTAACATTTCTGTACCAAGAGTATAGGCGAACACCTGAAGAAATGTGGTTACCAAGAGTGTAGCCGAAGGCTGGAAATATTAGTTTGATAACAGTATAGGCGAGGGCCAGAAAAATTGGTGTACCAAGAGTACAAGTGCACCCCGGAAAAATTGCTCAACGGCGACGGCAGGTGAAACCCATAAACACTTTTTAAAGATACACCTTGCTGTTGCTTAATTTGTAACAGAGCCTGGAAGCACACCTGTGAAAAAATTGGTTTCTGTTAAAGTATCAATACTTTAGAAACTTTGAAAAACTGTAAAAAACTTTTAAACAGAGCCTTTTGGGACGCAGAAAAATTGGCAGTTCAGCGTGATGACATGCTGTTTTAGGAGGAGGAGTAGGAGGAGTAATAATATCCAAGAGTGATTGACAAAGCTAATTCCCCCTTTTTTTCGTGGTGATAGAGGATGCATTTTTCTCCTGTTGCAGCGAAAAGAATCTTTAGGTTCCGCTGCTCTCCGCCGGTGGAGAAGAAAAGTCTGGGGAAATCCAGCCTTTGGTCATCTTTATGAGTGTAAGCATGTCGGCACTGGCAGTTGACAGGCGGGTACGCTTATCTGTGATGATTCCCCCAGTTGCACTAAACACCCTCTCTGACAAGACGCTAGCGGCAGGGCAGGCCAGCACCTCCAGGGCGTACAGCGCAAGTTCGTGTCACGTGTCCAGCTTTGACACCCAATAGTTGTATGGAGCAGAGGCATCACGGAGGATGGTGGTACGGTCGGCTACTTACTCCCTCACCATCTTTTTACAGTGCTCCCTCCGACTCAGCCTTTACTGGGGAGTGGTGACACAGTCTTGCTGGGGAGCCATGAAGCTGGCAAAGGCCTCGGAGAGTGTTCCCCTGCCTGCACTGGACATGCTGCCTGATCCCCACTCCTTCCCTGCAACTTGGCCCTCTGAACTGCGTCTTCTGCCACTAGCGCTGTCAGATGGGAACTTTAGCATCACTTTTTCCACCAGGGCCCTGTGGTATTGCATCAGTCTCGTATCCCTTTCCTCTTTGGGAATGAGAGTGGAAAGTTTCTCCTAATACCGTGAGTCAAGAAGGGTGTACACCCAGTAATCCATGTTGTCCAGAATGCGTCTAACATGAGGGTCACGGGATAGGCAGCTTAACATGAAGTAATGTGTGCCAGGGTCCCAGTTTGGAACACATCGCTGTCCTCACTAAGAAGATGACTTTCAGGATCCTCCTCCTCCTCTTCAGCCCATACACGCTGAACAGGTGAGAGGCAAGCAACATGGGTATCCTCTGCAGTGTGCCCAGCGGTCTCTTCCCCCCTCCTCCTCCTCCCCCTCCCCCTTCAAAATACACTGAGATATAGACATGAGGGTGGTCTGGCTATCAAGCGACATACTGTCATCCCCAGTCTCCTGTTCCAACCATAAAGCGTCGGCCTTTATGCTTAGCAGCGAACTTCTCAGCAAGCAAAGCAGCGGGATGGTAACGCTAATGATTGCCACATCGCCGCTCATCATCTGGGTAGACTCCTCAAAGTTTCCGAGGACCTGGCAGATATCTGCCATCCATGCCCACTCCTCAGTAAAGAATTGCGGAGGCTGACTACCACTTCGCCGCCCATGTTGCAGCTGGTATTCCACTATTGCTCTATGCTGCTCGTACAGCCTGCTCAACATGTGCAGCGTAGAATTCCAGCGTGTGGGCACATCGCACAGCAGTCGGTGCTCTGGCAGATTAAACCGATGTTGCAGGGTCCTCAGGGTGGCAGCGTCTGTGGTGGACTTGTGGAAATGTGCGCAGATGCGGCGTACCTTGCCGAGCAGAACAGACAAGTGGGGGTAGTTTTTCAGAAACCTCTGAACCAACAGATTGAAGACATGGGCCAGGCATGGCACGTCTGTGAGGCTGCTGAGCTGCAGAGCCGCCATCAGGTTACGGCCGTTTTCACACACGACCATGCCTGGTTGGAGGCTCAGCGGCGAAAGCCAGAGGTCGGTCTGCTCTGTCAGACCCTGCAGCAGCTCGCGGGCCGTGTGCCTCTTGTCACCTAAGCTGATTAGTTTCAGCACGGCTTGCTGACGCTTGCCCACCGCTGTGCTGCTGTGCCACGCGCTACCGACTGCTGGCGATGTGCTCACACTTCTTAATTGAGAGGTAGAGGTGGCGGAGGAGGAGGAGGGGGAGGGTTTGGAGGAGGTGGCATAAAACGCCGCAGATACCAGCACCGAGGTAGGACCCGCTATTCTGGGTGTGGGTAGGACGTGAACAGTCCCAGCTTCTGCCAAGTTCACCCAATGTGCCGTTAGGAAGATATAGTGGCCCTACCCACCAGTACTTGTCCACGTGTCCATGGTTAAGTGGAGGGCACCATTTATGTGGCGGGAGACGTGCTGGTGTAGGGCTGGGACAGCACACCGGGAAAAAAAGTGGTGACTGGTGACAGAGTAGAAACAAAAAACTATTGTGAGACGGCGCTCCACCCACTGTAATATGTTATTAGTGTGGCAAATATACAAATGGGACTTACCCTATATATCAATCTATTTATCTATGTATTTATATATCGATATGCCACAGGAAGAGATACATTCGCTCAGACCAGAGGAGAGCGTTCCATTGCTATGGTAAGGTCCTCTCCTTACGCCGGGCGTAATGACGACAGAACGCTGGGGGATCATGTGACTTACAATAGTCACATGACCGACATAGCGATACGTCACACTGCTGGTATCCCAGTGTGGAGAACGAACCCGGAAGCAGTGTGCATGATCCGGAAGTCCTCCGCAAACCCTCCCGTGCGCCGGAAGTCACGATACGGCGACTCGGGTTATAGATTATGGAGTAAACGCCAGGTGCCACATAGGTAAGGCTTCTTCTAAGATAGTATATAAGGTCAGTAATAGTTGTATATGTCACTTGAAAAAGTCGCGGTTATGCGACGAAACGCGTCGGACATATTTGGACATATTTTCAATAAAAGTATTTATGGATATTCAAGGAACCTTTGATTAATTGAGTCAGAAAGGTCTCTCTGGAGCGCTGGATCTTTTTTCGTTTTTCTCATATTCTTTGGTGACAGAGTAGGGCGGGACCACCGCCGCCATCATGTTTTTGAAAGCCTCTATTTCCACAAGCCTGTACGGCAGCATCTCCAGGCTGATTAATTTGGCAATGTGCACGTTTAAAGGTTGTGCATGCGGGTGGGTGGTGGCGTATTTGCGCTTTCGCTCCAACGCTTGTGTTAGTGACAGCTGAGCACTGTGCTGAGAGACATTGCTGGATGGAGTGGAGGACGGTGGAGGTGAGGGTGTGGGTGCAGGTCAGGAGGCGCTCGTGCATGTGTCCTGGGAGGAGCATTGGATCTGTGTGGCAGGTTGGGGCACAGGGGAAGAGGCAGTGGTGTGACCCAGAGGTGGTGAATGGCCTTCGTCCCACCTTGTGGGGTGCTTGGCCATCATATGCCTGCGCATGCTGGTGGTGGCTCCCCGGCTGATCTTGGTGCGACACAGGTTGCACACCACTGTTCGGCCATCTGCACGCTCGCTAAAAAACATCCACACCTTCGGATTTGGAGACATAGAAAGCAGGTCGCCAGCAGCACAAATTGTATATCCCTCCAAGGGCTGGGCATAGATTATGCAGTAGCCAAAGAAACAGGTGAATGGATCCTTATCACCAAAATCACATGCAGCAATGAAAAAAGACTTCGGCAGCATCCAGGGTGCAAATTGATATCCAAACTTTTATTCCCCCATCACAGAATTTGGAGACATATTTATTAAGTGGGTCTCTATCCTATACAGATCCCCAACAGCCAGAATAGTGGTGAACGGCCTGACCTCTACCCCCTTCTCACTCCATAGAGGGACCCGTCAGAGCTGCCTGCTCTCCCCCCTCCTGTTCACAATCGCCATAGAACCCTTGGCTTTAAGGATCCGACAACATGCATTATATAAAGGAATCCAGATAGGATCCAGGGAAGATAGGATTGGGTTATACGCAGACTCTACATGTTGGATCCCAAGGGCACCCTGCCACTGGCTATCTCTCTAATAGATAAATTCGGGAATTTTTCAGGCCTACGTATTAACTGGCAAAAATCCACCCTTATGCCACTGAGACCCCAGGGGTGGTCGATGGGAGATGTATACTGCAAACTACAAGTTGCCCCTCAATTTAAATATCTAGGAATTCATATCACCAGAGACTATACCCTGAGTCTTGATTTAAATATTACCCCTCTGTTGGCAACCCTACAACAAAAATTTAAAACTTGGAGCTCCCTACCACTGTCTGTAGCGGGCAGAATAAATCTCATTAAAATGATAATACTCCCCAAATATCTATACTGCCTAGAACATGCAGAAACAACTATACCACAGAAGTTCTTCAAAAAGACTAACTCGTTGATCGTTTCATTCCTTTGGGGGAAATCTAGAGGTAAACTCCGCATGGATACCCTACAAAGGCCCAAAGAAATGGCAGGAATGGCATTACCAGACTTTAAACTATATTACCTGGCAGGACAGATTAGATATATACGTCACTGGCTCTCCTCTCCTGAACTCCGAGCACCACCTGATGTTTTTCCTATCAGAAACCTCACTCTGGATCCTCCTGGAAAAACCAGGACTATTGACCAGACAAATGCTACCCATCCATAGGCTTGCAACAAATGTGTGGCTGACATGTAAACTACTGACCAAACAAGACAACATCCCCTTGGAAACCCTCTTATGGGATAATAGAACATTACCATATCTGATGAATTTACCAGACAATTCTGGTCAAATCTGGGAATCACCACACTAGAACATTTATACATTGACAGAATATTGGCCTCCTTTCAGCAGCTGCAGCAACTATATCAAGTCCCTAGAGCGGGCTTTTTCAGATACCTGCAGCTGAGGCACGCCTTGACAGCACAATTCCCAGAACCTAGATGACCCTTTTCTCTATACCCTTTAATAGGCATACTACGCACCCAAGGGTATGAAAACAAAGACCAAGCCAACCGGCATACAAAAATAACTAACAATTTTTTTTTTTTGGGTCCCCAGTGCAGCTCGGGGGCCATGCCTGCTCCACCAGTCCATGCCCAGAATTCTAAAGTTCAGGATGTGCCAAGCCACACCGAGGTTTTTGTGTGTGTGTGTGTGTATATATATATATATATATATATATATATATATATATATATATATATAAACTATACATATATATAAACTATACAACACTCTGCCTGCCACAGCCTGGGGGCCATGCCGGCTCCACTAGTCCGTGCCCAGAGTTCAATGTTCGGGACGTGCCAGGCTACGGCTCAAGGCATGAAACCACTCCCCCCAACACCCCACCCAACCTAACTACCACCCAGAACGTGAATATATACATATAAACATACATTAACCAATATACATGACATACATGATATATATTAACATAACCCGAAGGCCTAAGGTCAGCTCTCCTGCAGCCCTACTTCACTCCATCTTGCCCAAACCAAAACAAAAAGCTTCATGGTGCACTCATAGCCCACCACTGGGATTGGAGGTGATAAGCCGGGCACAGATATCACAATGTTCTATCCCTTGCATTTTTGAAAGAAGAGGTCTCCCTATTCTTTCCATAATTTGCCATAGACTGTCCTTAATCTGCCCCTCAGTCTGACCCTTCATAGAAAATGTCCCTGCCCTATCCCTCCTCTCTCCCTACTCTGCCCCTAGAAAATTAAGAAAAAAAAAGACTGTCCCTAAAGAAATACAAGCCCTCTCCACAGGAGAGAAGCCTTAGATGTGCCTAGCCTCTCATACTCCACAGAACGTACCTTCACCAGGTCACCCAGGATGTTCCTACATACTGTATCCACGGGGAGGACTTTTAGCTCTGTCGAAATTAAACACTGTGCACTCCAGATGTGTAACCTGACCACTAGGCTAACTAGAAATAAAGTGCAGCGGTCCTTGCCACCAAGACCTCTGAAGGCTCCATAAGCCCACTCTGCATAGGAGAGGTGTGCCGGCTGAGGCCAGCCTATGGAGACCCCTACTCTTTGGTATACCTCTGTATTAAAGGGGCACTGAACCAGGAAATTCTCCATGCTTTCCAGCACATCTTTACACTCTTGACTGGGGCAACACCTATCCACCAGAGGCCTGCTCTTCAAGTTACCCCTTACATACAGTCTCCCGTGAAAGCAGCGCCAAGCCAAGTCCCAAAACTTCAAGGGGACCCGAGTTGAATTCAGTAAACGTAACCCTCCCTCCAGGTCCCGACTTGGGGAGTCCTTGAGCGCCAGGGGCTTCTGGAAATGGGTCAACAGGACTCTTTCATCGAGGAGCCTCCTCGTCAGAGTCCTGATCTCCCACATCCCCAGACCCCACTGGCGTATCACCTTCAGAACCAAGGTAGTCTAAGCCGGGAGATATCCGTGCTGCATGCGAAGGTCCTTCACTTTCCCTCCTGTCTCCCATTCCTGGAAGAAAGGCTGAAGCCATCCCCAGCAGGCGTAGACCCATGGAGGAGCCCTCTCCTGCCAGAGGTTGCCTATGTTGATCTTAAAAAAAGTGTTTACAAGAAACACCACGGGGTTGACCATAGATAACTCCCCTAGTCTCCTCGTGCGGTATGTAAAATCTCTCCTGATCAGGTTCAACCTATTCCCCCACAACATTAGGAAGAACAGGTTATAGACCCGGGTCCAGAGAGGCTCTGGCAAAATGTATACGCTGCCCAGGTAGATGAATAACGGGAGCAGGTATGTTTTGATCAGGCTAATTCTTTCCCGAAGGGTCAAAGACTAACCCTTCCACTGATTAACCTTGTGAGTTGCACCATCCAGCCTGTCCACCCAATTTTGCATGGGGTAATCCCCCTGCCCGAATTTGATGCCAAGTACTTTTGCTGAAGTTTGGGGCACCAGAAGGGTGTCTGGGAGATCAAACGCAGGATCCCCCCTTCCTAACCAGAAACTTTCACACTTATACCAGTTGACCATAGACCCGGAAGCTTCCAAGTAGCGGTCCACCTCCGACACCACAAACTCCGCCTCCTCTGTCGAGAACACGAAGAGCATGACATCATCGGCATATGGCACTGCCCTCAGAGTAGCCTCCGGCACCGCCTGGTCCATCCCAACCCCTGCTATAGGTCCACAATCAACCTTAAGGAAGGGATCTATCGCAAACACAACAGGGGACTTAGAGGACAGCACTGACGGACGCCGGACCCCACCTCAAAAGGGCGGCCAGGCCAACCGTTCACCAGCGGGAACGACTCAGCCCCTGCATATAATGTTCGCAGCTAATCAACAAAACCCACTGGCAGGCCGTATCTCACAAGGACTGACCAGAGGTACTGATGATTAACCTGATCAAATGCTTTGGCCTGATCCAAGGAGAGCAAGTACCCCTCCCAGTGACTAGCCCTACCCTGCTCCACTGCCTCCCAGACACCGAGAACAGCACTAAAGGTGCTACGGCCTGGAACAGAACAATGCTGGGCCCCAGAGAGGAGCCGGGGTGCAAACTTCACCAGCCGATTAAACAGCACTTTTGCCAGAACCTTCCTGTCCGTATTGAGAAGCACTATGGGACTCCAGTTCTCAATACGGCTCGAGTCTTTACCTTTTGACAGAAGGATCAAGGCCGACCTCCTCATTGACTTTGGGAGAGTGTCCGAGGAAAGACACTCATTGAAAACCTCAGTCAAGAGGGGACTCAGGAGGTCCTTAAAGGTCTTAAGTACTCAGATGTTAATCCATCCGATCCTGGCGATTTTTTGAGCGCAAGCCCATCAATCGTCAGTTTAACTTCCTCTACGTTGATCTCTTCTGTCAAAACATTAAGGGAGATGTCATCCCCTGGCTCAGGGACAACTTCAGCCAGGAAAGCCAACATCACATCTCGATCTAGATCCCTCTTTCTCAAAAGGTGCGAGTAGAAGGATCTGACGACTTCCAGAATCCCTGATCTGGACCTGTTCAGAGATCCCGTACCGTCGATCAGTCCAGTGACAACTTTACGATTCACTGACATCTTGCAGTTTCTGCAGGGGTCGGGCGAGTGGTACTTCCCGTAGTCCCTCTCAAAAACCAAAGATGCGTGCCTATTATACTGGCAGCCTTTGAGCAAAGACTTCACTCTGGAGATATCCTCTCGGCTACCTCCAGTCAAGTTGAGATGTTCGAGTTTCCTCCTCAGGCCCTGATAAAGACGGTACTTACTCAGGCTCCTGAGGCTAGAGAGCTGGCGGAAGAACCTCGCCGCCCTGATCTTGAGCATCTCCCACCACTCTGACTTACTGCTACAAAGATCCAGTCATGGTACCTGGCTCTGCAGAAAATCCTCAAAGGACTGTCTTAACTCTGCTTCCTCCAGGAGTGATGAATTCAGCCTCCATAAGCCTCTGCCCATCCGGGGTGTCTCTGCAACATTCAGGGAAAACAAAATCAGACAGTGGTCGGAGAATTCCACCTCAACAACAGAAACTGGTGAAGAGGTGGCTTCCTCCTTCAAATAAAACCTATCTATTCTAGACCTGCACTCGCCTCTATAATAGGTGAACCCCGCGTGGCCTGGGGTGTGCCAGTTGTGGACATCCACCAGGCGAGCTTCGCTAGCTATGCTATTAAGCGCAACGCTATCATAAGTCAGCTTGCCTAGGGAGCCTCCCCTGTCATGGGTCCTCATGACTGCGTTAAAGTCACCCCCAAAGCTCACCTGCCGACTGGTAAAAAGGTACGGCTTGATCCTCATAAAGAGATCCTTGCGGTCCTGCTTGGTTTGGGGACCGTAGATGTTGATTAGCCGAAGCTCTTGTCCCTTCATGAGAACATCCAGGATCAGGCACCTCCCTATTTCTAACTCGATAACCCGTCGGCATTCAACCGCTGCGGTAAAAAGTACCGCCACTCCGCTATACGGCTCGGCCGCAAGAGACCAGTAAGATGGACCAGACCTCCATTCCCTCCTTGCCTTATGCACAGTTGCCAAATTTAGCAGCCTGGTCTGACCTACACTCCCTTTTTGCTTTATGTAAGGCTGCCATATCAGACAGCCTGGTCTCCTGCAAAAACAGAATGTTGGCTTCAACGCGGCCAAAAAAAAATCAAAGGCCGCAAAGCTAGCCATATCAGACTTAATGCTGGCAACATTAATGGATGCCAGTGTCAACGGATCGGGTGATGCCATCATTGGTGATCAATTTAGATGGCTTTCTTCTTCCCACCCCCTTTTCCTCAGAGTCTGAGAATGACCCCTTGCCACGTTTTTTGCTTGTTGAAAGGTCCATAGCAAGGGGCTCCTCGACCCTGTACACCTTGCCGCCGGGCTCCAGGCCAGCCCTCCCCTTGGAGGTTACTGAACCCTCGCTAGAGGAAGACTCAGCACCCCCTGTTGGCCTCACCTTTGTCCTAGGTACCTCACTGTCTGCCTCCTCTGAAGAAGAGGACAGAGTTTAGAACCTATTGGAGAGCTCGACAGGAGGAGAGTTGGGGTTACCTTTCTGTCTCTGGCCTTGTGTAGGAAAAGTTTTTCTTTCCCCCGTTTTTGCTTTCCCAGTGCCCTGCTTGCATTTTTTCTTTTGCCACTCCTTGTCATCCTCACCCACACTTGCATAGTAGGAGGAATCTGAAGAAGTGGCAGCCTCCTCCATTTGGATCCTCCTGACCTCCTCCTCCAATTCCCTGTCCCCTAGAGCCTCAGCTACATGATTTGCATCCGGAGCAGGTGCCAGCATTGACCCACCTGCCACCTGGGTTTCCACCAGCTCCCTGCTCCTTCTGCGCTTTTCTTGGTGCCTAAGCTTGGCAGCTCCAACATGCTTATTCCTCCTTGGCTCCTGGGCTCTATCGCCTCTGCTGGTCCTTAGAGATGCATGTGCACCAAAATGCTCGTGTGCTCGTTGCTCGAGTCAAACTTTTCGTAATGCTCAAGAGTTCGTTTCGAGTAACGAACTACATTGAAGTCAATGGGAGACTCAAGCATTTTTGCATGGGACCGATGCTCCACATAGGTGATGACTTGTGAAACACCAGAAAACATCAGAAAGTCATGGAAAC
The DNA here is from genome assembly GCF_035609145.1 of Eleutherodactylus coqui. NCBI lineage: Eukaryota > Metazoa > Chordata > Amphibia > Anura > Eleutherodactylidae > Eleutherodactylus > Eleutherodactylus coqui. The sequence continues at coordinate 220,984,185 of NC_089839.1, forward strand.
ACCACAGAAACGGATAGGGAAGGGCAGGGGCAGGATGCATGGCTGCATCTGAGGCTCCCAGGTCCCACTATTAAGCCAAAATGGGGGCAAGAGTCTGGCGGTCATCCCCCTAACAATTTACTTGGGACAAAACCTCATTAGCAAGGCATACGTGCTGGCACATCTTAGCCAAGCACCACACTACCTGCAACCAAGGACAATCACTGCCTGCGGGTGACACCGCTGACTCTTCTCCTGGGTTACATGCTGGCATTGAAGTCCAACCCCCCCGCACGACCCTGCGTCCACAGCACACACAAAAGTTTCGCTGCGCAGCGTTCAGCTGCCCTCATGCTACACGTTTGCTTCATAGCCCCACCACCCTCATGTCTATTTATAAGTGCGTACTGGATGAGGAGGAACTGGAAGCACACACTGCAGAGGGTTGGCAGGGCCAGGCGGCGACCCTCTTTCAAAGTGTGGGCGATAGCCCACAATGCTGTTAAGAATTGATGATAAATTGACGTACGATCATCATTCCAATCCCGTGCCGACTCCGTCACAAAATTGTCAGGAGCCGCAAACGTGGGCATAAAGGGGACTCAGGTGCCAGCACTTCTACACATCTCCACAATGCAGTAATACTCTGTGTGAGAAGCACGTGAGCGGGCCCAGGGTCAGGCTCAGTCCCAGCCTCCCCCTTGTGTGACCCAAGGTGCCGCGAGTTACATAGCAATGGGAAATCCATGTGTTCACACACAATTCATTCTGTGTAGGTGTCAGATAGCTCAACACCGCAATGGGAAGTCTTTGAGTTCCTTGGGCTAGCCTAGGCTGTGGGTGCACAAAGATGGTATTACACAGGAAGAAATCAAAGTGCCCAAACATGGCAGAGTTTCACCCCGCCAAGGACCTCGGCCTTGGCCCACATTTCTGCCCAAGTCAGTCAGTGTATTTGTGCCAGGTAGGTAAAACACTGCGATGGGATGTCTTTGTGCACCCACAGCATAGGCAGACCCCAGTAACATTTCTGTAGCAAAAGTATAGGCAGACCCCAGTAGCATTTCTGTAGCAAGAGTATAGGCAGACCCCAGTAACATTTCTGTAGCAAGAGTATAGGTGGACCCCGGTAACATTTCTGTAGCAAGAGTATAGGCGGACCCAAGTAACATTTCTGTAGCAAGAGTATAGGCGGACCCAAGTAACATTTCTGTAGCAAAAGTATAGGGAGACCCCAGTAACATTTCTGTAGCAAAAGTATAGGGAGACCCCAGTAACATTTCTGTAGCAAAAGTATAGGCAGACCCCTGTAACATTTCTGTAGCAAGAGTATGGGCAGACCCAAAGGCGTAACTTGAAGCTCCCGGGCCCCGATGCAAAACTTGTAACAGGGCCCCCAACTATGATGCTTTACTCATAGTACTGTGTTCTCTATATGGAAAAGAGAGGCCTTATGGGCCCCCTAAGGCTCCTAGGCCCGGGTGCAACCGCATCTCCTGCATCCTCTACAGTTACGCCCCTGGGCGGACCCCTGTATCATTTCTATAGCAAGAGTATAAATGTTGACGAAGTAGTGAAGGCAGCAGTTTGCGGTGCAAAGCAGTGAAGTTTCTTTATTTCCTCACCAGACAGAGAAACACGACGTTTCGACTACGAGAGTCTTTGTCAAGTATTGTGCTGCTGATAACTTTTCGTTTCTTGGATAAAGCAAGAGTATAGGCGGACCCCAGTAACATTTCTGTACCAAGAGTATAGGCGAACACCTGAAGAAATGTGGTTACCAAGAGTGTAGCCGAAGGCTGGAAATATTAGTTTGATAACAGTATAGGCGAGGGCCAGAAAAATTGGTGTACCAAGAGTACAAGTGCACCCCGGAAAAATTGCTCAACGGCGACGGCAGGTGAAACCCATAAACACTTTTTAAAGATACACCTTGCTGTTGCTTAATTTGTAACAGAGCCTGGAAGCACACCTGTGAAAAAATTGGTTTCTGTTAAAGTATCAATACTTTAGAAACTTTGAAAAACTGTAAAAAACTTTTAAACAGAGCCTTTTGGGACGCAGAAAAATTGGCAGTTCAGCGTGATGACATGCTGTTTTAGGAGGAGGAGTAGGAGGAGTAATAATATCCAAGAGTGATTGACAAAGCTAATTCCCCCTTTTTTTCGTGGTGATAGAGGATGCATTTTTCTCCTGTTGCAGCGAAAAGAATCTTTAGGTTCCGCTGCTCTCCGCCGGTGGAGAAGAAAAGTCTGGGGAAATCCAGCCTTTGGTCATCTTTATGAGTGTAAGCATGTCGGCACTGGCAGTTGACAGGCGGGTACGCTTATCTGTGATGATTCCCCCAGTTGCACTAAACACCCTCTCTGACAAGACGCTAGCGGCAGGGCAGGCCAGCACCTCCAGGGCGTACAGCGCAAGTTCGTGTCACGTGTCCAGCTTTGACACCCAATAGTTGTATGGAGCAGAGGCATCACGGAGGATGGTGGTACGGTCGGCTACTTACTCCCTCACCATCTTTTTACAGTGCTCCCTCCGACTCAGCCTTTACTGGGGAGTGGTGACACAGTCTTGCTGGGGAGCCATGAAGCTGGCAAAGGCCTCGGAGAGTGTTCCCCTGCCTGCACTGGACATGCTGCCTGATCCCCACTCCTTCCCTGCAACTTGGCCCTCTGAACTGCGTCTTCTGCCACTAGCGCTGTCAGATGGGAACTTTAGCATCACTTTTTCCACCAGGGCCCTGTGGTATTGCATCAGTCTCGTATCCCTTTCCTCTTTGGGAATGAGAGTGGAAAGTTTCTCCTAATACCGTGAGTCAAGAAGGGTGTACACCCAGTAATCCATGTTGTCCAGAATGCGTCTAACATGAGGGTCACGGGATAGGCAGCTTAACATGAAGTAATGTGTGCCAGGGTCCCAGTTTGGAACACATCGCTGTCCTCACTAAGAAGATGACTTTCAGGATCCTCCTCCTCCTCTTCAGCCCATACACGCTGAACAGGTGAGAGGCAAGCAACATGGGTATCCTCTGCAGTGTGCCCAGCGGTCTCTTCCCCCCTCCTCCTCCTCCCCCTCCCCCTTCAAAATACACTGAGATATAGACATGAGGGTGGTCTGGCTATCAAGCGACATACTGTCATCCCCAGTCTCCTGTTCCAACCATAAAGCGTCGGCCTTTATGCTTAGCAGCGAACTTCTCAGCAAGCAAAGCAGCGGGATGGTAACGCTAATGATTGCCACATCGCCGCTCATCATCTGGGTAGACTCCTCAAAGTTTCCGAGGACCTGGCAGATATCTGCCATCCATGCCCACTCCTCAGTAAAGAATTGCGGAGGCTGACTACCACTTCGCCGCCCATGTTGCAGCTGGTATTCCACTATTGCTCTATGCTGCTCGTACAGCCTGCTCAACATGTGCAGCGTAGAATTCCAGCGTGTGGGCACATCGCACAGCAGTCGGTGCTCTGGCAGATTAAACCGATGTTGCAGGGTCCTCAGGGTGGCAGCGTCTGTGGTGGACTTGTGGAAATGTGCGCAGATGCGGCGTACCTTGCCGAGCAGAACAGACAAGTGGGGGTAGTTTTTCAGAAACCTCTGAACCAACAGATTGAAGACATGGGCCAGGCATGGCACGTCTGTGAGGCTGCTGAGCTGCAGAGCCGCCATCAGGTTACGGCCGTTTTCACACACGACCATGCCTGGTTGGAGGCTCAGCGGCGAAAGCCAGAGGTCGGTCTGCTCTGTCAGACCCTGCAGCAGCTCGCGGGCCGTGTGCCTCTTGTCACCTAAGCTGATTAGTTTCAGCACGGCTTGCTGACGCTTGCCCACCGCTGTGCTGCTGTGCCACGCGCTACCGACTGCTGGCGATGTGCTCACACTTCTTAATTGAGAGGTAGAGGTGGCGGAGGAGGAGGAGGGGGAGGGTTTGGAGGAGGTGGCATAAAACGCCGCAGATACCAGCACCGAGGTAGGACCCGCTATTCTGGGTGTGGGTAGGACGTGAACAGTCCCAGCTTCTGCCAAGTTCACCCAATGTGCCGTTAGGAAGATATAGTGGCCCTACCCACCAGTACTTGTCCACGTGTCCATGGTTAAGTGGAGGGCACCATTTATGTGGCGGGAGACGTGCTGGTGTAGGGCTGGGACAGCACACCGGGAAAAAAAGTGGTGACTGGTGACAGAGTAGAAACAAAAAACTATTGTGAGACGGCGCTCCACCCACTGTAATATGTTATTAGTGTGGCAAATATACAAATGGGACTTACCCTATATATCAATCTATTTATCTATGTATTTATATATCGATATGCCACAGGAAGAGATACATTCGCTCAGACCAGAGGAGAGCGTTCCATTGCTATGGTAAGGTCCTCTCCTTACGCCGGGCGTAATGACGACAGAACGCTGGGGGATCATGTGACTTACAATAGTCACATGACCGACATAGCGATACGTCACACTGCTGGTATCCCAGTGTGGAGAACGAACCCGGAAGCAGTGTGCATGATCCGGAAGTCCTCCGCAAACCCTCCCGTGCGCCGGAAGTCACGATACGGCGACTCGGGTTATAGATTATGGAGTAAACGCCAGGTGCCACATAGGTAAGGCTTCTTCTAAGATAGTATATAAGGTCAGTAATAGTTGTATATGTCACTTGAAAAAGTCGCGGTTATGCGACGAAACGCGTCGGACATATTTGGACATATTTTCAATAAAAGTATTTATGGATATTCAAGGAACCTTTGATTAATTGAGTCAGAAAGGTCTCTCTGGAGCGCTGGATCTTTTTTCGTTTTTCTCATATTCTTTGGTGACAGAGTAGGGCGGGACCACCGCCGCCATCATGTTTTTGAAAGCCTCTATTTCCACAAGCCTGTACGGCAGCATCTCCAGGCTGATTAATTTGGCAATGTGCACGTTTAAAGGTTGTGCATGCGGGTGGGTGGTGGCGTATTTGCGCTTTCGCTCCAACGCTTGTGTTAGTGACAGCTGAGCACTGTGCTGAGAGACATTGCTGGATGGAGTGGAGGACGGTGGAGGTGAGGGTGTGGGTGCAGGTCAGGAGGCGCTCGTGCATGTGTCCTGGGAGGAGCATTGGATCTGTGTGGCAGGTTGGGGCACAGGGGAAGAGGCAGTGGTGTGACCCAGAGGTGGTGAATGGCCTTCGTCCCACCTTGTGGGGTGCTTGGCCATCATATGCCTGCGCATGCTGGTGGTGGCTCCCCGGCTGATCTTGGTGCGACACAGGTTGCACACCACTGTTCGGCCATCTGCACGCTCGCTAAAAAACATCCACACCTTCGGATTTGGAGACATAGAAAGCAGGTCGCCAGCAGCACAAATTGTATATCCCTCCAAGGGCTGGGCATAGATTATGCAGTAGCCAAAGAAACAGGTGAATGGATCCTTATCACCAAAATCACATGCAGCAATGAAAAAAGACTTCGGCAGCATCCAGGGTGCAAATTGATATCCAAACTTTTATTCCCCCATCACAGAATTTGGAGACATATTTATTAAGTGGGTCTCTATCCTATACAGATCCCCAACAGCCAGAATAGTGGTGAACGGCCTGACCTCTACCCCCTTCTCACTCCATAGAGGGACCCGTCAGAGCTGCCTGCTCTCCCCCCTCCTGTTCACAATCGCCATAGAACCCTTGGCTTTAAGGATCCGACAACATGCATTATATAAAGGAATCCAGATAGGATCCAGGGAAGATAGGATTGGGTTATACGCAGACTCTACATGTTGGATCCCAAGGGCACCCTGCCACTGGCTATCTCTCTAATAGATAAATTCGGGAATTTTTCAGGCCTACGTATTAACTGGCAAAAATCCACCCTTATGCCACTGAGACCCCAGGGGTGGTCGATGGGAGATGTATACTGCAAACTACAAGTTGCCCCTCAATTTAAATATCTAGGAATTCATATCACCAGAGACTATACCCTGAGTCTTGATTTAAATATTACCCCTCTGTTGGCAACCCTACAACAAAAATTTAAAACTTGGAGCTCCCTACCACTGTCTGTAGCGGGCAGAATAAATCTCATTAAAATGATAATACTCCCCAAATATCTATACTGCCTAGAACATGCAGAAACAACTATACCACAGAAGTTCTTCAAAAAGACTAACTCGTTGATCGTTTCATTCCTTTGGGGGAAATCTAGAGGTAAACTCCGCATGGATACCCTACAAAGGCCCAAAGAAATGGCAGGAATGGCATTACCAGACTTTAAACTATATTACCTGGCAGGACAGATTAGATATATACGTCACTGGCTCTCCTCTCCTGAACTCCGAGCACCACCTGATGTTTTTCCTATCAGAAACCTCACTCTGGATCCTCCTGGAAAAACCAGGACTATTGACCAGACAAATGCTACCCATCCATAGGCTTGCAACAAATGTGTGGCTGACATGTAAACTACTGACCAAACAAGACAACATCCCCTTGGAAACCCTCTTATGGGATAATAGAACATTACCATATCTGATGAATTTACCAGACAATTCTGGTCAAATCTGGGAATCACCACACTAGAACATTTATACATTGACAGAATATTGGCCTCCTTTCAGCAGCTGCAGCAACTATATCAAGTCCCTAGAGCGGGCTTTTTCAGATACCTGCAGCTGAGGCACGCCTTGACAGCACAATTCCCAGAACCTAGATGACCCTTTTCTCTATACCCTTTAATAGGCATACTACGCACCCAAGGGCCCGAAGGCCTAACCTCGAATTTTTACACTCACCTACTACATTCCAAGATACCCGGCACACCAATGACAGTGATGGAGAGATGGAAAGAACTTATTCCCTCTTTAACCGATGAAGACTGGGAGACCGCAATGTCCACATACACAATGGTATCACCAGCCGCAAACAATAAACTAACCCAACTATATATCTTACACCAGTGTTATCTGACACCGATTAGGCTACACATAATGAATAGAATGGCTACTAGCCGATGTCACTGGTGCTGGGCACCCAACGCAAATTTCAACCACCTGATATGGTGTTGCCCGATGGTCTATACGTACTGGGAAGAAGGCACAGAGTTTCTAACCCAACTATTAGGAATACCGATACCACCTGATCCAGCAATATGTCTATTAGGTATCCTGGACGAAGAACAATGGCAATACCATGATAAAATAGTCCTCACCAAAGTACTATTTTATGCCCGCAAAGCTATAGCCCTACGCTGGATGGATAGGCGCCCTCCGACAGTCTCAAAATGGCAGGCTATCATTAATTCTATCTTACCATATGAGAAAATAGTCTATAAAAATAGAAAATGCCCTGAAAAATTCAATAAGGTATGGGAGAATTGGTGCGGGTCAACAAATACAAATTTTACACAAGAACTATTTCAAAGTTTATTAAGAGGAACTATATCCAGACCTACTCTATAAAATGAGCGATAACTCCACTGACTCCACGAGCAGACGAAATAATACAACACACTTGTAGAAACAATGTAACGTATATATGTACTAACCATCTGATCTAAGGAGCTTATGATGTATACAAAGTTATTTAATTACATATTGTATGTAATACATATTGTTCAATAAAACGAGTTTAAAAAAAAAAAAAAAAAACATCCATGCCTTTGAACACCAAACCCTCTGCACGGAGGCTTGCCGCGAAGGGGTTCTTTGGGAAACAGTTGGGGGATTCTTCGCTCTGGCCCTGCCTCTACCCCTGGCCACCCCACTGCCTCTTCCAACCTGTCCAGCTGCTGCACTTGCCTCCCCCTCTGAAGACCTGTCCTCAGTAGGCTTAGCAAACCAGCTGGGGTCAGCCACCTCATCATCCAGCTGCTCTTCCTCCGAATCCTCTGTGCGCTCCTCCCTCGGACTTACTGCCCTTACTACTACCTCACTGACAGACAACTGTGTCTCATCATCCTCATGCACAAAAAGCTCTTGAGACAGTTGCCGGATGTCCCCCGCCTTATCACCCGGACTCCGGGAACTTTCCAAAGGTTGGGCATTGGTCATAACAAACTCCTCCAGTGAGAGAGGAACCGTTTTTTCCCACTCATGGCAGGGACCCGAGAACAATTCCTGGGAGTCTGCTTGCTCAGAATATTTCATTTTCATGGAGTGAGGAGGCTGGGAGGAAGGAGGAGCAGCCAGAGGATTCAGAGTTGCAGTCCCTAGGCCGGGAGTAGTGGACTGCGTAGAAGACTGGACGCTTTTTCTGGACCTGCTCGCACTGCTCTGTTTGTAATAAAGGTCTACCATGCGGACCCATAAATTGTGATATGAAGCTGGGGAGCCCAGAAACTTGCCTCTTTCCTAATCCCGCAGCAGCCGACTGTGATTCACCACGACCAGGAACTCGGCCTGTGCCCACACCCTCGCTTGGAAGCCCGAGTCGGCATCCACGTCCTTGACCCTTACCCCTATTCCTCATCATGGCGGATTAAGAATAGAGCAGGAGCCAAATAAATTACCCACTGTACAGCACTGACAACTGTGGCTTAATTCACCGCACACAGAGACTTGTAGATAGCGAAGGCTCTATGCTGTGACTTGAAAAAATTAACCCGCTTTCTTGTGGTGATACGTAGGGGTAATTTACCACTCGCAGAGACTTGTAGATAAGAGAGGCTGTATGGAGTGGGAGAAGACTCTAAAGCCAGTGGATAGTGCTGGTAACTGCGGCTATCTTAACCCCACCAAGAAAAGGGTATTGTGAGACGCTCTGCACGGCAGCAGAGCTGAAATACTTTGCAGTGGCCCAGGAAATATTAGAGTACTGTTTAGCGGTGAGACCTCTGTATAATGCTCTACATACACAGAACGGTATAACTGAAGTTGTTTGCAGTAGGTTAGGAAATGTTAGAGTGCAGTTTCACGCTGAGAGCTGGTTGTACGGCACAGCAGGCTGAGAACGCTATTACTGAAAGGCTGGGAACAGGCCTAGATGCGTAATACAAAAATTGATGCACTACTGCTCCCAGCCAGCCACAACTGTAAAGCACACAGTCAGATGTAGCCCTAAGAAGGAGCATTGGGGTTCTTGTACAGAGGATCAGAAGGACTGTAAAACTTTCCCTATATAAGTAGCTGTGTCCCTACACTCTGCCTTATGCACTGCACAAACAGAACAGTATAGCTGAAATGGCCTGCGAAGCCCTAGATGCTTAGAAAAAAAAATTGGTGCACTACTGCTCCCAGCCAGCCACAACAGTAATGCACATTATGAGGAGTAGCCCTAAGAAGGACTGTTGGGGTTCTTGACGACAGGATCCTACTCTAACACTTTCCCTATATCTACAGCAGCACTATCCCTAAGCTCTGCCAGTATGCGTCTGAGGCGAGCTGCGGGCGGGACCAGTTTAAGTACTCGGCGGTCACCTGATCGGCCCAGCCACTCACTGCTGTGGGGGGGGGGGTGGGATAGGGCTGGCATGTCACAGCAGGAAGTGGTAATGCCTTTCCCACATATCTATTGGCTAGAAAATGGCGCTAAACATGCGAGGAAGGAAATGTAATTGACTCGAGTACCGTGTGGTGTTTGACTCTAGTAACAAGCATCTTGAGTACCCTAATACTCGAACGAGCATCAAGCTCGGATAAGTGTGTTCACTCATCTCTACTGGTCCCCTCTCCCACAGAGACAGCCTCACAGCTCTCCTCTGCTGGAGCGACAACCGCATTGGCGAAAGAGCGTGGACAGCGACTGAATGGGTGACAAAGGTCACCACACAGGTGACACCTAATCTCTGCCCAAGATGACCTATCTCGCCACACAGAGCGCACTTGATGACTTTACAGGCGGCAGTCAAATGTGTGGGGTCGCCGCACTTGTGACAGAGCTTCGGCTGCCCCTGGTAGAAGGCCAAGATACGATCCCGACCGAGGAAGGCCGTAGATAGTATGTGGGCCACCGAGTTCCCTGAACGCTTTAGTTTCACCATAAACGTCCAGGCTCCAGACCAGATGCCGTGTTCGTCCCGGTTCTTATAGGGCATGTCTACCACCTCACCATAGCGACTGAGCCATGTCATGATGTCATAACAAGAGAGGGACTCGTTACGAGTCAAAACAGTCACTCTCTTGACTCCAGTCTGGCGGGTTACAACTTGTGCAGCAAAACCACGCCAGCCGAGCTCGTCCTTCACCAACTCGTAGTTCCCCTCAAAAGAGCTCAAGGCCCTCTGGGCGAACAAAGCTGATGTCGAACTCAGACGTGCCGTAAGGATGGATCAGGGCATAGATTTCATTCGCCCTGAAACCCATCTTCAGCAGAAGCTCTACCACTTTACTCCTTGAGGGGCATGCGTCATCGCCTCTCCACTGAAGACGGGCCACATTCCTATGGCCAATGTCCTGCCCGGTTGTTGGCAGGGACCATACGGTCTCTCTCCTTTGATCTCGGAAGGCACAAATCCATGTCTTTCTATTCATAGAGACAAATCCACTACTTTACCCCCTACATTCATCAAGCTCTCCCCCCTCCTCAAGGCCTCCAGGAGGCACTGCTGCAAAGTGCCGTCCCCAAAGCCCAAAGACAAGGAGGACGCCTCTCCACTCCCTTCAGTGGTGACACTCGCATAACTTCTACCAGATGTCACTGCTGGAGGGGCGACTGGATACTGACCCACCCCTGACTACTACCCAAAGCCCCACCCACCTGTACACAAGATGGGGTACTAACCGGGGACACCTGGAGTTCCCAGGGTCCCTGCAGGAACAGGGGCAGCAGGGGTACCAACAGCCACATCCATTATCTCACTCACTCACCTCTCCATTAGCTGCTGGACCCGAACCCTTATTACTTTTACCCTTATCTTTCCTTTTATGCCCAGAGGACAAGTCCATGGCACCTCTGGTGGGTGGCTGGAGATGCACACCAGTAGCTTCCGTGTCTGGCCTTTCAACATTTCTCTTGACTTTGGTGGCTGTAGCTCTGCCCACCTTAGCCACTCTGGGAGTTGTAGTTCCTCCAACTTTTTTTCCGGCAACAGGAGCATGTTTACCATGGGTGGGAGGATCGGCAGACCCGGCCACCACCCACTGCGCCCCCTCTGCACCTGAAAGGCGCTTTAGGGACACAGGGGGGACAGCCAAGCCACCACAGGTGGGACCTGGTGCCGGATCACCTCCCCATGACCAACAGCGCCAGCACCTCTGGACTGGCCACGACCCTTCACTTTCCCAACGCTCTTCTCTACCTCCTTTACTCCTCCATTCCCGCTACTGGCACAACCGGGCTTGGAGTTTTAGGCTGCATTAACCCTCTCTTCCCCAGTCCCCTGCACCGCAGAGCCCGGGACTAGGAGCTCAGGGTTACCACTCTGGTCTGACTTTGCAGCCAAACTAGAGTGCTTGGTGACATAAACAAATTTTTCTTGAATATATGCTTTTTACTTTTTCCGCCTCTTCTTGCTTGATGTTTCCGGGGGCAAATCTTTTCCAATACAGAAGGACCGCATCCTATCTGGGGACTCTTGCAGCTAAATCTGCCGCATTATTAGCGCCCCCTCTCCACTTGTGCTGCAGCTGTCATCAGTATTCTCAAAGTCAGATTCGCCCGATGTGGGGGGCAGACTAACGTGTTCAGCTGGGATGCTGGGCCCAGTAGTCCCACCTGGCAGTGACAATTGCCGCTCACCAGAACACCCTGCTCACCCATCCTGAGCACAGTCTGATTCGCCCGAGCTGCTGCTTGAGCGCCTGGCAGAGCGCTCTTTAATGCCACCACTGCTCACAGATGCCATTTTGCTGAACCTCTGATCATTTAAAAGTTTCTCCTTGAAAGGTCCACTTCTTTGCAGAATCCTTTCTCTTTGTTCTTCATAGAAGTCAATAGCCTCCCCACAAGCTTTCATCTGCCGCGATATGGCCAATTTCTTGGTGCGGGATCTGGCCCACTCTGCATCATAGCGGGCAGCACGCAGCTCCTGCCTATATTTATTAAGCTGCCTCCTGACATGCCCAAAGTCCTTCATGTATTTGGCAATACGGGTTGCCACATCCGTCACAGACTTGCCCTCCTTGCGATCAGCCTAACTTGCCTGCGTATGATGTTTTGCCGCATGGTCCTCCACTTTCTTTTTCTGGTTGCGAGTCACCTTAGGCTCCTCCAGTGGAGTCAGGGTGACATTGCTGCCATCCGGACCAGATCTTCTCCCCTCCTGGGGTGCAGTCCTCCCTCCCCCCCCCCCGATCGAAGCCGGAGGTAGGAAGTCCGGGACTCCATAGCTGGAGCCAGCCCAGCACCTGTAGCCTTTGCTGGGTAGGATTCCTCTCACTGGTGACGACACCCTGGATCTTGCAGAGCTCTCAAACACCCAACCGTCTCCAGAGATGCACTCACTATTCTGCTGCTTCAGAGCTGCTGTTTTCCAGCAGTTTCCTGGAGTCACAGATGTTGGACGCCCACTAAATAGAATATGACTAGTAATTATTAGGAAATTAATCTGGTGGCGCAATGCGCCACACAACTGTGCTACATGGTACATGCATTGTGATCCCCACAAATCCCACACATAGCTCTACTACATCCATCCTGACTCCACACATTATGCACACAACACATTATGCACACAGCTCTACTACATGCCACACACAGCTGTAGTACATCCATCTTGATTACCATACATTACACACACAGCTTTGCTACATTGTACATTCATTAAGATTCCCACACATCACACACACAGCTCTACTACATCCATCTTCATTTCCACACAATACACACACAGTACATTACACACACAGCTCTACTACATGCATGCTGACCCAACATTACACACACAGCTCTGCTACATTGTACATCCATTTACATCTATCCTGACTCCACACATCACACACACAACACATGATACACACACAACTCTGCTACACCCTGATTCACACATATCACACAGACAGCTCTGCTATTCCACACATCACCAGACTGCTGGATTCAGTCATCATCCCTGGTCATGTGATTCCTGACTCTACCCACACAGGTGATCACATGATGGTGATGTCATTACAGGTTCTGGTGGCTGCTGTCGGTTTATCCAGTATACAGTACTTTCTACCAAACTGCACAATGACTCCTCCCACAGCAGTGACATCACCGCACATCCTTCAGCCCATCTGTAGTAGTGGTTGGTCGGTGTCTTCGGTCAGGACCGCTGGGTTGTGTCTGAGATAATAATGGCTTAGTTGTATTCTCATTTTGTTATGTTTGTCCTCCCCTTTTTAAGAGCCCTAACTGTTTTGTTCTTCTGTCGGTCAGACTCTGTGTTTTATATATGTTGTAGGACCTTAGATGACATCACCAGGGGGCAGAGCAATGACGTCACCAGGGATGGGGCATGAGAAGCACTCACATACTAACTGACAAGTGGTCGTTAGTAGTTTGATAGCAAAAAATATATAGTCTATGAATTTGCATTGCATAATCCATAACAAATTAATCCTCTCTAAATCTAAGCAAGGAAACATATCAAGTCACTCTGTTCATTCAAATCCTTGAATGAAGATTCCTCATAACTTCCACTGGGTGACTCTTTTAAGTCCACAAATGGCCACAATTTCCCAAATGTCAAATCCGTCAGTTTTTTTATGACAATGGTGCCTTCGTCAATTCCACCCTCAGTGACATTTTACTTTCATACAGTCCTTTTCACCATGCTGATCAAAAGTGAATGCTGAAATAAAACGCCACTTTCACTGCCTGGAACCTGCTTTGAGAGCACTGAGACGGCCTTGGCAGCCTGTTAGAGGGACATTTGAAGTTCTGTCTGCACCACGTCTTCAGTGCGAAGGCCTCACCTGTCTGTTGAAGTCTTTCTCTTGGGCTTCTGACTTTCATTTTCCACCCGGGGGTTCTTTTACTTTTAGGTTATTTTTTGGAAATGGGACAAGTAGGATACAGAGGAGCCTGCCAACACCACAGATGATCGCAACATTAACGTCAACCAATCAGAAAGAAGATTATAGAAGTCAATGGCTGATTTGCTGGAAAGTTTCTTCCAAAAGTCTGATCAACAAGTTAACCCTTTTAATTTAGCAATATGATACTAAAGGCAAATTCCAAACTTAAAAAAATCTTATCTTCCACGTAGAGTCTGTACAAGCCCCTCATCTGTGTAGTGTAAAGGCTCTGTGCTCTTTGTACAGCCATGTAGTGTAAAGGCTCTGTGCTCCTTGTACAGGAGTGTAGTGTAAAGGCTCAGTGCTCCTTGTACAGGAGTGTAATGTAAAGGCTCTGTGCTCCTTGTACAGGAGTGTAGTGTAAAGGCTCTGTGCTCCTTGTACAGCAGTGTAGTGTAAAGGCTCTGTGCTCCTTGTACAGGAGTGTAGTGTAAAGGCTCAGTGCTCCTTGTACAGGAGTGTAGTGTAAAGGCTCAGTGCTCCTTGTACAGCAGTGTAGTGTAAAGGCTCTGTGCTCCTTGTACAGGAGTGTAGTGTAAAGGCTCTGTGCTCCTTGTACAGCAGTGTAGTGTAAAGGCTCTGTGCTCCTTGTATAGGAGTGTAGTGTAAAGGCTCTGTGCTCCTTGTACAGCAGTGTAGTGTAAAGGCTCTGTGCTCCTTGTACAGGAGTGTAGTGTAAAGGCTCTGTGCTCCTTGAACAGCAGTGTAGTGTAAAGGCTCTGTGCTCCTTGTACAGCAGTGTAGTGTAAAGGCTCTGTGCTCCTTGTATAGGAGTGTAGTGTAAAGGCTCTGTGCTCCTTGTACAGCAGTGTAGTGTAAAGGCTCTGTGCTCCTTGTACAGGAGTGTAGTGTAAAGGCTCTGTGCTCCTTGAACAGCAGTGTAGTGTAAAGGCTCAGTGCTCCTTGTACAGCAGTGTAGTGTAAAGGCTCTGTGCTCCTTGTACAGCCGTGTAGTGTAAAGGCTCTGTGCTCCTTGCACAGGAGTGTAGTGTAAAGGCTCAGTGCTTCTTGTACAGGAGTGTAGTGTAAAGGCTCAGTGCTCCTTGTACAGCAGTGTAGTGTAAAGGCTCTGTGCTCCTTGTACAGCAGTGTAGTGTAAAGGCTGTAGGAGCGGGATTGAGTAGAAGACAAGGCGGTGGATTTCAGACAGGATATGGTTGGAGTCATGGAGTATAGGGCATGGAGTTCTTGCTCTTGGAAGTCATCACAGCTGTCTGTGTAGGCGGAAGGTCTTTCCATTGCAGAAGTGGTAATAGGAGAAGGGTGGTTAGCAAGCCTGATTATATGGGGGCTTACGGACACCTTCGGATACAAGAAAAGAAGCGGAAAGTTTTAATCATGGAAAGGGTTAAAAAGTTTTATAGAATTTTAAAATTGTTAAAGTTAATAAAGCTGTGGCCTACCCCACATTAAAAAGCCAAAGGTTGTGGAATCTTTAATTTAAAGTAAGAAGGGGAGCAGATTAGAAAATTGGGGAAGTACCTCCAGTCCTGACCACAGCAGCGGTGGCCGTTCCTGTTGAACTGGTAATACAGAGTTCTACAAGTGAGTTAAAGGTTTGTCAGGTTTCTGCCTAGCTAGTGATCACTATTACTACTGGGGCCACTAAAGGGGTCAGTATTACTACTGGGGTCACTAAAGGGATCATTATTAGTACTGGGGCCACTATGGGGGTCACTATTGCACCCAGGGCTATTAACAGGGATCACTATTACTACTGGGGCCACTAATGGGCGTCACTATTACTACTAGGGCCACTAACGGGCGTCACTATTACTACTGTAGCCACTATGGGGGTGACTATTTCACCTGAGGGTATTAACAGAGATCACTATTACTACCAGGATCACTAACAGGATGAGCATTACTACTGAGGCCACCAACAGTGTTACTATTACTACTGTGGCCATTAAGGGGGTCACTATGACTATTGGGACCACTAAGAGGGTCACTATGACTATTAGGGCCACTAAGGGGGTCACTATTACTCTGTCAATTCAGACAAGTCTCAATGGTTCAAACATGTGTTGGCTATCTTGTGTATTGGCGCTTTCAGTTCCTGGGGAAAGAGGGAGGCGCCATTTCACTCCTCACCTCAAATGGAATAAAGGCTTGGGGCACGCCTGCCCACAAAGGCACATTTATCACATCCATGGCACTTTCACCATGTCTCACTCAACTGACAATGAATGTGGATGGGTGTCATTCCATGCAAGAGAAGAAAATCAATGATTAATCACTGTTCTTGGAATATGAACGTCACCATGTTAAGTATTGAAAACCCTTCTGGAGACGCTGTCACGTGGGTTCTGTGCACCAGACGATGCTGCCATCTCTCATTTATCCCCAAAGAATGCCGGCGTCTTCTTCCTGAGAAAAAAAACTCACAGGCATCAGAACTTTAATGCACTTCATAGTAATGCCGCATTTTTTCCACCATTTGATGCGTTATTTTACTTCCTCCGGGGATGAGGAGGAGAACAGGATGCCATTCGTTATATGAAAATGACGGCGTTGTGTTTTATGCCGCGGCATGCATATTGTATGAGCGTGCATCAGCCTCCATCCTCAGTAAGATGACACCGGGTGATTGTGAAGATGCTGCACAGAGTTTATCAAAGTGTCGGCATTGATTTCCTTCCTTTTGCTTGCACTCCTGGATGGAGATTGCGGAGGACTCGATGAATCAACAGGATGAGTTACCTAAAGTGCCGCCAATAGAAGGAGCCTCTCTAGACGCCTCTATATCAATAGCTGCAGTGTGAGATGCTGAGCTTCCAGGGTATAATACGCCGATCCATAATCATTGTTCAGAGTCACCATTATATGCGAGGAGGAATATACTGTGGAGAAAGGAGACGGCCACTATTATCATCAGCGACTGAGGGGACAAGGCTAGATACCAGTAGAAAGGATCCTTTCAGTACATGATGGGAGGTGTAGTGCTGGGCAGTTCTATCATACCGTATCACACATGCTTGGGTTAGATACAGTGGCCAGCAAACAGTATCAGACATAGAAGGATTAGATACAGCAGACACTATTACAACGTGATAGGCCTGCATCCAGCAGCAGGTAAGCAAACAGTATCACACTTGACAGGCTTAGATACACTATGCTGGCAAAAGTATTGGCATACGGCACGCAGTGTAGAGGAGCAGAATGTCTGCAGACTTCATTGGCCAGCCCAAAGTCTGGATCCCAATCCCATCAAGCATCATAAGGACAAACTAGACTGCTGTATCCGTGCACGCATGTCATCCCCTGCATCACTATCTGAAGCGGCCTAGGAGGGTTACTGCAGTCATTGAGATCAAAGGCGGGCCAACACCGGATTGGGAAAAAAATCAAATTTTATCACCTTCTATGTGTGTCCCAAAACTCTTGTCAACATAGTGTGTACATAATCTTTGGAGATTATTTCATACTGAAATTTAATATAGTCAGGCCTCAGCACGTGTCCCAGATATTCTCACACTAGGTCTCAAGAATCCAACAAGTTTGACAATAGTGTTGTGTGACAAAATTAGTAATCTCCATGAGACAAGATTATATATTGCAGCCTCCAGCAGAGGGCAGTATCTCTTCAGGAGCAGCAGCACAGGAGGTAAGTGCATCTGCTCATCCATGGGGTCCTGGGCACTGGCGTATCTATAGGGGATGCAGGGGATGCGGTTGCACCCGTGCCCGGGAGCCTTAGGGGGCCCATAAGGCCTCTCTTTTCCATATAGGGAGCCCAGTACTATGAATAAAGCATTATAGTTGGGGGCACTGTTACAGGTTTTGCATTGGGACCCAGGAGCTTCAAGTTATGCCTCTGGTCCTGGGATTAGTGCTAGAGATGAGCGAGCGTACTCGTCCGAGCTTGATGCTCGTTCGAGTATTAGGGTGTTCGAGATGCTCGTTACTCGAGACAAGCACCACGCGGTGTTCGACTCCATTACATTTCTTTCCCTGAGAAATGTGCGTGCTTTTCTGGCCAATAGAAGCACAGGGAAGGCATTACAACTTCCTCCTGTGAAGTTCTAGCCCTATCCCACCCCCCTGCAGTGAGTGGCTGGGGAGATCAGATGACACCCGAGTATTTAAATCTGCCCCTCCCGCGGCTCGCCACAGATGCATTCTGACATAGATCAGGGAAAGTGCCGTCTTGCTGTAGCTGCTATAGGGAGAGTGTTAGGTGTTATATTCGTCTTCAAGAACCCCAACGGTCCTTCTTAGGGCCACATCTGACCGTGTGCAGTACTGTTGAGGCTGCTTTTAGCAGTGTTGCACAATTTTTTTTTTTTGTATATCGGGCGTGCAGACCATAGCGTCCTCAGTCTGCAGTCATTTTACAGAGTATAGGGGCAGTACTGGTGAGGCAGGGACAGTGGGAAAGGTGAAAGAGATATACTGTCTATATAGGCAGTGGGCTTTTTCAAACAAATTGGGGAAAAATACTATATTTGGGCTGCCTGTGACTGTCTTCAGTGTACTGCGTGTCTGCTGGGGGTAGTAGTCGCTAATTAATACCCAGCTAAGCGTTACAGCAGGCTTGCGCATAATTGTTTCCTGGCTCTGCTGTGCCCGTTACACGACCGCCGTCATCCCGCCAGAGGGAAACAGTATACATAATATACGCTGCATACAGTGTCTGTCTGGTGTTTCACCTCACCGTTTAAAAAAATAGAAGCAAAATACTTAAGGCCTACCACTGGCCTTTGGCCACTTGACTGGTTCTGCGCTGTGAATTCCAGTAGCTCAGTCATACGCACCTAGGTCTCACTACAGGCTTGCGCATAATTGTTTCCTGGCTCTGCTATGCGTTCCATAAGCAAAGCCAGCCTCCAACCACAGGCCAATAAGCGGCACATTTAATTACAGCGTTCTGTTTCTGTTCTACTCGTAAAACACCATGCTGAGGGGTAGGGGTAGGTCTAGAGGACGTGGATGGGGGCGAGGACGCGGAGGCCCAAGTCAGGGTGTGGGCACAGGCCGAGCTCCTGGTCCAGGTGTATCGCAGCCGACTGCTGCGGGATTAGGAGAGAGGCAAGTTTCTGGGGTCCCCACATTCATCTCACAATTAATGGGGACACGTGGACAAGCACAGGCGGGCAGGGCCACTATATCTCCCTGACGGCACATTGGGTGAATTTCGTGGAGGCTGGGACCGAGTCAGAGCCTGGGACCGCTCACACCCTTACCACCCCCAGAATTGCGGGCCCCAGCTCGGTGCTGGTATCTGCGGCGGTGTATGCTTCCTCCACTAAACCACCCTCCTCCTCCTACGCAACCTCTGTCTCGCAATCAAGATGTGTCAGTAGCAGCACGTCGCCACCAGTCGGTGTCGCGTGGCGTGGCAGCACAGCGGTGGCCAAGCATCAGCAGGCCGTGCTAAAACTACTCAGCTTAGGAGAGAAGAGGCACACGGCCCACGAACTGCTGCAGGGTCTGACAGAGCAGACCGACCGCTGGCTTTCGCCGCTGAGCCTCCAACCGGGCATGGTCATGTGTGACAACGGCCGTAACCTGGTGGCGGCTCTGCAGCTCGGCAGCCTTACGCACGTGCCATGCCTGGCCCACGTCTTTAATTTGGTGGTTCAGCGGTTTCTGAAAAGCTACCCACACTTGTCAGACCTGCTCGGAAAGGTGCGCCGAGTCAGCGCACATTTCCACAAGTCCAAAACAGACGCTGCCACCCTGCGGACCCTGCAACATCGGTTTAATCTGCCAGTGCACCGACTGCTGTGCGACGTGCCCACATGGTGGAACTCTACGCTCCACATGTTGGCCAGTCTCTATGAGCAGCATAGAGCTATAGTGGAATACCAACTCCAACATGGGCGGCGTAGTGGGAGTCAGCCTCCTCAATTCTTTACAGAAGAGTGGGCCTGGTTGGCAGACATCTGCCAGGTCCTTGGAAACTTTGAAGAGTCTACCCAGATGGTGAGCGGCGATGCTGCAATCATTAGCGTCACCATTCCTCTGCTATGCCTCTTGAGAAGTTCCCTGCAAAGCATAAAGGCAGACACTTTGCGCTCGGAACCGGAGGCGGGGGAAGACAGTATGTCGCTGGATAGTCAGAGCACCCTCATGTCTATATCTCAGCGCATTGAGGAGGAGGAGGAGGAGGGAGAGGAGCATGAGGAGGAGGGGGAAGAGACAGCTTGGCCCACTGCTGAGGGTACCCATGCTGCTTGCCTGTCGTCGTTTCAGCGTGTATGGCCTGAGGAGGAGGATCCTGAAAGTGATCTTCCTAGTGAGGACAGCCATGTGTTGTGTACAGGTACCCTGGCACACATGGCTGACTTCATGTTAGGATGCCTTTCTCGTGACCCTCGCGTTAGACGCATTCTGGACACTACGGATTACTGGGTGTACACACTGCTCGACCCACGGTATAAGGAGAACCTTTCCACTCTCATACCCGAAGAGGAAAGGGGTTCGAGAGTGATGCTATACCACAGGACCCTGGCAGACAAACTGATGGTAAAATTCCAATCCGACAGCGCTAGTGGCAGAAGGCGCAGTTCCGAGGGCCAGGTAGCAGGGGAGGCGCGGAGATCAGGCAGCATGTACACTCTCCAAGGCCTTTGACTGCTTTATGGCTCCCCAGCAAGACTGTGTCACAGCTCCCCAGTCACGGCTGAGTCGGCGGGAGCACTGTAAAAGGATGGTGAGGGAGTACGTAGCCGATCGCACGACTGTCCTCCGTGACGCCTCTGCTCCCTACAACTACTGGGTGTCGAATCTGGACATGTGGCCTGAACTCGCGCTGTATGCCCTGGAGGTGCTTGCTTGTCCTGCGGCTAGCGTCATGTCAGAGAGTGTGTTTAGTGCGGCTGGGGGAATCATCACGGATAAACGTAGCCACCTGACAACTGACAGTGCCGACAGGCTTACATTCATAAAGATGAACAAAGCCTGGATTTCCCCAGACTTCTCTTCTCCACCAGCGGACAGCAGCGGTACCTAAACAATACGTAGGCTGCACCCGCGGATGGAAGCATCGTGCTCTATCACCCTAAAAAACGGGGACCTTTTAGCTTCATCAATCTGTGTATTATATTCATCCTCCTCCTCCTGCTCCTCCTCCTGAAACCTCACGTAGTCATGCTAAACGGGCAATTTTTCTTAGGCCCACAAGGCTCAGTCATATTACTTTTGTAAACAATGTTTATACTTTTCAATTCTCATTAAAGCGTTGAAACTTGCACCTGAACCAATTTTTATTTTAACTGGGCTGCCTCCAGGCCTACTTACAAATTAAGCCACAGTAACCAAAGTGATTAATGGGTTTCACCTGCCCTCTTGGTTGGGCATGGGCAATTTTTCTGAGGTACATTAGTACTGTTGGTACACCAATTTTTTTGGGCCATCGCCTACAGTGTAATCCTAGTAATTTTTAAGGGCTTCGCCTGCACTCATGGTACAGCAAGGTGTGTGGGTTTGGCCTACACTTTTGCTACATAAATGTAACTAGGGCCTTGTCTATACTGCAACTACTGAAATGTGCAAGAGACTGTTATCTCCCTAAACTGCTGCAACGGGAATGTTACTGTGGCCTGTCTTGACTGCTACTACTACTGAAATGGAACTAAGACTGTGCTCCCCCTATACTGCTGCTTCGAAATTGTTACTGGGGCCTGTCCCTAATGCTACCGCTGAAATGTTACTAATTCTGGGCTCTGCCTATACCGCTGCTAATGCTATGTCACTGGGGTGTGGAAACGGAGGCTTCCCAAAGACATGATGGCGGCGAGGCCATTTCCCCCCCACGTGGTAACTGTTAAGGTGCATATAACCACGGACACGTGGAGAGGACACGTAGTGCCTCAAAAACATCCCCCTCCTCCTCCAACAATGAAAACATTCTTGGCAAATACCTTTGCATCGGTCCGTCTGGTAGCAGTCCAAGAATTTCACCTTTAACGACACAACAAGAGAGCCCCCCCACCATCCCCCCACCACGACCCACTTAATCCTGGCCACATTCCGAAAACAAACTAAATAAAACCGCACTACTAGGTCCACAGTCGCCACCACATTCCCACCAACGCGGTTACTGTTAAGGTACATATTACCAGTCTGACTGGGCCATGCACTGTGGGCCAAAGCCCACCTGTATTGTATCTGACGTTAACTCTGCTGAGCAGGGCACTGCAATGGGATACATTTATGTACCGCCGATGGATTCCATGGAGCCACCCATGCTGTGGGTCCACAGGGACTTCACATTAGGGATTTGTACTTTCCAGTGTCTATGTATTAAAAACCCCGGTCAGACTGGGGCATGCAGTGTGGGCCGAAGCCCACCTGCATTTAATCTGACGTTACCTCAGCTGTGCTGGGCAATGTTATGGGATTTACTTAGGTAACGCCGGTGGCTTCCTGGGACCCACCTATGCCGTCGGTCCACACGGAGTTGTAACTGCATGTGTCTACTTATCAAGAACTCCAGTCTGACTGGGGCATGCAGTGTGGGCCGAAGCCCACCTGCATTTAATCTGACGTTAGCTCTGCTGAGCAGGGCACTGCAATGGGATTTGTTTATGTACCGCCGGTGGGTTCCAGGGAGCCACCCATGCTTTGGGTCCACACGGACTTCACATTAGGGAGTTGTACCTGCCTGTGTCAACTTATAAAAAAAACACTCTGACTGGGGCATGCAGTGTGGGCCAAAGCCCACCTGCATTTAATCTGACGTTACCTCAGCTGTGATGGGCAATGCAATAGGATTTATTTATGCACCGCCGGTGGCTTCCTGGGACCCACCTATGCTGTCGGTCCACATGGAGTTGTAACTGCATGTGTCTACTTATAAAGAACCCCAGTCTGACTGGGGCATGCAGTGTGGGCCGAAGCCCACCTGCATTTAATCTGACGTTACCTCAGCTGTGCTGGGCACTGCAATGGGATTTGTTTATGTACCGCCGGTGGGTTCCAGGGAGCCACCCATGCTGTGGGTGCACGCGGAATTCCTATTGCGGAGTTGTACCTGCCTGTGACTATTTATAAAAAACCCCGGTCTGACTGGGGCATGCAGTGTGGGCCGAAGCCCACCTGTATTTAATCTGACGTTAGCTCTACTATCCGGGGCACTGCATTGGGACAAACTACAGGAGCAATACAGCGCTAATAAGACGTGCACAGCTATGCTAGCATTGGAGTCCGCTGTAGGCCCACGATTGCTGAGGGTTTGTGCAGAGGCCTATGTCCTGGGTGCAGTTAAAGTCCGCTTCCTGCCTAGGATTGCTGAAGCTGTGGGCCGAGGCCTATGTCGTGGGCGCGGTGCAAGTCTGCCATGTTTGGCCGGTCAGATCAATTTTTGGTTCATGTCTTGGGTTTCCTAGGACCCACCTATGCTGTTGGTGCAAACTTAGCTCCCATCGCGGTGTTTGACCTGTCTGGCACAAAGACACTGACTGACTTGGGTAGGGGGCAAAGCGCAGACGGCTTTCCCCTTGCAGTGTCGATTGAGCTATGCGACACCTTGACAGAATGAATAGTGTGTGGCACATGGGTTCCCCATTGCTATGCCCACGTGTGCAGCTCCTGATGGAGGTGGCACAGGATTGGATTTCTCATTGCTTCTGTACAGCATTGTGGGCTATAGCCCTGCCCCTTTTAAAGATGGTCTCTGCCTGACCCTGCCAACCCTCTGCAGTGTGTGCCTCCGGTTCCTCCTCATGGCAGACGCACTTATAAATAGACATGAGGGTGGTGTGGCTATGAGGCCGGCGTGTGGCATGAGGGCAGCTGAAGGCTGCGTAGGGACACTTTGGTGTGCGCTGTGGACACTGGGTCGTGCGGGTCGTGCGGGGGGGGGGGGGGGTTGGGCAGCATGCAACCCAGGAGAAGTGGCAGCAGAGTGTCATGCAGGCAGTGATTGTGCTTTGTTGGAGGTAGTGTGGTGCTTAGCTATGGTATGCCTTGCTAATGAGGGTTTTTCAGAAGTAAAAATTGTTGGGAGGGGGGTGGGCCCACTCTTGCCGCTATTGTGGCTTAATAGTGGGACCTGGGAACTTGAGATGCAGCCCAACGTGTAGCCCCTCGCCTGCCCTATCCGTTTCTGTGTCGTTCCCATTACTTTCTTGAATTTCCCAGATTTTCACAAATGAAAACCTTAGCGAGCATCGGCGATATACAAAAATGCTCGAGTCGCCCATTGACTTCAATAGGGTTCGTTACTCGAAACGAACCCTCGAGCATCGCGGAAAGTTCGACTCGAGTAACGAGCACCCGAGCATTTTGGTGCTCGCTCATCTCTAATTAGTGCACATTATGTGATACTGAATGAATTACCTATTGCTGCACCCTCTGGGCGTTACTCATCACTGCACTCTAGGCATTACTTATCACTGCACTCTCTACCCTGCGCATGCACAGAAGACCTGTGCGGTGCGAGCACGCCGGAGCCCTCCATTCAACAGAACAGAAGAGCAGACAGCGCAAGCGCGTCTAATCGAGGGAGAAGAAGGCTTTGGTCGGCGCCATGGAGACGGGGACGCCAACACCATAGTAACATAGTAACATAGTATGTAAGGCTGAATGAAGACAATGTCCATCTAGTCCAGCCTGTCCATCCTCCTGTGTTGATCCAGAGGAAGGCAAAAAACCCCAAGGGCAGAAACCAATTTAGCCCTTTTGGGGAAAAAATTCCTTCCTGACTCCCTAATGGCAATCAGACTGTTCCCTGGATCAACCTCTAATACTTCCTACCTGTCTGTATACCCGGATTGACAATTAACCTAAGACTTGTATCCTATAATGTCCTTCCTCTCCAGAAAGACATCAAGTCCCCTTTTAAACTCCTCTATGGATTTTGCCATCACCACTTCCTCCGGCAGAGAGTTCCACAGTCTAACTGCTCTTACAGTAAAGAATCCCCTTCTATGTTGGTGATGAAACCTACTTTCCTCTAATCGTAGCGGATGTCCTCTTGTTACCGTCGCGGTCCTGGGTGTAAACAGATCTTGGGAGAGATCCCTGTATTGTCCCCTCATGTACTTATACATGGTTATTTGATCACCTCTTAGCCGTCTTTTTTCCAGGGTGAATAATCCCAATTTGGATAGCCTCTCTGGGTATTCCAGTCCCGTCATTCCATGTATTAGTTTAATTGCCCTTCTTTGAATCCCCTCAAGCACTGTGACATCTTTCCTGAGCACCGGTGACCAGAACTGTACGCAGTATTCCATGTGAGGTCTGACAAGTGCCTTATATAATGGAAGGATAATGTTCTCATCCTTCGCCCCTATACCTCTTTTAATGCACCCCAAGACTTTATTTGCCTTTGCAGCAGCTGACTGGCATTGGTTACTCCAGTTTAGTCTATTATCCACTAATATCCCCAGATCCTTTTCCATATCACTTTTCCCTAGTGGTACCCCATTAAGTGAATATTTGTGACATCCGTTTCTCCTGCCCATGTGCATAGTCTTACATTTTTCAACATTGAACTTCATTTGCCATTTTTCTGCCCAAGCCCCCAGCTTATCCAGGTCTGTTTGTAGCCGCACATTGTCCTCCGTTGCATTAATTATATTGTATAATTTTGTGTCATCTGCAAATATTGATATTTTGCTGTGCAGCCCCTCTATCAGGTCATTGATAAATATGTTGAACAGAGTGGGGCCTAATACTGAACCCTGTGGCACCCCGCTAGCGACTGTGGTCCAATCAGAGTATGAGCCATTTATTACCACCCTCTGCTTTCTATCTCTGAGCCAATTTTTTACCCATTTACACACGTTTTCGCCCAGTCCGAGCTGCCTCATTTTGTATATTAGCCTATTATGTGGCACGGTGTCAAAGGCTTTAGGGAAGTCCAGATATACGAGATCAATAGATTCTCCCTGGTCCAGCTTAGAGCTTACTTCATCGTAGAAACTGATCAGATTTGTCTGACATGAGCGACTCTTCATGAATCCATGCTGGTGAGGAGTTATTCCCTTGTTCTCCTTGAGGTACTCATCGATTGCGTCTCTCAGAATCCCCTCGAAAATTTTTCCCGTTACTGAAGTGAGACTTACTGGCCTGTAGTTACCAGGCTCACTTTTGCTCCCTTTTTTGTAAATTGGAACCACGTTGGCAATGCGCCAATCCAATGGTACTACACCGGTCTTGATAGTGTCTAGAAATATTAGATATAGCGGCCTAGCTATCTCGTCACTTAGTTCCCTTAGTATCCTTGGGTGTAATCCATCTGGGCCCGGCGATTTATCAATTTTAGTCTTCTTTAGTCGCTTCCGCATCTCCTCCAGCGTTAGGTATGAGATATTTTGTGATGGGTTCATTTTATTCCCCTGCATCTCGTGTGGCATTTCCTTTTCGTTTGTGAATACATTTGAGAAGAAACTGTTTAGTAGATTTGCTTTCCCTCCTTCATCATCAATGATCTCTCCTGCATTATTTTTTAAAGGGCCAGTGCTCTCCCTGCAAATCCTTTTGCTGTTAATATAGTTGAAAAATAGCATCGGGTTGTTTTTGCTCTCTTTGGCGATCAGTCTTTCTGCTTCCTCCTTGGCAGTTTTGATCTTATCTTTGTATATTTTGTTTTTTTTCCCTGTATGATTTTAGCGCTTCTTCGCTGCCTTCTTGCTTTAGTAGTTTGAACGCTTTCTTTTTTTCATTTATTGCCCCTCTTACCGTCTTGTCGAGCCACATTGGTTTCCTTTTAGTTGAGTTTCTTTTATTTTTAAAGGGAATGAACTGCTCACATGAGGCGATTAGGATCCTTTTAAACTTTTCCCATTTGTCCTCTGTACCGTCATTTTTGAGGATGTTGTCCCAATTAATGTTACCAATAGTAGTTCTGAGCTGATCAAATTTTGCTTTACTAAAGTTTAGTTTCTTTGTCGTTCCTTGATAAGGCTTCTTATTTAATGACAGCTGGAAGTTGATTATATTGTGGTCACTGTTCCCCAAGTGGCCCTCAACCTGCACCCCCTTTATACGTTCCGGTTTGTTAGTTAGTACTAGGTCCAGAATGGCCCTCCCTCTTGTTGGTTCCTGTACCAGTTGGTTCAGGTAATTGTCTTTAATTACTCTCAAGAACTTATCACCCCTGTGTGATTTGCAGGTTTCGTTTTCCCATGTGATATCTGGATAATTAAAGTCCCCCATGATAATTACTTCGTTGCGGTTTGACACCTCTTCTATCTGCCTTAATAGTAAGTTATCAGTTTCTTCTGTTGCTTTTGGTGGTCTATAGAAGACCCCTATCAGGATTTTGTTACTTTTTCCTCCCTGTATTTCTACCCACAGAGATTCCACCTGTTCTTCTCCTACCCCTATATCCTCTCGTAGCCTCGGCTTCAAGTTCGAATTGACGTACAGACATGCCCCTCCCCCTTTCTGGTTCCTTCGGTCCCTTCTGAAGAGATTGTACCCCTGCAAATTCACCGCCCAGTCGCACTTATCATCAAGCCATGTTTCCGTAATTCCGACTATATCATAATTTTCATCAGTCATTCTCGCTTCAAGCTCACCCACTTTACCAATCAGACTTCTTGCATTCGTGGTCATACAATTTATATCATTTTTTTGTTTTTTAAATTTGTTTTGTTGCTATTCGTACTTATGGCTGATCTATCACTTCTAACTGTACTAACCCCACCCCCTGCTCGACCCCCATTCCCTTTGCTTGGACCCGGGTCGCTAGTTACACTGGCTACCCCACTATTTCTCTTTTTGCCCTCCCCCCCAGTCCCTAGTTTAAACACTCCTCCAGCCTTCTAGCCATCCTATCCCCCAGCACAGCTGCACCCTCCCCATTAAGATGCAGCCCGTCCCTACGGTAGAGCCTGTAGCCGACAGCAAAGTCAGCCCAGTTCTTCAGGAACCCAAATCCCTCCTTCTTACACCAACTCCGGAGCCACTTGTTTACCTCCCTAAGATCCTGCTGCCTTTCTAGTGTGGCTTTAGGTACAGGTAGTATTTCCGAGAAAACTACCCTGGAGGTCCGTGCCCTGAGCTTGGACCCTAGGTCCCTGAAATCATTTTTGAGGGCCCTCTATTGACCTCTAACTTGTTCATTGGTGCCAACGTGCACCATGACCGCTGGATCCTCACCAGCCCCTCCGAGTAATCTGTCAATCTGATCCGCGATGTGTCGAACACCGGAGGGGGTAAGTGTATAACTTCTGTATGGCCAATATTTAATGCACGATGTATATTACAAAGTGCATTAATATGGCCATACAGAAGTGCTTAACCCCACTGTCTTTCACGGGGCAACCCCTTTAAGAATCACACACAGGTTGCCTGACTCACACACAGAGCCATAAAAAAATAAGGGCTGTAAAGTAACGTACCTGTCTGCAGACAGAAGTTCCTGTACCACTTGTAAGCAGGGATGGTATTGCAGCTTCCGGTCACCAGGGGGAGCTCATCACAGCAGACATGTACAGCAGGAACAGAATGTACAGTATGGACTTTTCCAGCCAGCAAGGGGAGCTCACAACAGCACACTCGTACAGCACAGCAGGGACAGGATAACAGCAGACTGTCTGCAGATCTACCTATACATCTGGAGGTAGGAGATAACGGGGATGGCAGCAGGGGACAGGCATCTTGACTTGCCTGCACACTTTACATGCCTTATTATCGGGGGGTGCCTTATATTTGGGACGTCTGCAAATTTCAGGGGGTGTCTTATTTTCAGGGAAGCACGGTAGGCATTACTTATCACTGCACCCTCTGGGCAATACTATCACTGCACCCTCTGGGCATTACTATCACTGCAGTCTCTGGGCATTACTATCACTGCACTTTCTGAAGATTACTTATCACTGCACCCTCTGGGCAATACTATCACTGCACCCTCTGGGCATTACTATCACTGCAGTCTCTGGACATTACTTATCACCACTCTCTTGCCATTACTTGTCAATGCACTCTCTGGGCATTACTTAACACTGCATTCTCTGTGTATTACTTATCACTACACTCTCTGGGCATTACTTATCACCACTTTCTTGGCATCACTCATCACTGCACTCTCTGTGTATTACCTATCACTGCACTCTCTGTGCATTACTTATCTGTGCACTCTCTTGGCATTACTTATCACTGCACTCTCTGGGCCTTACTTATACTGCACTCTCCGGACATAATTTATCACTGCACTCATGCAAAAAAAAAAAAAAAAGAAATGAGAATGAAGCTATTGAAATCAATGGGTTCTATCCTCCGTGTATTGCCTTAGACACTCCAGCTTAGCAGATAGTGCAGCGTCTGAGGAGCGGAGCCACAGCCGAGGAGATATTGGGGTAGATAAGGCCTTGTCACGGGGCTCTACCATCTCCTCCTCTGGGGGTAGCACGGGACCTGACCGAGTTACTGCTGGGGTAGTTTCACAGGGAAAATCCAATCCATGGTTTACCTTACAGTCCTTGTTGTTACTGGTGACGCCATCATTCCATCTTCTGCAGTGAATCCTGAAGTTGCAATTAAGAGTCCACACACACAGGGGTAACTTTCTGAGCAAAACCGGGAACAGTCGGTAGAGCTCATTTACTTGAGTAAAACATTAACAATCCATGAACGTTACATCTGAACATTACAGGTGCAATACAGGATAGTGGTGTGACAGGGAGGATTCTCAGGATGGCAGAAGAAGCCACAGTCCCAGTTATCTGTGGGGTTCTACTCTCAGGGACTCTCTTCACTTTCTATCCAGCTTTCTACCAGTAGACACTAACATTTGAAGTTGCACTCAGCATTGCAGGGCGGTTCCTCTCACTCTCTCTCTCTCTCAGTACTCCATATTAGCACCGGGGAGGCCTAGGTAAATTTTGGCCCTGGGCAGACATCAGGCCATTGCTCAGCCTCTTCCATCTTGGGGTCGTGCTAACACGAGGTACGGTTTCTCCAACTCCCTGAAAGTTCCTCTCTCCCCAAGACAGACTCAACTACTTGCACTCTTGCATAGACTCTCTCAACTCACTCCCTCTACATCTTTACTCACATATATATTAAATCACAGTCATATGACATACAACAAGATACATTTCTCAGACATAACATTAACCCATTCAGTGCTGCAGAGGCGCAGTACACATCAAATGCATACAACATTGCAGACACTGACAATACAAAGGCACGAGGCAAACACTTAACATTATGGGGGGGCCCCGATAATTCGGGGCTAATACAATAGTATCACACAGTAGAATTATATACTACAGCTTAGTACCCAGCATCACACATGATGGGATTAGATACTATACAATTCTGCAGTCAGTATCACGCATTACAGGCTTATATATTCTGACTTTGCAGCCCTTTTCTGTACATGCACATTCTCTATGCTCCACGCCCTGTCTGATGTTCCTACGACGTGTCTGTGTATCGCCATCTTGTGCTTTGTGTTACATTGTATCTTCTATATAATCCGACTCCCGGAATAAAACACTAAATATTTATTTCTTTTCACGGCTAAATCTGCATTTTACAATTCACCCAAAAACAGAAGAATCGGATAATTTTCACCGCCTACTTAATGGCCTGAACGTTTATCCGCTTTGTTCTCCATCCGGCGGGGGTCTTATCATCATCTTGGAGCTTTCCCCAATGATGTGTCCTTGGATTCTCCGACAATGTAATGAAACATAAGAGATCCGGCTTCCACAACAAACGCTGAGAGCCGTTCCCCTCCTATCTGCGGAGCGCTATACAATGAGTATATCATTTATGACTCAACGAGCTGGTGATTCCGCACGACTGCGAGAATGCGGCTACAGAATAAAGTGATTAATTACAACCAAGACTTAACAAGTGGAAAGGAGAAAATCATTTGTCCCGTATGCATGTATGTTGTCAAGTATCATCACCGAAAACGCGTCAACAACAGCAAAACACAAGTAATTACAAGGTCCTTTAATAAGTGCGGGATCAGCGGTGCCTCTCAAGCCCTTCCTCTCCTCACTGAAAGCTGGAGCACCTCAGTGATGGCCAAAACAATGGGTCATGCACAGAGAAGAGCGAATCACTCCAAAGTCACTTTATGTACATTCAAACGATGGAATCCCTAATAGAAAAATCATATGCAGATTTCAATGGCATGAAATGTGGAGTTGTGTTGTAGATTTGCATACTGACCGCTGCGGATCAACACATGTATTTCAGTGCAATTTAACCCCTTTGTGATACAGACTGTTTTGGGCCTAATGCAAACCAGAAACCAGCTCCTCTGCAGTCATTCCCATGCAAGGACTGTCTGGAAACCACAACAGATTCCTTTGTTATGGGCTTATTAAGGGCTTATTCAGACAACCGTATATCGACCGGGTTTTCACGCCCGGCCGATATATAGTGTCTCTCTCTGCAGGGGGAGGAGTCTGGAAGAGTTGGGAGCAGTGCCCCTCAGCCCCTCGCCACTATTTGCAATGGGAGGGGGCGGGACAGGGGCGTGCTCCGTGCACTGCTCCTGGCTCTTCCAGACTCCTCCCCCTCCAGAGAGGGACACCATATATCGTCCAGGCATGAAAACCCGGCCGATATAGGGTCGTCTGAAGCTGCCCTAAGGATGCAACAATTTTTGGGGGATTTTCATCTCTACTTTCCAAAGCTATATGGTACCAATAAAAACTACATCTCGTTCCACACAAAAAACAAGCCCTCACAGAGCTCCATCTATGCAAAAATAAAAAAGTCATGGGACTTTGAATGCAGCGATGCAAAAAAAAAATCCAAAAGAAAGGGGTTTTATTGTGTAAAAGTGGATAAACCTGAACAAAAATATTGAAATTTGGTATTGTCATAATCATGAAAAAATATTGTGTCATTTACTGTATAGTGCATGATAAGCGCCATTAAAAAAAAAAGAAAGCAATGGCAGAATTGATGCGTTTTTTCTCCCTACCCTCCAAAAAGTTCTACAATACACTATATGTAACCAAAAAGTGGAGATGAGAATCCCCCAAAAATCATTGCGCCCTTAGGACCAAAATAGGCCGTGTCACTAAGGGGTTAAGCTCTGAAGCTGCCAGTTACCTCTGAAGCATTGGGCACACGTTCCTGAACACAAAGATACATCTGGCATGTGATGAAGCGGCTCTTACATTTCTGCACAGACCTTGTCTCTGTAGTGCCATCGTAGCCGCTCTTCAGTACATGAAGGTCTCCCGCCTCGGCGTCCTTGACTTCGCATCGCCTTGTAAAATATTCATGGGTGAATGACGGTTCCTTTCTGATTCTGTGAAGACGCTGTTTGGAACATGAATTAAGCATCGCACTGCCTTTTGCCAGCCCCTCTGAGACGGGCACAAGTTCACCAGGTTAAGGGCACGTGGCAGGTCTCTGCAGGCCGCCGACGGGGATGATCACAGCAATTAGACATGATTTAGGTGATTTTGATGTGGGGAAGTGAAACAAATCAAGTCACTTTTTCATGTTGGATTTGAAGAGGGGCACGTCAGGGTCAGCAGCGCAATTCCTGGCCGCCGCCGCTTCTATTCCCTTATGGAAAGCGCAGTGCATATGGAGATGACATAGATCAGGGGACAGATGCGGGTAAGCACAGATATGGGACAGCTCTGGGGTCGAGCCTCTACATGATGGCTGCAGATGTCGCTGCTTCTGACGCGCTGCCGTTCACCTCGCTGCAGGAAATTACCAGTCATCCAGTCTAAAAAACATAGCATCAGAAATGCACAAATGTGGTAGCTGGCACGGGGCAGGGTCCAGCTCACTAGGTTCGGTATCAGCATGCAGATGGTATAGTCTTTGGGGGTACAGGAGTCTACCTGGAGCCTGATCCTCAGGGTCCTCCAGAGGAAACTTGATCTCTACGTTCTCTGCCAGCTTCGGCTTCTCAGTACCCGTGACTCACTCACCAAACTGGTAAAGAGGCACAGGCTTAAATAATATATATAGAAACAGGACAATTGGAATAAAAGGAGCAGCAACAATCATCATTATCATCATAGCACCCCCTTACATTCCCCACCTCTTTAAACTGGCCAGTCCTGGATCAGACACAAGTGTTGATGCCAGTCCGAACAAAAACAGTAGGAACAGGAAACTATGCATTAAGTTCAATCAACTCAGTAAATGAATGGCTCTTGCACTACTCCTTATCACCAGTCTATGACACCAGTTCCTAGTCATGGAGTTCGGCGTCCTTAGTGTATCAAGAGGTAAGTTCACGGTGGTTCCAGTCACTATGAAGATGTAGCACCGAGGCAGTTTTCACCTGCACAATGGATATCTGCTGCAAGGAGGCTGGGGGGCAACACTTTTTTCCTGAACGCCTTCTTTGGCTCTGGCGGGGGTTTAGCAGGTGCGTTGGGTAGCTATATGGTGAACTTCCCTCCAGTCGGGTGGTTGCGTGGGAGAAGGCATTCTGGGACCCACATATTGGGCCTCGTACTACTAGTCAGGCCTCACTGGATAATGCCCTCCAGGCTCATCAGGATGTGGTACGACCACGGTCCAATCACCTTGATCACATTTCACGACTGTATAATACCTTTTTCCCGGCTCGCAATTTGTGCGTCTCATAGAGCAAGTCTGGACGGGGCAGAGATAATTTGTTGCCAAAAATATCCCACCATAAATGGAACTCAATAATAAACCCGTATTTTGGGGAAGAGTCCAGTTTGTCCACTGTCCCAAAAGTCTTCATTTGGTGGTGTTTCGTCCCTGGTAAAGTCTCTAGTTTGCACTGGTCCTCTAAATCAATCTCTGCCCGGTTCATAGCCGTATCTGCAGCTTCCTTTTCCCACACTGGAAGCTTGCTTGGTGGATGGTGGGACACACAGATCAGTGCGAGGTAGTCGCTTGGGCTCTGGCTTGACTGTCAGTACCCATCTCTAGAGTGATATCACACTGGGACCCTGCTTCCTCCCGCTGATCCTATCTATGATGCCAAACTGTGGAAGCTGGCATGGGTCAGGGTCCAGCTCACCAAGTTTTGGACTGGCATGCAAATTGTATAGCCTTTGGGGGTGCAGGAACCTACCTGGAGCCTGGTTCTCAGGGTCCTCCAGAGGAAACTTGATCTTTATGTCCTCTGCCCATCCCCGGCTTCTCAGTACCGTTGACTCACCAAACTGTCATCCGCTTTTATTAACTGATTCACACTAAGGCTGTCAGTCTTACCCTCACTCATGCCTTGAATGTTCGGGGCTCATATCCATGTTGCAATTAAGCTTGGAACGATTTATGCAACAAGAATGAAGGAAGTTTACTTTTTCCCATAGTGCTGGGGGAACAGTCTCTTCTGTCACACGGCCATGGGACTAATGATCCAGGATGAGGCTCACACACTTCCTCTCAGCTCTTTTTACCTTCATTTTTTACTCTTCTCACTTCAGGCAGTTTCTGCCCAAAAATGGCACGTTGTGCTTACCGGCACTCAGGGGTCATAGACTTAAACAATATATAGAGAAACAGGATAATTGAAATAAAAGGATCAGCAACAATCACCATCATCATGGCACTCCCTTAGGGCTTCTACCCACTAGCGTTTTTTTAACGCTGCGATATCGCTGCATTTTTTAATGCAATTGTCAATGGGACTTTCTAATGTTAAAATCACATTGCACAAAAATCACAAAACACAAACTTGCGATTTTTGTGAGATGCGATTTTAACATTAGAAAGTCCCATTGACATTTGCATTTTATATCGCAGCGTTAAAAAACGTCAGTGAGTAGAAGCCCTAAGACATAGACGTGGGGTTTATTTTTGGTCCATCCCATGATGCATCTGTTCATAGAACTGTTCTGCCTTGGGCGGAGCTTATGTGTCACACATAGACATAACTACCAGGGTAGCTCCTATGGGGTGCAACAACTAGAAGAGACAATTTCCACTCAGACATAAGATGATCGAAGGAGGGTGGAAAATTGAATGGCGCCCCATGATTAGTTCTGCTGTGTGCATGATCCCTCTATTGTGACATCACAAGTGCATTATACCTGCATGTGATTTTCTACTTATACTATAATGTAATTGTGCACATGGCGACTTTTCATGTCTGTGGTGCTATGATGGCATGACATTCATTAACCCTGTACTGTGGCATCACTGTGTGTATTATTTCTGTACTGTGACAATACTGTATATTATCCCTGTACAGTGACATCACTTTGTGAATTACCTCTGTACTGTGATATCACTGTGTATATTATCCCTGTACTGTGACATCACTGTGTGTATTATCCGTGTACTGTGACATCACTGTGTATATTATCCCTGTACTGTGACATCACTGTGTGCATTACTACTGTACTGTGACATCGCTGTGTGTATCCCTGTACTGTGACATCACTGTGTGTATTATCTCTGTACTGTGACATCACTGTCTGTATTAACCTGTACTGTGACATCACTGTGTGTATTATTCCTGTACTGTGATATCACTGTGTGTATTATCCCTGTACTGTGACATCACTGTTTGCATTACCTCTTTGTATTGGGGACAACAATATAATCACAAGCTTTCTTGTTCTGATCTTGTGCTAAAGGTGGTGCTGATGCAGTGTGGCCCTATAACAAGTGTTGTTAAAGGGCCCCACGGTTACGTGTTGTGCGCCTGCTGTGATCTGACTGTGTGCAGCTGTTGAATGGCATCTGTGTAGTTAAAGGGAAATAATATACAATGGAGAAGTCCAAGAAATACTGTATGTGTCAAGAAGAGAGCCGCCACAGGCTGCTACATGTGGAAAGTAGACTGTGGAGTGGACACGGGCTCTGTATACTGTCAGGGGGTCACATATAGATCCTATATGTCGTCACTCAACCAGCGTGTTCAGTAGAGATCTAGTTTTTTGATGCTAAGCGGAAATCCTCTTTAATAAACGGTCCAGTCTGATGCCACAAATGTCTTTTCCGTCAATCAAAACGATCGGCCCAGAAATCAAATTACAGCATGCGCTCATCCCCCACTCTACGCTACGCGCCAGGTATCACAGATACTGGAGGTGACGCCGCGTGACACAAGATATAAATATCTGCATTTTAGAAATTCAATTATAGATAAATGTTGTTAGGACTAAAGATCAACAGAAACGCTCATCGTGTACGACGAGGCTGATAGTCTGGGGACATTACTGCCGCAGCGCGGGAAGAAGATACTGATCCTCGGGGTGAACGGAGGGAAACGCGCTCATTTATTGAGTAAACAGTAATGTAACTCGCTGTGTCTGTATAATTTAGGATACAAGTCACAGAACAGATATTAAGTCCCAGGAGCTCATCTGAAAAGATCAGTGACAGATCCGGGGACAATATTTTCCTGTGCACAATAGATTTCCTGTCCAGTGACCCCTCCTTCCCACCCCCTCCAGTTGGATAGCACGTCAAGGTCAACTTACCTGGCAGGTTCATCGTGAACTATAATGAGTCTTCACTTTTACTATCACTAATATAGCTCCCAACTTTTGAACAATCAAAAGAATGACAACTCCTGCAGTGCAACAATTTTTTTCTAGGCTAAGCTAACCTTTTTTGTGTTAAACCACATTCTTTTTGCCCCCATGCAGTAATAGTGCCCCTGACAGACCCGGTTACACTAATAGTGCCCCACAATAATCCCCTCATAGTAATAGTATCTCAGTGACCCCCTCACAGCAATAGTACTGCTTTGTGATCCTCTCATAGTAATAGTGCCCCTCAGTGACCCCCTCAAAGTAATGATACTGCTTTGTGATCCTTTTATAGTAATACTGACAACATGAAAGCAAAACAAAATGATGAGTTCATACACCAAAACATGTTCCATCTCGACCTTGTCCGCCAGATAAGCCAGTTACTCAAATGAGAACGTCTGCTGTGAATCCCTCCAAACATAACCTTTGTGTGGATCAGCGGCAAAACTCGCTTCAGAACTGGGCAGCATAGCTATCGAATTCTACTACAGTGTTACTTAAAGGGGTTGTCCCGCGCCGAAACGTTTTTTTTTTTTTCAACAGCCCCCCCGTTCGGCGCGAGACAAACCCGATGCAGGGACCTAAAAAAAAATCCGCATAGCGCTTACCTGAATCCCCGCGCTCCGGTGACTTCTTACTTACCGGCTGAAGATGGCCGCCGGGATCTTCTCCCTCGGTGGACCGCAGGGCTTCTGTGCGGTCCATTGCCGATTCCAGCCTCCTGATTGGCTGGAATCGGCACGTCACGGGGCGGAGCTACACGGAGCCGCTCTCCGGCACGAGCGGCCCCATTGAGAAAAGAAGAAGACCGGACTGCGCAAGCGCGTCTAATCCGGCGATTAGACGCTGAAAATTAGACGGCACCATGGAGACGAGAACGCTAGCAACGGAACAGGTAAGTGAATAATTTCTGATAACTTCTGTATGGCTCATAATTAATGCACAATGTACATTACAAAGTGCATTAATATGGCCATACAGAAGTGTATAGACCCACTTGCTTTCGCGGGCCAACCCCTTTAATAGTGCCCTTAAAGGGGTTGTCCC
Source organism: Eleutherodactylus coqui (assembly GCF_035609145.1). Classification (NCBI taxonomy): domain Eukaryota; kingdom Metazoa; phylum Chordata; class Amphibia; order Anura; family Eleutherodactylidae; genus Eleutherodactylus; species Eleutherodactylus coqui. The sequence continues at coordinate 221,021,477 of NC_089839.1, forward strand.
GCGAAAGCAAGTGGGGGTATACACTTCTGTATGGCCATATTAATGCACTTTGTAATGTACATTGTGCATTAATTATGAGCCATACAGAAGTTATTCACTTACCTGCTCCGTTGCTGGCGTCCCCGTCGCCATGGATCCGTCTAAATTCGCTGTCTTCTGGCGTTTTTAGACGCGCTTGCGCAGTCCGGTCTTCTCCCTTCTGAATGGGGCCGCTCGTGCCGGAGAGCTGGTCCTCGTAGCTCCGCCCCGTCACATGTGCCTATTCCAGCCAATCAGGAGGCTGGAATCGGCAATGGACCGCACAGAGCCCACGGTGCACCATGGGAGAAGACCCGCGGTGCATCGTGGGTGAAGATCCCGGCGGCCATCTTGGTAAAGGAAGAAAGAAGTTGCCGCAGCGCGGGGATTCGGGTGAGTAATAAACTTTTTTTTTTAACCCATCCCTTGGGTTTGTCTCGCGCCGAACGGGGGGCCTATTGAATAAAAAAAAAAACGTTTCAGCGTGAGACAACCCCTTTAAGTAACCCCACACAGTAAGAGCGCTCCTCAGTGAGCCCCTCATTGTTATAATATCCCTCTGTGACCCCCCTCAGTACTAGTGCCGTTAAGTGACTCTCTCACAGTAACAGTGCCTCTCAGTGACCCCTTCACAGTAATAGTGACACTCTCAAAGTAATAGTGCCCTTTAGTGACTCCCTCAAAGTAATAGTGCCACTCAGAGTCTCCCTCACAGTAACAGTGCCCCTCAGTGACTCCTCACAGTAATAGCGCCCTTCAGTAACCCCCTCATAGCTGAGGTGAAGGATGTTCCAGGTCAGGAATTGCCTCATCCAGTGGTGACATCATTGGGTGCGTGGCTACACTGCTACTTATCAACCAAGGGGTGCAGGTAAGAAGGATGATGGAGCTGATGACTCCTCCCTACGTTGTACCTGAAGCTGCAGATATTCTTGAAAATGGAACATTTGTCAGGCCTCCTGGGGAAGTGGGGCAGCGCTGTAATTCCAGGACTATCCCACTGGATGCATAAGAGAAATGCTGTATTTATAAGCATTCTGTACTAATTATAATAGATTAATTATAGTACAGATATAGCATTACCACAGGGTGGCCACAAAGTGCAAACAGTGACCATATAGTAGCATTCTGCACTCATATTGTGCCAAACATTGTCCATATAGTGCCAAACAGTTCACATATAGTATCAGACAGTGCCCGCATAGCTGCAAATTGTGCTCATAAAGTGCCAGTACGTGCATTGTACCAGACTGTGTTCACATTGTGCCAGTGTCCACAAAATGCCATGTAATCATACAATGCATTTACAGTACCAACAGTGTCCATATAGTGCAAAACAGTGCTTATATAGTGCAAGCAGTGCTCACATAGCTATAAATTGTGCATATATAGTATCAAATAGTGCCCATATAGAGTCAACCAGTATTCATACAGTACCAAAGAGTGCTTATATAGTATCAGACAGTGGCAGTGCACATATAGTGTCAAATCGTGTATATATATTGCCAAGTAGTACCCATATAGTATCAAACAGTTCTAGTATAGTAGCAAACAGTGGTCATATAGTACCTGGCAGTGCCCACATACAGTAGCTCCAAATTGTGCACATTTAATGCCAAATAGTTTTCATATAGCACTAGACAATTCCCATATAGTGCTAAACAAATGCCATATAGTACCACAGTGTGTTCACCTAATGCCCAACTGTGCCAAAATAGTGCATATGTAGTACCATACTGTGCTCACATAATGCCCGACAGTGCCCATATAGTACCAGACAGTGCCTATATAGTGCCAAATAGTGCATATGTAGTACCATACTGTGCTCACATAATGCTCAACAGTGCCCATAATGTACCATACTGTGCTTACCTAATGCCCAACAGTGCACATATAGTACCATACTATGCTCACATCATGCCCAACAGTGCCCATAAAGTACTATATTGAGTTCACATCATTCCCAACAGTGCCCATATAGCACCTAACAGTGTTCATATTGTGCCAAACAGTGCCTATGTAGTCCCATACTGTGCTCACATAATGCCTAACAGTGCACATAAAGTACCATTCAGTGCTCAGATAATGCCCAAAAGTGCCTATATAGCACCAAACTGTGCCCATATAGTGACAGTGTTTAAATAGTGCCAAGCAGTGCCCACATACCTTTAGCATATCAACTCCCACCCTGTGTCCATATAGATTCACCTGTGTCTGTCCCGCCACCATCCAATCAGCTGTCACCATTTTCCCCTCACATTTGAGGCTCCTTTAACACTAGTGGCCCCCAAATCTGTTTGGCCCTATAGCAGCTCCTGTGGCTCCTCTTGTAGTTAAGCCCCTGTAATCTGCAGTTATTAGGTTCTCAACCCTGACGCGGCCTCCTTTATACACAGCCCTCTCTGATGAAGGACCTTAATTAATCCCCGCCATATGCCGCTAATTACGCGCCGTCATTACATCCTGTTCTTGTAAAGGTCTCCGTCTATCGGACAAGATATTACCAGCTTGCTGGGCGCCGCTGGTGAATCGTGACGCCGATGATGGGAGATAAGGGGCTGGCTCATTACAGAGCACACACACGGGCAAGCTCACGGCCGGCAGATCTCCGTCCCGCTCAGGCCAATATTTGCGCAAGTTATGCGTTATCATTTACGAAACGATAAATGAAGATGGACGAGGAAACGAGTGGAGGAAGAAAAGCAGCTGCTAAAGGACGTGATCATTCGCAGGAAGACAAGCGGAAGCCTGGCGGCGGAGGGGCGTCCCCACAGATTCCTCTAAATGAAAATATTCATCTTGTGAAAATCCTCCTTGAAGTCGTCTAACCCTAAATGGCGGCTGCAGGAAATCATTTGCCGTGTCTGAAACGTAAAACAATAATCATTTGTCGGCTTCATGGGCTGCGGATTTAAGGCGCTGAATATCTCGCCGCGTAAAACCTCAATTTATTTCCATTACGAAATGCTCAGTCGGGCGCTGGCCCATGAAACCTGCAGCAAGGGGAAGGTCAGCGCCGGCACGGCGGATGTGCGGAGCCATCATAACTTTAGAGTTTTCTCATATCTAGTGCGCACGCCGAATTTGCCCTGTCAGGGCATGTTCACATGGGCACTGCATCTAAAACTGCACCATTTGGTGCAGATTTTAACCCTTTCCAATCCCCTGTCTGACGTCTTCAGACATTCTAAATGAAGGCTGTACAGCTCTGATGTCGGAAGACGCCCGGCAGGGTATTCTTACTGTATATTACTGGCCGCTCTGTTGTCGGGGGCCTCTCCAGCATGTGGCATATTGCAGTATGGGCTCTAGCCAGCAGATGGCGCCATTGTATAGTGGCAGAGAGAGAAAGCCCCCTAGGAAACCCTGAATCCAAAATTGGATTGCAAAGGGTTAATGCGGTTTTCGGTGCGGAGTTCTCATGTAGAAGATATGGATTCTGAAGTGTATCAGGTGCTAAATTTGACATGCCGTAAATTAAATTGCGCACGGGTTTTGCGTGGATTTTTTCCACAGCGTGTGGATGAGATTTTGAAAATCTCATCCACTTTGCTGCTCCTGTAAATGCCGCAGAAGGGACATGTCACTTGTAATCACAGAAACGCTGGCTTCTGCCTTAGAATTCCACATGCGGATTTTTCCCACATGACAGAGCAAAATCCACATGCAGATCCAAAGCAAAAACCGCGTCAGAAAGCTACGAGTTTTGACGCTTATGCGAAAAAACTTTCCGCAGCGAATTCGCTGTGTGAACATACCTTAACAGTTGGAAGCACGTGCGTGACAATCGCGTGTACATAGATGTGATATGATGCCTTTGTTATGCAAAAACGCATTACAGTCGCAGAAAAATCGTAGTTTAATAGAGCGCAATGTAGGTATGATTTTCTCAGGCCCACTTTGCAATCGCCTGTGTGAATGCTCCCTGAGGCTGCCTATACATGGCCGAGTGCGATTTCAGGCCGTGAAACGCAGTCCGATATTGCGCTCGCTATTGTGTGATTAACCGCGTATGCAAGACGTTTTCCTTCAAAAACGCCTTTCCATCACATCGCGCTCACATGCACATTGCACACTGTGTGATGTGTTCTTCAGTCCCATTGATGACAATAGGCGATGCGTTCCAAGGAAAGCGCAAAGATGGAGCATGCCGCTATTGTATTGTATATTCGTGCATGATTTGTGCCCCCCCCCCCCAACGCACAAACTCGCGTGATCTTCTCGGTTGTGTGAAAGCACCCTTATACAGTGGTCGGGTTTCAAAAAGTTTTTTCGTCTCAATGGTCTTGTAGGGCAGTCATGTGACCGACTGAACTCGGAAGACTGAAGCCAGTTAATTCAAAAAGGGCAAATGACATCACAAAATGACATAAAAAGTGCAAATCCTCTTAAAGGGGTCATCTATTAATTTTTTTTGTTACAATTTCTAACATTTGCAAGATTTCTGCTTGCTCTCAATGCATGTAAACATCAATTATTTCATTGACTGGACCCTTTATTAGTCCCCCATCTAGTAGTGTTTGGACTCCTTTGGCCTTTAGAACTGCATGTTCTGACCAGCTGGCAGGAAGGGGTCATCGATTCATGCTGCTTGTGCCAAATTCTGACCTCCCAGCAGCACGGTGCAACAGAAATCTGGATCCATCTGACCAGGCGATGTTTTTCTACTTTTTGGGGAAAAAAAATCACAAAGTGGCCCCAAATAAGGAGGGGTCAGCAAACCACCAGCCACAGCCCTGTTGGCACTAGGAGGGGAGAAGCATACCCAATGCGCATAGCTCACGGCAACAAATTTTCTACAAAGCACAGAAAACATACCTCACCAACGCTGAAACCGGGTATTGGCCGCAGTAAACATGTGACATGATTCTGCTACCCAAAAGTCAGCTTATACTCACCTACCGACTTGGTTCTGCTCCTGTATCTATGAACTGAGTTTGATTTGCGCTGTTTTATGTACTGAGTAGAGATGAGCGAACACCAAAATGTTCGGGTGTTCGTTATTCGGAACGAACTTCCCGCGATGTTCGAGGGTTCGTTTCGAACAACGAACCCCATTGAAGTCAATGGGCGACCAGAGCATTTTTGTATTTCGCCGATGCTCGCTAAGGTTTTCATGTGTGAAAATCTGGGCAATTCAAGAAAGTGATGGGAACGACACAGCAACGGATAGGGCAGGCGAGGGGCTACATGTTGGGCTGCATCTCAAGTTCACAGGTCCCACTATTAAGCCACAATACCGGCAAGAGTGGGCCCCCCCCCCCTCCCAACAACTTTTACTTCTGAAAAGCCCTCATTAGCATGGCATACCTTTGCTAAGCACCACACTAGCTACAACAAAGCACAATCACTGCCTGGATGACACTCCGCTGCCACTTCTCCTGGGTTACATGCTGACCAACCGCCCCCCCTCCCCCCCAAAGCGCACACCAAAGTGTCCCTGCGCAGCCTTCAGCTGCCCTCATGCCACGCCACACTCATGTCTATTTAGAAGTGCGTCTGCCATGAGGAGGAACCGCAGGCACACACTGCAGAGGGTTGGCATGGCTAGGCAGCGGCCCTCTTTAAAAGGGGCGGGGCGATAGCCCACAATGCTGTACAGAAGCAATGAGAAATAGAATCCTGTGCCACCGCCATCAGGAGCTGCACACGTAGGCATAGCAATGGGGAACCTATGTGCCACACACTATTCATTCTGTCAAGGTGTCTGCATGCCCCAGTTAGACCGGGCTTTTTAATTCATAGACACAGGCAGGTACAACTCCCTATTGTGAAGTCCCTGTCGACCCACAGCATGGGTGGGTGCCAGGAAGCCACCGGCGGTACATAGAAATATCCCATTGCATTGCCCAACACAGCTGAGGTAGTAATGTCGTGCTTAATGCAGGTGGGCTTCGGCCCACACTGCATGCCCCAGTCAGACTGGGGTTCTTTACAAGTGGACACATGTAGGTTAAACTCCCTGTGGACCCACTGCCTGGGTGGGTGCCAGGAAGCCACCGGCGGTACATAGAAATATCCCATTGCATTGCCCAACACAGCTGAGGTAGTAATGTCGTGCGTAATACAGGTGGGCTTCGGCCCACACTGCATGCCCCAGTCAGACTGGGGTTCTTTAGAAGTGTACAGATGTATTAAAAACTCCGTGTGCACCTACAGCATGGGTGGCTCCCTGGAACCCACCGGCGGTACATAAAAATATCCCATTGCATTGCCCAACACAGCTGAGGTAACGTCAGCTGTAATGCAGGTGGGCTAAAAATTAATTTGATTACACTGTAGGCGAGGGCCCACAAAAATTGCTGTATCAACAGTACTAATGTACATCCCAAAAATTGGCCATGGCCAGCCAAGAGGGCAGGTGAAACCCATTAATCGCTTTGGTTAATGTGGCTTAAGTGGTAACTAGGCCTGGAGGCAGCCCAGTGTAACGAAAAATTGGTTCAAGTTAAAGTTCCAACGCTTTTAAGCGCATTGAAACTTATAAAAATTGTTCAGAAAAATTATTTGAGTGAGCCTTGTGGCCCTAAAAAAAATTGCCCGTTCAGCGTGATTACGTGAGGTTTTAGGAGGAGGAGCAGGAGGAGGAGGAGGAATATTAGACACAGATTGATGAAGCAGAAATGTCCCCGTTTTGGATGGTGAGAGAGAACGTAGCTTCCATCCGCGGGTGCAGCCTACGTATTGCTTACGTATCGCTGCTGTCCGCTGGTGGAGAACAGAAGTCTGGCGAAATCCAGCCTTTGTTCATCTTGATGAGTGTTAGCCTGTCGGCACTGTCGGTTGACAAGCGGCTACGCTTATCTGTGATGATTCCCCCAGCCGCACTAAACACCCTCTCCGACAAGACGCTAGCCGCAGGACAAGCAAGCACCTCCAGGGCATACAGCGCTAGTTCAGGCCACGTGTCCAGCTTCGACACCCAGTAGTTGTAGGGGGCAGAGGCGTCATCAAGGATGGTCGTGCGATCCGCTACATACTCCCTCACCATCCTTTTACAGTGCTCCCGCCGACTCAGCCGTGACTGGGGAGCGGTGACACAGTCTTGGTGGGGAGCCATAAAGCTGGCCAGGCCCTTAAAGACTGTTGCACTGCCTGGGATGTACATGCTGCTCGATCTACGCACATCCCCTGCTACCTTGCCCTCGGTACTGCGCCTTCTGCCACTAGCGCTGTCGGCTGGGAATTTTACCATCAGCTTGTCCGCAAGGGTCCTGTGGTATAGCAACACTCTCGAACCCCTTTCCTCTTCGGGAATCAGAGTGGGCAGGTTATCCTTATACCGTGGATCGAGCAGTGTGTACACCCAGTAATCCGTCGTGGCCAGAATGCGTGCAACGCGAGGGTCACGAGAAAGGCATCCTAACATGAAGTCAGCCATGTGTGCCAGGGTACCTGTACGCAACACATGGCTGTCTTCACTAGGAAGATCACTTTCAGGATCCTCCTCCTCCTCCTCCTCAGGCCATACACGCTGAAAGGATGACAGGCAATCAGCCGGTGTACCGTCAGCAGCGGCCCAAGCTGTCTCTTCCCCCTCCTCCTCATCCTCCTCATGCTCCTCCTCCTCCTCCTGTACGCGCTGAGAAATAGACAGGAGGGTGCCCTGACTATCCAGCGGCATACTGTCTTCCCCCGCCCCCGTTTCCGAGCGCAAAGCAGCTGCCTTTATGGTTTGCAGGGAATTTCTCAAGATGCATAGCAGAGGAATGGTGACGCTAATGATTGTAGCATCGCCGCTCACCACCTGGGTAGACTCCTCAAAATTACCAAGGACATGGCAGATGTCTGCCAACCAGGCCCACTCTTCTGAAAGGAATTGAGGAGGCTGACTCCCACTGCGCCGCCCATGTTGGAGTTGGTATTCGACTATAGCTCTACGTTGTTCATAGAGCCTGGCCAACATGTGGAGCGTAGAGTTCCACCGTGTGGGCACGTCGCACAGCAGTCGGTGCACTGGCAGCTTAAAGTGATGTTGCAGGGTGCGCAGGGTGGCAGCGTCCGTGTGGGACTTGCGAAAATGTGCGCAGAGCCGGCGCGCCTTTACGAGCAGGTCTGACAAGCGTGGGTAGCTTTTCAGAAAGCGCTGAGCCACCAAATTAAAGACGTGGGCCAGGCATGGCACGTGCGTGAGGCTGCCGAGCTGCAGAGCCGCCACCAGGTTACGGCCGTTGTCACACACGACCATGCCCGGTTGGAGGCTCAGCGGCGCAAGCCAGCGGTCAGTCTGCTGTGTCAGACCCTGCAGCAGTTCGTGGGCCGTGTGCCTCTTATCGCCTAAGCTGAGTAGTTTCAGCACGGCCTGCTGACGCTTGCCCACCGCTGTGCTGCCACACCGCGCGACACCGACTGCTGGCGACATGCTGCTGCTAACACATCTTGATTGCGAGACAGAGGAGGAGGAGGAGGAGGAGGAGGGTGCTTTAGTGGAGGAAGCATACACCTCCGCAGATACCACCACCGAGCTGGGGCCCGCAATTCTGGGGGTGGGTAGGACATGAGCGGTCCCAGGCTCTGACTCTGTCCCAGCCTCCACTAAATTCACCCAATGTGCCGTCAGGGAGATGTAGTGGCCCTGCCCGCCTGTGCTTGTCCACGTGTCCGTTGTTAAGTGGACCGTGGCAGTAACCGCGTTGGTGAGGGCGCGTACAATGTTGCGGGAGACGTGGTCGTGCAGGGCTGGGACGGCACATCGGGAAAAGTAGTGGCGACTGGGAACTGAGTAGCGCGGGGCCGCCGCCTCCATGATACTTTTGAAGGACTCCGTTTCCACAACCCTATACGGCAGCATCTCAAGGCTGATGAATTTTGCTATGCGGACGGTTAACGTTTGAGCGTGCGGGTGCGTGGCGGCGTACTTGCGCTTGCGCTCCAACAGTTGCGCAAGCGACGGCTGGACGGTGTGCTGAACTACACTGCTGGATGGGGCCGAGGACAGCGGAGGTGAGGGTGTGGGTGCAGGCCAGGAGACGGTAGTGCCTGTGTCCTGAGAGGGGGGTTGCATCTCAGTGGCAGGTTGGGGCACAGGGGGAGAGGCAGGGGTGCAAACCGGAGGCGCTGAACGGCCTTCGTCCCACCTTGCGGGGTGCTTGGCCATCATATGTCTGCGCATGGTGGTGGTGGTGAGGCTGTTGGTGTTGGCTCCCCGGCTGAGCTTTGCGCGACAAAGGTTGCACACCACTGTTCGTCGGTCGTCAGGCGTCTCTGTGAAAAACTGCCAGACCTTAGAGCACCTCGGCCTCTGCAGGGTGGCATGGCGCGAGGGGGCGCTTTGGGAAACACTTTGTGGATTATTCGGTCTGGCCCTGCCTCTACCCCTGGCCACCGCACTGCCTCTTGCAACCTGCCCTGCTGATGCCCTTGACTCCCCCTCTGAAGACCTGTCCTCCTGAGTAAGCGTTGCACACCAGGTGGGGTCAGTCACCTCATCGTCCTGCTGCTCTTCCTCCGAATCCTCTGTGCGCTGCTCCCTCGGACTTACTGCCCTTACTACTACCTCACTGCAAGACAACTGTGTCTGATCGTCATCGTCCTCCTCACCCACAGAAAGTTGTTGAGACAGTTGGCGGAAGTCCCCAGCCTCTTCCCCCGGACCCCGGGAACTTTCGAATGGTTGGGCATCAGTGACGATAAACTCCTCTGGTGGGAGAGGAACCGCTGCTGCCCAATCTAAGCAGGGGCCCGAGAACAGTTCCTGGGAGTGTTCCCGCTCCTGAGCAGGTGTCATTGTAGTGGAGTGAGGAGGCTGGGAGGAAGGAGGAGCAGCAGACAGAGGATTCGGATTTGCAGCAGTGGACGGCGCAGAACTGCGGGTAGACGATAGGTTGCTCGAAGCACTTTCTGCCATCCAGGACAGGACCTGCTCACACTGCTCATTTTCTAATAACCGTCTCCCGCGTGGACCCATTAATTGGGCGATGAATGTGGGGACACCAGAAACGTGCCTCTCTCCTAATCGCGCAGCAGTCGGCTGCGACACACCTGGATCAGGAGCTCGGCCTGTGCCCACACCCTGACTTGGCCCTCCGCGTCCTCGGCCGCGTCCACGTCCTCTAGGCCTACCCCTACCCCTCAGCATGCTGTATTACCAGTGATTTGATTTCACAGGCAGCTAATAAATTGGCGCAAGACTGCAGGCCAAATATAATTTTTTCCCTTTTTTGAAAACGAAAGGCCCCACTGCCTCTAGTGAATGTATAATCTAAGTTTAATAACTGTGCTGTTTTCCTGCTAATGTGTCACAGAACGTGAGGGTAGCAGAGTTATTAACTGTGGCAGAGCAGGTATTTTTTTTCCCAATTAAGGAAAGCAAATGGCGAAGCCAGGAGTAAAACGTAGCTGGGTGCGTCTGATTTTTACAGGTTGCACACGCAGCCGACACATGTCCACCGCCCTTAGGACGGACAGAGGCAGGACAAATAGAATTATTTTCCGTTTTTTTGCACCAAAAGGCAGCACTGCGTATATTCTATGAACATGAGAAGTTTAATAACTGTGCTGTTTTCCTGCTAATGTGTCACAGAACGTGAGGGTAGCAGAGTTATTAACTGTGGCAGAGCAGGTATTTTTTTTCCCAATTAAGGAAAGCAAATGGCGAAGCCAGGAGTAAAACGTAGCTGGGTGCGTCTGATTTTTACAGGTTGCACACGCAGCCGACACGTGTCCACCGCCCTTAGGACGGACAGAGGCAGGACAAATAGAATTATTTTCCGTTTTTTTGCACCAAAAGGCAGCACTGCGTATATTCTATGAACATGAGAAGTTTAATAACTGTGCTGTTTTCCTGCTAATGTGTCACAGAACGTGAGGGTAGCAGAGTTATTAACTGTGGCAGAGCAGGTATTTTTTTTCCCAATTAAGGAAAGCAAATGGCAAAGCCAGGAGTAAAACGTAGCTGGGTGCGTCTGATTTTTACAGGTTGCACACGCAGCCGACACGTGTCCACCGCCCTTAGGACGGACAGAGGCAGGACAAATAGAATTATTTTCCGTTTTTTTGCACCAAAAGGCAGCACTGCGTATATTCTATGAACATGAGAAGTTTAATAACTGTGCTGTTTTCCTGCTAATGTGTCACAGAACGTGAGGGTAGCAGAGTTATTAACTGTGGCAGAGCAGGTATTTTTTTCCCAATTAAGGAAAGCAAATGGCGAAGCCAGGAGTAAAACGTAGCTGGGTGCGTATGATTTTTACAGGTTGCACACGCAGCCGACACGTGTCCACCGCCCTTAGGACGGACAGAGGCAGGACAAATAGAATTATTTTCACTTGTTTTACAAGCAAAAGGCAGCACTGCGTATATTCAATGAATAATAACTGTGTTGTGGCCCTGCCTATACAATTCTTTCCCTGCAGTATCAATGGAGGGTGCAATGCTCTGCAGAGGCGATTTTGAGAAGCAAAAAAAAATGCAGCACAGCTAACAGCAGCCTGGACAGTACTGCACACGGTTAAATATGGCCCTAGAAAGGACCGTTGAGGTTCTTGAAGGCTACACTCACTCCTAACACTCTCCCTGCCTATGCAGCACTTCTGTCCCTAATGCCGGGTGCAACGCTCTGCAGAGCCGATTTTGAGAAAAAAAAAAATTGCCACTGCTAACAGCAGCCAACACACAGCTATCAGTGGCCCTAATAAGGACCTTTGGGGGGTCTTGAAGCCTACACTAACTACCAATTCTTTCCCTACAGCAGCTCCGGTACAAACAGCACTGTCCCTCATCTAACTCACACGGCATCTGAGCCGAACCGCGGGAGGGGCCGACTTTTATGTTCGGGTGACACCTGATCTTCCCAGCCACTTACTGCAGGGGGGTGGTATAGGGCTTGAACGTCACAGGGGGAAGTTGTAATGCCTTCCCTGTCTTTCAATTGGCCAGAAAAGCGCGCTAACGTCTCAGGGAAGGAAGTGAAAGTAACCAGAACACCGCATGGTGTTCGTTACGAATAACGAACATCCCGAACACCCTAATATTCGCACGAATATCAAGCTCGGAAGAACACGTTCGCTCATCTCTAGTACTGAGCTTGGTTCTTTGGCTGTATTTAGGTTATAAGCTTGGTTCCGGTGCTGTATTTATCTACCAAGCTTAGTTTTACTGCTGCATTTATGTTATGAACTTGATTCTAGTGATATATATATATATATATATATATTTTTTTTTTTTTTTTTTTTTTCATATGATGGATAGGAACCAAAAATCTTTTTGCACAGGGTGCCATCTACCCTGAAGCCGGCATTGCACATATGAATTGGGTGCCTTATAAGCCAGGGCTCCTAACAGCAGTGGCACTGCTCATCCCCCTGTGGTGGGCCTGCTGTTGAGTATAAAATCTGTATATAGCGATACAGAGACACAGCACTACATACTGAGATAGCTTTGGCCACTCAGAGCTTCTGGAAAGTTGGGGGCGGTCATAGTGAAGGGAGATATGTCCAAAGTCTCCTCGCAGAGCCCCCACAGTCTGCCCCCTCCTCTATTGGCGCAGCAGGTTCTATGGAGATGAAGTGATCAGACTTGGCTTCTCTGTTCTCTTCCACCTTGATAAATGCTCCGTGGCGGTGTCGTCACACGATGCGGAGACACTCGGCGCAGCAGGAGGGCACAACATTCACCATTTCTCAAATGCAATAAAAGGTGCAGAAAAAATCTATATCTCCAGCGCGTCCCGCGCTCCCGGGCGCCGCAGCTCACCGGACCATACGGACTAAGATGTAAAAATCATTACTTCATTATCGAGGAGCGGTCGGCGATGAATGGAGGACGCGAGGTGTCGTTAAGAGGCTTTTAGTTTTATGTTTGTCTTGGAGTTGAACTCCACACAGTTCATGTGTCATTACACGGTGCAGCCACCTCCACGAGAGGTCATATCGGGCGCACGGAGGAGGACGATGCGCAGTTGGAGGGATCAGCCTGATTTAATATAGCCGGGGATGTAAAGTTTTCAATACCCAATGGGAGTGAATGTAGTGAACTGGAATTACATCAGGGCTGAGACTCCATTCATATCCAGAGCTACATTCATAATTCTTCTTGATGGACACAATTATGAAAGCTTAGATTTTATTGTTTAACTGTAATCTGGACCATTATAATACACTTCTCCATTCACATCCAGAGCTGCATTTATGATGCTGCCGGTGGAGTGCTATGTCACGTGTCTGATTGCAGAGTGCTGATGGCGCTCAGAAAACAGCAGAATTGTTAAATGGCACTCTGAATGTGAGTGGAAGATAAGACGCGATTGCATGATGTAATAGCAGAGTTATGAATGCAGCTCTGGATGCAAATGAAGGATAACATATGATGTAAAAGCTAAATTCTGAATGCAGATCTGGATGTGGCTGAAGGATAACACATCACATGATGGAATAACTCAATTCTGAATGTAGCTTTGTATGTGACTGGAGGCTAACATACTGTATGATGTAATAGCAGAATCTTGAATGCAGCTCTGAATGAGACTGGAAGATAATAATTGAAGTACATTCATTGTAAAAAAAAAAAAGCAATCCCTCTCTTGAAGCGATATATATAATTTTGCTGTATATACAAACACACATTGTCGGTAACATCTACCCCCTAGAAGTTGTCTGATGGAATGAAACTTTCTTTGTGTGGTTGTAACATTGATATAAGTAAGTGATTACAGTATCAGAGCAAAAGGGTCATTTATTGTGGAGAACTGACGGTTTGAAGGGAGGCTCTAGTACCCTGTTGTACCACCTCTAGCTTGGATACAAGATGTGATCCGGGGGGCATGAGGCTCTAGTACCCTGTTGTACTGCCTCTAGGTAGAATACAAGGTGTGATACGGGAGGGGGGGGGGGGCAGTACCCTGTTGTACCGCCTCTAGCTTAGATACAAGATGTGATATGGGTGGGCATGGAGGCTCTAGTACTCTGTTGTACTGCCTCTACTTTGGATACAAGATGTAATACAGGGATGCATTAAGGCTCTAGTACCCTGTTGTTCTATCTCTAGCTTGGATTCAAGATGTCATACGGGAAGGCATGGAGGCTCTAGTACACTGTTGTACTGCCTATAGCTTGGATACAAGATGTGATACGGGTGGACATGTAGGCTATAGTTCCCTGTTGTACTGCCTCTAGGTTGGATACAAGGTGTAATACGGGGGGCATGGAGGCTCTAGTACCCTGTTGTACTGTCTCCATCTTGGATACAAGATGTGCGGGCATGGAGGCTCTAGTGTCCTGTTGTACTGCATCAAGCTTGGATACAAAATTTGATACAGGGTTCATGGAGGCTATAATACCCTATTGTACCACCTCCAGCTGGGATACAAGATGTGATACGGCGGACATGGAGGCTCTAGTACTCTGTTGTACTGCCTCTAGCTTGGATACAAGATGTGATACAGGGGTCATGGAGGCTCTAGTACATGTTGGTTTGCCTCTAGCTTGGATACAACATTTGATATGGGCGGGCATGGAGGCATACAGGTTCTATACGGTATCCTGTGGCTTATTGCTCCGCATTTGCTGTAACTGAGACTCTAGATCATGCAGACTCACAGGCTGTAGATGTTGGCAGCCCAGGTGGTCCAATAAATGCTCTATTGGTGATAAACCTGGCGACTGGCAGCCATGGAAGTGTGACAATGTTGAAAGGACATTCCTGTGACCCCCTTGTGTGTGCGGCCGAGCATTATCCTGCTTCCTCTTCGTCGCTGAAGACAACCGAGTTTTACCATGTAACATCCAGTTCTACCATTCATGACACCACTGCAAACAGAGGTGACGGTGGGTGTCAAAGGCCTCAGCCAAGTGCCTGGAAATGGTCCCAATAGATACAGGGACCTGTAATGATGGCACCATTTGTTTCTGGATATCAACTATTCGTTGATACGACCATCCAGCTTCTCCCATCCCAATAATTCAGCTTAATCTCCTTTCATGATCATGCCACCATTTATCCATTGAGCTCTAGTAGAAGCCAAGATCAGAGCCTAAGAGTTCCCATTAATTCTCAGGGCCTTTCACGCAGGCAGAATATTTCTGCCAGAACGCAGGGCTAACTGCGGACTTTGATGCAGAATTGCAGGCTGATTTATGCCATTTGCATTCCTCAACAAAATCCGTACGGAGCGATGCAGATTTTGGTGTGGCATTTACCACAACTTGCGATGTAGAATGCAGAAAATCCCTCCTGTGTGAAAGGTCCCTTGCAGGACGTGTCGCCCATCCTCCTTAGGAAAGAGCTACTGACCCTCTAACCCTATATAGCAGAATTGCACAATCTTAATCATTCCTGCTAAGTGTACCTGGAGCTGGCAGTGCGCGCACAACGCGCCATTAATACAGTGGAGTGCGCCGGTTATAGATTTTGGCACAATAAGCAGGTAAATATTAAGTACGATTAAGTAAATATTACGATGGGTTTTGCTCGCTCTGCGGGGATTACACGGGACTGCGAGAAGAAGCAGCCAGAGAGGCTAATTAATCATTCTGCTATTACAAAATACCAGGTGCAAAATGAAACGTCCTCTTGGGGCGATGGAGACTGAAGACGGAAGATTATGTCTGGGATCGTGCTCGTGGTGGGGGGAGCATGCTGTCTGCTTGCCATAAGGGATCTTCATTTTTTTCTGATTTATTTAAAGGAAGAATGAAGCAGATTTGTACCGCAAGAGAAAATGTCACTTATGAACTTTAATTTGTACATGAAGGATGATTCACCCGAAACGCGTCAAAATCTTCATTACTGTTCCAATGAAAGAACATTCCACAGGTGATCACTATAACCTTAAAAAGAAGCAGAAAGGGTCCATTGTATTAATCTGCTGCCTGATGCCACCTCCAGACTTCTATTTATTAAAGGGCTGTAAATGCATTTCATGCTTATCTCAGACCACCAGGGCTCATATTTATCTACTGAAGCCTTTAGTCAACCCAAGAGGCTGAGAGACTTCAATGGAGGATCAGAAGGGTTTTTCTAGGACTGGGTGACATCACCCACAGATTGTGGATTATAAAATGCAAGATCCTACTGATTTACAGAGAGTCGGAGCTCGCCTTCCTATTACTTATGTTGACTGTTCAGTGTGTTGTCCCAGCCCTGTATCTGAACTTGCATAGGCACAATGGCTTGTTGATGCCCATGTATGTGCCCAATGCACCTCCCCCCCCCCCCCCCCCCATCCCCTTTCTCCCATCTACAACCCTGAAGCAGCTGACCAGTGGGGAGAACAGAGCAAGAAAAATTATCCCAACTCCCAAAGAAAGAAATGAAGGACAAAACATGCCACACGTGTAGCAAATTGTTTTTAGTATTAAGCCACATGTCTAATTCTACCTAATCCCACCTAATTGCCTTTGTGCTACCATATAATAATGGTGCCTTCATTTTTGTAAGACACAAATAGTAAACTCTATACAGTAAGGATGTTCTATAAGTACCTTCCCCTCACAGTGATGCTTTCATACAGTGAATATGCCCACTTAGCTGCTCCATTCATATCCCACAATAATTGTGCCTCCTTAGTGTTCCTTTGGCCCCCACACTTTCATAGTGAACTCTACGTGCGGCTTACAGTAATAGTGTCTCCTCGCAGTAATGGTTCACCCTTTGTGCCCTGCACAGTAATAGTGTGTCTTTGGCCCTCACACTTCTATAGTGAACTCTGTGTGTGGCACACAGTAATAGTGCCTCCTCACAGAAATGGTGCCTCCTTAGTGCCCCACACCGTAATAGTGTGTCTTAGTGCCACACACTTCCATAGTGAACTGTGTTCCTCAAGTAACGATGTCCCCTTAGTGCTGCTCATACAGTAAGGATGCCCCTCCTCGTTGCCCCACACACTTAGTCTCTTCGGAAATATCCCCACAATAAAGATATCCCAGTAATGCCCCCACAATAAAGATGCTTCCTTAAGGGTACTTTACACAGGGTGATTATCAACCAAATTCTCACTGGAAACAGCGAATGTGGGTGATAATTGTCCCATGTATAAGTGGCCACCAACAGGACAATGTGCAAAAAACGCTAACATGTCAGCCCGCCAATCTTTGAGTGACTCCTGTTTAAGGTGAATGGAGGCCAGAAGAATCCCAGCTGCTTCACCTCCATTCACCTGAACGACTATCGCTGTGGTGTAAGCACAGGAGTGATAGTCGGGTGGTAGTCCTTAGTCCTTTAGTACATGAATGATCCCTCTGTAGTACAGATCCCTCTTTTGGCTGCCTGTACACCGCAGTGGAATCCGAACTTGTGCCCAGCCGGTGACCACAGCGTACCAACCCACCGTTTTCTAATCAGTGCTGCAGATGTGCCGGCCTGCGAAAAATATACAGTACAGATTATGCTGCACGGGCGCTAGGCGATGACCCGGCTCCCGTGACCTTTCTGCAATGATGATTGCGAAAGGGTCGCAAAGTGGACAGCTTTCATTGACTTCAATGGAAGCACGAAAGCCGTACAGAATCGCAGCATGCTGCAATTTTTCCCACGCAGTCGATTTCCGCTCTTGTAGAGGAAATTGCATTTTGCCATAGCATGCCACGGGCCACATTTGCTGCGGAATCCAGAGGCAGACGCCCGCTCCAGATTCCGCAACGCTAATCTGCCCGTGTGCAGACAGCCATAGTGTACCCTGAGTGTCTCCAGCGTAAAACAACAGTATAAATACTCGCCTATTGCTGTGCCTCACTGAGGAAATCACTGTGCATTTCTACTGTAATCTGTGCTATCTGCGGTTCGGCTCAAACAGGCGCGATGATATCACTGTGTTACCCCTCTTTGCTGCAAGCCACCGGCGGGTTAAAAAGTGCAGCAGACAGCTGACTGTTCCCGACTTCATCTCTATAGTCATATGCGACCCGAAGAGGCTGTTGAAATCGGAACATCTGGCCTTGTGGGACATGCACCCGAAATCTGGGACTGTCCCACTGAATACATGGTTGTGAGCCATGAAAAAGACTAGTTATGCCAGCAGTCATGGTTTTGACTTCTTGGACTCCTTCAAGCCTAATAATAGAGGAGCCCCTACAGAGTGACTGCTTGTGCCTCTGTACTTCCTATAGTGTTGGACGACTCCAACCAATGAGAAGTGACTCCTTCTCCAGGAACAGAGACCCCCGACTCCCCCAACAGACATCAACTATTCCACTACAAACAGGTTGACACTGAGGGTCACAACCAAGTAGAATTTTCCGTCCATGGTTGTCCCCACTTATCGGCTTGGTGGCTCTACTGCGGCGTCTTCTTATAGGAAAGAATTCAAGGTCATTTTTTTCCAAACAGTTGTTTTCAATTTACGAGGAAAGGTGGCAGATTTAGAAAATCTGTCTTTTTTTTCGCATAGAGACGACTTTGTGAAATAAGTGCTTCTTTATCCTCGCATAATATTTATATTTTCAAGGTTACGGATTTTTTCGTTGCTGCTTTTTCTTTTGTTGACAGATTTGTAAAAGACATTTTATTAACAAAAGAGAAAGCAGAAGCTTAAAATACGCTTTTAGTTAAAGTGTAAATGCGGCAAAGTGATCGGGAACAATGGCTTCAAGAATGAAATATTTATGTCATTTAAATACAGAATGTATAATATACAACGAGCTGCTGTGCCAACAGCACCGCCAATATCACAGCATCACTGGGAGATGGCATCAGGGGCAGAGCCATGTGATGGGCAGCTGTTGCCAGGCTATACCACAGCATCATAGCTCTGCTTCACTTGCATATCATAAACTCTAGTCACATCCAAAGCTGCATTCACTATCCCTTGAAACAGATTGTGGGTTATGCATGTGTAAGGGGTGAAAGTGGATGTTCGAAGTCGGCAGCGAGTGAGCCTGGTGGGGTCGGAACAGGAAATGGACTGGTGCCATTTTGGATGGCACAGTTGAGGTAGACATGGAGAGACAAGTTGCAAAGAGCACCCATGCAGACATAGAGAGGTGAGAGAGGTCGTGGGGGAAAACGGGCTACATAGTAAAGGGTGGGTGGTAGGTGACCGGTGGCAGGTGGCACAGCGATGACAAACGGAGGTTGAGGCAGTGTAAATAGTCGACACAGACCGAGGTAAAGGCGGTAAACAAGTTACATAACATTTCACATATTACAACATGACCACATTACATTACGAAGCCATAACGGCTACACTGTGAGGCCTCACATTACACTATGGCACCTAACATTAGTTACACTAGTAACTATTCTAGTTCTTTTCATGCATCCCATAAGGACCTCGAACCTCCTATCCTGGCCAGGTATTTTACGCATTCCCAGAGAACAAGCGCACACATGCAGGTGTTGCTCAGTGTCTATGGTGCTTTCACCTACTTCAGCCCCCAGGTCATCAGGGCTTTCTGGTATGGAGGCATCATATTCTTCTGCCCCAGGGTCATCAGGGCTTGCTGGTGTCTCACTGGGTGCAGGGGCCCTGTTGTTCTGGCCCTCTCCTGGCAGTTCCCCAGCATTGGAAAACTGCTTGCTGCACTGACCTGGAGTAGACCTTCACCACTACTAGTGGCTGCCGGGTGATGAGGTGCACTGTCGGTGTGAAGTATTCCATGTTGAGGGGAGCGCTGTAGAGGCTGAAGTCAACTGTAGATACACAGTTGATTCCTAGTCAAAAGAGGTGCAGATGTTGGTGCGGTTTTTGATGTGGAAATGCAGCAGATTTTGCTACTGAACTTTCTAACAGCATTTCTGCTACATGTGAACATACCCTGAAAATGTTCTGGATGATTCTAGAAGGTGGGAGGGGCATAGCTTTGTTCTCTGCTGTCTGCTCACTGGCAGTGATGTAACTTGGGGGTGGGGCCAAAGGTCATTTCAGTCCACAGCCACAAAATCACAGTGTATGAAATCACTTGACCGCTCTCTGAAAGTCCAACCATGTACAGACAGGCACATCAAAGTGGCTCCCCCTCTTACAGCATTACCGAGTGAGAAATAAAGATGAGACAGAGTTCCGATGGTGCAGTTTTAGGCCCTATGTTCACTGATTCTGGTAGACTCTGCGCTTTTAGTCGTCATAGGATTGGGTGTTGAACTGTTCATCAAATTTTGCTAAAACACGTGGAGTCGCAAAGAGTACTTGCTGATTTTCTGTCTTCTTTAGCTATGCAAGCCAAGAGGGTACAGTGAGATGGCCATATTTTATCCTGGTTGCAGTGACATAAAAGGCTGAACTTGCATCACAGGTTCAAAAGCACATGCAGAATTGGACTAAGTGGCACATGTGAAAAAGACTTGGCTATACTAATAGATCACACTGAACATGAGTCAACAGTGTGATGCATTAGCAAAAAAAGGCAAACACAATTCTGGGATGTATTAAGAGAAGCATAGAGTTTAGATCAGGTGAGGTAATTATCCCCCTCTACTCTTCCTTAGTCAGACCTCTTCTGGAATACTGTGTCCAATTCTGGGCACCTCAATTTAATAAAGACATCAACAAACTGGAGCAAGTTCAGAGACGAGTTACCAAGGTAGTGAGCGGTCTGCAAATCATGTCCTATGAGTAACCGTTAAAGGATCTGGGAATGTTTAGTGCCTTCTCCTTCATGTCTTCTGCAACTTCACATCTCCATCTCCTTCAATTCTTCGGCTTCTTCACTTCTCTGACTGTTTTATGTCTCCTGCTCCTTCACGTCTCCTATAACTTCATGCCTCCCTCTACTTCATGCCTTCTGCACCTCCACAGCTTTTACTCCTTCATGCCTCCCATCCCTTCACGTCTCCTGCTTCTTCATGCTTTCAACCCCTTCACGTCTCCCTTCTTCATGCCTCCCGCTTCTTCACGTCTCCCGTTCCTTCCTGTCTCCATCTCCTTTACATCTTCTGCTCCTTCACGTATCCTGTTTCTTCATGTCTTTTGCTTTTTCACATCTTGCCTTCATTCTCATCTCCCTCTATTTCAAGGCTCTAGCTCCTTCACACCTCCCATTCGATACCGTCTCCCATTCCTTTTAGTTTTCTGCTCCTTCACGTCTCCCATTCCTCCACATCTCTGGCTCCTTCATTTCTCCCTTGCCTTCATGTCTCCCGTTCCTTCTCTTCTCCCTCTCCTTCACGTCTCACCTGCCTTCACATCTCTAGTTCCTTCACATTTCCCGCACCATCATGTCTCCGGCTCCTTCACGTCTCCCGTAACTTCACACCTTCCACTTCTTCACGTATCACGCTCCTCCACGTCTTCCCTAACTTCACACCTTCTACTCCTTCACTTCTCCCGCTCCTTCATGTCTCCCGCTCCTTAGTGTCTCCCGCTCCTTCAGCTTCTCTTTATAGTTCCTTTTTTTGCCAAAAATGTTGACGTATTTAATGTTCTCTGTGGATATCTGGTTGTGTAGTTTTCTTTCGCTTCTCTTTCCAGCGCCGTCATCCGTCCGTCTTTTAAGTATAGATATATTTTGCGAGCTGTCTCGTGGCCTTCACCATGCCAGTCACATCCCTAGATAATTATATTGACTTTCTTATTTCTTTTTACTTTTATTAATATGCCGCATACACAGCCGCTGCCAAAGCAGCTTCACTTGTTCCCATTGCTCTTGAACTCAGAAACATCTCGTCTTGCACAGAACGTCTTATATGAGAGAAGATGGACTGAATCCATATTTCGCTTTCTCCCAGACATAAATAACTTCTGCCTCCAGGACTTGATTGCAGGAAGAAGTTGCAAGCACTTTATAGGAACAACATTCCCAGAGTAAATCCACGTAATATGCGGTGTGCTTTTATAAACCATGTCAAGACTTTGGGCTAGATTATGCTTCAGACTCCAATCACATCTAGAGCTGCATTTAAAATTCTGCTGGGTACCTATTGGAGCTCAGATGATGATTGCACAGTCAGAGCTGAGCTGTTAGGTCATGCAATTGACAGTAAAATATAACTTAGCTGCTGTCCGTTTCTAACGGCGACTGGCAGAGTTGTACATGCAGCTCTGGATGTGACTGGAGATTAAGTTGTAAATTGTACAGGCAATGACAGCGCTAATACACAAGATACCCAACACATATTTTAGCCATTCAGACTTGTCTGTAATAATGCCCTAAGTAGTGGCTCCAATAGTAAATGTCCCCTTCAGTGGCCCCAGTAGTAATACTGACCCTGTTAGTGGTCCCAGTAATAATTCTGAACCCATTAGGGGCCCCAATAGTTAAAGTCTGGGGGAAGTAAGTATATTACACACATCCTCGGACTCAGAGTTTCAGCTCCTAAAAATTCAAAGTATAAATCTGTCTTGTGAGACTCATAGAAGCTGGCAGACTCCCTTTAATCTCCCAACTACCCTACACCACCCAGGAAGCAGTACCCTAGGCCACAAGGCAAACAGGCATTAGCTCTTCCACTACAGTAGACTATACGGAAAACATTCCTTTACCCCAGTAACATTGTCAATAACCCTTGTACTACATCACACCGCCAGGGAAATGTGCTTTAATCTCCTGGCTAACCTAGGCCACCAGGGAAGAATCTGTTACTCTTTCACTATCATAGACCACCAGGGAAGCAACCACTTAGCACTTTATCACTTCACTATCCTTCATCATCAGAGAAGCAGTCATTAAACCACCAGGACAACAGTTACTACCCATATACTACCCTAGACTACCATGACAACAGCCAGTAGCCCTTCACTGCCCTATAACACGCAGGAAGCATGCATTTCCCCTTCACTACATCTTATCTTACAGGGAAGTAGTTGTTACCCCTTTACTCTCCCAGGCTACCAGGAAGAACAGCAAAGCAACCATAACATCTCCACTACCCTAGACCACCAGAGGAGCAGCCATTACCTCTTCACTATTGTAGAACACCAGGGAAGCAGCATTAGCTCTTCCACTACAGTACACTATCAGGAAAGCACTCATTCATCACAGTGATGAAGCCATTAACCCCTACACTACATTAGACCACTAGGGTGCTTTAATCCATTGACAACCCTAGTTCCCCAGAGAAGCAGCCATTACACTTTCACTACCATAGACCTCCAGAGAAGCAACACTGTATCTCTTCACTGCCCTAGACCACAAAGGCATCAGCCATTTACCCCGTGCACACCATAACCCACCAGGGCAATAGCTATTACTTCACTACCCTAGACCACCAGGGAAGCTGTCTTACCCATTCACTACTCTAGACCTGCATGATAACAGCCAGACCCCTTCACTACTTTCGACTACCAGAGAAGCACCCATTACCCCTTCACTGCGTTACACCATCAGGGAAGCAGTTATTACCCTTTCACTATGCCAGACCACCAGCAAAAACCATCAAAGTAGCCATAATTGTTTCACTATAGTAGACCACTAGGGAAGCAGCCATTACATCTTCATTACCCTAGACCACTAGCAAACAGGCATTAGTTTTTCAGGAACAGTACACTATCAGGAAAAAAACCTATTCAACCCAGTGAAAAAGTCATTAACTCCTATACTACATTAGACTACCAGGGAATTGTGCTTTAATCCCCTGACTACAACAGGCTATCAAGAAAGCTGCCATTACTCTTTTACTACCCTAGACCATCATAAAAGCAAGCATGTATCATTTCACTATCCTAGACCACCAGGGCAGAAACCATTTGTCCCTTAAAAACCCTAAATCATCAGAGCAACAGCTACTATTTCACTACCCTAGACCATCAGAAAAACAGTCATTACTCTTACATTACACTAGACCACCAGGGAAGCAACCATTTATCTCTTTTCTACCGTGGACCACCAGAAATGCAGCTATTAACTCTACAGTGCCCTAGAAAACCTGAGAAGCAGCCATTAACTCTTCACTGCCCTAGACCACCTGAAAAGCAGCCATTAGCTTTTCACTTACCCTAGACCATCAGGAAATCAACCATTATCCACTCATTACTCCAGACCAACTGAGTAGCAACCATTACCCCTTCATAACCCTTGACAACACCCAGTTGTCTAGACCACCATGACAACAACCCAGTACCCCTTCACTACTCTAGACCGCTAAGGAAGCAGCCATTTCTCTTATACTACCATTAGACCACTTACTATTATACTACAACTAGCCATTACTCATACTAGACCACTTTGGTACCATTGTTTACCCCTTTACTACTCTGCACCCTTACGCCCCCTGTCCACGGACGAGGCAGAATATTGCTAGCGATATTCTGTCGCAGGGTTGGAGGGGGGAGCATTGACAGGTCTCCGAGATGAGCCTAATAGACAGGCTCACTATAGAAAATTGTGGCATGCCACAATTTATATCCCACGAGCGGAGAATCGCTATGATATTCCGCTCATGGATGCTGGCGCTGCGATTGCCATAGTAATCCTGTGGAAAGCATTACAGAGTGTGATCCGCGGGCGATTTATCACCCGTGGATGATCGCCCTAGGACAGGCAGCCCAAAGAAAACAAGCAAATGAGCCATAATCTCTTCACTATCCTAGGCCACCAGGGCAGCAGCCATCACCTCTTCACTCCACTAGATCACCAGGGAATTAGCTTTGAAACCAGCCTTATTCATAGCAGTATTATTCATTGCACTTTTGATTGATGAAGCTAAATTAAAACGTATCTAGTTTAAAAATGGTCAATATGCATGAGAGGAGGTAATTTTTTTACCTGGTTGGCTTTGTTCTTTTGATACAACCCTGGCTACAGGTTGAGCAATGATGCTTAAAATGGTAGCAAATGTCATTGCTTCATACAGCCATCCTCACATCAAGAGCCTCACATCCGTCACGTAAGGAGCTCTGGCGCCTCTTCTGTCTTTTATTTCCCTCTGCTGAAATCCCGGCTAATATCTCCAGATTCCCACCCTACAGAAGACATCATCATAAACATAAAATCCCTAATAAGGTCCTTCACGCCGCGCTAATCCTGACTGCTCATGTCTTATCTCCAACTTCTGTTTAAAAAACATAATCACCTCCTTGGTTCCTTTCTACCTCCTCAGCATTTCTAAGCCACAGAGCAGATTCCGCCGTCGCGGCGTCCCTGGTGGCTTCAGTGATATCAGCTCATAAATGCTGACATTTTCAGCTTGAAATAATTTCACATTGCCGCTCGCTCTGTGCCAGCGCTGTGATTCTGCAGAGGATGCGGCTGTCACTGCGCTGGACTTGTCACTGGAGTAGGGATGTTCTGCGCAGATATGGTATCTTCTGTGCGTTCGCGCCGTGGGACCGGCAGACAGGGGCTTTAAAAATCTGAAAAAAGGTTAATTAATTACGAGCTCATTTGCCAGGAACAGTCAGTAGAGGAAATGTGCTTCCACTGATACTGGCGGCGTTCCAGGACGAGTGCGTGTGGCGTTGGGGATGTTGTTGTGTTTTTTTCCCATTTTTTTGCCCATCATTAAACCAGAAGATAAGATTCTTGGGGACCACAATCAAATGGTGAGGGAGGGAGAATTCATGGACTCCTCTGAATGAGAGACTTCATCTTCTTCTGCCCAAGTCACGTGATGATTGCAAGGCGAAGAAAGTCAGATAAGCATCTCAGGGTGCCGGATAATGGAGCACTATGAGCTCAAGAGCTTGTAATCATGACAAGGAAGGGACATAACTAGGGAATCATCAATGTTATGCAAATTACACACAGAGTCTTTGTGCTGCCTGAGGCAAAGTGAAGAATGGAGGTCTGCCCCCCCCCCCCCCTTCAAAAAATCCCCCTCATTTTGCATTCATTGAAAGTGCTAATACACAAGGTACTCAACACATATTTGAATCATTGAGACTTGTCAAAAGTGACAGAGTAATAGTGCCCTCATTAGTGGCTCTAGTAGCAAGTGTCCACCTTAGTGGCCCTCAATAGTAATAGTGACTCCCTTAATGGCCCAAAAAATAATAGTGACCCTGTTAGTGGTCCCACTAGTCATAATGATTTCGGTAGGGCACCCTGTAGTAATAGTGACCTCATAATGGTCCCCTTAACTATAGTGTTCCCAATAGTGGCCCTAGTATTAATAGTGACCCCCATAGGGGCCTCAGTAGTAATAGTGACCACCATAGTGGCTGCAGTATTAATAATGACCCACAGGCAGGCTGCAGGGCCTCAGAAGGGCGGCAGGTTGACACCAGGCCATATTTATTTTCTACTGGCCCTTTTAATCGCCAGTAGAGATGAGCGAACACCAAAATGTTCGGGTGTTCGTTATTCGTAACGAACTTCCCGTGATGCTCGAGGGTTCGTTTCGAACAACGAACCCCATTGAAGTCAATGGGCGACCGGAACATTTTTGTATTTCGCCGATGCTCGCTAAGGTTTTCATGTGTGAAAATCTGGGCAATTCAGGAAAGTGATGGGAATGACACAGTGACGGATAGGGCAGGCGAGGGGCTACATGTTGGGCTGCATCCTAAGTTCACAGGTCCCACTATTAAGCCACAATAGCGGCAAGAGTGGGCCCCCCCCCCCTCCCAACAACTTTTACTTCTGAAAAGCGCTCATTAGCATGGCATACCTTTGCTAAGCACCACACTACCTCCAACAAAGCACAATCACTGCCTGCATGACACTCCACTGCCACTTCTCCTGAGTTACATGCTGCCCAACCGCACCCCCTCCCCCCCACAGCGCACACCAAACTGTCCCTGCGCAGCCTTCAGCTGCCCTCATGCCACACCACCCTCACGTCTATTTAGAAGTGCGTCTGCCACGACGAGGGACCGCAGGCACACACTGCACAGGGTTGGCACGGCTAGGTAGCGACCCTCTTTAATAGGGGCGGGGCGATAGCCCACAATGCTGTACAGAAGCAATGAGAAATACAATCCTGTGCCACCGCCATCAGGAGCTGCACACGTGGGCATAGCAATGGGGAACCTATGTGCCACACACTATTCATTCTGTCAAGGTGTCTGCATGCCCCAGTCAGACTGGTTATATGCACCTTAACAGTAACCGCGTTGGTGGTAATGTGGTGGTGACTGCGGACCTAGTACCACGGTTGTATTTTGTTGGTTTTCGGAATGCGGCCAGGATTAAGTGGGCCGTGGCGGGGGGATGGTGTGGGGGCTCTCGTTGTGTCGGTAAAGGTGAAATTCTTGGACTGCCACCAGACGAAGCAATGCAAAGACATTTGCCAAGAATGTTTTCCCTGTTGGAGGAGGAGGGGGATGTTTTTGAGGCACTACGTGTCCTCTCCACGTGTCCGTGGTTATATGCACCTTAACAGTAACCGCGTTGGTGGTAATGTGGTGGTGACTGCGGACCTAGTACCACGGTTGTATTTTGTTGGTTTTCGGAATGTGGCCAGGATTAAGTGGGCCGTGGTGGGGGGATGGTGGGGGGGCTCTCTAGTAGTGTCGGTAAAGGTGAAATTCTTGGACTGCCGCCAGACGAACCAATGCAAAGGCATTTGCCAACAATGTTTTCCCTGTTGGAGGAGGAGGGGGATGTTTTTGAGGCACTACGTGTCCTCTCCACGTGTCCGTGGTTATATGCACCTTAACAGTAACCGCGTTGGTGGTAATGTGGTGGTGACTGCGGACCTAGTACCACGGTTGTATTTTGTTGGTTTTCGGAATGTGGCCAGGATTAAGTGGGCCGTGGCGGGGGGATGGTGGGGGGGCTCTCTAGTAGTGTCGGTAAAGGTGAAATTCTTGGACTGCCGCCAGACGAACCAATGCAAAGGCATTTGCCAACAATGTTTTCCCTGTTGGAGGAGGAGGGGGATGTTTTTGAGGCACTACGTGTCCTCTCCACGTGTCCGTTCCATGTAAGCAATAGTAGCACTCAAGACAGGCCCCAGTAACAATTCTGAAGCAGCAGTATAGCGGGAGCGCAGTCTTCGTTCCATGTAAGCAATAGTAGCACTCAAGACAGGCCCCAGTAACAATTCTGAAGCAGCAGTATAGCGGGAGCGCAGTCTTCGTTCCATGTAAGCAATAGTAGCACTCAAGACAGGCCCCAGTAACAATTCTGAAGCAGCAGTATAGCGGGAGCGCAGTCTTCGTTCCATGTAAGCAATAGTAGCACTCAAGACAGGCCCCAGTAACAATTCTGAAGCAGCAGTATAGCGGGAGCGCAGTCTTCGTTCCATGTAAGCAATAGTAGCACTCAAGACAGGCCCCAGTAACAATTCTGAAGCAGCAGTATAGCGGGAGCGCAGTCTTCGTTCCATGTAAGCAATAGTAGCACTCAAGACAGGCCCCAGTAACAATTCTGAAGCAGCAGTATAGCGGGAGCGCAGTCTTCGTTCCATTTCAGTAGCCTTAGTATAGCCAAGGCACAAGTGACATTTATGTAGCTAAACTGTAGGCCAACCCCACACACCTTTCTGTACCATGAGTGCAGGCGAAGAACATAGAAATTACTATGATTACACTGTAGGTGAGGGCCCCAAAAAATTGGTGTACCAACAGTACTAATGTACCTCAGTAAAAATTGGCCATGCCCAATCAAGATGGCAGGTGAATCGCTTTGGTTAATGTGGCTTAAGTGGTAACTAGGCCTGGAGGCAGCCCAGTGTAACGAAAAATTGGTTCAAGTTAAAGTTCCAACGCTTTTAAGCTAATTGAAACTTAGAAAAATTGTTCAGAAAAATTATTTGAGTGAGCCTTGTGGCCCTAAGAAAAATTGCCCGTTCAGCGTGATTACGTGAGGTTTCAGGAGGAGGAGCAGGAGGAGGAGGAGGAGGAATATTAGACACAGATTGATGAAGCAGAAATGTCCCCGTTTTGGATGGTGAGAGAGAACGTAGCTTCCATCCGCGGGTGCAGCCTACGTATTGCTTACGTATCGCTGCTGTCCGCTGGTGGAGAACAGAAGTCTGGGGAAATCCAGCCTTTGTTCATCTTGATGAGTGTTAGCCTGTCGGCACTGTCGGTTGACAAGCGGCTACGCTTATCGGTGATGATTCCCCCAGCCGCACTAAACACCCTCTCCGACAAGACGCTAGCCGCAGGACAAGCAAGCACCTCAAGGGCATACAGGGCTAGTTCAGGCCACGTGTCCAGCTTCGACACCCAGTAGTTGTAGGGGGCAGAGGCGTCACCAAGGATGGTCGTGCGATCCGCTACGTACTCCCTCACCATCCTTTTGCAGTGCTCCCGCCGACTCAGCCGTGACTGGGGAGCGGTGACACAGTCTTGGTGGGGAGCCATAAAGCTGGCCAGGCCCTTAAAGACTGTTGCACTGCCTGGGATGTACATGCTGCTCGATCTACGCACATCCCCTGCAACATGGCCCTCGGAACTGCGCCTTCTGCCACTAGCGCTGTCGGCTGGGAATTTTACCATCAGCTTGTCCGCAAGGGTCCTGTGGTATAGCAACACTCTCGAACCCCTTTCCTCTTCGGGAATCAGAGTGGGCAGGTTCTCCTTATACCGTGGATCGAGCAGTGTGTACACCCAGTAATCCGTAGTGGCCAGAATGCGTGCAACGCGAGGGTCACGAGAAAGGCATCCTAACATGAAGTCAGCCATGTGTGCCAGGGTACCTGTACGCAACACATGGCTGTCTTCACTAGGAAGATCACTTTCAGGATCCTCCTCCTCCTCCTCCTCCTCCTCAGGCCATACACGCTGAAAGGATGACAGGCAATCAGCCGGTGTACCGTCAGCAGCGGGCCAAGCTGTCTCTTCCCCCTCCTCCTCATCCTCCTCATGCTCCTCCTCCTCCTCCTGTACGCGCTGAGAAATAGACAGGAGGGTGCCCTGACTATCCAGCGGCATACTGTCTTCCCCCGCCCCCGTTTCCGAGCGCAAAGCAGCTGCCTTTATGGTTTGCAGGGAATTTCTCAAGATGCATAGCAGAGGAATGGTGACGCTAATGATTGTAGCATCGCCGCTCACCACCTGGGTAGACTCCTCAAAATTACCAAGGACATGGCAGATGTCTGCCAACCAGGCCCACTCTTCTGAAAGGAATTGAGGAGGCTGACTCCCACTGCGCCGCCCATGTTGGAGTTGGTATTCGACTATAGCTCTACGCTGTTCATAGAGCCTGGCCAACATGTGGAGCGTAGAGTTCCACCGTGTGGGCACGTCGCACAGCAGTCGGTGCACTGGCAGCTTAAAGTGATGTTGCAGGGTGCGCAGGGTGGCAGCGTCCGTGTGGGACTTGCGGAAATGTGCGCAGAGCCGGCGCGCCTTTACGAGCAGGTCTGACAAGCGTGGGTAGCTTTTCAGAAAGCGCTGAACCACCAAATTAAATACGTGGGCCAGGCATGGCACGTGCGTGAGGCTGCCGAGCTGCAGAGCCGCCACCAGGTTACGGCCGTTGTCACACACGACCATGCCCGGTTGGAGGCTCAGCGGCGCAAGCCAGCGGTCCGTCTGCTGTGTCAGACCCTGCAGCAGTTCGTGGGCCGTGTGCCTCTTATCGCCTAAGCTGAGTAGTTTCAGCACGGCCTGCTGACGCTTGCCCACCGCTGTGCTGCCACACCGCGCGACACCGACTGCTGGCGACATGCTGCTGCTAACACATCTTGATTGTGAGACAGAGGAGGAGGAGGAGGAGGAGGGTGCTTTAGTGGAGGAAGCATAGACCTCCGCAGATACCAGCACCGAGCTGGGGCCCGCAATTCTGGGGGTGGGTAGGACGTGAGCGGTCCCAGGCTCTGACTCTGTCCCAGCCTCCACTAAATTCACCCAATGTGCCGTCAGGGAGATGTAGTGGCCCTGCCCGCCTGTGCTTGTCCACGTGTCCGTAGTTAAGTGGACCGTGGCAGTAACCGCGTTGGTGAGGGCGCGCACAATGTTGCGGGAGACGTGGTCGTGCAGGGCTGGGACGGCACATCGGGAAAAGTAGTGGCGACTGGGAACTGAGTAGCGCGGGGCCGCCGCCTCCATGATACTTTTGAAGGACTCCGTTTCCACAACCCTATACGGCAGCATCTCAAGGCTGATGAATTTTGCGATGCGGACGGTTAACGTTTGAGCGTGCGGGTGCGTGGCGGCGTACTTGCGCTTGCGCTCGAACACTTGCGCAAGCGACGGCTGAACGGTGCGCTGAACTACACTGCTGGATGGGGCCGAGGACAGCGGAGATGAGGGTGTGGGTGCAGGCCATGAGGCGGTAGTGCCTGTGTCCTGAGAGGGGGGTTGCATCTCAGTGGCAGGTTGGGGCACAGGGGGAGAGGCAGGGGTGCAAACCGGAGGCGGTGAACGGCCTTCGTCCCACCTTGTGGGGTGCTTGGCCATCATATGTCTGCGCATGCTGGTGGTGGTGAGGCTGTTGGTGTTGGCTCCCCGGCTGAGCTTTGCGCGACAAAGGTTGCACACCACTGTTCGTCGGTCGTCAGGCGTCTCTGTGAAAAACTGCCAGACCTTAGAGCACCTCGGCCTCCGCAGGGTGGCATGGCGCGAGGGGGCGCTTTGGGAAACACTTGGTGGATTATTCGGTCTGGCCCTGCCTCTACCCCTGGCCACTGCACTGCCTCTTGCAACCTGCCCTGCTGATGCCCTTGACTCCCCCTCTGAAGACCTGTCCTCCTGAGTAAGCGTTGCACACCAGGTGGGGTCAGTCACCTCATCGTCCTGCTGCTCTTCCTCCGAATCCTCTGTGCGCTGCTCCCTGGGACTTACTGCCCTTACTACTACCTCACTGCAAGACAACTGTGTCTGATCGTCATCGTCCTCCTCACCCACAGAAAGTTGTTGAGACAGTTGGCGGAAGTCCCCAGCCTCTTCCCCCGGACCCCGGGAACTTTCGAATGGTTGGGCATCAGTGACGATAAACTCCTCTGGTGGGAGAGGAACCGCTGCTGCCCAATCTAAGCAGGGGCCCGAGAACAGTTCCTGGGAGTGCTCCCGCTCCTGAGCAGGTGTTATTGTAGTGGAGTGAGGAGGCTGGGAGGAAGGAGGAGCAGCAGACAGAGGATTCGGATTGGCAGCAGTGGACGGCGCAGAACTGCGGGTAGACGATAGGTTGCTCGAAGCACTTTCTGCCATCCAGGACAGGACCTGCTCACACTGCTCATTTTCTAATAACCGTCTCCCGCGTGGACCCATTAATTGGGCGATGAATGTGGGGACGCCAGAAACGTGCCTCTCTCCTAATCGCGCAGCAGTCGGCTGCGACACACCTGGATCAGGAGCTTGGCCTGTGCCCACACCCTGACTTGGCCCTCCGCGTCCTCGGCCACGTCCACGTCCACGTCCTCTAGGCTTACCCCTACCCCTCAGCATGCTGTATTACCAGTGATTAGATTTCCCAGGCAGGAAATAAATTGGCGCAAGACTGCAGGCCAAATATAATTTTTGCCCTTTTTGGAAAACGAAAGGCCCCACTGCCTCTAGTGAATGAATTATCTAAGTTTAATAACTGTGCTGTGTCCCTGCTTATGTGTCACAGAACGTGAGGGTAGCAGAGTTATTAACTGTGGCAGAGCAGGTATTTTTTTTCCCAATTAAGGAAAGCAAATGGCGAACCCAGCAGTAAAGCGTAGCTGGCTGCGTATGATTTAGCAATGTTTTTCACGCAGCTCACACGTCTACACAGGCGTAAGGACGGACACAGGCTGGACAAATAGATTTGTTTTCAGTTTTTTCCCACCAACAGGCAGCACTGCGTATATTCAATGAACCTGCGAAGTTTAATAACTGCGCTGTGTCCCTGCTTATGTGTCACAGAACGTGAGGGTAGCAGAGTTATTATAACTCTTGGAGAGCAGGTATTTTTTTCCCCAATTAAGGAAAGCAAATGGCGAACCCAGCAGTAAAGCGTAGCTGGCTGCGTATGATTTAGCAATGTTTTTCACGCAGCTCACACGTCTCCACAGGCGTAAGGACGGACACAGGCTGGACAAATAGATTTCTTTTCAGTTTTTTCCCACCAACAGGCAGCACTGCGTATATTCTATGAATAATAACTGTGTTGTGGCCCTGCCTATACAATTCTTTCCCTGCAGTATCAATGGAGGGTGCAATGCTCTGCAGAGGCGATTTTGAGAAGCCCAAAAAAAATGCAGCACAGCCAACAGCAGCCTGGACAGTACTGCACACGGATAAATATGGCCCTAGAAAGGACCGTTGAGGTTCTTGAAGGCTACACTCACTCCTAACACTCTCCCTGCCTATGCAGCACTTCTGTCCCTAATGCCAGGTGCAACGGTCTGCAGAGGCGATTTTGAGAAAGAAAAAAAAATCCCACTGCTAACAGCAGCCAACACACAGCTATCAGTGGCCCTAATAAGGACCTTTGGGGGGTCTTGAAGCCTACACTAACTACCAATTCTTTCCCTACAGCAGCTCCGGTATAAACAGCACTGTCCCTCATCTAACTCACACCGCATCTGAGGCGAGCCGCGGGAGGGGCCGACTTTTATATTAGGCGAACACCTGATCTCGCCAGCCACTCACAGCAGGGGGGTGGTATAGGGCTTAAACGTTGCAGGGGGAAGTTGTAATGCCTTCCCTGTCTTTCAATTGGCCAGAAAAGCGCGCTAACGTCTCAGGGAAGGAAGTGAAAGTAACCAGAACACCGCATGGTGTTCGTCACGAATAACGAACATCCCGAACACCCTAATATTCGCACGAATATCAAGCTCGGACGAACGCGTTCGCTCATCTCTAATCGCCAGTAAAAAGCAATTAGGAGCTGTGATTTGTCCGGGCAGCATAGTACTACCATATATTGTCTACATATGGTAAGGAATCTCATACATCATCCACATAGTGCTGCAATACAATGTCTATATAGAGTTGTTCTGTCATACGTTGTCCACATAGTACTACGATACAGTGATTACATATATATTACATATATTGTCGACATAGTACTGCCATACATTGTCTACATAGTACTGCCATACATTGTCTACATATGGTAGTACTGCCATACATTGTCTACATAGTACTGCCATACATTGTTTATGTGGAACTGTCATTCAATGTCCACATAGTACTGTCACAGATTTATAATACTACTGCAATACAATGTCCACGTGGTTCTGCCATACAGTGTCTGCATACGGTAGTACTGTTATACATTGTCCACATAGTACTGCCATAACGTGTCTACATACGGTAGTACTGTTATACATTGTCCACATAGTACTGCCATACATTGTCCACATAGTTCTGCCATACAGTGTCTACATACGTTAGTACTGTTATACATTGTCCACATAGTACTTCCATACAGTGTCTACATACAGTAGTACTGTTATACATTGTCCACATAGTACTGCATACATTGTCCACATAGTTCTGCCATACAGTGTCTACATACGGTAGTACTGTTATATTTTGTCCATATAGTACTGCCATATATTGTCTATATAGAGTAATTCTGTCATACCTTGTCCAAATACCAGTAGTACTACAATACAGTGATTACATAGTACTATCATATATTGTCGACATAATACTGCCATACATGGTCTACATATGGTAGTACTGCAATACATTGTCTTCATAGTTCTGCCATACATTGTCTATGCAGAACTGCCATTCAACGTCCACATAGTACTGTCACAGATTGATAATAGTACTGCAATACATTGTCCACATAGTTCTGCCATATATTGTGTACATACAATAGTACTGCCATATATAGTCTACATAGTACTGCCATACAGTGCCTACAGAAGAGTATAGAGTGCTCCTGCAGAGTATAGAGTGCTCCTGCACAATTAACATGCAATAACTACACTGCCCGTAGGGATTGTTGCCCCACATGTAGTAGATTGTTTCCCGCATAGATTGTGATGCAGCTTTTCCAGATTCCTGAGTGGCAGATCTGTTCCAGTGATACAAATACAATGCAGATATATAATGTATGTAATGTGTAAAGTGTCAACTTGACCTCTGCTAGATCTGTAGACACAACAACGGTACTCTGTTCCTTTAAAAGGAACCCCCGCTCCTCAGAAGGCTATGTAGCCCCCTCCTCGGCTAAGACGCAGCGCTCTATCCGCTTGTATATGAATCGGCATTAATCAGCTAATGTCCGCCTCCTGTTTTGTTCTCATTTTTTCTTGTTTTTGTGATTATCACAGTCATTTAATTTAGTAACATGCAAAACAGCTTATTCCTGCTGCGGTAAAATACCGCTCTGCTACCGAGAGATGAAAGGAGCGTATTAATGAAAGTGATAAACATGTTTAATATAAACAGTCAATATCTACCGTTAACCACTTCATAGTGAACGAGCGGGATGAAAGGATTAGAGATTAGAGTCCGACGCGACCCGGCAGCCTCCAAGAATGCACACTTCTTATTAATGCCGCTTCTGGAAATACTACTTCATGTGTATGCACAGGGTAGACTGCCGCGAGCTATCGACTGAATTAATGCCTCGTTCACAAGCTGAGTTCTAGTATGTATTAAGGCCCATTTACACGCAAAGATAATCGTTCGAAAGATCGTTTCGCATAAACTGCTAATGGACACTAATGTCGATTAGCAGCTTATCACCTTGATTTGCATGTAAATCAGCCTCCAGGACCTGTATGCAGAGAACAGCAGGTGGTCTGTGCAACACCCCAGAGGGGTACCCCAGATACTTGACACATGTGGAGGGCTGGGAGGGTTAAGTGTTGGCTTGTCACGGCGGCACTTACCAGGCTCTGGTCCCAGAGAGATGACACGCAGCCAAGGCCAGAGCAGGGTTGCAGGCCACTGTTGACACCCCTAGGATAGGGAATGCCAATAAACAGGATGATGGGGGTAGTAGTTGCCATGGGTGATGCCACCGTTCCCACACACCAGTATCTTACACGGCGGAGAATAAGCACAGACACTGGTGTATAGTACCTCAGGTCCCCAGGAACGGTTAGGGCCCGGTATAAACTTTACTTGGTATAACTTTGGCAAAACAATTATTTACAACAATTTAGGTACAGTCTTCACAGTTCAGGTAAAGAAGAGATCAGAGGTCATGGAGGATACACAGGATGAAACCGGCCCTACAGTCTGCGTTATCTGTCAGGTACTGCTCCTGGACTGGGAGCACTCTGGAGGAGGAAGGGGGTAGGGGTCACTCCACGGACACTCAAGTAGTAATTACTTTAAGGATTAGCACTCCACGCTGGAGATGCATGGGTGTTAATTAGTAGCGTACTTCTGCACGGTGATCCTCACTTTGGACGGCCATATAGGAAAAACTGGTGGGCTTGAATTGGTACTTCTGTACTGGGTCTCTCTATACAGAATTACCTATGAAGGCTCTCTCTTTTATGTTTTGCAGCTCACTCCACTCACATCCAGATTTCAGTTACTACGGGATATCTCTCTTTCTCCTCCATCTTCACCACAAGGAAGCTGAAGGTGCTTCCATGTGGCTCTGTGTTTGGTGGTCTCTCTGAAGATGAATTCTCCATTCCCACTCTCAATCACTCCTATTTATACCCTGACTAGAGATGAGCGAACGTGCTCGGCCCCGCCCCTTTTTCGCCCGAGTACCGCGATTTTCGAGTACTTTCGTACTCGGGCGACAAAATTCGGGGGGCGCCGTGGCGGCGCGGGGGGTTGCGGCGGGGAGTGGGGGGGAGGGGGAGAGAGAGAGGGCTCCCCCCTGTTCCCCGCTGCTACCCCCGCACCGCCGCGCCTCTCCCCGCCCCCTGGCGCCCCCCGAATCTTTACGCGCGAGTACAGAAGTACTTGCAAATGGCGGTACTCGGGTGCGTAAGTACTCATTACGAGTATGTTCGCTCATCTTTAACCCTGACTCATACCACATGACATGACAGACTGATACATTTACATGCAGGCAATGATTTTATTGGAGTTAACCTCTCAAGCGCCGCAGCTGTGCAACACAAAAGACAAACATGTATGACATTTATGGAGGGGACCAGGATGGTGTGCTGGGCCACTACAGTCTGTTTTCTGCATTCAGCCTTTGTTCTGCCGCAGGGCTGCAAGCTGAATACAATGTAATCAGCGTTCCTGTGGAGAATACAGCACCACGGACAGCAAACACAGCGTGCGGTCTGTGTTTTGTTCTCTCCGGCTGAACGATGGATTTCATGCTCACATAAAAGTCATTGTTCAGCCGAAAAGCGAAAGATTGGAGCATTTACACACAGCGATTATCGCTCAAATGATGGCTTTAGAGCGAATTTTGAGTGATAGTCGTTGTGCTTAAATGGCCTTTATACTCCAGATCTGCATTCGCACATCAGCAGTTGTTACAGGAAACAGTCAGTAAGCTTGTGTCGACAAAAACCCCACCTCACAGCTTAGCTGAGCTACTAGAATGCAGGAGGGGGTGGATTTAGCTTGCCCTACATCACATGTTGAACTGAAGGCCCATGGGCTGAATCCGGCTCTCCACATCATTTTATGAAGCCCTCGATGAGGTCCGGACGCAGAAGAACCAACTCTCCATTTGCCAAAGGATGCAGTCGGAGCTTGG
Organism: Eleutherodactylus coqui; assembly: GCF_035609145.1. Lineage (NCBI taxonomy): Eukaryota > Metazoa > Chordata > Amphibia > Anura > Eleutherodactylidae > Eleutherodactylus > Eleutherodactylus coqui. The sequence goes on from NC_089839.1 coordinate 221,058,754, forward strand.
CAGAGGGAGCAGTGCCAGCATAGAGAGTAGATGCCATCTTGGATTCTGAGCTTCGGTGCACACCTCCACACCGCTCTGTTCAGGTGGCAGCACAACTCTGCCAAGCCTACCCAGGCACCCTAGCAGCCCTCCAAAGTTGGATGCTGAGGGCTAAAAAGATGGAAGGAGAGAAACCTCATCATAGAGCAAAGAGCTCCATAGCCATGTAAGGAGTACTTATATTTAGGGCTCATTCACACGGGTGGATACAGTATTGGCCCGTGAAAAATGTGTGGTTTCACAGAACGACACTGTGCATATTCAGTCTTTCTTGTGATTTTTTTTATACAAGCATATTCACTGCATATTACACACATGCAAAAAATGCAAGAAGGTACCATAGATTTCTTATGCCTTCATGCATAAATATGCAGTGAATATACATGTAGCATACGTTTTTACTGCGTATTTACGAAATCCCATTGACTTCAATGAGCAATTTCAGTCCGTAATGCGTAGCGAAACTGGATGTGCTGCTAGTTTTTTCACATGTGTAAACTAAAAATGTGAAAAACACATGTCTGTATACCACACTGCAAATCAATAAGGATTAAGCTGTTATGTATTACGGAAAGTGGACCCACTCGGCTAACCACCCAGCCTGGTTATTATGCCAGACCGGTAGACTAGCAGCTGACCCCAGCAGACAGGGGTACCTACAGAAGGGGTAGATGGCCCTAAGGTAAGGAGGGAGATGGAAGGGACTCCACCTATAAACAGGGTAATCACCCTGATAGGGGCCTGACGAGCCCTGACAGAAACAGGGATGGAATATGAGACACAGAAACTGAAACACTGCACAGAACTAACTACTACTGAGATGAGCAAGGACAGACAGAAAAGAAATGGACACACATACAGATACAAATGAAACAAGCATACAAACAGTCAAATAGACTAGAAGTCCAGAACCAGGAGAACTAGAAGTTGAGTGACCAGAGGAAACACCATTACTGAGGCAACCATGAAGTGGACCAGCTCAGCTTAAATAGGAAAGCGATTGCCCATTAACTCCACTGCAGAGATGACAACCGGAAGGCTGGTTAACTCTCTCAGTGCTGGATGAAGACAAAAGATCCAAATAAAAAGGAACAGCAGAAAGATGCTTGCGGTAACCTAAAACCACACGCGGGCGGCAGACATGAGTAGCAGACCTTACAGCTGTCCATATTTTGCACGAAACATTGCAGTGAGCAGAAGTGGACAGAAGGGTAACCAGAGTGTTTGCGCCAATTCTAACGGTGTCACTCTGCCTGTGATAATGGCTCGTGCAGCAGGTGGATCACAATTGAGTTCTGAGAAAACAACAATTAGTGGTTCATGAATCAACAGATGTGACGCCAGAGCCTTTGAATGAGTTCGCCTACTGAAATAAAGAGACGAGTCCAAATGGGTTGCAGTAAAACTGAAGGCACACAGTTTACTGATTGCTTGAAAATGAATAGCAATGTTCAAACTCTTCTCCAACAATGAATAACTTTTCCAACCAGAACTTACAACTGACAGGACATTTTTTTGTTCTTTAATTCTCCTCTCCGAAGAAAGATAAGGGCTACCAGGCTAAGTTGTCTGGGACCTGCCCTGGGAGATTGTTTGTGGAGGAATGGAGGGAATAATGCAGATGCTCCTGTGGACACACTGACTGCTGAATGTACAGGGTCAAGAGAAACTCACAGTTGAATAGCCTGCTTTTCCTTCCAGATTCCTGGGGTCTGCCCTGACTAAGACTTCTCCTCAAGCAGGAGGGAAAAAGACTCTACTCTCCCTTGGTTCTCTTCCTTCCAGCTGACTCCACGACTACACATTCGGGGCTGGCTGGCCTCCAGGCCCCAACCTACAGCCCGACTTAACTAGCCTCCATGCTAGACTAAACCAGGCTCCCCAAAAAGCCAAGAGGAACCCCTTACCACACCCAAGCTCTGCCTTTTGTATCTCACCACCAACCAATCCTTGACTAGGGAAAAACCTACTACCCAATCTCAGGACTGACTAGTGATGACTGACAGGGAATAGAGTGGGTTAGGTAGAATACTGCAGCGTCATGTAGAAGTTAGAGAGACACTAGACATTAAATCTTAGAGGCTCAGACAAGGCCAATACACATAACAATACATATATAAACATACACACACATATACACACTGATCTGGATTATGGTTTTCTCCAGCAGGTTTCAGGGTATTTTGTAGCTTCCAAATTGTATAGTGTGCACACATCATCGACCAGATCAGACACAAGCTATCAGTCTCATATCCAAAATGGCTCTCTGGTCAGAAACACCCAGACAGCCCCTTTTATTGTAAAGCATACAATGGGCGTGCAACAGGTTACATCAGTAACATATAGGATTCTCATTTGTCGGATCATATAGAATCCCCCCTCCTTCCTGCCCACCTTCTCTCAAGTCCAATGTATAAGCAAGTCTTTGTCTTACGTACTTTCAGTTTTGAGCACATGTTTGTATCTCTTTGTTGAAGAAGATTCTGTGTGGGGGGGATGGGGAAGGACTGGGAAAACACTCAAGATGAACACAAGCAATAACATATAACACTGTGATTTAACTCTTTCCTTATGCAGCAGAGTTCCACATTAGGCTGAAGTCACAAAACACATATCTTTTCACCATGCCATTGTCCGGCAATTACTAAAATTAAAATCATGCAGTCATTAGCCTCTAAGAGTTAAAGTCACTACAGCTGCGTAACACATCTAGTTTAGTACAAATCAATAGACATTTTATACTGACTAATCATCATGTCTATCACAACACTACACATGAGGTTGTTATGACAGTGCTGTTGGGCCAGAACTCTGGGCCACTACAACATGGAGTGCAAATACATCCATGTGAATGAGTCCTTAAAAATGACTCTTTGGAGGCAACCATAATGCTAAAGCGGCCCTCGGTGAAAATGAGTTTGATACCCCTGCCCTACATTATACGAGTTTGCAGAGCTTAGTATAAGGTTTTGTTAATACCTGGCTCCATTCAGAGTTTCCAGCGCAGACAGAAAACAAAAAACGAACAACAAAACGGTGATCAGAAAATAGCCTTAAAGGGCTTATCCTGGACTTCTGGCATTTTTTCTATTAATGACCTACCCTCAGATTAGGTCATCAGTGGGCGTTCACCATTCAGGATTCCCGTCGATCAGTTGCTTTCCAGCACTGCTGTCAGTGTGGATACTGAAGTTAGTGTATTAAACTGAATTCAATGGGGAACTACCCCTGCAGTACCAACTTGGGCCACTGCAATACAGACAGCATGACCTTCTTCCTGCAATATTCATACTGACAGCAGATGCAGGTATGAACTGATCAGCGGGAATCCCAAGCGATGGACCCCCACCCATACTGTATAGAAAAATATTGCAAAAGTCCCAAACAACCTCTTAGTGATGCAGACTATTTTGGCGTTGAGGACGCATTGATTTTGGGGGGATTTTCATCTCCACTTTTTTTACAAGCCATAACTTTTGCCTTTTTTCATCGACATGTCTGTATGAGGGTTTGTCTTTTGCATGACAACCTATAGTTTTCATTGACACCATTGTAAAACAGTTATGAAAAATGTATTGTAAAATGGGTATTAAATTTTTTTGGAGGGCAGGGAGAAAAAACACTTCAATTCTGCTATTGTTCTTTGGAGGATTTTTTTTTTACAGCATTAATTATAGCAATGTTCAATCATAGCATAAATTATATGATAATTTTTTTCTGCAGGTCAGTACGATTACAGCAATTCCAAAATTGTATATATTTTTTAGGTTTTTCCATTTTTAGATAAAAAAAACTTTTTCGGAAAGTAGGGGTTTTGGCATCGCTGTGTTCAAAGCTTGATACCTTTTTTATTTTTCCATGGCCAGAGCTTTGTGAGGGTTTGCTTTTGGCATGACCAGGTATAATTTGCACTGGTACCATTTTGGGGTACATACAGCTTTTTTATTGTGTTTTTTACTTAAAAATTAATTTAAAAAAAACATTCTGGCTCAGTTTTTTGCTTTTTCTATAGTATTCTATTTATTGCACTGCTCTTTATGGATGTCACAAAACCAAACAAGGGGTTTTCTATTTAAAAAAAAATAGCTTAGGGGGAATGATGTCACAGAGTGAGCGCCTCCCCTTTGTGAACCCTTTATATGCATGTGGTTAACAGTGAGAGGCCAGCTGTCAATGGGTGTAAATGTATGCCTATTCATGGGAACTGTTTCCCACTCAGGATATACATTTTCACCCTGGGGCAGGAAGGGGTTCATGATTATTTGTCTGCAATGCAGAAACTGCAGGGCAATTGTCAAAAAAACTAAATCTGGTAATGAATTGAGGCTTGCAAGAGAGACCCAAAGCAACAAAAAAGGATTTGGGGGGGGGGTGGTATGTCAAAAGCAAAAGCAAAGTCTAAGATGCTATAGGATTTACAGGATGTAAATGCTGAATTGGTTAAAAATGATGTTGAGAAGGACAAACTTTTAAATTCCTATTTTGTATCTGTTTTCTCTCAGAAAGTAGATGGAACATCAGCTGATCTTCCCTGTGCTATTGAATGAACAAAAGTGTCCAGGCTATCTGTAAGCAGAGAGATGGTGAAGGAACACTTAGCTAACTTACATAATTTCAAGTCTCCACGTATAGATGAATTACATCTTAGGATACTGAAGGAAGCAGCAGAAGTAACTGCTGAACCACTCGCCGTAATCTTTGAAACATCAGGCATGCCAGACTAGTCTAATTTCCTTCTATGACAGAATCACCAACTGGCCTGATCAGGAAAATGATGTCTTGTCAATCCCATATTTGGTCATGAGATACTTTGTCAAATGCTTTACTAAAGTCTGTTCTGGGAGGAAATGAGCTAAGCAGCAGCACATGTGAAAAAGACTTGGGTATACTAATAGATCACAGACTGAATATGAGTCAACAGTGTGATGCAGTAGCAAAAAAGGCAAGCACAATTTTGTGATGTAGAGTCTAGATCATGTGAGGTAAAAATCCTCCCTCTACTAGGTCCAGTTCTGGGAGCCCCAAGGTCCCTTCTAACTCTACCATTCTTTGATTCAGAGTGCATTGCAATTTGTAAAGTCCTTTTAAAGGAGTGTTGATCTCAATAATCAGCGGTAGTTACATGGCTCAAAATTGAACTGTGCTGAAGGACTTTAAGGAAACCCTATGGGGGAGATTTATTAAGATGCCAATCTTAATATTATCCCCATCAGAGGATGATGCACCTAATATGCAGTATGAGGAGGCACTCCCCTCTTCATATATTAGGTGCATCTTAGACGGCTCCTTTGCCTACACAGAAACCTACACCATCTAGGAGCTGGTATAGAGCCCTGGTATAATTTACACCACTGTGTCTGACCTGGGCTGCCACACCCTCTGCTGACAAGCCACACGCTTTTTTTTTGTTAAGTGGTGTGAAGCAACATATCTATTCAAATGTTGCAAAATTTTAGCGCAAGCAGGGTGTGAACCAAATTTTGAGACTTTTGCATGCTAAAAAGGATGCAATAAATTTCCCCCTAAGGATACCAGGAAGCTAAGCACTCAGTGTCAGGCAGCAGCAAAAGCTGCCAAAATTATCAAGTTTATTCAGACCAGCCAAATAAGTAAACAGCAACACTGCAACTTTTTGAAAATCCCTCCTTAGAGGGCCCCTTTGTTTTCTTTTGTATTATTCTCCCCTTATAATAGACCTTTATGATGTTATTGGAGTCACTTTAGTGGCCGGGGTCATTAGCGGGAGAACTATGAAGGTTTGGGTCCTCATTGTCCTTGGCGAACAGCTCTTCATCATTGAAATCAAGGCTGTCTCATTCTTCTATAGCTTTCGTGAACCACACATACACAGACAGAGATTCCGCGGATCGGGTCCAGGTTGTTGGGGTCCCAACTGCTAGATCCCTTTCTCTGACAGGTCCCTCCTGAAGTGGCGCCCTCTGTCTATCATAATGCACACTCTATTCCCGGAAAACTCCCTTTAAGAGGCAGCAGCATGTTAATCCAGAAGATGTAAGGAACAGAAGCGTTATTATGCTGCCGCCTCACCCCCCAACTTCCCATTAAGTCAAGTGTGCAGTAATTTCAGGTTATTGAGCCGCATTATCTTATTTTTGGCGGTGGGAGGAAGACGCATGCTGTGCTCATTTCCTTTATTGTAATCTTCATTTGGTAAAGGAAAAGTAAAGAAAGTTGTTTTTTAATCATATTTTACAATTATAAACCCAGAAATACAAGAAATCGCTGAAACAGAAGTAGGTACGAGGCAGCTGCGGCCTCACTGAACTCCTGAGAAGAGGATCGATCGCTCTCTGTGGCCCAGTTCTATCACTGATGCTGGAGTAAAACTAGGTCACACATCGTCAGGTCCGTGCGCTTCTTGCAGCTACAGGACGATCTTCAGGCTCATTCACACCGGGCTATTTACTTTCAGTAAAATGCGCATAGTGCGTTTTTGTTTTTTTTCACATTTAAAACAAAGATGGGGAAGTGTACAAAAAACTGTATTTCTTTTTTACCATTTTTACTATTTTACATTTTGCTAGGATCCTGCAGTGGACTTGAACCTGTGAAGCTATGGTTGTGATAATAATACACTGCAGTACTTCTATACTGCAATGCATTATTACTTCTCATAGCAATCACAGGCAATTGCAGACAGGTTTGTGTCTGGTTGTTATGGCAAACGCATCGGCCCTCCATGATTACATGGTTTAGGGCAAATTAGATCACAGAACGAGCGCCCTCCCTCTGTAAGCTCTTTCCATGGATGTGGTTAAGGCTGCATTCACACGAACGTATATCGGCTCGGTTTTCACGCCGAGCCGATATACGTCGTCTTCATCTGCAGAGGGGGGGGGGGGGGGGAGGATGGAAGAGCCAGGAGCAGGAACTGAGCTCCCGCCCCCTCTCTGCCTTCTCTCCGCCCCTCTGCACTATTTGCAATGAAAGGAGGTGGGACGGGGGCAGGGCTAAGTTCTGAGAATTAGCCCCGCCCCCGTTCCACCTCTCCCCATTGCAAATAGTGCAGAGGGCGGGAAGGTTATCTACATAAGCTCAGTGGGCGGCTTGCTGATCAGCTGATGAGATGTTGCTGAGGACGGACAGAATGCTCAGAACTCTGTCCATAGCGCAGTTGACCCTATTTGGTATTACACCTCTTTTCATTCTCTTCAGTGGGAGAGAGCTGCAATACCAAATCAAGCCAGAGCAAACGGATGGCGTTCTGAGCACTTTGGCTGTCAGTAGTGGCTTTTTATAAGCTGTGGCCAGAGTGGGGAATTATAAATGCGTGGGGTTACAGAGGGGCTCACTATAAATAATTGAAACTACAGAGGCGGACACTAGTACTATGGGTGGGGTGCTGAAAGGAGCATTGGAGTTGTAGCAGGATTGGAAGAAAGCACAGATGATTCAAGGCTGGAAGAAGTCTTCATGGTGATCTGGGCCCAGATAGAGTGAAAAAGCTGAAACAAACAACTCCAATCAGAAACAAAAGGACGCCTGTGATCACTAGAAGTAACTGCACTAAGGGGCACTATTACTGTAAAGGAATGCAAAGGGTACAGCTTAATGTAAAAGTGGTGTGGCTTAAAGGGGTTGTCCCGAGGCAGCAAGTGGGTCTATACACTTCTGCATGGCCATAATAATGCACTTTGTAATGTACATTGTGCATTAATTATGAGCCATACAGAAGTTATAAAAAGTTTTATACTTACCTGCTCCGTTGCTGGCGTCCTCGTCTCCATGGTGCCGACTAATTTTCGCCCTCCGATGGCCAAATTAGCCGCGCTTGCGCAGTCCGGGTCTTCTCCTCTTCTCTATGGGGCTCCGTGTAGCTCCGTGTAGCTCCGCCCCGTCACGTGCCGATTCCAGCCAATCAGGAGGCTGGAATCGGCAATGGACCGCACAGAAGCCCTGCGGTCCATGAAGACAGAGGATCCCGGCGGCCATCTTCAGCAGGTGAGTATGAAGACGCCGGACCGCCGGGATTCAGGTAAGCGCTGTGCGGGTGGGTTTTTTAACCCCTGCATCGGGGTTGTCTCGCGCCGAACGGGGGGGGGGGGTTTAAAAAAAAAAAAAAAACGTTTCGGCGCGGGACATCTCCTTTAACATAAAAAATGCAATATATTGCAATGTTGCTGACTTGTCCCTCTTTTTGCTGTTTGGAATTTGGAGGTATGGCCTAACAGGTTACTGCCAATAGAAGTCTTTACAGCCTATTGCTGTACCCATTAGGGGGCCCATTTACAAAAAATATTTTACCCCCAAATACATGCATTTCAATGCAAAACAAAAAAAAACATGTTCCAGAATAGTCGATTGTCACGGAGCATTCCCAGGAACAGATAGGAGTACAACTCGAGGACATGAACTCGTCATTTTATCGGGAGACTCGTTAAAAAGACGAGAGGTGAACTTTTCACAGGGAATCATCTCCTGTTGATGTCGGTTTCGTTGCCGTTGATTCTCTTTGTCTTTCTGTAATTACGCTATCATTGTTGTTTGAGTCTTAATTAACATTTTCCTGGTAATGTGTTTGTCTTGCAGCAGTTCTGCCTATAAAGGTGCAGAGTTGCCATAACCTGGAGCGCGGAGTGCTCACTGCTGTTACCTGGCAGACAAGCACTCATCTGCGCACTCCTATATGTGAGCCTTGGGTAACACGGCAGTTTTGGATATGACACCAGTCCCACGGCCAAAGATCCTGGTGTACCTCGGTGACCTCGCAGTCTAATAGTGCAGCTTAAAAGTAGCCGTGGACCACAAGCAGTCAGTAGTTTGTTAATTCCTTGCAACCTACTTGCAAGCCACAATGTGACTACAATGATTCCATTTGATTGCGAGCTCTTAGGGCTAGACTGAAATCTTTGGCCAGGCCAAACCAGAGTGAAAAGGGAATAGTAGGAATAACAGTTCCTTACTTGTCCATGGTGCTATCTAAAGATGTGCGAGCATACTCGCTAAGGACAATTGCTCGATCGAGCATTGTCCTTAGCGAGTATCTCCCCGCTCGGGAGCAAAGGTTCGGGTGCCGCCGCGGGTGACAGGTGAGTTGCGGAGGTCAGCAGGGGGGAGAGAGGGAGAGAGAGATCTCCCCTCCGTTCCTCCCCGCTCTCCCCCGCAGCTCCCTGCCCGCCGCTGGCAGCCGAATCTTTGCTCCCGAGCGGGCAGGTACTCACTAAGGGCAATGGTCGATCGAGCAATTGCCCTTAGCGAGTATGCTCGCTCATCACTAGTGCTATCCTAATCCTCCTGGTTCAACCCATAAGGGCGCCTTGACGGACGTATTTGTGTGCGGAGTTTATTTGCAAATGCAACAGTTTTAGGCTCAATACATGGAGAATAGAATCCATCAATTTCAGAGGGTTTATTCACATTTTCTTTTCTTGCGCGCGCCAAAAAATAGAGCGTGATCTATTTTGTGCGTATTTGCACACCAAAGGACCAATAAAAGTCTATGGGGGAATTACAATACGCAGGTGGATCCATGAAATAAAGCGCAAAACCACGGGGAAAAGAACACATCTGGACCTCATTAGGCTAAATAGCCTTTTAAATCAGGCGGCGCTGTGTGTTGCATGCGCATTTGAACCGACACTGTGTGCGCACAAAAGTACAGCACATTGCGCAGACACGCCTCGTTCATAGCGCTAATACGTTGTGCTGAGGCGTGTGCATTTACACATACACTCATGTGAAGGACGCACATGCCTCAGCATAACGCATTAGCACTATGAATGAAGTTGATTGGCGCTCGTATCGGTGCATTTTACTGCACTTTTTGCGCATGCAGGGCATGTTGATTTGTGCACAACAGATGAACACGCTCTGATTTAAATGGCTATTTTGCCTAATCAGTTCCACATGTGTTTTTTTCACATAATTGCAGAATTGTGTATGGACCCACTGATATCAATGGGTTCTCTTCTCTGCATATTGCATGCCCCCTAAGGGCTCATTCACTGCCGTTTGTGCGCCCGTTCAGAAGACCAAGCTCCGGCGCATTTACACCGAGCCTGGATTACCATCTATGGGAGTGTATGGGAGTCTATGGGAGCTGCCGCCGTATTCCGGCCAGGAAGATAGTTCCTGAACTATCTTTCCTGGCTGACATAAAAGCCTTGTATGCGCTATCTCGGCCGGCCAGGCGCTTTTATGCTGCGGGAATACACGCATGTGAACTGATGCATTGTAAACCAATGCATCAGATAGGCAGCGTATATCGGCCTGGCGTACAACTCAAGGCCACTACAGTATAAGTAATGTATGTACACAGTGACCCCACCAGCAGAATAGTGAGTGCAGCTCTGGAGTATAATACTGGTTGTAACTCAGGATCAGTACAGGATAAGTAATGTATGTACACAGTGACTCCATCAGCAGAATAGCGAGTGCAGCTTTGGAGTATAATACTGGATGTGACTCAGCATCAGTACAGGATAAGTAATGTATGTATACAGTGACTCCACCAGCAGAATAGTGAGTGCAGCTCTGGAGTATACTACAGATATAACTCAGCATCAGTACAGGATAAGTAATGTATGTACACAGTGACTCCACCAGCAGAATAGTGAGTGCAGCTCTGGAGTATAATACTGGATGTAACTCAGGATCAGTACAAGATAAGTAATGTATGTACACAGTGACTCCATCAGCAGAATAGCGAGTGCAGCTCTGGAGTGTAATACAGCATATAACTCAGTATCAGTACAGGATAAGTAATGTATGTACACAGTGACTCCACCAGCAGAATAGTGAGTGCAGCTCAGGATGTAACTCAGGATCAGTACAGGATAAGTGATGTATGTACACAGTGACTCCACCAGCAGAATAGTGAGTGCAGCTCTGGAGTATAATACAAGATTTAACTGAGGAGCAGTACAGGATATGTGATGTATGTACACAGTGACTCCACCAGCAGAATAGTCAGTGCAGCTCTGGAGCATAATACAGGATGTAACTCAGGAGCAGTACAGGATATGTGATGTATGTACACAGTGACTCCACCAGCAGAATAGTGAGTGCAGCTCTGGAGTATAATACAAGATGTAACTCAGGATCAGTACAGGATATGTGATGTATGTACACAGTGACTCCACCAGCAGAATAGTGAGTGCAGCTCTGGAGTATAATACAAGATGTAACTCAGGATCAGTACAGGATAAGTAATGTATGTACACAGTGACTCCACCAGCAGAATAGTGAGTGCAGCTCTGGAGTGTAATACAAGATTTAACTCAGGATCAGTATAGGATATGTGATGTATGTACACAGTGACTCCACCAGCAGAATAGTGAGTACAGCTCTGGAGTATAATACAAGATGTAACTCAGGATCAGTACAGGATAAGTAATGTATGTACACAGTGACTCCACCAGCAGAATAGTGAGTGCAGCTCTGGAGTATAATGCAGGATGTAACTCAGGATCAGTACAGGATAAGTAATGTATGTACACAGTGACTCCACCAGCAGAATAGTGAGTGCAGCTCTAGAGTATAATATAGGATGTAACTCAGGATCAGTATAGGATATGTGATGTATGTACACAGTGACTCCACCAGCAGAATAGTGAGTGCAGCTCTGGAGTATAACACAGGATGTAACTCAGGTCAGTACAGGATAAGTAATGTATGTACACAGTGACTCCACCAGCAGAATAGTGAGTGCAGCTCTGGAGTGTAATACAAGATTTAACTCAGGATCAGTATAGGATATGTGATGTATGTACACAGTGACTGCACCAGCAGAATAGTGAGTGCAGCTCTGGAGTATAATATAGGATGTAACTCAGGATCAGTATAGGATATGTGATGTATGTACACAGTGACTCCACCAGCAGAATAGGGAGTGCAGCTCTGGAATTTAACTCTCAATTTTATGTAGATTATATTATGCAAACCATATTGTGGTGATGAAGGATAGTAAAGCCGCCCCAGTACGAATCCATTTTGCGCCTCGGTGATTGAATCCTTATTACAGCTCCTCTTCTTATCTTCTTGTACGCGAGTTACATTTTGTGAGACGAGATACAGAAATAACCTGCTTGCTGACAGGTTGCTGCATCTGTCAGTACACATGATGGAAAAATTTTTGCTGAATGTCCCGAGCGCTGCTTAGTAATAATGAGACGGTTTTCTTTTTGGGAAAGTCGATAAATTAGACTCTGGGAGATTTCCTGCGCTCGGCGAATCCTTCAGCCCGCCCCTCCCCCACACAACAAGAAGACATTTCATTTACACTTCACTGTTTTCATCATTTCTTGCCTTTAGAAGCCATGGAGTTCAAAAGACGCCGCCGAGCCGCAGAGATGTTTTCTTTTATTCCGGATTCATGTAAATGGTCGGGATTTTTCTGTTTCTACCTTTTTGTGTCTATCAAAAAACCTCTGAGCCTCCAAAGTGATTAAATATTTCAAATATTTGGCGATCCTCTCTTTGCGGAGATAAAGGGTGCGCCGCGCCGCACAGAAATGGCAATGGAACAGCGAGATTAAAATTTAAAGCACGCAGCGCAAGCCGCACACTCAGCTGGTTATTAGATTTTATTTGTCTTCTTCCCTCCGGCGGGGGATGGGATATTTCCTCGCAGGGCCGCTAACAAAGGACACATTGCTGGAGATTGCCGGCTATTTGGCCAACAGGTGCCCGGCTATTTCATTATTATTAACGGCGGGCAGCGGGGACTGCTTATCTGGGCTCACAGTTTTTGCAGTCTATTGGCTTATTTTCATTGTACCGACGCGCTCAGCAGTTCGGATTGTGCAGACGGAGGGGAAGCACTGATGGCGGTGAGGGCCGCAGGAGTAGAGCGAGGGGGACAGATGGAAATTTGGGAGGCCAGCTGAGAAAATTTGTAAAAGCAGATGGAAGGTGTTTTTTGATGGACGTAGCATCAAAAAAAGCCGTCAATGAGCTGTACTGGAGGAGGGGCTATACATTGGGGGGTGCGAGTCAAATAATTCACTATTAAAGAAGATAAGGGGGACATTTACTAAGTACTTTATGCCAGAGTTCTGGAGTAGAAAAGTGGTAAAGTTTGGGCTTGCACAAAAATTCTGCAACGCTTCTTCTTTCTACGCCGGCTACAACACTTTTCTAAAAAGTAGGCGGGCTTGTCAGGACGGGAGTGATCATGTATAATACATGGCAGAAACAGGGCAAAGCTACAGGGGTGAAGGGTAGCAGTCTCTACCGCACCCCAGGACTTAGGGGGCCCAAAGGCCCCTCCATCACTTAAGAAGACACAAGTATTCTATATACCACATGGTTGGATAAGGGGCCCTGTTACAGATTTTGCATTGGGGCCCAAGAGCTTCTTCTTATATTTCTGGGGCAGGGATTCACCTAAAACATGAAGACGAAAGTGCATCTTCGTATATTGAATGAATCGTGCATCGGGGGACGTTATACAAAGACTGGTGTTGGGAATGCGATTCTCGGTAAATTTCCCCAAATTTTTCTTAATGCATCTCAATCCCCCCAAATGAATAACACAGCACCGGTGGCTGCTGTCATCTGGCATCTGCCGTGAATGTAACGAGATTGGCTTCTGATCCTGCTCCATACAAACCCTGACACTGGAGGTTGTACATGTACAACCCAGGGGGTCAAGGGTTTGAACATGGGAGAAACCGATCCTGGGGTCCAATCACCCTAACTAATTCCTCCTCAGCTGGGATCAGGACTGTAGGGATCTACAGCACAGCAATCATGGGGGCTATTTCAATATTGACTCTGTGGCCCCTCTCTTCTATATGGTTGTCACATTTATCACGAGAAAATACCAGCAATGTAAAATGGCTTGTGGTGAAGAGCATAGCTAGGGAGGAGCTTATTACAACATCAAAACTGTTACTTCTCACTGGTCCCTATAGTAATAGTGCCCCCTCTCAATGTCCCCAGTAGTAATAGTGCCCCCTCTCAGTGGCCCGAGTGCTCATAGTGTGCCCCCTTAGTGGCTCCAATAGTAATAGTATGCCACTCCAGTGGTCCCAATATCAATAGTGCACATTCTTAATGTCCCCAATAGCAATAGTGCCCACAATAGTGTACAAAATAATAATAGTGTAGTTCTAATAGTAATGGTGCTTCCCATTAGTGGCCCCAATGTTAATAATACCCCAATAATAATATCCCTCTCCCAATAGTAATAGTGCACCCCATTAATGGCCCCAAAAGCAGTAGTGCCCCCAAATAGTGGCCCCAAAAATAAGAGTGCATATCCGATAGCGACCCAATAAGTATGATGGGTCCTTAGGGGCTTCAATAGTAATAGTGCCACTGACAGTGGCTTCAATAATAATAGTGCACCCCAAATAGTAATGGTGTGGCCTCAAAGCTAATAGTGCCCCCAATAATTGCCCCCAAGAGTGCATCCACAATAGTGGCTCAAATAGTCATGGTGCATCCCGATAATGGCCCCAATAGTAACAGTGCCCCCAATGGTAATAGTGCTCACCCTTGAGCATCAATAATGGCCACAAGTAGTTTTACTCACCGAAGCAGCTCCGCCCCAGCTTCTGTATGCAGAGACCCTGCTTCCTCTCCCGGTGTCTGCGTTCCTGTATGAAGCTGCGGCAGCTAGAACGGAGATGCTTTGGTGAGTAAAACTACGTGCGGTCATGGCTACTGCCCGGCCATACTCGCAGCGAGCAATTATTTTTTTACTGACCATTAACATGGCCAGTAAGAAATAAATACCAGCTCCTGCCTTAGAACTTAATTAGCGCCCGGTCCGGTGGTTTACCGGTTGGGTGACAACCCTACTCTTCTACGGACTTAATGTCTATCTTAAGATCCTGCTTCATTATAATCTTCCTTCTTTTTTACTCTCTTTGGAGACGTTCGGATTCAGCCCAGCAATGACAGATTTTGCAGTGGGTGGATGTGGTTTTCGTTCTGCATTTTCTGTTGCTCACCTGCAAAAAAAATGGAGGAGGAGGGAGGAATGATTCAGTGAAGAGATGGAAGACACACAATGAATATCTTCCATGCACGAAGCGAGGACAGAGGGGTCTTCTGCATTTACGGCTTCTATAAATAACTGCCTCTTCTATGCGCCGCTCCCTCATTGTGATGTGTGCAGGCTGACACATAAGACGCCAGCGTGTGACGGGCCGCCCTGCTCCTTCCTCATCATCCCTCCTATATTATATGATTACTACACTGATCACAAACACCTGACACATCACACAAGCCCTCCCCGCATCATAATCACAGACTCCCCACATAGGGGATGCGCATCGCCATATTACATCATCCGTAATGCCGTGTCCATGAATATATACAGCTCGCAGGTGTACAGCTGCAGGAATAAGTTTGTCTCCGGCTTTACCGCGAACCTGCTGCGGGTAATGGGAAGATTTACAAGATAAACAGGCAGATTATGAGAGAGACGTCTTTATCACTCACATCTATTGTTCAGACATAACCGTCTATAACAAGAAAGTGAATTTATATCAATCAGGCCCCTATTATACAGAGAATCTGCAGGTCTGCATGATAGCGGCTGAGGTAGAGGTTGAAGCTCTTCGGGATCGGTGTAAAATCTGTGCTGGGTTGTAACTATCAGCAGCATTATTTCCTGCTGCATCGTTATCTCCTCATTTTTAGACTGTCATTGGGGCATTTGCTATGACCCATCGTTAAAGAGAGGAGAAACTGCTTGGGTTGCTTCTCTATAAATACTTTTGGTTTTTACAGTGTGGTGCGGTTGATAGCTGTGACAGCTAGTGGTCTATCTGGGATTCCTTGTTCTAGTTCTAGGTACCTACTCTACTCCAGTCTTGTGTAGTCCGACCAGTCAGTGTCTTGTTCAAACTAATGTGTCCAAACACACAACTCACTGTTTTTTTTGCACAGGTGAGCTACAATAGCAGACAACCAGTTACAGCACAATTGTGTCTAAAAGGTGATTTACATGGGGTGAAACAGCAAATTTGGGAGATAATCGTTCCTGTGTACATGGGGCACTAAGCGAGAAATCGCTCACTTGTCGGAGTTGCTTGATTTTTAGCAGAACTAAAAACCAAGCGACTGTTTGCTTGTATAAACAGGAGCTGCTCAGCACAGGAGCAATAGTCACTGGTAAGGCTGTCCGCTGCTAATGCGCCCAACAGTTGTACCATGTAGAGGTACCTCAAGTTGTTGTTGAGGCATTTGCTAGGACCTATTGGAGGGGATCAGCAGATTGCACTGCTCAGTCCCGTTACACAGAAGGTGATCTGATTAGTTAGCCACTCATTAAATACTTCTGGGTTCTGCAGTGTGGTGTGGGTGATAGCTGTGACAATGTGTATTTTATCTAGGATTCCTTGTTCTAGTTCTAAGTACCTATTCTAGTCCAGTCTTATCTAGTTTGTCCATTCCATGTCTTTTGCTCCTTGATTTTTTTTACTCCAATCTTATGCAATCTGCCCAGGCAGTGTCTTGCTCCAACTAACCCGTTTGAACCCACAACTCGCCATTCCTTAGCACGGATGGGATATAACAGTAGATGACCAGTTACAGCCCCATTGTGTTTAAGAGAAACCAAAAGGCAAGACTTCAGCAGGAAAAAGAGCTTAAAGCCTGTATAACTAAGCAGCGGAAAAACATCATGTGGTCAAATGGATCCAGATTTCAGCTGCACCGTACTAATGGGACTTCAGAATTTGGCGCAAGCAGCATGAATCCATGACCCCTTCCTATCAGGCTGATGGAGCTGGTATGGGGATTAGTATTGAGCAACTTTGTAACACAACAACACTAAAAACTGCAAAATGTTTGGTTCAGCATGAACCTAAATCTTGGGCGGTTTGTCTGAGCTGAATACACTTCTTCCTATTCCCTCTTCCTTTCCCCCATCCTCTTCGTATTCTTCTTTTTGTTCTATTTATTCTTCCTCTTCCCTTTTTTCTTCTTCTTGGCCTTTAAAACAGTTCAGAAGTACTAAGATGCCCTCCAAGGTGACCTGAGAGTGTAATACAGGCCTTTTATGGCTCTTAGACAGTGTTATACAACTATTTTGAGGGATATTTGTGAAGTTCTAGTTCAGTTCAGGCTGATTCAGACCAAATCAAACTTTTTGCTGAAATTCTGCAAACCGGCAAAAATGAACTTTTCTAAAGTTCGCCCAACACTAATGTTTTTTTTTTTTGTTTTTTTTTACACACCCTGGTCTCTCTGATACCTGTGGATGCATAGCATAATGAATCGCTGCCGCTCTGAAGGCCTGAAGTCTATATGGCGGTCTATAATAAAGTGGACATTCAGTGTATTAGACTCAATGTTTGACTCCAATTCTGTCTGGCCTCTTATATTATGCTTTATGTGAAGTAATGATACAAGGCTTCATTTTGCATTCCTGCAGCTGATTATCTAACATGCCGCAGCACAGTAGGGTTAATCAAAATGTGACCAAAGGACAAGGACGCCGGGAGCACAGAACAGCCCGGATGATGGACACACATGTCTCCTATGGAATTAATTATGCATCCTGCTTCATCTTTGTACTTTGTCATGATGAACCATATTCTACTGTCTCTGCTCATTATCCTCAATGCTATTTTTTATGCAGGTTTCACATGCGGTAGCCTCCGAAGGCCTGGACTCATTCTGTGATTACTCTGCTTCATATAACATCACCTTCAATCTTCTGTTTCATCTTAAGGGAGGTTTCTTCAAAGCCCATCCATGAGAACTGGATGCCTAAAGCTGTCACTACTAAATGCTCTCACGGTATAGTGCGTCTTCATCTAAAACACCGATAGATGCAGAATATGGAGGGTGGGGGTCAACAGCCCATCACTGTAAGGATCAAGATCAACGGACTGCCACTGTAAGGATCAGAGTTAATAACCCGTCACTGTAAGGGTCAGGGTCAATAGCTTGTCACTGTAAGGATCAAGATCAACGGACTGCCACTGTAAGGATCAGAGTCAATAACTCGTCGCTGTAAGGTTCAGGGTCAGCAACCCGTCACTGGAAGGGTCAGGGTCAATGGACTGCCGCTGTAAGGATCCGAGTCAATAACCCGTCGCTGTAAGGTTCAGGGTCAGCAACCCGTCACTGTAAGGATCATAGTCAACAACCTGTTATTGAAAAGGCCAGGGTCCACCATCCATCACCATAATAGGGAACACAGCGGCCGCAATTACTGGGATCAAGTGAGATCATTGAAGTAAACCATCTTATGATTTAAATGGGTTGTCCAGAACTTTAAAGGGGTTGTCCACATGCAAACTATTGATGGCTTATCCTTAGGATAAGCCGTCAATAGTAGATTGGCAGTGGTCTGCCACCCAGGAACTCTGCTGATCATCTGTTCACTGTCGGGTGCACTAATACACTAAACTGATTTCTGCAGGAAACACACAGCTTCGTTCACACTGTAGTGCCCAGTCTTGGTATTACACGCAAAGTTCCTATTTATTTCTTTGTAATATCATGCCTGGCCACTATAGTGGGAATGGAGCAGTCTGCTTCCTGCAGAAATCGGCTCAGTGCACAAGAGCTCCAGCCCAGAGAACAGGTGATCAGTGGGGGTCTTGGGTGGCGGACCACTGCCGATCTACTGTTGAAATAGTTTACAACTGGACAACCCCTTTAACTACTGATGACCTATCCTCAATAGTTGATCAGCATGGGCCTTCCTCTCAGGATCCCCGCCGATCAGCTGGTCAACACTGGAAGAGTAATAACCAGCTTCACTCTTAGTGCAGTCAATAGGAGAGCTGCCTTCTATTACACTTCTGACTCCTCACTGCGGTCAGGACCGGACATCCGACCCTGACTACTACGTAAGTGAAACAGTAGGGAGTGCTCACATTTAGTTCAGTAGGAGTAAAGTTGGCTATTACACTTGCTTCCCTGACCACCAAAGACAATATCCGGCCGACTGCACTGATAGCCGGCTCAGCTGACCCCCATCCATCAAATACTGATGACCTATCCAGAGGATAATTCATGAGTCTATGCAGTAACAATAAAAAGATTGCAAGCTCACCTATTCCAGCGGTCCATAAATCCACTGCTTCTTTGGAAGTGCACAGGTAACACCAGTGAGCAGCAAGTCCCAGCAGCTGGAAAGTTTCTCCAAAACAAATAAGTGAATTGAGTTTCTCAGTGCAAAAGAATTTTCTTCCTTTACTATTATCTTCTATTACATGGCGGGACATACAAAGTAGCTAAACGCGCTTCGACAGAGAAAGGCCGTTTTTGAGCCGAAATGCGTCTCTCGGTTGTATCTGTGTGCCCCACCATGTAATAGAAGATAATAATAAAGGAAGAAAAATCTTTTGCACTGAGAAACCCGGCTCACTTATTTGTTTTAGAGATTACATGAGTATTTAAAATACTGGAATACCCCTTTAAGGGTGTATGTACACAGGTGAGAAAAACGTGCGAGTCCGTGTAACTGTAAGATGAGCAGAATTCCAATGGATTAATTTATATGGCTGTTTTCTCTCTTACACCAATAGTGCGAGACGGAAAAACTGTAGAAGGTCCTATATTCATGGGAGCCTCATGTGAGAATAACATTGTGAATAATGGTGTGCTGTGCAATGCGAATTGCGCCCAAGAATCTCGGGCACAACTAACTATGGGCCTTGTATGCACGGACATACTTGGAAAATATCATTTTTTTTTGCATTCAAAAACCCAGACCTTTTTATTTATCATGGATGGAGCTCTGTGAGAGCTTGATTTTTTGCGTGAGGAGCAGTAGATTTTTCTTATACCATTTTTAAGTAAATATGACTTTTTTTTATCAATTTTATTATGTTTTTTTAAAAGCAAAATGAACAAAAAAGTATTTTTGCTCTTTTTGGCCCTCTCTTTTCCACAGTGTTTGCCATGTGGGAAAAAAAGCTTGTTCAATTTATTTCATATTGCAAAAGTGTCTCTCTCTTTTTTTTTTTTTTTAACAAAAAAGGGTAAAGTGCGTAAAATGGTTCTCTTTACTATTTACTATTTCATGGGTTTATTTTTGCTATTTGCAGTTTTTTAAATATTTTTAACATCCCTGTAAAAGACTTGAACCTGCAATCTCATGATCATTCAGAAAATAAATTACAGTACTTCAGTATTGCAGTGTATTATCACTATAAGGGCTTATTTAGACGACCGTATATCGGCTCGGTTTTCACGCTGAGCCGATATACGGTGTCCTGGTCTGCAGGGGGGGCGGGGAATGGAAGAGCCAGGAGCAGGAACTGAGCTCCCACCCCTTCCCCGCCCCTCGCCACTATTTGCAATGGGAGGGATGGGGTGGGGCGGAGCTAAGCGCCGGGACTTAGCTCCGCCCCTGCCCCACTCCCTCCTATTGCAAATAGTGGCAAGGGGCAGAGGCTTGGCTCTTCCATCCTCCCCCGCCTGCAGACAAGGACACCGTATACCGTCCGGGCGTGAAAACCAAACCGATATACGGTCGTCTAAATAAGCCCTAAGTGTCTAGGACATGATCCATTATTTGGCATCCTGTTGCCATAGCAATCCATCAGCCCTCCACAAATTCATGGTGAAGGGCCGATGACATCACAGACGGAGCAGCCTCCCTCTGTAAACCTTGTGTATGCCATGATCAACATTGATAATGGCATATAAAGGATTAAGGTGTGTTAATTGGTGTTCTCGTCAAACCCCACCAAACCCCTGTCAGTCACTGCCGTCTGTTGCTGCGTAAATATATGACTTTTCACCTTTACTACCCATTCCCGTGACATACATGGTAGTTGAAGACCTTGAGCTAAAAGAAAAACTAAGTGGATAGTTGACAAAGTCGAGACACAGCTTCAACTTGAAGAACAGATCGCCAGTCTGAAGGTTTATCACATTCTGGATGTATTAGGGGAAGATCTTGCTCACTGAAAAAGATGAACATAGAGGAACAGATGAAGGGAATGAAGGATGGGGATGACTGTGGAAGATTACATGGATGGAGATCATTAAGACACCGATGAACAGCTTGAAGGCCAAAGCTGAAGGAAGGCATTTAGGAGAAACCTGACTATATGAGTATAACCTAAATTGATTATAGAAACTAAATATTTGTATGGAGATGACAGAAATGTTTCTGAATTCTCAGAAGATAATAATCCCTTAGACTTAGAGATTTCTTGTTTCAGCAACATGGAGAGGAACAGTGCCAACCAGACTCTATAAGATGTTGCTTCTTCTTTAGGGATCCTCTAATGTAGTGTTTCCCAAACTGCAGTCCTCACACCCCACCGCCAACAGGTCATCATCTGAGAATATCCTAAAGAGAGAACACCTGTGGAAACGTCTGAGATACGGACAATAATTATAGTACATCACCTGTGCAAAACTGAGGAAATCCTGAAAACCTGACCTGTTGGGGAGTTTTGGGGACTTCAATTTGGGAAACACTGCTCTAATGGAAATCTTCACTATTGAGAGCGAGGGGTGGATGAATGACTCCCCAAAATTACTGTTCAGACCTACGATGTTTCTCTCTTCCTTGGGAATTACACTTACTGTCCCTTTATTAGAGCCCCTAGCCCTCTCATAATCGGCGTTTCGTTGTATAGAAATTTTCCCCCGGAGTGCAGCATAAAATCACGTGACAAGGTTTCAGTGCGAATCCACATTAGATGGGGAAATCCAGCAATCTGAGCAACTTCCAACAAGGTCTGGTCATCGGTGCTAGACTAGCCAGGGTCAGAATTTCACTGCCAACCCTGTGGGGTTTCTCGTATAATGGAGAATATATCAAGAATGGTGTGATTGAGAAAACATCCAGCAAAAAGGAATCTTGTGGATAGAAACAACTTCTTACCAAAAGGCGTCAGAGGAGGATGTCAGGAATCGTTGTGACCAACAGGCGCTGCACAGTCAGGAACAGCCGAATACAACGCTGTTCCAACTTACATGTCCGAGCACACAACTTTCCGTACCACCAATGGGTAAAACAGCAGACAACCAGTTCCAGCACCATTGTGTCTAAGAGAAACAGAAAGGCGAGACAGCAGCGGGCAGAAGAGCACAAAACTTGTATTACTGAGTAGCGAAAAAACATCGCCTGCTCAGATGGCTCCAGATTTCTGTTGCGCCGTGCTGATGGGTAATCAGAATTTGGCTCAAGCAGCAAGAGTCGATGACCCCTTCCTGTCAGCTGGTCAGAACATGTCAGCACATCCATCTAATCTGCGGCAACTACAAGAAGCTTCCTGTCCGCAGGGGCCGATATTCCTGCAGAATGATTTCATCACCTAGTGGAATTTACACCACAAGGAATTGCCAAATGTGGTCCAATGTGCTGCCAGATGGGGAAGGTGGGGGGGTCTCTAATAGAGTCGCCATTCAGTGTATATGTGGTGAATGTCTTCTACATAATCCAAGGAGGTTGGGACATCACAGGGTCCCACCTTCATAGCCTCCTACACAGCCAATTATTGCAGCTGTCCAATTCAGGAGTCGCCCTTGGTACAGAATGGGTGTCCTCCGGCCCAGCGCCCCTCCCCCAGCAGTGTATATATCACTGGCAGTCTGAGCTCGCTACTCTCCATAATGGTTTTAGAGTTACTTTTGTTTCTTGTCACTGATGAACGTGGTTGGCAAACACGCGGATGAGGTGAAGATGTAATTAGCTTTGGCAGATTACCTCCATGTGACGAACAACCGCAAATGTAATTATCTAATTATTTTGGGACTAATGTTATTAAAATATGACAGGACGATTAATTCAACCTATGAATAATAAGTGTGACTGCAGATAATGAACGAGACGCTACGTAATCTGTGCGAGAGAGCCACGAGGGCGGATAATAGAGTTATATTGTAGATGCAAGGACTGCAACGCCGAGTGTAGCAAATGTTAACCTGACATTTAACACCTTATGATAACTTGGGCCACAATGTACTACAATGTTGCAGATCGAGCCATCAAGATGTGCCTGTCATCTTAACGATTGCTACATCTGTGTATGGAGGTGTCAATGGGCATCCCGGATATAGCTTGCAACTTGCAGGAAAGTATCACTTCGTTGATGTGGCTACCTGCTACAAGACAAGTATTTCTCAGGATCAGTACAGGAGAAGTAATGTACACAGGGACTTCATCAGCAGAATAGAGAGTGCAGCTCTGGAGTATAATACAGGATGTAACTCAGGATCAGTACAGGATAAGTTATATATGTATACAGTGACTCCCCCAGCAGAATAGTGAGTGCAGCTTTGGAGAATCTGTAATGTATGTACACACTGATTCCACTATGATTGGTATTTGAGGAGCCAAAGGACTTGTCACCCAACTTTCCATGTATCCTGTTAGTAGATCAGTCTTATTACATGTTCCTTACATGAGAGCAGAAGGTCTACATTACAGAATATCTCTATACCTGACCTGGCCGTCCTGCATTTCTCCTCCATATTCGCGTCTCCGGGTAGTATGTGAGTCTGAGCTGATCAGCTCCTTACAGCATGTAAGCTCATCTTGTTTCATAGTCCACTGGTATTACATTAGGTAAAGCTTTGTGCTCAGTCTCCTTCGCATTGACGGTGTCCCAGCCAGCTCCTCGTGTCCGCACTCAGCCGGTCTCTATGTAATCACGTTGCTGCTGTGTAATCTCCATTTCTGCATATAATATTGGCCCTGTTCTTGACGCTCCAAGGTGTCAGGATGCCCCCCAAGGATTTTATGGACTGAACCATTCACATTGGACTCTCATGAGCTATAAAAGCTGATAAATTGTGATCATCATCTGTGGTCTGAAGTCTGATATCCTTATTACAATCTCATTTTTCTTTAGACTACTGAGAATGGCCTTGAAGTGGTTGTCCAGGGTTAGGAAAACATGGCTGATTTTTTTCAAACACAGTGCCACCCTTGTCCATAGGGCTGTGTGCGGTATTGCAGCTCAGCTCCATTAAAGTGAATAAGAGCTGAGCTGCTATACTAGAAAGCAGCCTTTTTTTTTTTCCAACCATGGACTATCCCTTTAAAGTGGAACTCCAGGTGATGTATAGAAAACAGTGTATTAGGCTGTAACTCCCTATGATATTTACCAGACATTTAATACCATCAGTGTCAGCCACAGCTCAGTTGAATGGGAGTTTAAGACAGTCTGTCATCCACTTTTTGTTTCATCAACAGGCTAGGGCTACATTCACATGAGTGTATATCGGCCATGTTTTCATGGCCGGCCAATATACGCTACCCATCTGATGCATTGCAATGCATCAGTTCAGATGGGCGTATTCCTGATGCGTAAAAGCCCCCGGCAGGCCAAGATAGGGCATACGGTGGGCATTTCAGCCGGGCGCTTTTACAGCGGCCGGAAAAGATAGTTCTGGAACTATCATCTGCCCGGAATACGGTGGTCGCTCCCATTGACTCCTATGTGAGCAGCGGGAGAAGGGAGGGAGTTTAGCAATGTGACTGCTAAACTCCCACCCCCTTCCCTCCTCCTTTCCGCCCCTTGCCGGCTGTCTGCAACGAGAGGGAGTGGGAGCTAGTGCCATTGCTTGCAGCCGACAAGGTTCGAGGAGGGGGCGTCAGTTTAGCACACTAGCTCCCGCCCCTTCCTGACCCCTGCCCTTGCTGACAGCCGGCAAGGGGGCAAAAAGGGGCCCGACAGTATTCCGGGTGCAGAGTATAATTGCCACACTCAGCTGTCTGAACGGGCATAAAAAGGGGAGCTGCCTCTCGTTCACGTGATTTTCGGCCTCTCTGTGGCTGTGACACAGCTGGCCAAAAATCTTCACGTCCGTGTGAATGAAGCCTTAGGCTGCTCCTCTGTCCCTGCACCATGCTTTAGGCTTCATTCACACTGGCATGAAGATTTTTAGTTGGCCATGTTACGGTCACAGCGAAGCCGAGAATTATGTGAACAACAGGCAACTCCCGTTTTAATGCCCATTTAGACGGCCAAGTGTGGTAATTTTACGCCACACCTGGAATAACATCGGGCAGAGGTAGACAGTATAGCTCTGCTAAACTGCCTTCCCATCTCCGGCTCTCAGCAAGGGGAGGGAGTAGGGCGGAAACTAGTGAGCTAAGCTCCCGCCCTCTCCTCCCCTTGTCGGCTGCCAAAATTTGGAAGGTGTGGGAGCTTAGCACACTAGCTCCTGCCCCGTCCCGCCCCCTTCTATTGCAGACAGCCAGCAAGGGGCGAAGAGGCGGAGGACGGGGTGGGAGTTTAGCAGTCACGCTGCTAAACTCCCTCCCATCTCCCTTCTCCAGCAGCTCACATAGGAGTCTATGGGAGCCGCCGCCGTATTCCGGCCAAAAGATAGTTCTAGAACTATATTTTACGGCCGGCGTAAAAACATCCGGCCGAAATATGCACTATCTTTTCCAGCTGGACGTTTTTATGCAACGGGAATAGGCCCACCTGAACTGATGGATTGGAAACCAATGCATCAGATGGGGAGTGTATATCGACTAGCTGTGAAAACATGGCCGATATACGCTCATGTGAAAGAGTCTCAGCACTGTATCTCTGCTCTGTTAGCCCTGGCTACAATCAGTGACTAATGCTTAGCTGCATCGTCAAGGGAGTCTAAGGCATTGTGAATTTCACCTTCTGTTTCCAAATGTTTGGACTCCTTCTCGGTCCCTCCATCATGCTTTACACTGCGGCTCTACTCCATTAGGGCACATTTATAATCAGTGACTCCAGCTTAGCTGCATTGTCTATGGAGTGTGAGGTACTGTAGTGTAAATTCCACCTACTTACAAATCAGATATCCAAGAGTCTGCTTAGTTGTTCCATATCCAAGAGTCTGCTTAGTTGTTCCATCATGCTTTAAACTGCATCACTGCTCCATTAAGGAACAGCTTAGAGAGAAATGCCAGCTCACTTGCTGTATCTATTGGGGCCTAAGCATTTAAACTCTGTCTCTCTACTCCCCAGTGGCCCAAGTCTGTTGTTCTGTCCTCCTCTATGCTTTACACTGCGACTCTGCTCATTCAGATTTGCTACTGTGTATAAAAGCAAACTTAGCAGGAAGTTGGTACTTGGGAGCTGTTTACTTTTCCCCTCTTTTTCCTTCTTTAAAAAAGGAAGAAGAAGAAAAAAGAAGGAAAAGGAAGAACAGGGAAAAAGATAATTTTTCTTTTTCCCCTTTTTAAAAGAATGGAGAAGAAATAAAAAGAAACAAGAAAGAAAATGAAAAAAAAGAGGAGAAAGAAAAGGAAGGAAAAAGAAAGAGAGGAAGGAAAAACAAGGAAAAAGATGCTTTTCAAAAGATGAAAGAAGAAGAAGGGGGGAAAAAAGGAAAATGATGGAGGAAAAGGGGAAGGAAAAAGATGAGGGTAGAATAAGTAAAAGAAGAATGATGAGGAGGAAAAAGAAGAAGGTGGAAGAAGTAGAAGAAGATGGTAGAACAATTATTGTAGTGGGTTCAGCACAGATAAGCTGCCTGAGGTTTGGGCTTGCACCACACCGAACTTTTAGCAAAGTTCAATCCAAAACAGGGTGCAACTCAGCACTACAGAAGAGCAAATCCGCAGATGGTTTTGCAGCCCTGAGCAGAGAAGGAAGAATTTCCGGTGTCCTGGTGATGAGGAGGCGTCACTTTTGGGTATTTAGTTGCTGTTTGCAGATAAGTGACACAGTTCTCTGCTTGTCTGATAATGTGCCCCGCTGTCATGTATTCCCGGGGATGTAGCTGCAATAAGCAGAATGAAGCCGTCTTGATCCAATAAGCAGTTCAGTGTGATGAAGAATTAGACGTTCTTATGATAATCTCAGCCTCAATAACAAGAAGGACTTAGAGGAGATCCAGCGCCTACCAGGAGGCTGATCCCTGCTCCCTCTGATGCAGCTACATTTTATGATGACGATGACACAATTTGGAGACAAGGATGAGAATATTTTCTAAGTTCTCATTTTATTTCTGCTCCTCCATGTTGGAGGCAAGAGAGACCCCAACCTCAGATCCTACAGGGCTGGGTGCTAACGCAATGCACTGCAGGAGGTTACATTGTGTGGGGGGTCCAGTCTTCTGTAAATAAAGCTCAAAGGAGACATGTCTGCCCTCAGGTCAGCAGGGAAAAATACCCAAAACATAATTAAACTAGACTTGTCTGGAGTGCTAAGAGTAATAGTGCCCCTGATAGTGGCCCCAGTAGTAATAGTGCTTCTGTTAGTGGTCCATGTAGTTATAATGATCCCAGTAGTAATAGTGAGCCTAAGAGTGGCCCCTGCGGTAAAAGTAACCCCCATAGTGGCATTAGTAGTAATAGTGACCCTCATAATTGCCCCAATAGTATAGGTGTCACCCATATTGGCTGCAGTAGTAATAATCAGCCCCGTTAGTAGCCCCAGTAGTGATAGTGACCTCTAGCGCGTAACAACCTGGCAAGCATTTAACTCACTTGCTCAGTAGCTCCAGTCTAGTGAAGGCAGCCACCGCTGCTCCGATCAGAGTGTTACCCCTGACCTCTCCACCCAGTGTTTGCACTGCATGTAGGCTGGAATTTGCATCCAGGAACGCAGACACTGGTGGAGGGGTCAGTGGCCCCGAACCATAGAACAGATGAGCAAAATGCTTGTCGGTTGCTACCACACCGGCTCACATGTAGGAATTATATTTTACCAGCCATTAATATACATTATGGTTTGGGGCTATGATGGAGGGGGCATCATTGTTTGGGGCT
This sequence comes from Eleutherodactylus coqui, assembly GCF_035609145.1. Lineage (NCBI taxonomy): Eukaryota > Metazoa > Chordata > Amphibia > Anura > Eleutherodactylidae > Eleutherodactylus > Eleutherodactylus coqui. The sequence continues at coordinate 221,086,400 of NC_089839.1, forward strand.
ATGATGGAGGGGGCATCATGATTTGGGGCTATGGTGGATGAAGTATCATGATTTGGGGTTATGGTGTAGGGGACAGCATGGTTTGGAGCAACTTTGCTCCTCGGGGCCTGCATACTTGTGATCACCAATGAAACAATGAATTGTAAGGTGGATCAGAATATCTTACAGGAGAATGTAAGGGTTGTCCAGGACCACAAGATGGAGAAATGATCAACAAGACAATGATTCAAAGCTCACAGGAATGAAAGACAAAAGATTTTTGATTTGGAATGCCCAAGTCAGAGTCCTGACCTTAACCCTATGGAGATACTACAGTATGAACTGAAGAGGGCTGTGCACATAAGGCATCCCAGAAATAGTAATGAACAGAAGCACATTTGCAGCGAGAAAAGGTCCTCAATTCCTCCTCAGCATTCTGAAAATCTTATCTGTAGCTACAGGAAATGTTTGTTGGAGGGTTTACTTACTTTCCCCTCTCCTGTACAGTGGATGATGACAATACAGCTGTCTGTGTGTCATTACATTTGATGTCGTTACATTGTGTTCGTCTATAATTATGACTTAGATGAAATTAGACCACTGTTTCTTAGTAATTGATGCAGAAATCCAGGGATTTCCAAAGGATTCACTTACTTTTTCTTGCAACTGTATGCACTCTCATCAATATGTATACCCAGGCCATGGATACACACTAGAGGAAGCACATACATGTACCAATGAGTATGTACAGTATGTAACTATGTTCTTGGTCTCTGAGTGAGGCCTGCCTGAATGTGGGACACAGGGGCTAAGGTGGGAGACGGCTCAGAACATTTTGCAGTATCAGTCCCTGTGTTTTCGACATTGGGATAGAGCAGTGAACAAATTCTTACTATTAATACAAGCAGACAATGAAATAAGATGGATATTAAACTTAACTCAAAGATGAACTGAAGGATTATACGGAAATTTCTAGATCTGCCTTGGAAGTTGTGAGAACTTTCACTTTGCACAAAAACAAGAGGAGGCAAATGACCCCCAGCTCAGAGTCATAAAACTTCCCACCTTAATGGCATCAGCAGACCAAAGACAGATAAATTGGACTGAAATTGAAGGAAATTGCTTGAACCAATAGGGATTGAGCGAGGTGCGGAAAAGGCAACCCGCGGCCATCGTACAGAGGAAAACGTCCCGGCTGTAAAGGTTATGGGACCCATTAAGTCGTAAATCATGGAAGATAGTCAGGAAGAAACAAATTAGGAGAAGACATTCAGGAGAGGAAGAGACACGTAACGCCAGAGGTGATGGGGGTCGTGATCAATAAAAACATATTGTACAAAAGTGCAGCGCAAAGTTGTCTGAAGGATCATGGGAGAAGCTGAAGGAGACTGTAAACCGAAGCTGCTTAGAGAGACAAGAAGACTTAGCATTGTTCTTGAGTTGCTATTAACTACCAAAGTTTTGTCCGTGAGCCGGAGAGGGTATCTTACCGGGTGTCCTCCATTATTCTCATGGAGCTGCCATTCCACAGGTTCCCAGGGCCCTGTATGGTCGCCTCAGGTGGCAGTCTACAGGACCTCAGAGGGGTGGCAGGTTGCCAATCAGTAGGTAATTATTTTTTACTGGCTATTAATGGCTAGAAAAAATAATTGCCTGCTGCGAGCCAGCAACCCAACAGGCAATTCACTCATACAGCCAGCAGCTCCCGTCCGCCGCAGCCGCTGCTGCGTCTGTGAATGCTGAGCTCTTTCTCGCCGAAGTCAGTACTCAGCGTAGATGCCAGGGAAGAGATCAGGGGTCACAGACTCAGCTGCGTGAGTGAGATGTCTGTAGGATTGCTGCCAGGCTGGAGGCCAAAAGTGCGGGCACTATTACTACTGGAGCCACTATGAGGGACACTATTACTAATGGGGCCACTATTGGTCCACTATTACTACTGTGGCCACTATGAAGGGGGGACTGTTTTTTATTAGGGCTGCAATAGGGGTCACTATTACTGCTGGGGCCACTATAGGGAACACTAGTACTACTGAGGCTACTAATGGGTTCACTAATACTACTGGGGCCATTATTAATACTGGGGACACTATTAATACTGGGGCCACTAATGGAGTCCCTATTAGTACTAGGGCCACTAATGGGGTCACTATAGCTTCTGGGGCCATTAAGGAGTCTACTATTACTACTGGGGCCACTAAGAGAAACACTTACTATTGGGACCACTATTGGGGGCACTATTGGTCTGTCACTTCAGACAAGTCTCATTGTTTCAAATATGTGTTGGGTATCTTGTGTATTGGCGCTTTCAATGTCTAAAAATGAGTGTTTTTCGTGGGGAGAGGTGGGCATTTCACACTTCGCCTCAGGCAGCATTAAGGCTTGGCTGCAGCATTAAGGCTTGGCTGCAGCATTGCTAATCGATGCACACTGGGCATTGAAACTAAGCCACTGCATGCTTTTTTCTGATTGGCCAGATCTGGTCATGTGAACAACATTGGCCAATCAAAGCAGCGTGTAGTGTCTTTAGACTAATGAAGCTCCAGTGCATCAGGAAGCTTTCTGGAATCACCACAGCCCCAGGAACTGTCGGTTAGGCATCTGTACGGGAATAAACTATGGATCCAGGTAATTAAATACTCCCCCCAGTACCAGGACACAACTTTGTCATAAACTAAAGGATATCTTTAAGGGGCTCTGCCAACATACAGAACCCCTCCCTAAATGTGGGGCCAAGGGTAAACAGCTGATCATCTTGGGTCCTACTTTTGGCATTACCTGAAATCTGCAACTTTTTCCAGGAATAAACTGCAGCCAGCCAGGCATTTGCCTTGTGGAGAAATATATTATTACTGGACAAACGTTCACATGGTCTTGCAATACCAGAATGAAACAAGGTCCACCAGTAGCCCTACTGAGCAGCTCTCTATTTTGAATCACAGAGAGGGTTCCGAGCGAATCGAACAGCGGCTGACCTATGCGCTTCACCTATAGGAAGCAGATCTAGTAGTAGCAGGTCTATACACAGGCCTTATATCAAGGGGTTCAATCAGAGACTGGTCTATGTGCAGGCCCTATAGGGAGCGGGTCAAGCAGCAACTGGTCTATGGGCAGGCCCTATAAGGAGAGGGTCATAGAATCATAGAATGGTCAAGCAATGGCTGGTCTATGGACAAGACCTATAGAGAGCGGGTTTAGTATCGACTGTTCTATGGGCAGATCCTTTAGGGAGCTGGTCGAGCAACAGCTAGTCTACGTGCAGGTCCTATAGGGAGCGGACCGAGTAGCAAATGGTCTATGGGTAAGCCCTATAGGGATCAGGCCGCGCAGCAACTGGTCAATGGGCAGACCCTGAAGGTAGTGGGTCGATCAGGCAGTGGCTGTTCTATGCACAGTCCCTATAGGAAGTGGGTTGAGCAGCAACCGATCTATAGGCACGCCTAATAGGGAGTGGGTGAAGTAGTGGCTGGTCTATACACAGGTCCTATAGGTAGCAGGTTGTTCAGCATCTGGCCTATATACACACCTCTTAGGGAGTGGGTTGAGCAGTGAGGGATCTATGCACAGGCCCTATAGAGAGCAGGTTGAGCAGCGGCTGCGGGTCGAGCAGTGGCCACCCTGTATGTAGTCTCCAGGGGGCGGACTGAGCAGCGTTTTTTACCAGATAATCTTTATCACAATTATATCGCAGTGTCTTATTAATCATCGCTGTCATTGAGATCATTAACAATAATCGCCGCGTCTGTGCGGCCTTTCATCTCGCCGCCACAGGGTTTGTTTTCTTAGCAGCTGTAAACAGCTCACAGCGGTCATAAATCCAATAATTGCAAAATGAAAGTCCGTGCGAAGTCGCCTGAGCGGAGTCTCCTAGGAACAAGGTGGAATGGCTGGGGACATTGCGTAGAAGCGTCCCGTCCCTCTGCCCGACTGCAGCTCCTATGCCTGAAAATCGTCCGCAATGTAGAAAAACATGTGTGGGCAGTGAGTGACGACAGCATGAAGTGCCCACCAGGAGTCCGCGTTCTGCCGGCCCACTGCTGGGCTGATTATATATAGCACAAACACGAAAAAACAAGAATCCAAGGAGCCGAATCTGTGACTCAACGGCGACAAATCCTCAAAGCAGCCGGAAAAGTGGACAAAAAAATAAAAAGAAGTCTTAATAAGAGGAAACGATAAATGCAGAGAGTGAAAGGTGCAGAACTGGAGATTCATCTCTCTACCTCCTCCGGGAGCCTCATAGTGTCCCAGAATCCTAGAAGAGAACTCTACTCATCAGTCGGCACCGCGACTCCCCCCAATGTAGTCTGATGTACCATCACCCGAGAAGAATGCTGCCCCCCATGACTGGAGATGGGAGGGAGGAGGGGTACACGTGCCCTGGGGCAAGGGCATAGAGACGTGACTTATCTCCAACCATTCAGTATTCTGGTCATACCTTCTAAATGATCAGGGCGATACAGACACAGTAGTGTCCTTAGTGCCAACCTCATAATAACGTCCATGATGTCAGCCTTCTAGTAGTGCCCATAGTGCCAACCTCATAATAATGCCCATGATGTCAGCTTTATAGTAGTTCCCCTAGTACCAACCTCATAATAACACCCATAATGTCAGCCTTCTAGTAGTGCCCTTAGTGCCAACCTCATAATATTGCCCATGATGTCAGCAATCTAGTAGTGTCCATAGTGCCAACCTCATAACAATGCCCATGATGTCAGGTTTATATCAGTGCCCCTAATGTCACCCTTAAAATAATGCCCATAATGTCAGCAATATAGTAATGCTTAGCATGCCAAACACATATTAATGCCCATAATGCCAGTCACATAGTAATTCCCATGGTGCCAGCCTTATAGTAGTGCCCACAGCGCCCGTAGTGCCAACCTCATAATAATGCCCATGATGTCAGCTTTATAGTAGTTCCCTAGTGACAACCTCATAATAAAGCCCATAATGTCAGCCTTCTAGTAGCGCCCTTAGTGCAACCTCATAACAATGCCCATGATGTCAGGTTTATATCAGTGCCCCTAATGTCACCCTTAAAATAATGCCCATGATGTTAGTCATATAGTAATGCTTAGCATGCCAAACACATATTAATGTCCATAATGCCAGTCTAATAGTAATTCCCATGGTGCCAGCCTTACAGTAGTGTCCACAGCGCCAAACAGTATTAATAGCCATAATGCTAGTTTCATGATAATTCTCAAGGTGCCAGCCATTCATGGCCATTCAACAGCGTTCAGCGTGTTAAACACATATTAATGCCCATAATGCAAGCCTGACATGAATTCCTATAGTGTCAGCCTTTCGAAGTGCCTATACTGCCAGATTCACAGAAATGTACATGGTATCAGCCTAATAGCAGTACCCACAGCGCTAACCACATGTTAATCCCCATAATGCCAACCTTACAGTAATTCCCATGATGTCAGCCTTATACAGTTGCAGTGCCAAACAGTATTAATGGCCATAATGCCATCCTCACAGTAATTCCTATAGTGTCAGCCTTACTGAAGTGCCAATAGCACCAGCCTCTCAGAAATGCCCATGGTGTAAGCACCATAGCAGTGCTAAACAGTATTAATACCCATGATGCCAGTCTGACAATACTTCCTATGGGGTCAGCCTTTCAGTGGTGCCCACAGTGCCAAACACATAACCACAAAAGCAACCTTACAGTAATTCCCATGGTCTCAGCTTTATAGCAGTGCCCACCGTGCTGAACAGTATTAATACCCATAATGCCAGTCTCATAATATTTCCCATGGGGTCAGCCTAACAGCAGTGCCCACAGTGCCAAACATATAATGCACACAATGCTAACCTTGCAGTATTTCTTATGGCGTAAGCCCTATAGCAGTACCCACAGTGCTAAACACATAATACCAGCCTCAGAATATTTCCCATGGTGTCATCCTTATAGCAGTGCCTATAGTGCCAACGTATATTAAAGGAATTGTCCAGTTTAAGATATGATGGGCTATCTGCAGTAGATCAAAGAGGGTTTTCCACCTTGAATCCCCTTTAATCAGCTCTTAAACAGGTTGCTGTGTTTGTGCACTGTGCTGATTTCCGCAGGAAGCAAACAGCTCCGTTCCTAATGCAATGGCCAGGCTTGGTATTACAGGCCATTCACTTCAATGGAAACTTTGCTTGTAATACCAAGCCTGGCCACTGCACAAGTGCAATGGCCCAGACAACAGCTGATCAGAGGGGGTCCTGGGAGGTGAATTCATGCCAATTTACTCTTGATGGCCTTTCCTGCAGATAAGCTGTGAATAGTTTTCAACTGGACAACAACTTTAATGCCCATAATGCCAGCCTCAGTATAATTGCTCTTGTGCCAGCTTGTCAGAAATTCCCATTGCGTAAGTCCTATAGCAGTGCCTACAGCGTTAAACACATATTGCCCATAATGTCAACCCTACATTAATTCCATTGGGGTCAGTTTCATAGCAATGCCCATAATGCCAAATGAATGAATGCCTGTAATACCAACTTTTCAGTAGTCCCTACAGTGTCACCTCTGAGTAACCCACACAATGTCAGCCTTGTGCTTAGCACGGGACATACCAGAGATGGGCGAGTAAACGGTATCTCCCACTATGCTGTCTCCCGCAGTCAGGAGAGGGCGCTGTTTCATGACTTGCGCGTCCCCACAATACTGTTCAGGAGTCTGGAAGAGCTGGGTGACTATAATGTCAGGCAGATATGAGGAGGATATGAGATGCCACTGTGTGTAATACATTTACTGGGTATTTTAGCAGGAAATGCTTGTTCATTTATCCGGAAGATTCCGTTTCATTTGCTGAAGAGGATGAAGCTCTGATTCTTTGCCCCAGCGTCGCCTCCGGCTCTTTCTGCCGCAGTGAACTTGCGCCCTCGGCTGCAGCTCAAGTTTCTTTGCCGAGTGAAGAATTTACGGCTCAGAGGAAAGTCAGCAGGAAGCCTCCAGGAGAGCGAAAGAGGGCACCGCAGTCCTATGTAAGCGCGCCACCGCTCCGTGTATGAGGGGTGAGAAGCCCCGGAATAATAGGAATGTGGCCGCAGACCCGTCACCCTGAGGTTATTGTGAGATGAATCTAGGGAGATGCAGAACGTCTACAAGAAACAGAAATCTTATCCGGAGAGCGAAGGTTGCGTGTGACTCCCACATCTGTACTGACCGCCTGCGCCATTATAGTTTATAAGACATCAGTCGGTGGTACAGGTGCCACCAACCAACCCGCAGTCTGCCCGTCAGGGCTGTAAATAGTGCAGGATGGCACATTGTAAGGAAAGAAATAGCAGAATGGCCTATGCGGGTCATGGTTCGTGCCGCTACACTTCTCAGTCACGATGGTCCAAGGCCACAGTAAGGACGGGCTGCAGGATGGGGAACATAAGTGGCTTCTTTTGATGTGCCTGCCTGTACATGAGTAGACTTCTATATGTCCGAGGACCTTCAGAGAACGACCACATGATTATCTGCTGGGATTTTATGGCTGTCAAGTGAAAAGGGCCTTTGGCCACACCGGGACCGGGAACTCATTAGCACTGCCTCTGTGCTGGGGCTGGTAGTGGGGACTAAGCCCCATCCCCGGATGATGTCACGGCGGTCATCATAGCCATATAAGTTATTATAGCTGCATCATAAAGTAAGCTGCAGCATGTAAGACCCTGTGGAACCCAGGTGCAGTAAGGAACAGCATCAAGGGCCGGCAAAGATGTGGTGGCTGCCACTGAGATCAGTGTTCTGAGCACTGTCCCCATGCTGCCGAGCAGCGCAAAAGAAGCATAGCATGGGGAGCTGTGCCCAAAAGGCCCTGATGACCAAGGGCCAAAATGACATCCCCCCATGTGGAAGGAGAGGACATTTCCCTTCCCGCAGGGGATTTAGACCCTGAAGAAGCAGACAGCACCATGTGTCCGGGACGACGACAGCACTTCAGGACATGTAAGACCGGTCTTACAGTAGTTTAGTGTATGCACACTAGGGACTATGATGTCCTAATAAGGACTGGGTGAGCACCTCCCGAAGGGACTGTAGTTGTGTGGAAATTGTGACGCCATGTTTATGGTTTACTGGTTTACAAGAGAGTTTGACGTTTATTGTTAATATGTGATATGATCTATAAAACATTGTGAAACATAGATTGTAACAAAGAGATGCCATGGACCTATGCTATACGTAGACATTGTACCTAGGATGACAAGGCATCTCAGAAGTAGTGGTGTTAGGAGCCAACAAGAGATTACGTGAGACAGAAGTGTACAGAAGACGGCCTTTTAGACCTGCGGTGCATTGAATCTGCAGTGATACGGAACTCCTAAGTGGGTGATGTGCTCTAGCCACAATGCAGAAATATAGTACCGAGTATGACAATGAGTATGGAGGACCACGGTGAAGTTACGAGAGGGTTCAAAGCGCCCTGTCTCGCCAAGGCTTCTCTTGATGTGGATAGGTACAGTGTAAGGTTGCAGCAGACCACCCAACGTAAAGGGTGAGTTTAAGAGAAGGTGGTCGACCTACGACATCAGACGTTCCTGGGGTTGGGACACGCCTGTACGAGTCTGATTACGTACAGGACTGTCCCTTTAAGAAGGACAAAATACTATGCATGGTTATGTTATATCATAAAATGTTTCAGCAGTTGAACCCTTCTGTGGAGCGAGTTAACGTTCCAGTTCAAATAAAGCTTATTTTTATTTTTAAAAAGTATGCCGCCTCCAGGTTTCACCGCCGCGCCGTTCACAACACCAGCACCCGCTTCAGCTCAAAGACGTCATCACCTCGAAGGCAAAAAAATGGCCCCGAGAAGCAGTTCAGCTGGGAGATGATGGCCATGGGGTACTGGCCACATGGATAAGGGCGAGCTCCGGGCCGGCAACTGCGACCGTGACGTGGAATAATGAGGCACAGGGGATGGGGGTCACCAGCAGTTATATGTACAGAGGGAGGAGGCAGAATGAGTGACACACCTGACGCCAGGCACAGCGGGCACAGTTATTACTGGTGCTGCAGAATACTGGCGTAAGTTTCACTTTTTGGGAGGAGTAGGGGTACATTTAGTGGATAAGTTTACTATTGATTTCATACTGTATGTTGAGCTGTGTATCCAATCCAACCATGTGTGATACTGTCTGCTGAGTGATGTATCTACTCCTATCATGTGTAATACTGTCTGCTCAGTCATGTACCTAATCCTATCATGTGTGATACTGTCTGCTGACTCATGTATCTACTCCTATCATGTGTGATACGGTCTGCTGACTCATGTATCTAATCCTGTCATGTGTGATACAGTCTGCTAACTCATGTATCTAATCCTATCATGTGTGATACGGTCTAATGAGTCATGTATCTAATCCTATCATGTGTGATACGGTCTGCTGAGTCATGTATCTAATCCTATCATGTGTGATACGGTCTGCTGACTCATGTATCTAATCCTGTCATGTGTGATACAGTCTGCTAACTCATGTATCTAATCCTATCATGTGTGATACGGTCTAATGAGTCATGTATCTAATCCTATCATGTGTGATACGGTCTGCTGAGTCATGTATCTAATCCTATCATGTGTGATACGATCTGCTGTCTCATGTATCTAATCCTATCATTTGTGATACAGTCTAATGAGTCATGTATCTAATCCTATCATGTGTGATACGGTCTGCTGAGTCATGTATCTAATCCTATCATGTGTGATACGGTCTGCTAACTCATGTATCTAATCCTATCATGTGTGATACAGTCTAATGAGTCATGTATCTAATCCTATCATCTGTGATACTGTCTGCTGAGTCATGTATCTAATCCTATCATGTGTGATACTGTCTACTGACTCATGTATCTAACCCTATCATGTGTGATACTGTCTGTTGAGTCATGTATCTAATCCTATTACTGGTATGTGTGATACAGTCAGCTGAGTCATGTATCTAATCCCATCCTGTGTGATACAGTCAGCTGAGCGCTGGTATCTAGTATACATATAAATAGTATGAAGCGCACACCGCACATATATTTCTGCGCTGCTTCCATATTCTTCGTGTTTTCCTCACAGCCGTACAATTACCGGGATTGTAAACCCATCCCCCGCTGCTCTGGAAGCCGTAGGAATTCTTCCTCTGATTACGGGAAGGTTTATTTGTTGTTTTTGCCGCTGCGTTCGCTTTCTGTGGATATTGCGCTCTTATTATTATTATTACTGTAGCATAAAGTGTCAACATCTACGGTGTGACCTATTATAACGTGCCATGAGGGGGAGGCCGCTGCGTACACTTTACGGGGAGTTTTGTTGTTACAGAATGTTCTGTGTCCGCCTCGAATACATAAAAGGTATCATAAAGGGGGAGGGGAACCTGCGGCAGCGAGTAAGCGTGCAGTGCGCCGATTCATCTTTACCTGAAGGCTTCGTAACATAAGGAGGAACAAAAACCCACAGGGGACCCTACCGGCGAAGGGGCGCCGTTTTGGCGCATGCCTCTTTTATGCCTATTGAATATATGTGCTAATACACGTGTTAAGCGTATTCACCGCGTATTTGCGCGTTCCCTTTATTTCAATGGGCAATTGTGGTCCATAATACGGAACAAACAGGCGTTTTTTTCACGCAACCAAAAATCTATGAAAAATCTGCGTATGTGAATAGGACCCATTGGAATCAATGAGTTCTGTTCATTCGGAATTACGTGCGTAAAAAAACAAGCGTAATACAGAGCATATTTACGCCCCCCATGAATGACCCCTGACAGTGAGATATCTCAGATGGATACCACACACTTTCATGTGAATGCAGCCTTAGGCTGTGGAGAATAGGACCCATTGATTGCCCCACTTAGATCAATGGGCGATGCATTCCGATAAACGCGAAGAGATGGGATATGCCGCCATTTTTTCACACACCGCAAAACATCGCATGTGTATATGACTCCATTCAAAAGAATCAGGTCCATATTCGCGTGAGTTGTGCATCCCACAACACACAAATCTCGCACGAGTTTCTTGGGCGTGTGAAAGCGGCCTCAGGAAGACAGATGTGGATCTGCCTTGACACACCGGTTTGACTTTGGGCTGTCTGAGGAGGCAGCAAGTAGGGAATCCTTGACCTCTTCAAATGCTTTGCCGCAGGCTCGCCAAACCATTACACACACAGCTAATCCAGTATGGGGCTGAAACCAGGGGCTGAAGGGAACCATAAGGGGAAGCCCCACATGACATGGGGGGTAAAGTAGCCGCAGGAGGACGATGGTAGGTTTAGGGTTAATAGTTTAGAGGGGTTGGGAGTGAGTGAAAGAGGAGAGAGGAGTGATTAGGGGAGAATAGAGGGGGCTTTTCGGAATAAAAGGGATGGCTCAAAGTGGGAATGCCATCTTGAGGGAGGAAGAAGTAAAGAGTCCCGCCCTCGGGAAGTTCATTTTGGGGTATGCCAAGTTTTCATGTCATGGCAGCGTAGGCTGGTGGTGTGTCCCTGGAGTCGGTTTCAATTGTTTTGGGTTGACACGGTCTCACCTGGTATACTCCCTCCTTTGTGTGATTTGGTTAGTGTCTGGTGCTGTGGGACTTGGCGAATGATGATTGGGGGGGGGGGGGGGGCAGTAAATCACTCCTGGCCTTGATCTACATTTATTAGTCACCCAAGGGTGGCTTGTGGTATCCCTGAGCCTGTCAATACAATTGGGGGCAAAGTGCCTTGGTAATATGTATGTGTAGCACCAGATTTCGTGGCTCCAATGACTCCCCCTCATTATTTTAGTTATGTTACTTAATATATTTTTATGTCATGTATGTTAATAAAATGGCTGCTGTGGCCACTTCATCCAAAATAAGTCTGAGTCTGTCATTATTGGAGGGTTTAAGGGGGTCTTCAGCTGCAGCAGAGGCTACTCTGGCCTCTCCAGGTCATGGTTGTGTGGCTTCTGATGCTGCATTGGGCTGAGACGTGGTACCTATGGGTCTGAACAGGGTGTGGTGAGGAAAGAAGCTGAAGTTAGGGCTGACAGCACAGGTGTGTTAACGAGGTCCAAACCAAAGGTCAGGGTAGGCAGCAAAATCACAAAGCCGAGGTCAGGGGACACAGAATGGTCAAAACTAGTGTGGGTCAAACTAGGAACACACAAACTAGGGCTTTATCACAATGGTAAGGAAACCCATTGACTAGGCATCCTTCGTAGGCGGGAGGATGCCTGATATAGCAGATGATGGCTGGTGATTGATTGAGGCAGTATTAGATAACACGCCCTTTAGGAAAGAAGCATGTGTGCCCTACAGGCAGAAGCCTCAGAGCGAGCGGAGAAAGAGGAGCACTGTGCTCCAAGTGCCAGATGGCAGCATCCAACTGCAAGCTTGGGAGCAGGTGAGCCGCGGTACCACACCCTAACACACAAATATAGGTGTTAGGCCCAGGAGAGGCTGCTGACTGCGCCCTGTGCAGCAGCACGCAGCATGTCACAGGCAGCCCAGTGTGTGATCTCCAGTGCACTGCGGAGAGGTGCAGCCATGATTGCTGGCAATTGCTTCTGTCATCTACAGAAAGCAGCTAAGAGAAGATTCATTACCACAACAGAATACACAAGTCTGACCAAATTGTGGTGGTCACCTTGCATATTTCTAGATCGCCGCTATGTAATGGCCAGGAACGTTCTGCTGTGACAGCTGGTTAGCGGTCATATTGGTTGCCACCCAGGTATACATATTACTCTTTTTCTATATACAGAGGAAGTGATGTCAACATGATCGCCAGCCTGCTATGTTAATATCACTATGGAGCGCTACATAATCCGTGCAGTCTGACCATCCTCTATCAGGTTAACAATGCAATCCTTATAGCACTCCATGACAATCATATCACAGACTGCATCTGTAGCAATGCTCAATATCCTGGATGCTGGTGGACTTTGTAAAACTCCATGTTGATGTTGTCTTTGGTCAGATTTGAACCTACAACTCCAGTGCTGCAAGGCAACAGAGAACCACCATGCTTCTCCAGAGGAAAAAGAATAAATTGAGAACATACAAACTCCATGCAGATGTTGTCCTTGGTCAGATTTGAACCTATAATCCCAGCACTGCAAGGCTACAGTCCTAACTATTGAGACACAAAGCGTCTTCTTCCCCTGGAGAATAGAAAAATCTTCACCTGCAGAGGAAGAAGATGCATGGTGGCTCAGTGGTTAGCACTGTTGCCTTGCAGTGCTGGGATCATAGGTTAAACTCTGACCAAGGACAACATCTGCATGGGGTTTTATAAAGTCCATGCAGATGTTGTCCTTAATCAGAGTTGAAGCAAGGACCCCAGCGCTGCAAAGCAGTAGTGCTAATCACGCAGCACCATGCCTCAGAAGGACGCCACCACCATTGTTGTTTTGGGGATCTTAGGCAATGTTCAGTACTAGTTTTATGGACTTCTGGTTTGGCCAAAACCAAACTTTTAGTTCAATCCGAATTCAGGTTTTATGGGTTTGAATCGATCATCCCTAGATCCTACACTCCCTGAAGTTGGTGCATTGTAATGAGACTGTTTGTTTAGCTTTATCTTCAACAAATGAGCAGAAAATCTCCCAAATGTATGTTTAACCCCTTTGTGACCGCAGTACACTTTTTGCTGACCTAACTAATGGGGTTACATCTTTTTAAGGCGTTGGCTTAGCTGACTACTGACTACCAAACCCCTGCTCTAACCGCTAGGTATGGAAAAACCTCACATACTGTCAGTTTAACCCCTTACATGCCACAATCAATAGCAACTGCAGCATCTAAGCAGATGACAGGGACAGGGGGCTCCTTTTGTCACCCATCGGCACCCTGTAGTGTGATCGCAAGGCACCAATGAGTTCCCATGGCCTGACCAAGGCCTCCATGTCTGCCATGTAACTCAGCCTATTAGGACCTGCCTCCATCAGAGTTTGATATCATCAAGATATCATAGGCTTAGTAGACTGCACTACATCAGTAATGCAGTGTATTATCTTAGTGATCGAACAATTGAAGATTCAAGTCCCCTTCAGGGACTAAAAAATTGTGTCAAAAAAGTTCAATAAAGTTTAAATAAAAGAAAAAAAAAGTTTAAAAATCTTGCACAAAAACACATTTTAAATGGATAAATTACAAATTTAAAAAACAAACAAAACAGCACATAATTGGAGTTATTTCACATGGTAAACATAAATTCATTTTAAAAAGTAACGCCAGAATTGCTATTCTTTGTTCACCTCCCAAAAAAGCAATCCAAAAGTTTCATGTATCTCAAAATGGTACCAATAAAAACTACAACTCTTCCAGCAAAACATAAAGCCCTCGCAGAGCTCCGCTGCCGGAGGAATAAAAATGTTCTGTATGTGAGAATGCGGCGATGCAGAGTCAATTGCTTTTATTTAAAAATGTGTGTTTATTGTGCAAAAGTAGTAAAAAATGCAATAATCTCTATAAACTTGGTATCGCAGTAACCGTTCCGATCCAGATAAGAAAGTTATCATGTTATTACTGAATGGTGAGCGCTGCAAAAACAAATATAAGTTCTACAACACATTACATGTACCCCAGAGTGGGGCATTAAAATATACAACTTATCCTAAAAAAGCCCTCATATGACTGTCAATGAGTTACAATGAAAATCACTTGGTCCTTAAGACAAAAACTAGGCTGGCCACTCAGGGGTTAAAAGGAACATTTTCAGCTCAGAATCTGTTGCCCACCCTGCGATCAGCGATTACTCTCCTCCCGTTAAACTGTAAGTACAATATTAATCGCCTGAAGCTCAAATTAAATTGAGATTGAATTGCAACATTGGGCGGTGAGAGGGAACGATGGCGCCGCTGAGCTATAGAGAAAAATGACTTACAAATTACGCTTAGATTTCAGCCGGAACATTCCAGTTACTTAAAGGGGGGAGTCTACGAAAACTATTGTGAACCACTACATGGGTCTCCATGCTGGGACTGTAACCCTTTGTGCTTTAGTTTTTGAAAAGGCTGTCCTGTTTGGATGAACTCGCTTCAATAAGGAGTCCCCCTAGGAAGTCTACAATGAGCAATAGCATTTCTTGATTAGTTTCCTAAATTCTCTAGGGTGGGAGGTGTCGCAGATCTCCGTTAACCCGTTAACGACCGCCGATACGCCTTTTGACGGCCTACAGCTGCAGAACTTGTATAGAAGAAGATCGCATGGCATTCTCCCTCCATACATAGCGGCTATTGGCTGTTTCTTACAGCCGACACCCAGCGGCAGCAGCTCCGATAAGCCGCACGGCTCATCGGAGCTGTTAACCCTTTAAATGCCTGAGATCACAGTGAGGTGTTATGGCATCCGGGGGCCTTCTGAAGGCTGTCATGACAGAATACCTATCAAGCAATGCCCGTGGGGTGGCTTGATAGACTGCCTGCCCGACAGCGGTATGATGTAATGCTATGGCAGAATATAATTTGAAAAAATTAAATATCTTTGAAAAAAGTAGTGCAGCAAAAAAGATATGTATAAATTTGGTATCGTAGTAATTGTACTGACCCATAGAATAAAATTATCAGGTCATTTTTCTTGCAGTTTGTGCGCCGTAGAAACAAGACGCACCGAAGGATGGCGGAATTTCATATTTTTTTTTCCATTTTTGTCCACTTAGAATTTTTTAAAAGTTTTTTAGTACATTATATGGTAGACTAATAGTACCATTAAAAACTACAACTTGTCCTGCAAAAAACAAGCCCTCATACAGCTATGTTGATGGATAAATAAAGGAGTTACGATTTTTTAAAGGGGGGGGGGGGGACCGAAAATGGAAAAATGAAAATAAGCTTAGTCAATAAGGAGTTAAAGAGCTCCAAATCACCTGCATAGACATAAAGTAAAACATGATCATTTCTGCTTCTTGCATCCACCACTAGGGGAACTCAGGAGATTACTGTGTACACATACAAATCAATAACAATGTTCTGCAGCTACCACTAGGGGGAGCGCACTGTATACAAAGTTATGTAACTCTACATCTACGCAGGGGATTTGGAGCTCTGTGTAAGAAAAATGAAGATCTGACCTTTAATAAAGAGATACGGATGTATTAAATGATAACATGACATTTAATGCATTATAACTGAAAGGGGTTTTCTAGGCAGCACCAGCTGTCAGTACCCAGATATACCTGAGTTGGAGAAGAAGCTGCGGCTTTGATATCTGTTTAGTGCCTCTGATTGGCTTAGCACTGTGACTACTCAGCTATTGAATGACAGTGTCACAGTGCTCAGTGACAAGGGGACTCCCTGTAGAGATGTGGTAGAGGATCACAATCTTCTCTGTAAGTCAATGGGTCCGCCGCTGCTGCCGGTAGCCCCATTGACCACATGGTGAAACTCCTGGATGTGACAGCATCCAGGGGTTTCACATCCAAGGAATCCCCTGCTGCAGCTGTCACAGCCGCAGCAGGGGATAGCGGGCAGCGCACTTTATATGCGCATAAGCGCAGCCAAGTGCGTTTTTGTCAGTGTGACGCTTGCTTTGGTTACGCAAATTTTTTTATGCATGCGTTTTTGAGCACATAAAAACACCCATCTGACTGAGCCCTTAGGGTACATTATTTCGCCTCAAGGTTTTAAAATGGATCCAATAAAAGTACAGGCACTTCCTGACTGGGGCCAGACGGAGAATTTAAAGGCGCTTCAAAGGTTTCTCGGATTCAAAAATTACTATAGAAAGTTTATTTGCGGAATCTCTGAAATCGTGAAGCCTCTTACGGACCTGACTAAAACGAGAGCTGATCTCTCTAATTGGTCTCCCACTGCAAGAGAAGTGCTTGATTTATTGAAAAAGGCCTTTACTTCTCCGGATCTATCTAAGCCATTCACAGTTGAGGTAGACGCATCTGAGATTGGGACTGGGGCAGAGCTCTCTCGGGGGTCCAGTAACCTTACTAATTTACGGCTATCTGCATTCTTCTCTGAAAAGATTTTGTCTCCTGAGCAAAACTACGATAATGGGTGTTCAAAGAGTGGAGACGTTTCCTGGAGGGGGCTTCACATAAGGTTATCGTTATTACGGATCACAAAAATGTTTGGGGTCAGCTCCACTGTTAAATGCGAGGCAGGCTCAGTGGTTGTACTTTTTCTCTAGTTTTGATTTTGTGGTCATCTATTGTTCAAGTAGTAAAAACATTATGGCGGATGTTCTGTCTGGAAGCTTTGTTACTCAGGCATCTGAGGAGCCTCCGGCTCCAGTTTTGGCTGAGGGGGTGGTGATTTTTGCCTCTGGACATGGAGGATCTTATAAAGAAGACCAAAGATCTTCTCATAATCTTCCAAAAAACAAATCACTTGTGCCCATACATTTAGGCCTTTATTTGATCACTTAGATGCATGATTCGGTGTTGGCCAAACATACATGGATTAATAATATTCATAAGTTAACTTCTAGAAGGTTTTGGTGGCCATCTGTTCGGGAGGCGACATGTGCCTAGTCAAAATCTCCCAGACCTCCTCTGGCTGGAGAGTTACTATTATTGCAATTGTGGAAAACTCACCTCTCAATGGATGTTATTACAGACTTACAGTGGGCAACACTACTATTTGGGTTGTAGTTGACGGGTTTAGTTAGATGTGTCACTTGGTGGTGTTGCACAGATTGAATTCTAAGACCTTAGCTAAGCTATTCATTGACAACATAGTCTCGACTGGTGTGGGGGGTGCATTTTTTTGGCCAAATTTTGACATGCAATTTGTAAACATCTCAATTGAATTGTCCTTTGTCTCTGCCTATCATCCTGAAACACATGGGCAGATGGAAAGGATGAACCAAAGTCTGGAACAGTATTTACGTTTGTTTTGTTTCAGATAGACAAGAAGATTGGGCATTTTTCCTGTCTCTGGCAGAATTTGCTATCGGAGTCTGGAATCTACCAGCCCTTCACCGTTCTACTGTAATTACGGTCGTCAACCCCTGCTTTGGTCCTTTCTCTGACTTTTCTTCTGATGTCCCTGAGGAAAATGATTTTTCGTCTCACTTAATCATGGTGTGGAAGGTGGTTCAAACAAACCTCAAACGCTTGCTTTGGGGTATAAGAAAGCGGCAGCCAGAAAAAGGTCAGTAGGTCCTAGTTTTTCGGTAGGTCACAGTTATTCTGTAGGGGAGAAAGTTTGGCTCTCTACAAAAAAGTAGTAAACTTAAACTTCCTTCTTTCAAATTATAACCAAGTTCATTGACCCATATGAAATTGTGGAAATCCTAAACCCTTCATCTTTCTGATTGGAGATCCGTCAGGACGTCAAAATCTCCAAAGTTTAACACAAAGGTCTGCTCAAGAAACATAAGGCAATTAATGACACAGTCCTCTCTCATCTGGTAATGGTTGATGGTAGTCTGCAATTTGAAATTCAAAAAAATTTGGACTCTCATTGTATTTGCCATTTGTTACAGTATCTGGTGCATTGGCGCAGATATGGACCAGAAGAAAGGACATGGGTGCCGGCAGCCAACATCAAAGTTGATCACTTGATTAAGGGTTTTCACAAGAAGAATCCTTTAAAATCTGGTCCTAAGGGTCCAGAGGTCCCTCCTCAGACGGCAAGTGCTGTCATGTTGTTGATTGCGCTTTGACTTCCGGATTCGTGCTTCACCTGCTTGTACATGCATGTGTTACTCACCCTGGATAATAGAGTTGATCATCCCTTCTGCTGATTAGCTGGCTGAGCTATCAATCATCTCAGCCAGACCAGTAGCCAATCAGTTATTTTATTAGTTTGGTTTTGCTTTAGGACTGTCTGGGATGATTGTCAGCTCAACAGTCAATCAGACTCTTTCTGGTGCTATTTAGTTCATTTTTCTTAGACACACCCTGCTGGTTACATGGCTCGTGTACTGGCCATAAGCTGCACCAGAGAATTGAACTATAGTTCTCAGAGGGTCAGCTTGTTAGTTCAGTATCAGACAGCTTTTGTAATTTAGGTCTACCAGTTTTAGGTTTTAGTATCAGAGTAGTTATCAGGTAGATTCGAGTCTCTCTGCCATAGTGGGGTCACCCTTTTCAAGGCAGATGCTCTGCTTGAGGGTCTGGTCCAGTTCAGGTTATTCTGATCCTAGTAGGTCTCCATTGTGAGTTACATTCTGTTGTACAACTATTAGTCACCTTCAGTTCAGTAAACTGATTGTATCAGATGTGGCAAAAGAACTGGGCTCAAATAAAGGGCTGGGGGCTCTAATAAGGGCCTGCAGCTCTAATAAAAGGCTGGGAGCTCTAATAAAGGGGTCATTCAGTGTATAATAGGAAGCAAATTAACCTGCTTTGGACTAAGGTAAACCTACAGGAAATATGGGACCACCCCTCCTCTTTTCTCTTGCATAACCATTCTCCATATTCTGAATTATATGACATCGGCCTCATCCTATATGGTTAAGATTCAATAAAGAGTGGAATTGCAGTCTAAACCCCCTAAATCCATCTACAAACACTAGTGATGAGCCCCCTCCTCTTCTCAGGAGGTTTGCAGAATATTTCCCTTAGATGCTCATCCAGCATACTAAGTAGACTGAAGACCCCTCAGTCCTGACAGACAGATGTGCAAGGAAGAACATTTCTATTCCGCCCCTTTTTCCATCTCAGATAATTTAAGGGAAGCACAATGTGCATAAATTGTGTGTGTGTGACAGCGCGATCACGTGACCCGCGCTCGCAGGGCGATGAAATTACTTCTACCAAATGATATTTAAACTTTCTCGGAAATGATGAAAGTCGGAGCGCGTTCAGTCAACAATACCAAGTGATTGGAAAAAGGAGGCGGCTAATTACCAGCCAGAAAATACAGCAGCTGGAAGAGAAGACCGGGGACGAGGAGAGGAAAGACGCAAAGGATGGAATGAGGGGGCACAGCTCTCTCCTTGGCAGGAGGAAGACACCAGCAGAAAACACAAGTCATTTACAATTTCAGAGACTGAGGACCCTTCATTATCCTCCTGGGAGGCAAAATGCGGCGCTCCCCTCCTCCCATCCTTCTTGCCATTAAACTTCCAACCCTTCCTTCCAATATTCTGCTTGTGCCGCCTCTTATCATACCCTCTGCCATTATATCCTTCCTGCCCTCTGCCTCATTATATTGCCCTCCCCCATTGACATCCTTCTTTCCAGCTCCCTATCATTATCTTTCCTACCTATTATAATAATTCATTCTCCGCACCATTCTTGTATCAGTGAACCAAAAAATGAAAGTGATATTGCTTATAATATCGTCATGTAACATTGTAGCAAAATAGAATAATATCGCGGTTTCCGGTTTTATGAAAATTAGTGGACAGTTCTGCAAGTTTCTTATAGATTTTATATTTCCATTTCTCTCTGTTTTCAGGTGCTTGCTTTCAGTTAATGGCTGCATTCAGATGATGTGTGTGTGTGTGTGTGTGTGTGTGTGTGTGTGTGTGTGTGTGCATGTGATGTGGTTAGCAGTATTACTTTTCAGTGCTGGGGTCCTGAGTTCCAATCCCATCAAGGGCAACACCTGCATGGACTTTGAAAGAAATCCATCTAGATGTTGCCCTTGGTCCAATGTGGACCTAGAACTCCAACACTGCGAAGCAGCAGTGCTAACAATGGAGCCACCATGCTTGGCCATACTTTTTTTTCCTCTGAAGGAGAAACATAGGAAAAACATACAAAATCCATGCAGATGTTGTCCTTAGTCAGACTTGAACCTAGGCCCAATTTCATCCTGTGTCCTTCCTCTCTGACCATCTGTTAAAGTTGTCTTTACCTGCATGAGTGAGTAAGCCATATTCTGCAAAGCCTAAAGTAAAGTTTTCCAGTCACTGTCCATTCCCAGTGATTGAGTTTTCAAAGTTAACCGTGTGTGGACTTTATTATTTCTACCGACGGAGAACCAATGGTGTGGAGGCATGGTGGCGTCACGAGTGACAACTTCTTCAGTCCACTACACATATACAGGTAACTACTGTCCCAGCGTTGCCCGGCAAAGGTCTAGCAGTGCCTTGGCTGAGGTTACATGCGTCTCTCCGGGGGGGAGTTTGGTAGAGCCACGGTGACAAGTGCCATCTCTACCCCTGCCAGCTCCTCAGCGTAAGCCTTGTGTCTTGGTCGCTACGGGACGTCACAGAAGCAGGAAATGAAAAAAGAATAAGAAGAAAATCTTTTCCTTCTCTTACTTCTCAGGTGAAGGAAGAAGCTTGGTGGCTCAGTGGCTAGCAGTGGGGCTGGGGCTCTAGGTTCACATCTGACTATGGAAAACATCTGCATGGATTTTGCATGCTATATTTGTGTTTATTCTTTTTGTTCTCCATCTTTACTTCCTCTGGAGATGTAGAAAAGGAGAAGTAAGAAGGAAGAAAAAGTTTGGTATTTTAGTTGTTGGCACTGTTGTCCAAGGTTTAAATCTGATGAAAGACAACATCTGTATAGAGGTTTTATGTTCTCCTCGTGTGTTTATTGCTCCTGTTCTTCTCCACCTCTGAAGCTGAAAGTACAAATGTGGTGGCTTCGTTGCTAGAGCTATTGCCTCGCAGTGTTGGCATGCAAGATTCAAATCTGACGAAGGGCAACATCTCGATGGAGGTTTTCAAAGTTTATGCAGATGTTGCCCTTGATGGGATTTGAACCTAGGACCCAAGCAATGAAAGGCAATGGTCTAAGCCAATGCCTTAGGGACCCTTTGGAGAGAAAATTAGTGCACCCAATTTTTATTCCCATTGGCTTTAACCCCTTAAGGACATGGCCTATTTTGGGCATAAGCATGCAACAATTTTTGAGCAATTGTCATCTCCATTTTTCAAAAGCTATAGCTTTTTTATTTTTCAGTTGACGCGGCCGTATAAGGGCATGTTTTTTGCGTGACGAACTGTAGTTTTTATTAGTGCCATTTTTGGGCACATAGACTATGTTGTAAAACTTTTACAAAATTTTTTCATGACAACAGGGAGAGAAAACACATCAATTCTGCCATAGATTTTTTATTCTTTTAAAGTGGGTCGGTACAATTACGATTCCAAAATTCTTATATATGTTTTTAGGTTTTACCCCTTTTTTTGGAAATTATTTTTTTTTTTCTGTATCGCTGCATTTAAAGTCCTATAACTTTTTTATTTTTCCATGGACAGAGCTCTGTGAGGGCTTGTTTTTTGCGAGATGAGCTGTAGTTTTTATTGGTACATATGGCTTTTTAAATCAATTTTATTGTGTTTTTTTGTGAGGCAAAATGAAAAAAATAACCATATTTCGTCAGCTTTTTAATTTTTTTTTAACGCTTTTTGCTGTTCAGGATAAAAAGCATGTTCAATTTATTGTACCCGTTGTTATGGATATGACAATACCCAATATGTGGGATTTTAATTTAAAACAAAAATTTTTATGCTTATATGAGAAAAAGCACAATAAAGGGTTTTTTTTTACATTTTTTTTACATTTTTCTTTTTATTACATAATTTGTATTATGTAATAAATGCCTTATCGCTTGTTACAGCAATCATATGCAATGGCAATGCAGAACTCTCTGCCATTATATCTGTGAACCCTTTACATGCCGTGATCTACAGAGAACACGGCAGGAAAGGGGTTAACAGCGTGGGTCGCTGTCCCGATGGATCCCCACTGTTGCCGTGGGAGGCCAGCTATCAGTGACAGCCATCTCCCGCTGTCGGATAGCGCGGGATCTCTCCTGATCTCGCGCTATCCCCAGGACGTAAATGTACGTCTTGTTGCGTTAAGTACCCTACATTTATGTCCTGTGGCGTTAAGGGGTTAATAGGAGTTGGACTCGGCCAACCCAGTTCACAAATATTTTTTTTGAAAATCGTCTTTTTTCCAAAAGATTTATGAAGTATGAGCGGACATACTTTACGGGTAGAGGAAATACTATTAAGACATATACCACTGAGTGGCTCCTTTATTAGAGCCCCCGGCCTTTCATGATTGGCGCTTCTCTGTATGGAAATTTTCCCCGTGACCCTGGAGTGCAGCTTAAAATCACATGACAAGTTTTCTGTGGATCAGTTTTTATGAATCCACATTAGATGGGAAAATCCAGTAATTTGAGCGACTTCCAACGAGGCCCGGTCATCAGTGCTAGACTAGTCGGGGCCTCACTGCCAACCGTGGGGGGTTTTCTCGTGTAACGGTGTGGATAGTATACCAAGAATGCATCATTTAGGAAAAAGGGGATCCTGTGGATGGAAACAACTCATCACTGAAAGGGGTCAGAGGAGGATGTCAGGAGTTTTGATGTACATGCGCTGCACAGTCAGGAGGAGCCAAATACAACGCTGGTAATCTAACTAACATGTCCAAGTACACAACACACCGTTTCTAAGCTTATCTTTTTGTGCACACTTGGAATTACCCTTTACTCTTTGGTATATTGTCCTGTGAGAACACAACTTGTGCATTGCATTCATACTAGTTAAATCCCTTAAGTTAAAAAAAAAACACAATTTTTTTAAAGATGGTTATAAAAGATCTCTTATCTTCCGGGAACCCAAAGTTTCCTAGGATAATATGTGGTGGGAGTAGGTGCTCACTTTCTGGCATACCTACTAATATAATGAATGGCTCCAATACTAGCTGTACATATACAATTATATACAGTAGATATCCAGGTAAGGGTGTTTACACCTGAATTGGGAAATTGGCTTTCCTGCTTTGTTCGAGGAGCAGAAAAAGGGAATCCCCATGGCTGGACAGGTTAGCCTCTGGACGGAACCGAACAACTCTAGACAGACCCCATTGACTATAATGGGGTCAATCAGCTTTCCGCTAAGCTGCCCGGCTTTTGGATGGAAGAAAAAGCGATGCATGCAGCAATTTTTCTTTCGGTATTTTGAGCTGCATCTGTGAAGGAACTCATGCTGGTGTAAGGCTGGTTTTACATCTGAGTTGGAACCTCCGGTTGGGGGTTCTGTCATAGATGCAGCTCAAAGTACTGGAAGTAAAAGGGCTGCATGCATCGCTTTTCCTTCAATCCAAAAGCCGTGCAGCTTAGCGGTAAGCAGATTGACCCTATTATAGTTAACAGAGTCTGTCTAGAGCTGTTCGGACCCCGAGCTGAACTTTTACACCTGAGCCACTGAGCCTTTAGCCACACACCTGCGTGGTGCCATCGTTACATCCCTGTGTCTGTTGGAACCATTTCCAGGCTATTGGCTGAAGGACATTTGGTCTCATGGTGCCCATTACATGTACGGGCTTTGACACCCACCGTCGCTTCTGTTTGCAGTGGAGTTGTGAATGAAGCAACTGGACGCTACAGAGTGGAACCGGGCATCTTCAGCCACAAGTCCAGACTTAGTTTGGGCGCTGATGAGGACCGTGTTCGTGTATCGAGACCTCGGGATGAGCGCCTCAATCCTGCCTTTGCTGTGGAGCAGCACACTGCCCCCTGCTGGTGTGATGGTCTGGGGGCATCACATATGACAGTTGGTCACCCCTAGTAGTGGTACAAGGAACAATGACAGCTCAGCAATATGTTCAGGACATCCTGCAGCCACTTGTGTTCCTCTCATGGCTTCCAGGAATCATTTCCAGCAGGATAATGCTCGGCCGCACACACAAGGGGGTCACAGGAATTTCCCCACAATATTGTCACACTTCCATGACTGCCCAATCACCAATAGAACATGTATCGGACCATCTGTGAAGTCAACTTTTACAGCTTGTGAGTTTGCACCATCTAGAGGCTCAGTTACAGCAAATGTGGAGCGTTATGCAGCAGGACACCATACAGAATCTGTATGCCTCCATGCCTGCCCATATCACATCTTGCATCCAAGCTAGAGTTGGTACAACAGGGTACTAGAGCCTCCATGCCTGCCCATATCACATCTTGTATCCAAGCTAGAGTTGGTACAACAGGGTGCTAGAGCCTCCATGCCCACCTGTATCACACCTTGAATCCAAGCTAGAGGAGGTACAACAGGGTACTAGAGCCTCCATGCCCGTCTGTATCACATCTTGTATCCAAGCTAAAGGTGGCACAACAGGGTATTAAAGCATCCATGCCCGCCTGTATCACATCTTGTATCCAAGCTATAGGCAGTACAACAGGGTAATAGAGCCTCCATGCCCACCTGTATGACAATTTGTATCCAAGCTAGAGGCGGTACAACAGGGTACTAGAGCCTCCATGCCTGACCATATCAATCTTGTATCCAAGCTAAAGGCGGTACAACAGGGTACTGGAGCCTCCATGCCCACCTGTATCACATCTTGTATCACTTGTAGGTTGGATACATGAAATAAATGTAGGGAAAAAAGTGGTTGTAGGCCCAACTCCTTTTCTTAAAGAGGCACAAGACGTATTTTTAAGCTCGACTCCTCTGTTTTTGTTAAGAATTAATCCAACATAAAATAGACACATTTCCAGGCCGTTACTTACTTATATCAATGTTACAATCACAAAGAGAAAGTTTAATACCTCTTCGACACCTTCCAGGGGAAGGATGTTACTGACAATGAGTATACTTATTCTTCTCACCTTGTAAATGGGTGTATGTAACATAACACCAATGTGAGCACAAAAGGAAATGGGCTTAAAGGTTTGAACAAGTGATGGGACCGCCATCTGGGAGGGGTGTAAACATATAAACAAACACTAGGAGGTGCTGTAGTTTGCATGGGTAACGTGTTCCCCGACCCGGTGACCCGCCATTATTACATGTCACTGGCGCTTATATGGCAGCTTCACACACAATCATCCACCGACTGCAGAAAATTTCCAGCATCTTCATTTGTGTCATGAATAAAATATCACTGGGTTATTGGAAATCCTGCGGAGTTTTACAGCACGCGGCTGTCAGACGTAACATCGTTACATTCCACATTCATCGAGAGAATGGAACATCTGAGGGTTTTATTGACAAACATTTTGTTTCCTTTTGTCACAATGTAACAAACAATGTTATAAATTGTATCATTCACATCTGGGGATTCCCAGACGTCGACTGCTCATCTACCGAGAGCCGAGCGCCTAGCCTGCACATCAGGGGGAGAATGCGATGGCGTTAGGGTGGCAGAGATATTAGAGTAAAGTAGATGAGAATGGACGAGTTTAACCAAATCGAGCGTTTGTCAGACAAAATGTAACTGTTAACGATTGTCCCAGCCGACCGATGACAGCCATTGTGTGGGCAGTATTGGACACAGCCGAAAGTTTTGCTTGATACTTGTGTAAAAGGGAATTGTTTTGGGGGGTATAGAAACCCCAAATACATGATGTGTCATCATATGTGTATTGTTGCTTTAAACCCCCATTATGATGGCACTGCTCTGGGGTACATATAATGTGTTGTAGAACTTATATTACATTTTTGAGGGTGAGGTGGGGGAGGGGGGGTAAGATAGAAAAGAAACTACAGAATTCCACCATTGTTTTGGGTTTTGCAATAATGACATTCACCATTTGGTAAAAATAACCTGAGAACTTTATTATCTGGATTATTGTAATACCAAGTTTCTAGGGATTTTTTTTTACTACTTTAAGGCCTCCTTCCCACGAACAGATTTACGCCGCGTAAATTCGCGGCAAAAATCCGCTGCGTTGCCCCCTGCTATTAGGTTCTATTGAACCTAATAGCTCAATGCTCACGATGCGGAATTCCACCGCGGAATTTCGCACCGTGAAATCTCCCGTCCTCACCCGCGGCATGCTCTATTTGCCGCGGGTGTACGCGCTGACGGCTTCCATTGCAGTCCATGTAACACAGTTACCGCCGCCGCGTCATATGACGCGGCCGGCGCGTCACGTGACACGGCCGGCCGCGTCATGTGACGCGGTGGGCGTGTCACATGACGCGGCGGCGGTGGGCGGGGAAGCGTCTTCACGCTATCTTCCGCTGGTAAGTATGAGGTCTCTGGGGGGCGCCGTGACGGGCTTCACTGCGGAATATTCCGCTGCGGAGCCCGTCACGCTCCTGTGAAGCCGGCCTAAGGGCGCCTACCCACTTGCGTTGCCGATTTTCGATTTTCACGCGGCATTTTCGCGCGTTTTTCGCGGCGTTTTTTGCAGCCCTCCATTGACAATCATGGGTGCATTAAGAGAAAAATAAGGAGACATATGCAACTGACAGTTCCTATGTGAAAAAAAACCCACGAAACGGAAAAAAACACCCAGATGGACAAGAACACATTCTATACTAATTGCTCTTGAGAAAAAATGCAAAACATCACAGGAAAAAAAATCGCAAGTGGGTAGGCACCCTAAGGGCGAGCACCCACTGGCGTTTGCGTTTTCCGCGCGCTTTTCGCGGCGTTTTTCGCGGCGTTTTCGCGGCGTTTTCGCGGCTTTTCCATTAATTTCAATGGAGAAAAATAAGGACACATATGCAACTGACAGTTCCTATGTTAAAAACGCAAACGCAACGCAAAAAAAACGCCAGTGGACAGGAACACATGTTATCTCTATGCCTGTGCAGGAAAAACGCAAAACGCAAAACGCAAAACGCAGGTAAAAAAACGCCAGTGGGTGCTCGCCCTCACACAGTAAAAACATGTTTTTACAGAAAAACAATTGACTCTGCATTCAAAGACCCATAGCATTTTTATTTTTATAGTAATGGATCTCTGTGGGGGCTTTTTGCATGAAGAATTGGAGTTTTTTTATTGGTACCATTTTGAGGTAGATGGGACTTCTGGGTTGGTTTTTTTTAGTTTTTTTTTGGGAGGTGAACAAAATAGAAATAGCAAATCTAGCATTACCTAATAATAATATTAATAATAATTAAGGATGAGCGAGTATACTCACTAAGGCACTACTCGTCCGAGTAATGTGCCTTAGCCGAGTATCTCCCTGCTCGTCCTTAAAGATTCGGGGGCCGCTGCGGAGCGGGGAGCTGCGGGGGAGAGCGGGGAGGAACGGAGGGGAGATCTCTCTCTCCCTCTCTCCCGCCCGCTCTCCCCTGCTTTCCGCCGCAACTCACCTGTCAGCCGCGGCGGTCCCCGAATCTTTAAGGACGAGCAGAGAGATACTCGTCTAAGGCACATTACTCGGACGAGTAGTGCCTTAGTGAGTATACTCGCTCATCCTTAATAATAATCTTTATTTGTATAGCGGTTGTAATAAACAGCTGACGCCCGCGCTGTATGGAGGGAGATAGCGGCGCTACCTCCCTCCATACACGTCCTGCAACAGCAGGGCGTAGAAAGACGATAGCGCCGTCACTAAGGTGACTTCATTCATATGTTAACTTAACCCCTTAGTGACGGCCCCGTAGTGTTTTTACGTCCTGCTTCAGTGGGCTTTAGTCCTAAGGGAAGTAAAAACATGCACCCCCTGAGGATTAAAGCCTGATGATCTGGTCCGGAATGGACCCTCCGGTGTCTTCTGTGGATACGCAGCTGGGATGTAGCCGGGAAGCAGAAGATGTCACCGGGGACCGCAGTCACCGGTCCCTGGGTCCGTGAGCGCTGTTATCCAATGGATAGCGGCAATCACGGAAAAGTTGTAAAAAGTAAAATAAAGTTGAAGTTTCACCTCCCCTCATGGTTCTGATCCATTAGGGGAGGTGAAAATACTCTCCCCCATCCTCCGTGATGTCCTGTGGCGATCTGGACCTTCCAGGACCTCACGTCGCCTTCTGCGCAAGGAAACATCGGGTGCGTGCACAGAAGGGGTCTCTCCCCAGGAAATTTAAAATCCCTCTGCTCCTGGCTAGCATGTGTAGCCGGGAGCAGAGAGATGTTGCTTGGGGCTGCTGGATGTGGTTCCTGGTCCCATAATCCCTGTTATCCAATGGATAACAGTGATCATGTTAAATAAATAAAAAGGGTAAAAAGAGGAAAAAAAAGTTAAAGGTTCACCTCCCCTAATGGATCATATCCAAGGGGAAGGATGAATTTAGATATCTAAGGCTCCCAGATTTATCTGCGGACCTTTCCCTGGCTTCTGTGCATGCGCTCGTCGCTAAAGTGGCTAGCGCATGCGCAAAAGCCGCAGATCACCCGGGGTAATTTAAAATTTCCCTGCTCATGGCTACCAAACGTTGAGATATAAAGGAGCCTGGAGATTTCATGGGGTGCCTTGGTCCGCATTCCCTGGTCACGTGATTGCCGCTATCCAATGGATAACAGCGATCATGTAGAGGTAAAAATAAGTTAAAATTTCACCTCTCATCACAGAGAGCACTGCCTAAGTATTGCGGGATAGGTGTCAGCCCCCCAGCGCCGGTGGCTACTGTGCCGGCCAGCACATCCGCAGCGTGTGTAGAAGCTGCCGGACAGGTACTTAGAGCCTTGTGTGGCGAAGAGTGTAAGCTCTCACCTATGACCTGAAGGTTGCAAGTTCAATCCCTGCATGATTCAGGTAGCAGGCTCAAGGTTGGCTCAGCCTTTCATCCTTCCAAGGTTGGTAAAATAAGAACCCAGCTTGGTGGGGGGTAATAAGTAATAAATTACCTGAAAGCACTGTGGAATAAGTTGGCGCTATACAAATACCAAGATTTTTTTTTTTCATTACTCTGGGGGCACCGGGTCAAACTATGCTGCGAGAATCCCGCATGCGGGGTCCAACCCGCCCCTGTGCAGAAGGCCTCCGGCGATGTCCCCGATTGGATCTTTATCTGTTGACGCTTTACCCAACTTCGGCGCATGCACACGTCGGCAAAATGGCAGACGCAAGCGCAGAAGCTAGGGAGGGTCCAGGAAATGTAAAATCTCCTTGCTCCTGACTAGAGATGAGCGAACGTACTCGGATAAGCACTACTCGTCCGAGTAATGTGCCTTATCCGAGTACCGCTGTACTCGTGCTGAAAGATTCGGGACACGCTGCGGAGCGGGGAGCTGCAGGGGAAAGCGGGGAGGAACGGAGGGGAGATCTTTCTCTCCTTCTCTCCCGCCCGCTCTGCCCCGCTCCCCGCTGCGACTCACCTGTCAGCAGCGGAGCGTCCCGAATCTTTCAGGACGAGCGGAGAGATACTCGGATAAAGCACATTACTCGGACGAGTAGTGCTTATCCAAGTACGTTCGCTCATCTCTACTCCTGACTAAAAAAGGTAGCCGAGAGCCTGGAGCAGTGACCAAGGGCCGCAGTAAGCGGTCCCCGGTCACGTGATCACCGTTACCCAACGGATAATTGTGATCACGTAAAAGTTAAAAAACCGTTGAACTTCAATGCTCCTTTCGGTTTTGGGCCTGTTTTTCAGACAGACTGAAGATTAGGGCCACAATGGGTATATTTCTGAACACAGAACAAAGGGAGGTATCCATTTTGTGGTGAAAATCTTCATTCATATGTGTGCTGTACAAAAAAAACTTTTTTAAATGACACAATTGCCAAAAAAATATAAATCGTAATTTTTTCCTTCTGTTTACTTAGATTCAATCAAAAACTGTGGGGTTAAAATACGCAGTACACCCCTAGATAAATTCGTTAAGAAGTCTAGTTTTCAAAATGGCGGCATTTGTGGGGGTTCTCTGTCGTTTTGGCTGCTCAAGGGCTCTACAAGTGGGCAATGGGGCCTAAATTACCTTCAAGCAAAATGTCTGTTCTGAAAGCCACCGGCTGCGCCTTTCGGTTTGTGCCCCGCTGTGCATACGGACATAATATTAGGGCCAAAATGGGGATGTTTCTGAACACAGGACAAACAGAGGGATCCATTTTAGGGTGGAAATCCTCATTTTCATGTGCACTACAGAAAAAATATATATCTTTAAAATTTGCCATTTTATTTTTTCTCCTCTAAATTGCATTAATTCCTGAAAAGAAATTGTGGGGTCAAAATACTCCTCCCCCCCCCCCCCTCAGTGAATATATTAAGGGGTGTAGTTTTTAAAATAGGGTAATTTGTGGGGGTATCTATCATTCTGACACTCATGAGCCTTTGCAATCTTGGTTTGGTGGAGGAAAGCAAAGTGTTCCTCAAAATATTGATAAGTAATGTTAAATTTGTACATCTCCTAAATGGTTAAAAAAAACAAAGTTTTTCAAATGTGCATCCAGAATAAAGTAAACGGATGGAAAAATATATCTTAGCAAAAATTTGTACAGTATGCTTGCACATATTTTGAGATATTACAGTTGAAAATGTGAAAAAATAATATTTTTTCCAATTGTTCCTAATTTTGGCACTTTTAATAAATATTCACATAATATTTGGTCTATTTTTACCACCTAAATGAAGTACAATATGCGGCAAAAAAACAATGTCAGAATCACTTGGATATGCAAAACCTTAAAGGAGTTATTCTATGTTAAAGTGACACGTCAGATTTCCAAAATTTGGCTCCATCACCAAGGAGCAAAAAGGCTTCGTCTCTAAGGGGTTAAAAACCTGCAACAGATAATTGCTCAGTTAGAAACCTATTTCTGTCCAATGTGCACTCCACAGCTTAGAAGTACCTTTTACATGGGCGATTATCGCCCTTAGGGCGCCCACCCACTGGCGATTTTTTTTCCCTGCGAAATTCGCAGCATTTTTTTCTCTGCAGGGGTCTATGGGACTTGTAATGTTAAAATCGCGATCGCGCAAAATCGCAATTTACCGCGAAATCGTGATTTTGCGCGATCGCGATTTTAACATTACAAGTCCCATAGACCCCTGCAGAGAAAAAAATGCTGCGAATTTCGCAGGAAAAAAAAATCGCCAGTGGGTGGGCGCCCTAAGTCTCGCTGGAAACAGCAAATGCAGACAATAGTTGTCCTTTATACAAGCGCCTGCCGACAGGACAATCGCTCATTTTTCGGAGTTGCTTGGTTTTTATCTCACCTAAAAATCAATGGTCTGCCGGCCCGTGTAAACAGGAGTCACTCAATGTCTGAGCCACTACCTGTTTATTGTGAAAGGAGGTGGGCAGCTGGAACGATTCTTTGTAAAAGCACTAGAGCGATAGTTGCTGGGACGGCTATAAGGCGTTAAAGAGCCCAACAGTCATCCCAAGTAAAGGTACATCTACTCTCTACTAATCAGGACGTTTGTCATCCCCATCTCTCTGGTGCATTGACCAGAGTTAGGCCTGCTTCACACTGGCAATATGTTCTCTTGTGATGCAAGAGTGAGTAAAAACGCATGATAATGAAACCAATGATTTTCAATGGTTTCATACTCATTTGTGTTGTCTTCACTCAACCCTCGCAGTACTAAGAAAAGTATCGCTCATTGTTTTTAATGGCGCTTGCGGCCAACCTCATTGAAAACATAGGGAATACATTGCGCTCCTCTGACACAGCTGACACCTGTGATAGCTATGGCGTGGATAAAGGAATCCCCTGCCACAGCTGTCACAGCTATGGCAGAGGTCAGCAATGATATCCTATTGCTTTTAATGAATGGCTGAGCGCTCCCTGTGATTGGTTGAGCACTGTAACCAATCCCCGGCCTCCAGAAGACAGAAGACAACTGCCTTACAGCTCATCTAGGTGAGCTAATTTTTTTTGTTTCTTGAACTTTTTTTTTACAGCTATGGATGTTTCTTAATAGAAAAGCTTATATTTCAAGCCCTTCCCCGAAAATCATTGCTTCAGGGGTTGCCTGCAACCCACTGCTTTTAAGGGGCCCGCAGCAATGATTTTCAGGGAAGGGCTAAAAATATAAGCCTTTCCCTGAAAATCATCCCTAGCTGTGACAGCTCTGGCAGGGGATTCCTTCAATGTACTCCCTGTGTTTACACTGGGGCTGGAGCTGCTGCTGCCAGCCTCATTGAAAACAATGGCCGATAGCGCAGATTTTTCTTCACAGAGTGGCAGAGCAGCTCGTCCGTAGGAAAGGGGCCATCCCTCCTACAAGCGACCAATCAGTGATAAATAATTACATTATCGCTGAATGATTTTTTTCTGTGAACCTAAAAATCACTGGTGGTCTGTCGCAAGTGCAGTGTCCGAGGAGCGGGCCCCAGCCTAGGGGCAGCGGGGTAGGGTTTTAGTCCTTTTCACAGTGGCTCTACCGTCTCCCACCCGGAAGGTAACCCAGGACATGTCCAAGGGGCAGAGGGCAGGCTATTAAATAGGTTAACCCACTGGTGGTTTACCTCAGTCGTTTTGTCACGTGTGACGCCACCGTTCCGTCCTCTGTGATGAATTCCAGAAGATGCAATAATGAGTCCACGTACACAGAGGTTACTTTTAAAAGGCTGAACAGTCGGTAAAACCGTTTACTGGAGAAATAACTTGTACAAAGTAGAAACAGTCCAAATAATTTACAGCCACCGCCAGGATACTGGTGCAGGAGGCTTGTTGTGCGACAGGGAGCAAAACACGGGAGGACAGATAAATCCACAGGCTAGTTATCTGTGGGGATCTGTTCCCAGACACTCTTCTTACTCTCAGATCACTCTACCGGTACACACTCACGGTTTAGGAACTGCACTCAGTGTTACACTGTGGATTCACGTAGGCTTGCGGTTTCTCTCAGTGTTCAGCATAGAGGCCTGGATAGGTTATACCCAGAATACACACAGCATTCTCTCTGCCTCCTCCATCTTCCCTGCACACAGACTGAAGGTGTCTGTGGGCAAACAGGCTCCCAACTTGACAGAAGAAGCTGAAGACTGACAGGAAAGACCTCACTCATGCACCTTGCAACCATATATATAAAACAAGGTCACATGACAAACAAAAGATACATTTCCAGACATAACCCAGACAGTAATCCATTCAGTGCTGCAGCGATGCAATACACGTCATATTCATACACTGACAATACAGTAAGCGCGAGACACATACATTCACACTTATGGAGGGGCACCACTAACTCTGGACCACTATACAAGTCCTTTCATGTAAAGGGCTGTTATAACGATTTGCTGACTAGAAAGCAGCTGCAGAAGGGTGACTAGAGGTGCGGTTATGAGGCATGGTTATGATTCAATGAGTAATCAAAATTACCTAATTATCGTTCAGTATAAATGCATGTCAAGTGAATGATACATGATCGGTACTTCACTGCATGTTGCATGCTCCTTCCAATTTATCTTGCAGTACAAAAATGTCTTTTTGTAGGTGCAATGGCAGAACAAAGACCCAAAGTCATTAGTTATTAGATAAGCTGCTCACTCTTTTTTTTAAATGCTTATAGTATCTGCCATTATACATCTTGGGTGGGAAACTCCATACTTTGACTACTGTAACTGTAAAGAACCTCTTCCTCATATACACTGAACAGCCCCTTTTATTAGACCCAATCTAGTAGCCCATTGCACTCCTTCGGCCTACAGAACAGCAGCAATTTCTCGTGGTGTAGATTCCACTCGGTGAATAAATTGTTCTGCAGGAATATCGGCCCCTGTGGACAGGAAGCTTCTTGTAGTTGCTGCAGATTAGATGGAGATGCTGACATGTTCTGACCAGCTTGACAGGAAGGGGTCATAGATTCATGCTGCTTGCACATTTTGACCTCTCATCAGCACGGGGCAACAGAAATCTGGATCCATCTGACCAGGAGATGTTTTTCCGCTGCTCAGTGATACAAGTTTTGTGCTCTTTTTCCTGCTGGAGTCTCACCGTTCTGTTTCTGCTGGTGCTGGAACTGGTCATCTGCTGTTATAGCCCATCCGTACTAAGGAATGATTTCTTGCATATTCATTAGTTGGAGCACCAGTGTTGTATTCAGCTGCTCTAATTTGTGTAGCATCTTGGTCAGAAAAATTCCTGACATTCTCCTCTGACTCCTTTCAGTAATGAGTTGTTTATGTCCACAGGATCTCCTTTCACAGGATTTTTTGCTTGATCACGCAATTCTTCGTATACTCTCCACAGCATTACACGAGAAAGCGATTTGCGGTAAATTGCGATTTTGCGCGATTGCGATTTTAACATTACAAGTCCCATAGACCCCTGCAGAAAAAAAATGCTGCGAATTTCGCAGGGAAAAAGAAACGCCAGTGGGTGGGCGCCCTAAGGCCGATTTTGCAATCGAGCACCGCGATTTTCGAGTACTTCACTACTCGGGTGAAAAGTACTCGGGGGCGCTGTGGGTGAGCGGGGGGTTGCAGAGGGGAGTGGGGGGGAGAGGGAAAGAGAGCTCCCACCTGTTCCGCGCTGCTACCCCCCGCCCCACAGCGCCCCCGAGTACTTTTCACCCGAGTAGTGAAGTACTCGAAAATCGCGGTGCTCGATTGCGAAATCGGCCTTACCGAGTACGTTCGCTCATCTCTATTTAACACCGATCACCAGGCCTCGTTGGAAGTCATTCAGATCACTGGATTTTTCCATCTAGTGTAGATTTACACTGAAACCGATCAACGGAAACCTTGTCATGTGATTTTATGCTGCTCTCCGGGGTCACGGGGATAATTTCCATACAGGGAAGTGCCAATCGTGAGATGGACGGGGGCTCTAATAAAAGGGCAGGGGCTCTAATAAGGGCGCGGTCAGTATTTGTATACCACATGTTCTGTATTATGTCAGTTATTAAAGGCAGAGCTGTGAGTGGATTGTGGGTCATTATAATGTCCAATGATTGGACATAATCACGATATATTAGGTAGGTATTAGGGTGAGCACCCGGTTGATATAACAACTGTCTCTTCCATCCATCACGCATACACACAGGATGGAAGCGGCACTTAAGATTTAGTTCAGTCTTCTGAGAGTTGACTTTGATTCTTCTTCTTTCATACATAAGTCATTTAAGTTGTTTCGTTCCTCTCAGTGGGAACACGATGGAGATTCATTATAGATTCACTGCATCGTCCCGCACACTGTGCCGCCGACAGGCAACCTACAGAGCATTTCAAAACCCAGTTCTACCTGACTGGACCAGAGACAATGATCATTTCTGAATTATCATCTGGATCAGAAGAAAAAAGGGTGCAAACTATCCACATCTGCAGAACACACATGACAGCTGCCAGGGGCGCCGCTTATCACCTGTTTAGTTTTATAGAAATAAACTCCATTGCATGATGAACATTTCTGTAACTTTCTAATGGCTTCCTGTCCTGACCCAATTGTGTTCACATATCTGATAGCAGATTACAATGTATCAGCGTAGGTAGGAGCCATGAGCCTGGAGGACAGGGCAGGAGAGAAAAGTCTGTGTGTATTTTATTGCAGATTGATATCACGTACTGTTTGATGGTATTATATGGGCTCTGCATGATGGCATCTGTTGCTATTGTCCCAGGCTTTCAATGACATCACTACTCCAACTATGAAGGTCCAGGCTTTCACTAACACCACTGTTGCATCTCTGGAGCTCAGGCTATCACTGATACCATTCCTTCACCTCTAGAGCCCCGGGATTTCATCGCCACTACTGTTCCACCCCTGCAGGTTGAGGCTTTCTGTGACGCCACTGCTCTATATATGGAGCTTTTACTAAATTCACTCCATCTCTGAAGATTCAGGCTTTCTTTGACACCGCTGATCCACCTCTGGACGCTGAGACTTTCACTGACACCGCTTCTCCATCTCTGGAAGCTGTATCACAGAAAGGGAACTGTAACAACAAACAATCACTGAAAATGGCCATACACGTAGGGTGAATGCCCACGAATGGGCTTGAAAAAGACATGTAGTCAAAACGTTGCCTTTTACTGTATGGAGCAATAAAAGGATTTTACACTTTATTCTACACTTTTGATGCTGCCGCCTCTGCCTTACTGTTATGGGTTGACCTGGGATTGGAGGTCCATGATCCTATTGACTGGTGGCTGTGCATATATCTACCTCGCCCATCTGGGAAAGCTGTGTTTGAGTGCTGCCAGACCTCTATGTATTAAAAGGGTG
Source organism: Eleutherodactylus coqui (assembly GCF_035609145.1). Classification (NCBI taxonomy): domain Eukaryota; kingdom Metazoa; phylum Chordata; class Amphibia; order Anura; family Eleutherodactylidae; genus Eleutherodactylus; species Eleutherodactylus coqui. Next base: position 221,122,991 of record NC_089839.1, read on the forward strand.
CTGGTCTGCATGGTGGACCACATGTATCGGAATGGTCTGGCACCCTGTAACTACTACTCTGTGTAGGAGTATACACTAACAGACACCCCCTCTATATTAGGGGGTTTTGTCAGTGGCTGTTTCATCGGTCTGCTCCACAGCTGTAATTGGCTCCCTCATTTGGCAGTTTGTCTGCCTGCATGCTGAGGGGTGCAGACATCTGACCTTTGGAAGCTGAGACTTTCACTGACACCACTGCTCAAACTTTGGAGGTCCAGGCTTTCACTGGTGTAGTGGCTCGAAGTCTATATTTCTGGCCCCTTCATAATTGTCATACATGTCATGTCTTCTATGTGGATGCACTGTGCAAAGTGTCTTGTCTGCTGTTATGTGTATTGCACAGCTACAGCATATGAGAGGTTAATGTCTGAAAGTGGCTGGGATATGTCTGGAAAAGTATCAATATCTGTCTAGTCACGTGATGTCTATACCCTATAAATGTGAGTGATTGGGGTGTGGTGGGAGAGTCCATGATCTTAAATGGCAGTGAGAGGAGTGCAATCACAGAAAATGGCGATATGCTTACTGACTAAGGAAGGCAGATAACTGCATCCCCTCAACATGCAGGTAGCGAACTACCAATGGAGGCAGCTAATTACACCTGTGAGGGACACTAATGGAACAGCCACTCACACAGCTTCTTAATATAGAGGGGGGTAGCTGCTTGGTGTATACTCCCACACAGAGTGGATACAAAGTGGCAGACCTTCTGATACATGTAGTACACCATGCAGACCAGCAACCTATTAATGACACCATAATAGTTCGGCGGGTTGCCCTGCACCTCCAAAAAGTGAACCATATTGGTATTGCCACCCTGAGCTCCCCCTGGCATTTTAAAGCCACACTGCATGTGAATAATAGATAATAAATGCAAGGCATTAGTTATATTTTGGCCAAGATACATCAGCTCTCTAACCGCATCAAGGTTCCTTGATTGTAGTCCCTACACTACTATAAATACGTCATAGAAGGGGAAATATAAAAATAAAAAAACAATCACGGAAAATGGCCATATACTTACTGACTAAGGAGGGAATATAACTGCATCCCCATAACATGCAGGTAGCGAACTACCAAATGAGGGAGCTAATTACACCTGTGAGGGACACCGATAAAACAGCCACTCACACAGCCTCTTAATATAGAGGGGGGTAGCTATATTGTGATTGTTTTTATGTTTTGATATTTCCCCTTCTGTGAGGTATATATGTAGTGAGAGGAGTGAGAGTACCGGCCACATGGGGTACCTTTAACCCTCATGTTGTGAAGAGAATGGAGGCTGAGGAGAGGTATCCAGAGCGAAGTGGAGAGAAGAGTCCGCCATGCAGTAATCCAGGGCTGAATCAAGTGCGTGTCTGTGGAGGGATCCTACCCCCATCTTCCTCTGGTGTGTTCCCCTTCCTGGAGCGATACCTTACAGGTAACATGGACTGTAGGACCGGTGTCATCCTGTGTCTCCTCCCTGACCTTAAGTCTACTGTCCTACCTGCACTGGTTTGTATTAAGCTGTATGCTGTCAAGCTTCAAGTAAAGTTTTTTGATCCCCTGTCCGTTCCACGGGACTGAAATATTTTAGTTAACTGTGTGTGTGGACTTTCTTCATTTAACTGCTAGGTACAAGCTACGGTGAAAAGTAATGGTGGCGTCACGCATGACAAGTCTACAGTCTACCACACATATACAGGTAATCACTGTCCCAGCGTTGCCTAGAAGAGGCCTAGCGGTACTTGGGCCGAGGTTGCATGCGTCCCTCTGGGGAGGAGTCAGGGTAAGAGCCACATTGACAAGTGCCAACCCTACCCTACCACCAACTCACCATGGGCCTCATGCCTAGGTGGCCACTGGGGCACCACTGCTCCAACTCTGAAGGTTCAGGCTTTCACTGGCACCACTGCTCCACTTCTGAAGGTTCAGGCTTTCAGTGACACCACTGCTCCCCCTCTGAAGGTTCAGGCTTTCACTGGCACCACTGCTCCACCTCTGAAGGTTCAGGCTTTCATTTGCACCACTGCTCCACCTCTAAAGGTTCAGGCTTTCACTGGCACCACTGCTCCACCTCTGAAGGTTCAGGCTTTCACTGACACCACTGCTCCACCTCTGAAGGTTCAGGCTTTCACTGGCACCACTCCTCTACCTCTGAAGGTTCAGGCTTTCACTGGCACCACTGCTCCACCTCTGAAGGTTCAGGCTTTCACTGGCACCACTGCTCCACCTCTGAAGGTTCAGGCTTTCACTGGCACCACTGCTCCACCTCTGAAGGTTCAGGCTTTCACTGGCACCACTGCTCCACCTCTGAAGGTTCAGGCTTTCACTGCCACCACTCCTCTACCTCTGAAGGTTCAGGCTTTCACTGGCACCACTGCTCCACCTCTGAAGGTTCAGGCTTTCACTGGCACCACTGCTCCACCTCTGAAGGTTCAGGCTTTCACTGGCACCACTGCTCCACCTCTGAAGGTTCAGGCTTTCACTGGCACCACTGCTCCACCTCTGAAGGTTCAGGCTTTTTCTGCCACCACTGCTCCACCTCTGAAGGTTCAGGCTTTCACTGGCACCACTGCTCCACCTCTGAAGGTTCAGGCTTTCACTGTCACCACTCCTCTACATCTGAAGGTTCAGGCTTTCACTGGCACCACTGCTCCACCTCTGAAGGTTCAGGCTTTCACTGGCACTACTGCTCCACCTCTGAAGGTTCAGGCTTTCACTGACACCACTGCTCCACCTCTGAAGGTTCAGGCTTTTACTGACACTACTGCTCCACCTCTGAAGGTTCAGGCTTTTACTTCCACCACTGCTCCAGCTCTGAAGGTTCAGGCTTTCACTGGCACCACTGCTCCACCTCTGAAGGTTCAGGCTTTCACTGCCACCACTCCTCCACCTCTGAAGGTTCAGGCTTTCACTGGCACCACTGCTCCACCTCTGAAGGTTCAGGCTTTCACTGCCACCACTCCTCTACATCTGAAGGTTCAGGCTTTCACTGGCACCACTGCTCCACCTCTGAAGGTTCAGGCTTTCACTGGCACCACTGCTCCACCTCTGAAGGTTCAGGCTTTCACTGGCACCACTGCTCCACCTCTGAAGTTTCAGGCTTTTACTGCCACCACTGCTCCACCTCTGAAGGTTCAGGCTTTCACTGGCACCACTGCTCCACTTCTGAAGGTTCAGGCTTTCAGTGACACCACTGCTCCCCCTCTGAAGGTTCAGGCTTTCACTGGCACCACTGCTCCACCTCTGAAGGTTCAGGCTTTCATTTGCACCACTGCTCCACCTCTAAAGGTTCAGGCTTTCACTGGCACCACTGCTCCACCTCTGAAGGTTCAGGCTTTCACTGACACCACTGCTCCACCTCTGAAGGTTCAGGCTTTCACTGGCACCACTCCTCTACCTCTGAAGGTTCAGGCTTTCACTGGCACCACTGCTCCACCTCTGAAGGTTCAGGCTTTCACTGGCACCACTGCTCCACCTCTGAAGGTTCAGGCTTTCACTGGCACCACTGCTCCACCTCTGAAGGTTCAGGCTTTCACTGGCACCACTGCTCCACCTCTGAAGGTTCAGGCTTTCACTGCCACCACTCCTCTACCTCTGAAGGTTCAGGCTTTCACTGGCACCACTGCTCCACCTCTGAAGGTTCAGGCTTTCACTGGCACCACTGCTCCACCTCTGAAGGTTCAGGCTTTCACTGGCACCACTGCTCCACCTCTGAAGGTTCAGGCTTTCACTGGCACCACTGCTCCACCTCTGAAGGTTCAGGCTTTTTCTGCCACCACTGCTCCACCTCTGAAGGTTCAGGCTTTCACTGGCACCACTGCTCCACCTCTGAAGGTTCAGGCTTTCACTGTCACCACTCCTCTACATCTGAAGGTTCAGGCTTTCACTGGCACCACTGCTCCACCTCTGAAGGTTCAGGCTTTCACTGGCACTACTGCTCCACCTCTGAAGGTTCAGGCTTTCACTGACACCACTGCTCCACCTCTGAAGGTTCAGGCTTTTACTGACACTACTGCTCCACCTCTGAAGGTTCAGGCTTTTACTTCCACCACTGCTCCAGCTCTGAAGGTTCAGGCTTTCACTGGCACCACTGCTCCACCTCTGAAGGTTCAGGCTTTCACTGCCACCACTCCTCCACCTCTGAAGGTTCAGGCTTTCACTGGCACCACTGCTCCACCTCTGAAGGTTCAGGCTTTCACTGCCACCACTCCTCTACATCTGAAGGTTCAGGCTTTCACTGGCACCACTGCTCCACCTCTGAAGGTTCAGGCTTTCACTGGCACCACTGCTCCACCTCTGAAGGTTCAGGCTTTCACTGACACCACTGCTCCACCTCTGAAGGTTCAGGCTTTTACTGACACTACTGCTCCACCTCTGAAGGTTCAGGCTTTTACTTCCACCACTGCTCCACCTCTGAAGGTTCAGGCTTTCACTGGCACCACTGCTCCACCTCTGAAGGTTCAGGCTTTCACTGCCACCACTCCTCTACCTCTGAAGGTTCAGGCTTTCACTGGCACCACTGCTCCACCTCTGAAGGTTCAGGCTTTCACTGGCACCACTGCTCCACCTCTGAAGTTTCAGGCTTTTACTGCCACCACTGCTCCACCTCTGAAGGTTCAGGCTTTCACTGGCACCACTGCTCCACCTCTGAAGGTTCAGGCTTTCACTGCCACCACTCCTCTACCTCTGAAGGTTCAGGCTTTCACTGGCACCACTGCTCCACCTCTGAAGGTTCAGGCTTTCACTGGCACCACTGCTCCACCTATGAAGGTTCAGGCTTTCACTGGCACCACTGTTCCACCTCTGAAGGTTCAGGCTTTCACTGGCACCACTGTTCCACCTCTGAAGGTTCAGGCTTTCACTGCCACCACTCCTCTACCTCTGAAGGTTCAGGCTTTCACTGGCACCACTGCTCCACCTCTGAAGGTTCAGGCTTTCACTGGCACCACTGCTCCACTTCTGAAGGTTCAGGCTTTCACTGACACCACTGCTCCACCTCTGAAGGTTCAGGCTTTTACTGCCACCACTGCTCCACCTCTGAAGGTTCAGGCTTTCACTGGCACCACTGCTCCACCTCTGAAGGTTCAGGCTTTCACTGCCACCACTCCTCTACCTCTGAAGGTTCAGGCTTTCACTGGCACCACTGCTCCCCCTCTGAAGGTTCAGGCTTTCACTGGCACCACTGCTCCACCTCTGAAGGTTCAGGCTTTCATTGGCACCAATGCTCTACCTCTGAAGGTTCAGGCTTTCACTGGCACCACTGCTCCACCTCTGAAGGTTCAGGCTTTCACTGGCACCACTGCTCCACCTCTGAAGGTTCAGGCTTTCACTGACACCACTGCTCCACCTCTGAAGGTTCAGGCTTTCACTGACACCACTGCTCCACCTCTGAAGGTTCAGGCTTTCACTGCCACCACTCCTCTACCTCTGAAGGTTCAGGCTTTCACTGACACCACTGCTCCACCTCTGAAGGTTCAGGCTTTTACTGACACTACTGCTCCACCTCTGAAGGTTCAGGCTTTTACTTCCACCACTGCTCCACCTCTGAAGGTTCAGGCTTTCACTGGCACCACTGCTCCACCTCTGAAGGTTCAGGCTTTCACTGCCACCACTCCTCTACCTCTGAAGGTTCAGGCTTTCACTGGCACCACTGCTCCACCTCTGAAGGTTCAGGCTTTCACTGGCACCACTGCTCCACTTCTGATGGTTCAGGCTTTCACTGACACCACTGCTCCACCTCTGAAGGTTCAGGCTTTTACTGCCACCACTGCTCCACCTCTGAAGGTTCAGGCTTTCACTGGCACCACTGCTCCACCTCTGAAGGTTCAGGCTTTCACTGCCACCACTCCTCTACCTCTGAAGGTTCAGGCTTTCACTGGCACCACTGCTCCCCCTCTGAAGGTTCAGGCTTTCACTGGCACCACTGCTCCACCTCTGAAGGTTCAGGCTTTCATTGGCACCAATGCTCTACCTCTGAAGGTTCAGGCTTTCACTGGCACCACTGCTCCACCTCTGAAGGTTCAGGCTTTCACTGGCACCACTGCTCCACCTCTGAAGGTTCAGGCTTTCACTGACACCACTGCTCCACCTCTGAAGGTTCAGGCTTTCACTGACACCACTGCTCCACCTCTGAAGGTTCAGGCTTTCACTGCCACCACTCCTCTACCTCTGAAGGTTCAGGCTTTCACTGGCACCACTGCTCCACCTCTGAAGGTTCAGGCTTTCACTGGCACCACTGCTCCACCTCTGAAGGTTCAGGCTTTCACTGGCACCACTGCTCCACCTCTGAAGGTTCAGGCTTTCACTGACACCACTGCTCCACTTCTGGATGTCCATGGTTTTACTAATGGCACTGTTCCACTTCTACAGGTCCAGGCTATCGCCAACTTCACAGTTTCACTTCTATGCCTCTGGATTTTCTATACATGTGCTAAAATACCAGTAAAACCCCTTATTGTTAGTTCTGAAAGGGTTACAAGACGGCTGCAGTAAAGGCCTGTAAATTATAAGTGGGGTTTCCTGCTGACTTCTCACTCTGCTTTTCAGATAACTCACTTTGAGTGGCAGCACTAGGACTTTAAATTGTGCATGAAGGATGATACGTGAGAGGTGGGATGTTTCACTCCAAATGTAATTTAATAAATGTCACGGAAGGCATAGAAAAACTGAAATGTTTCCCGACCTGGACACTGATTTATCTGCCGAGAGTTCACAAAGTCACACAGCTCCTGCCAAGCCAAGTCTTTAAATACATATATTTAGGTGCAGAAAGTTTCATAAAATCTCCAGAATAGTTTGTGAGCAGCATGACAATCGCCGCACAAAGTCAGAATATAAAATCGAGCTGGAACGGATCCATCTGCCAGGAGGAGAGCGAAAATGTTGGGACTAATTAAAGAGCTGTTGACTCTGGTGACATAGAAATAGGACATTTTGCCTGTGCGATTATCTACTCATCCTGACCAATATTCATGAAGCCCGATATCCACGTATGAGGCGTCGGTGAATTGATGAATCATATTGTCTCGATAGATAATTTAAGGAAGAGTTTTGATAAAGGTTTAATGGACAGTGAACTTTTTCAGTAAAATAAGGATGCAATATATCATTCTGTGTGTCACTGTTAGGGCTTCTTCACATGAACAAGTGGTGACAGCATATTCCACACGTGGGTTTTGTGAGTAGAATATGCTGCACCAACCTGTCATAGGCTCCCATGTTGCCAATCACACATATTGCATGCAAAAAAGATTGCAGCATGTTCTATTTTGGCATGTATTATGCACACATATGGCGATCGGCATGCAGCAAGTACGCAATGTAATTGCAAATTTGCAGTGTGCCGCCAAACTGTCTCATGCAAGCAGCATGGAGTGAATTGCGCTCGCGTGAAGCCACCCTTATACCTGTACTGGTATATGCTTTCCGTTCTCTCAGGCTGGGGTGAAGAGTGGAGCAGTCGAAACCGCGGTTGGAGGAACACAAGCAAGGAGGTTTTATCATGTCGCCTTCATAAATGTTATCACATTGATCAAACAGAAAGAAGACGCTTTTACCTGACAGCCTAAGAAATGTAGCAGCTGTCAAAAAACAGCTACTCCTTTAGAAGTAACAGGACAGCAGTCACACAACTCCCGTACTTGAGAGTGATTTGGCATAGAGATGGTAGGTTTAAAAATTCCAAACTTTGTTCCATACGATTAAAAAGTCACCAACTCAGAGTTTTGCATCCTTTGATTCCTACCATATTGTACACCTATTGCTATAAATTGCATGTGAAATGTTATGTACCATTAATAACTTGCAAAACAATAAAAAATATTTGGAATTAAAAAGCCGCCAACAAATATTGCAGATCACGTCAGGCATTTCAGATGGAAAATTGTCCTTAATCCTGCCACGATGAAGGTCGAGTTACTGTTAAATGCATAAGAGTCCAAAATATATTTTGGTGGCTTTTTAATAGTATGGAATAAAGTTTGGAATTTTTAAACCTACCATCTGTATGCCCAATCACTCTCAAGTCATGATAAGTGAAATTTTCAAGTGTTCGTTTAATCAGTTCGCCAAATTTCAACAAAAAGTGTGGCTCAGTCTGAATTAGTTAAAACTGGAACTTCACAAATACCACTGAAACGGGATGTATAATACTGTGTAAGAGCCAAAAAACCATGTATAACAGAAGGAAGAAAAACGAGTAGGAGGAAGAAAAGGAAGAGGTAGAAGAGGAAAAAGATGTTTTCTTCATTTTCTTCCTCTTCTTCATCTTCCCCCTTTTCCCCTCTTTTTCTCTTCCTCTTTCTCCTCTGCCTCTTCCACAACCTCCTCTACTTCTTCCTATTATTCCACTTCCTCTTCTTCTAGTGGGTTCAGCCAAGACGAACTGTTCGAAGGTTTTGGTTCATGCCGAATGAAACTTTTAGTTCGACTCAACAAAGGAGAAAAGCCGGCTCCTTAAAAACACTTCTTTTATTCCAAAAAACCCCATAAAATGACAAATGATAGGTACTGTGTAACACCATGTCTACGCTCATCGCATTTCGAAAGATACTACTTTCTTGATCACATCTGTTTTTGACTGTCCTGGTTCACTCAACAATATTGTTAATTAAAGGTGATGACCAGCCACAGGCAGGACATCAGAGACTGGGACACCAAACCTCTGAAGCCTAGGGACTGTTCTGACCAACCACAGGAGACTATGAACTGGGACAAAAAAGACAGAAAACCCACATTAGCAGACAGAAGAGTGCTGTAAATAGAATTGTTACTCATTATTACTCAGAGTTGTGGCAAACAGCTCACAGTCCAGTTTAATTGATGTTCACATCAGTTTCCAACAACCCTTGGGGTTTTGTGTCTTCCCGCAGGACATATTTTCTCCAGGAAAAGTAGCTTCCAGACAATCAAGCTCAAACTCAGTTCTCCCAGGCGAGTTTGCAGTGTGGTTCATTGCAGCGGGTCACAGGCAGAAGCACGGAGAGCTCTCCTCTCGCAGTCACTTGGCATCAGCGCCTCCTCTTATTGTGCCGCACCACAGCCCAGATGTTTGGGTTCTGATATTAAAGCCATTAATTACTTTCTGGTCACTGTTGTGTCAGCCCATTGCCTGAAAAGGAATAAAACTGCCATGTGTGATTCATCGGAGCCCCCGGCTAACACACCATAAGTGTGACATTTTACTAAAATTAAATATCCAGTGTTGTAAGACAAGTGTCACTTTATCTAAGCCATTCATCATTTTTATGTCTCTGTTTTAATCTACATCTCTCTGGCTCAGTGTTTTCCTACAGCTTGACGCTTCGCCGTACACTTTTACTTGTCGTATCATAGCTTCTTTTTTTTTGCTCATTTCATTTCCATCATAATGAAGACTTTTGTCTTTTTATGCCAAAATATGTTCCTTCTTTTCTTAGCTCTTTGCTTGACCTAGAATGGTCATCAATTTCAACAGCAGATGGGTGGTAGGCTGTGAAGCAACATTGCTTGCCAAGAAACTCCTATGTAAAAGAATATATGCACTATTACACTGCCCCCTATGTACAAGAATATAACTACTATAATACTGCCCTGATATAGAAGAATATAACTATTATAATACGGCCCCCTATGTACAAGAATATAACTACTATAATACTGCTCCCTGTGTACAAAAATATAACTACTATAATACTGCTCCTATGTACAAGAATATAACTACTCTAATACTGCCCCTATGTACAAGAATATAACTACTATAATACTGCTCCCTATGTACAAGAATATAACTACTATAATACTGTACCCTATGTACAAGAATATATGTACTATTGCACTGCCCCCTATGTACAAGAATATAACTACTATAATACTCCTCCTATGTACAAGAATATAACTACTATAATACTGCTCCCTATGTACAAGAATATAACTACTATAATACTACCCTGATATAGAAGAATATAACTACTATAATACTGCCTTTTATGTACAAGAATATAACTACTATAATACTGCTCCCTATGTACAAGAATATAACTACTATAATACTGCCCCCTATGTACAAGAATATAACTACTATAATACTGCCCTCTATGTACAAGAATATAACTACTATAATACTACCCTGATATAGAAGAATATAACTACTATAATACTGCCTTTTATGTACAAGAATATAACTACTATAATACTGCTCCCTATGTACAAGAATATAACTACTATAATACTGCTTCCTATGTACAAGAATATAACTACTATAATACTGCTTCTATGTACAAGAATATAACTACTATAATACTTTCCCCTATGTACAAGAATATAACTACTATAATACTTTCCCCTATGTACAAGAATATAACTACTATAATACTGCTCCCTATGTACAAGAATATAACTACTATAATACTGCTTCCTATGTACAAGAATATAACTACTATAATACTGCTCCTATGTACAAGAATATAACTACTATAATACTGCCCCCTATGTCCAAGAATATAACTACTATAATACTGCCCCCTATGTCCAAGAATATAACTACTATAATACTGCCCCTATGTACAAGAATATAACTACTATTATACTGCGCCATATGAACAAGAATATAATTACTATAATACTGCCCCTATGTACAAGAATATAACTACTATAATACTGCTCCTATGTACAAGAATATAACTACTATAATACTGCTCCCAATGTACAAAAATATAACTACTATAATACTGCTCCCTATGTACAAGAATATAACTACTATAATACTGCCCCCAACGTACAAGAATATAAATACTATAATACTGCTCTCTATGTACAAGAATATAACTACTATAATACTGCCTCCTATGTACAAGAATATAACTACTATAAGACTCCCCCTATGTACAAGAATATAACTACAATAATACTGTCCCCTATGTACAAGAATATAACTACTATAATACTGCTCCCCAACGTACAAGAATATAAATACTATAATACTGCCCCTATGTACAAGAATATAACTACTATAATACCGCCTCCTATGTACAAGAATATAACTACTATAATACTGCTCCCTATGTACAAGAATATAACTACTATAATACTGCCCCCTATGTACTAGAATATAACTACTATAATACTGCTCCCTATATACAAGAATATGAATATGGATATGTGGGAGAAATGTTCCTATGTATGGATAGTTCTATAATGGCACGTTTCGCTCATTGTATAGAATCTACCACCTGCACATTTGCAGAGGAATATATGAGCTTTTCCGCAAGAAGTAAATTTCTCCTGTGCTTAAGAGGCTGCAATAAACTAACCTTTCCCCATTCGCCATCGCTATATCTCGGAGCCTGGCAGTGACTATTAGATTAACCAAACTCTTCTTGCAAACGGCGCTGAATAAATTCTACATTTGGGAGTTAGAGCGAAAAAAAATAGCGTGTCGGATAAATGTGACTGTGCAGAGATAAGCGGAGGAAGTTGGTTTAGGGAAGGAAGGATAGAGTAAATCTCTCAGAAGCCAGTGCAAACAAATCGGAGAGAGTCTCTTTATGGAGAATGTCGCATTCACCGCCTGAGAATCAGGTGCTGCCGCTGACTCACCGGGGACTTAAGGATCAAAAGGTAAATAAAACAGACTCGTCTCTGCTCTTCAGCCTCTGAGAGTAGAAAGGGACGAGCAATCTGCACTCAGCACTGTGTAATATTTCAGATACATCATACGTGGCTCTCTACGCGGAGGCCGGACGCCCTCTTATCTCACGCCAGCAGTCACTTATTCTGTATGTTAATCCCACAAATGTTCTTCAAACTCAGCAGCGTGGGAAGACATGGTCAGGGATGGTGAAGTCTGGGGCTTGTTAGGGAGAAGAGGACCCAGGTGTCTCATACAATGCTGAAAAGGTTAGGGAAGGGTTCAAAGACTGTCCAATGTGGATCTATTGGTCAAACACATTTTGTAGGTGGTCCTATTTAGGCATATTTCCAAACTTTTGAGCAGTGAAATTTTAATGAAGGCCACACACTTTTCTCTAAGCCACATCCCTCTGTATCCTGTAATACTTTAGGGACTCCCTCATGTGAGAATAGGACTTGTAATGTGTGGTGTCTTGCACATCGCACAGTATGCGGTCAGGGTGTCTGTGTGCTACTCGAGTTGTGCAACTCATTATCACCCATGTAAATATGGCTTTAGTGGCCACAATAGTAATAGTGACCCCTGTTAGTGGCCCAAATAATAAAATTCCCCCGGTTAGCAGCCCCAATAATAATAGTACCCCCCATTAGGTGCCCCAGTAATAATAGTAACCCCTGTTAGCGGCCCCAGCAGTATTAGTGTTCTAAGTAGCAATAATGTCCCCGTTCACAGCCCCAGCAATAACTGTGACTCCTAGTTAGCAGCCCCAATAGTAATAGTGCCCTCAATTAAGGGACAACATGCCTCCTGCCACCTAGGACTGCTGGACAGTGTCTTAAATACATAACTGTCCCAGAATCCAGGATGGTTGGGAGATATGTATTTGGGACCTCTGGAAGAGAGCAAAAATTGCGTGGCTTTGTAAGTTCAAGAATGGATGCTCCGTATGTGGGGGCTCCTGCGCAGCAGCCAGATGTCCTCACCCAGTGGCAAATGTGGCATTAAGCCGTCAGGACAAGGTGAAACACAGAATACCAGTGTGAGAGGCAACCCTGGTTAAACAAGTACTTCAATAAGACACAGATTGAGCAGCTGTGGGTTGGGTTCACATATGGGTCCTCTATTCCCTTTATTCGAAGCTGGCAATCAAGTTTTGTGGAGAATCTCACATCAGCCAGGGAATGTCTGAAGGTTCTTAAGCACAAGTTAGAGAAGGATTTGGCTTTAGACAAGATGTAGGGTCCATTTTTTCCTGCTGTTCCCGGACCTCCGGGTTTCTCCCTTAGGTGTAGTTCCCAAGAAGGAAGTGGGCAAATTTCAGCTTATCCATCACCTTTCTCATCCCATGGGTTGCTCCTTCTATCCTGGGGATGCCTCCGTTTCCTATGTCTCATTCAATCATGCGTTCTCTCTGGTAAGGGAGGCTGGTTGGGGCGCCCTGTTGGCAAAGTTCAGCTTTTTTGCCTGCTACCAGTTCACTTTGACTGCTACCAACTCAACATGAATATTAGTTTCTTTGTTGTCTTCCAATGGGCTGTTCCATATTGTGCCATTATTTTGAGATGTTTAGTTCTTTTCTCAAATGGCTGGTGGGGTATGAAACATGTTCAAGATCGGTGATTCATTACCTCAATTATTTCCTATTTGTGGCTCCTGGGGATGGGAGGGATATTTGTAATTTCCTTTTGAACAGCTTTCGCTTTTACATGCAAAGTTTTGGTGTTCCCATTGTAGTGGCCCAGTACATCATCCTGGTCCCCTCCATAAATGTCATACATATTTGTCTTATGTAGATGCACTGTGCAAAGCTTGTCCTGTCATATCCAGTGTGTGTGTCGCACAGCCGCGTCGCTTGATGTCGTTTAACTTCAATAAAATCATTGCTCGCATGTAAATGTGTCAGTCTGTCATGTCATGTTGTATGAGTGAAGGTATAAATAGGAGTGATGGAGAACAAGAGAAGGGTTTTTTTGAGCTCCATCTTCAGTGATAGTTCCTGACCAAACACAGAGCCACATGGAAGCACCTTCAGCTTCCTTCTGGTGAAGATGAAGAAGGAGAGATATCCCGTAGCGACTTGCATTTAGATGTGAGTGGAGTGAGCCCCAAAACCGTAATAGAGAGCATTCCTAAGTAATCCTGTATAGAAAGACAGATCATAAAGGTACTTATTCAAATTGCAAGTTGTTCCTACACGGCCATCCAAAGTTAGGATCACCGCATAGAAGTAGGCTACCAGTCATACCCACGCATCTCCAGTGCAGGATGTTAATGCTAATCCTTTAAGTAAATAATTCCTGCCAGAGTGTCTGTAGAGGTACCCCTACCCCCTTCCTCCTCCGGAGTGCTCCCAATCCAGGAGCAGTACCGTACAGATAACGTGGACTGTAGGACCGGTGTCATCCTGTGTATCCTCCCTGACCTCTAAGCGCTGATCTACTTTCACTGTGAAGAATTGTACCTGCATTACTGTGAATAATTGCTTGCCAAAGTTTATTGCAAGTAAAGTTTATACCGGGCCCTAACCGTTCCTGGGGATCCAAGGTACTATACACAAGTGTCTGTGTTTATTCTCCGCCGTGTAGCATACTGGTATGGGGGAATGGTGGCATCATGCCTGATAACTATTACCCGTATCTTCCTGCTTATTGGTATTCCCTATCCTAGGGGTGTCGAAGGTGGCCTGCAATCCAGCTATGGCCTTGGCTGCGTGTCATCCCTCAGGGACCAGAGCCTGGTAAGTTCCCCCATGACAAGCCAACACTTATCCCTCCCAGTTCTTCACGTTTGTCAAGTGCCCAGGGTACCCCCCCCCTCCCCCCCCCCCCCCCCCCCCACTGGAGTGTTGCACCATATCAGAAAGCAAAATAGAGGGGCCGGCAATGACGTTGTCTTTTCTCAGAATTGACAAGTCAGCTATCATTTTCTGGTTGCCAGTAGAAAAGTTGGAGAGGTTGACGGATGTGATTGAGGGTTTCTTAGACGTCTGTAAGGTCACGCTGAAACAAATGCAGTCTTACTTGGGACGGCTTGTTTTTGTCTGCCAGATCACGTGAATAGGCTGTGTATTTTCTCCTATATTACTTGGGGGGGGTAAAAGCCCTCGGCCCCCACATCCGGTTTACCAGATTGTTAAAGGTGGATTTGTTGGGGCACAATGATTTCCTGAGGAGGTACAATGGACACACGTGTTGCATGTTAGCGGAATGCACCAATTCAGAGTAATCCTGCCTGCAGCATGGGTCAATGCAGGCGTGTGCAGAAATCTGAGACTCTTGGAGCTTATTCCAATAGTAGTCGCTGTTGAAATTTGGGTTGACCAGCTGAAGGATAGGCACATTTGTTTCTGATTGACTATCGTAGTGTTGTTGATTGCATTAGCCACCTGTCTTCTTCTTCCCTTCCAGTGCTTAGTCTTCTCCGTTATCTAGTGTCTAGGTGTCTGGAGTTTAATATTCTCTTTAGGGCTCAACATGTTCCCAACAGCAAAAATATTGTAGCTGATGCTCTCTCATGTTCTCGTTAGCAGAGTTCCAGAATTTGCTGCCAGAGTCAGAGGAATGCGAGAAACATCTTTCAATCCACCTATGGGACATGATGGTAGTCAAGGGTTGGAGCATCTGGTAACATGGAAACATCACGGTAAGGTCTGATCAGACCGGCTTCAGATGGTTGATGACAGGCACATTAGAGAATCAGACTGACAGTACCTTTTACAGTTGTAAGTGGCAGAGGTGTTGGACATATTCACCTAACGACACCAGGCCGGGGTAAGTGTCTATTTCCTGCTGTTGGAATGGGCTAACATTACTAAGCATTTTGTCATTCGGCCGGCCCTTAACCCTTTCCAATCCAATTTGTATCCTGGTTTTCCTAGGCGGCTTACTCTTTTTCTGCCGTTACACAATGGTGCTGTCTGCTGGCTAAAGCCAGTACTGCATGAGGTGACACATTGGATAGGCTCCAACAGCAGAGAGGCTGGCAATACGCAGTAAGAGAACCCCGACGGATGTCTTCCAACATCGGAGCTGTAAAGCCTTAAACCGTAATGTCTTTACAGGTCAGACAGTGGATTGGAAAGGGTTAATGGAGAAATAGCACATATTTCGCAAATGCAGACAGCCAGTATCTTATCAGTTGCCGTGTCCGTTAATGTCTTCATGCTCCAAAGTATGAGTCAGTTTTTTGTTCCACCAGTTTTTGTCCAGAGTTCTTTCGCTCTCAGAGTTCTTTGCACCCTCCGTATTGGCAAGCTAGTCCTTCCTTCCAAGGAAAAGTGAGTTAGCAGATCGCAACGTCGTCTTCGGTAACGGTGCAGTTAGTGTATGCATACATCGGTTTAAGATGGACAAGTTTGGGCATGACTTTCACTTTGGGTCTGGTGTGCCCAACGCAGACAGTATCCAGCTTCAAAGCGGCTCGCCCGGCGGTGGCACAGTTCTTGATACACAAAAATGGGCCCAGTAATAATAGTGACCCTCATAGTGGAACACAGATGCCAGGGTAGAGGTCAGAGGTCGAACTGATTGCAGCAGTTCTGGGATGGAACTGAGTGAGTAAAATGCTTGCCAGAGGGGTGGGGGTGCAGGTTAGGCGAGACATGCCTCCGGCCACCCAGAACTGCGTCCCAAATTCGGGGTTGGTTGGGAGGCATGCTGTATGATTATATTTAGCTGTGCCTTCTGGAATTGTATTCATGTCTCAGGACAGCAGCATGAAGTGGTAAACCTCAGTATTTAACATGCACGTGTGATAGCAGCCATCATTCAGCAATAGCGGCGCGGATCCTGGCATGAGGCGCTGTCATACGGAATATATATGGCTGATATCTCAGCACAGCAAACAATAATTCTCCTTTATACACAACAATGTAACAGTCACACGGATGAAGCCACCAATTAATCACAATATTCAGATTTTCTGATAAATTAATGAGCACTGCAGTAATTAGAGCCATCCGGGGGTGGTTAGGCGGGTGGGGAGCAGCAGGACTCTCGGTGCTGGTCTATAAGTGCTGTGAGGTTACCTCACTGGTTACCTATAGATCAGTTGCGTTTATTTTAGGATACAGGACATACATCATAGGGGGTGAGATCTATGAATGCAGTTATTGGGGCTGACTATATGTGGTAATCCATCAGTAAGAAATCGAGATTGATAAATCCAGGAGGATCACTAGACAGAAAGGACGTCCCTCCGGCCTGACAACTCTGCATTCTTCATGGTGACAACTTCATATAAATTACTAGCTGAATTTTAAAGACACCGGTGATCTAATGGTTTAGTCTTCTTCCCCGATGAACTGAGGTTTTAGTATCTATCCTTGGTGATCTCGGTTCATGTTTAGTAAACTAGTGATTTAGTGTATGTTCCTCGTAACCCCGTAGTTTAGTGTCTATTTTTTCTAGTCTACTGATTTGCTGTGTATCCCTCGTAATCCAGTGATTGGTGATGATCTAATGGTTCAGTGTCTATTCTTGGTGATATGCTTAATTACTGTCTCTCCCTGATAATCCACCGGTTTAGTGTTGATCCCTAGTGATTTAATGGTTTTGTGTCTATTTCTGGTAATCCTGTGGTTCATTGTCTGTCCCTGGTGATCTAATGATTTAGTGCCTATCTCTGCTAATCCAGTGGTTTGTTGTTTATCCCTGGTGATCTAATGGGTTAGTGTTTAGCCCTGGGAATCCAGGGCTTTCGTGTCTTTCCCTTGTGATCTGATCATATAGTTTCTACCTCTGGTAATCATCTCGTTTATTGTCTATCCCTGATACTCAACTAGTTTAGTGTGCATTCCCAGTGATTTAATGGTTTACTGCCTATCTTGGTAATCCACTGGTTTAAATAAATCTAATGGTTTAGTGTCTATTCTTGCTAGCACAGTGATTCAGTTTTTCGTCCTGGGGATCTAATGGTCCAGTGTCCTTGGTAGTACAAGGATTTACTGTCCACCCTTGGGGATCTAACGGTTTAGTGCCTATCTCTAGTGATGTAATGTTATAGTTTCTATCTCTGGTAATCCCCTCATTTACTGTCAATACCTGATACTCAACTCGTTTAGTGTGTATTCCGGGTGATCTAATGGTTTAGTGCCTATTCCTGCTTGTACAGTGATTTGATATTTTGCTCTGGGGATCTAATGGTTCAATGTCTTTCCCTGATAGTCCAATGATTTAGTGTTCACCTTTAGTAAACTAGTGGATTAGTGTCTATCCCTGGTGATCTAATGATTTAGTGTCTATCCTTCCTGATCTAATTATGTAGTGTCTATCCCTGGTGATCTAATGATTTAGAGTCTATCCCTGGTGATCTAATGTTTTAGCGGTTTATCTTTGTAATTCAGTGATTTAGCAATTATCCCTGGTGATCTAATGATTTAGTGCCTGTTCTTAGTAATGCACTTGATTACTGTCTATGTCTGATAATCCACTCTTTTGGTGTCTAACCCTGATACACCACTGGTTAAGCATGTATTCCTAGTGATCTAATGATTTATTGTTTATCCCTGCTAATCTAGTGATTTAGTCTTTTCCCCTGGTGGTTTAATAGTTTAGTGAACTCCCCTTGTATTCCAGAAGTTTAGTGCTCAGCGCTAGTAATCTAGTGCTTTAGGGTATATCCCAGGGAATCCAGTGAGCTAATGGTTTAGTTCCTCTATCTGGTGTTATAATGGTTTAGCATATTTTCCTGGTTATTCACTGGCATGTCTACCCCTGTTAATCTAGTGATTTAGTCTAGTCCCTCTGGTGATTTAATGGTTTAGTGATCTTCCCTGGTAGTCCAGTAGTTTAGTACTTCAGTAATCTAGTGATTTAGGGTAAATCCCTGGTAACCTAATGGTTTACTGTCTGTCATGGCGAACTAGTGATATAGGGTTTAACCCTTCCATTTTAATGCTTATGTCTTTGTCAGATAATCCAGTGGTTTGATGCTTAGCCCTGGTGATCTGCTGGTTTGGTGTTTGGTGAGTTTGTGTCCCTACCTGGGAATCCAGTTTAAAAAATAGTGAGTGATTTAGTCAATAACAGAGCCCATCCCTCGCTCCACTGATTGCCCGTCACTGGTAGTCCAGAGGTTTCATGTCACTTTTAGGATTCTTTCACGCGAGCGCATATTGGCCTGCGTTGTCACAGCCGGCCAATATATGCTTCCATCTGGGGTGTAGAAGCTCGTGAACGGGCACACAAATCTAACGTTTTTGTGCGCCCGTTCACACGGCATGGGGTCCGGTGCATATGCGCCGAGCTCACCATGCTGTTGCCCATTTCCCCTCCCTCCCCATCGGTTCACCTCTTGTCTTCTCCCCGCTCGTTCTTTGCAATAGGAGGGGGTGGGGTGGGGCGGAGCTAAGTGGCAGCCCGCCCCACCTCCTCCCATTGATGGCTATGAACAAGGGGCGCGGAGATAATGGGATCTTAGCTCCGCCCACACCCTGCCCCTTGTCCAAAACCATCAATGGGAGAAGCCGGGACAGCTTCGTTCCGCCCACGTCTTGCCCCCTTCCATTGTACAGAACGAGTGGGGAGGAAACGAGAGGTGAGCCTGCTGTTAAACTCCCTCCCACCTTTGGCCGCTGCTATGGGCTCCCATAGGAGCCCATGCAGCGGCAGATGTATTCTGGCCCAAAAGATAGTTCCAGGACTATCTTTTGGGCCCGACGTAAAAACGCTCGGCGCTATATTGGCCTTGCCGGGCGCTTTTACGTCTCAGGAATCCAATGCATCAGATCACAGCGTATAACAGCCGGCCGTGAAAAAGAGCGGCCGATATGCGCTTGTGTGAAAAAGGCCTAAGACTCTGTTAGACATACTGTGTTCTCTAAGAGGGGCATTCAAAGCCATTCATTAAAAGCACTGACCATCACAACCTCCTTCAGTACCGGAGGCGTCTATATTATACTCTTGCCGTAAAAACTACGTTCTGTGCTGTTAATGAAAACTTCTTCTGGACACTGAGGAGCTCACCTTTTTATGCTGACAGCTCGAGGTATGAAATGGTAGTCAGTTACCTCTTTATATGGAAGGTACCATCAGAAAAACCGGGAAGGTTATGAATTTATGAAACATTTAGTGTTACACAGTAACTCCTATCAGACGCTTCTCGCTGCGGGAGGGGCCAACCGAAGCAGCAGGACCATTAGTCCTGAATATCCTCAGCTTTTTTACAATCCGGGCCTAATAATCTGTAGTGTTAGCAGCAGATTTGCACCAGCCGAAGAACCGAGAAGTAAAACATCTCTGAATATATCTGTATTTCTTGCCTAATTATTTCCAGACCGCAGCAATGGCGACCAGCAAAAACGCTAAGAGCCGGTGGCTGAACATCCCTCAGTGACCTGCACATCTCACACCACAGATCTGTGTGTTAATATCAATATTTCATCACTTTCCTTAGGAGAAATAAATGTACAGAGACAGAACAACGTCCACGTGATACCCCCATCAAAATCTGCGGAAAAGACTCAGTGTCTGCACAACTGCCAGATTATAACTGCAACAACTGCTATATAATGTCCAATACAGCTGAAATAGTGATATAGAGCATGCTGGTATAACCTGGTTATCTCCTGCATATAATTATATATACAGCTGGTATACGTTATACATCTCCCTGTACATTGTGATATGGAGCATGCTGGTATAACCTGGGTATCTCCTGCATATAATTATATATACAGCTGGTATACGTTATACATCTCCCTGTACATTGTGATATGGAGCATGCTGGTATAACCTGGGTATCTCCTGCATATAATTATATATACAGCTGGTATACGTTATACATCTCCCTGTACATTGTGATATGGAGCATGCTGGTATAACCTGGGTATCTCCTGCATATAATTATATATACAGCTGGTATACGTTATACATCTCCCTGTACATTGTGATATGGAGCATGCTGGTATAACCTGGGTATCTCCTGCATATAATTATATATACAGCTGGTATACGTTATACATCTCCCTGTACATTGTGATATGGAGCATGCTGGTATAACCTGGGTATCTACTGCATATAATTATATATGTACAGCTAGTATACATTATACAGCTCATGTATATAGTGATATGGAGTATGCTGGTATAATCTGGGTATCTCCTGTATATAATTATATTTACACAGTGTTACATGCGTGCAACACCAGGGCACTAAGTCTCAGCACGGACGCAAGATGGCATTCACACAAACACCATAAGTCCAAACAAAATGCATACTGAACACTCAGGTAGGACTGCAAACTGGTCTCATGGGCAGGCATAACATATCCCTACTCTAACTTGAAAACCTGCGTGCAAGCAGAGCGATCGTCCCGATAAGGACGACCCTGCGCTGGAACCTGGGGACCTACCTATCCCTGGATGGCAAACGATCCACAGTAGGAGAGGACGCAGCTCACACCAACTCACAGAACAGGACTGTTCCCACCTGGCATCTGGAAACCTACTGAACATGTTGCTGTTCACACCAACACCCCAGGGACTTACACGCAAAATAGAACAGGACTGTTCACACACCTTGTCTGGCCACCCGCAGAGATCCAATGAACACGTCACTGTACACACACATGTCTGGCCATCTGCACAGACACGCACCACACATCATGCATAAACGCAAAACCCTAGGATGACAGAGAAACCTAACACAGAAACCCCCCTCAGAGTTCACATGCATACAGATAAACTATTACTAGCACAACTGTCCTCACGCCAAGGGGAAAGGGTCAGACACCATACTGACATATAGGGAACAGTGTCAGGCATCACCCATCTGACCACACATAAGACATCAGACGTCTGGAGGCCACACTTGTCAAAGGGGAGGGGAGAGGGGTTCTGCATAATATGCAGACGGGGACTACAGGTGTCCAGACCGTCCTCAGGGAAAGTGAGAGAGACACTTCAGACTAGACGCGCATAACACCAAGTTCAGAGTGGGATTAACACAGAATGTATAAACATGATAAAATGACCAGCATTCTCTGACAAGAGAAGCTAGTATTTATGTGCAGCAGACTAGGCAGATTGGCTGGTGAATACCACACCCAGCCAGCTCAATTAAGCCTTACCTGTGAATAACCTAGTTATCTCTTGTATATAATTATATATGTACAGCTGGTATAAGTTACACATATCCTGAATATAGTGATATAGAGCATTCTGGTATAAACTGGGTATCTCCTGCATATAATTATATATATAAAGCTGGTATACGTTATACATTCTATATATAGTAATATGGTGCATGCTGGTATAACCTGGGGATCCCATGTATATAATTATATATGTACAACAGGTTTAAGTTATACATCTCCCTGTATATAGTGGTATGGAGAATGCTGGTATAACCTGGGTATCTTCTATATATAATTATATATGTACAACTGCTATAAATGAAATTAAAGATCAATCTCCCTGTATATAATAATATGGAGCATGCTGCTATAACCTGGGTATCTCTTGTATATAATTATATATGTACCACTGGTATAAGTTATACATCCTGTATATAATGATTTGGATGATACTGGTATAACCCGGGCACTGCTTTGTATAAAACTATATATAATTGGTTTCTCGTTTGGATATTTTTTACTGTGAACAGAATTTTAATGCAGTTTCGATTTTCAGAACTTTTTCACAGTCGGGGATTTTGCTAACTGATTCCAAATCGTTCAGGAACATGTGGAAAAGCAAATTAAAAAGTTCTATGGAGAATTTTTAACAACTTCTAATCTAGCCTGCAATCTT
This sequence comes from Eleutherodactylus coqui, assembly GCF_035609145.1. Classification (NCBI taxonomy): domain Eukaryota; kingdom Metazoa; phylum Chordata; class Amphibia; order Anura; family Eleutherodactylidae; genus Eleutherodactylus; species Eleutherodactylus coqui. The sequence continues at coordinate 221,145,376 of NC_089839.1, forward strand.
ACCTCCCACAAATCTCCCCTCTATCCTTGTGCCTGTGCTGAGCACCATAGCTGGAGGACATGTATATGTTGTAAATGTGACCCATCCCATTGAGCAGGGGGAGGGGCGGCATGGCTATAGATGCCCCTGTAGAGCAGGCAGTTATTTTAGGAGCCGCAGGAGTCAGCGGGATGTGATCCTCCAGCGTTGCTTTCCCGCTTGCAGGTTCCTGTTTTCCTCGGCTCCTATAACCCAGAGCGGGAGGCTGGTTAATGAGAATCTGCCTCGGAGCGCAGCTAACTTTAATAGTCATTAAACTCAATAAAAAGCTAAAAATGGGGGAGATGGCCACTTCTGGAGTCCCCGTGCGACAATTAACATTCACAGCAGTATGTCAATTAACTTGAGGAAATCTCGCCGTATCGCGAGTCCCAGCCAAGATATTGTGCTATTTTTCACGGTGCGGCCGGCGCAGATGGAAACACCTTTTAGTTCCAGCGCTGAGTTATTGGAGAATTAGTCTACGGTTTTATTTCAGTTGATGCGATGCCTCAAAATAATCGCATAGAATTTCCATAAACTCCCAAGACGATGAGAGCCTCATTAGACGAGCGGATACGGGGCAACGCCAGTGCCGCGCCGCTTAATAGGCAAATTATTATCTTCTTTACTGTGAAGGTTTAAAGGAGCCGTGACCTATTAAACGTAAGAGCGACTTTGTAAAAGACTTAGGGCTCATTTACACACATGTATTTATGTCATTATTACACGCAGATTTTTTAGGCTTGAAATATGGAGTCCTGAAACCCTATTGACTTGCGCTGATGTATTCAGACCTGCGTGAAAGAAAACCGCATTGTGCACTATTTTGGTCAGTATTACGTACCAAATTAGGGCATTAAAGTTAATGGGATTGTGTAAATACCCATGAAATATGCGTATTAACTAGAGATGAGCGAGCACGCTCGCATAAGGCAGTTACGAACATCGCTCTTTTCGACTAACAGCATTCTCGGCCAAGCAGGCTCGGGGGGGGGGGGGGGGGGCAGCGGGGGTGAGCAAGTTTGTGCTTAGCAATTTTTGTTCGGTGTTTTTAACATTAGAAAGTCCCATTGACAATTGCGTGAAAAAAACGCAACGATATCGTGTAAAAAAAATGCACAAGAAAAACACAAGTGTGCAGGAGCCCTTACTAAGAGACTCTTTACACATTTGGTGCACCTTCAGGTGTAAAGTATAGTACATGTGATTGGCCATGAGTGGCCACGCCCCCTAATGCTAAGACCAGCCTACTCTTAAAAAAAATTAAAGTGGCGGTCTGGAGTAAAGCAGCAAAAAGTTACACATTTTGCCATACAAGATGTTGTGCGACTTTCATATAGCAGAAAACTGGCATAAGCCGTTCAGTAAATGAGCCCCATGATGTTTCAATTGTTAAGCATTTTCTAGGTCTCTGCTTGCTGTCAGTGAATAGGAATGTCTCTATTTACATTCAGAAATTTGTCATGTTCACATCCAACTTAGAGCTTGTTCAGACTGGCGTAATTGTTGTCCAACTGATTGCAAAAAGACAGCACACATATTGCAGTCATTAAAGGGTCACTCCGGCGAAAACATTTGCCTATCTCTTGCCCCTTCACCAGATTACCTGTTACACTCTGGAGGTCTCCTCTGTGTATTGCAGTCACTTCCATACAGTGCAGCCCCCTGTTTGATGCTTATCATGCACCATCATGATGCTGAGATATTATACTTTCAGTTTCACATCTATCTCATGATGCATCAGCACAGCATTATCTGAGGCTCTACCATTTTTGCCTACTGGGGGAAAGTTTAATTATCACTACCTTCTATAGGCTACAGGCCTTAAGTATACAGTCAGGAGGCTGAGCTGTGATCTCCACGTGATCAGCTGCCTGATTAGCGAGTCTACCAGGTTATATAATGATGCATCTCCTACTGCCATGTTTCTGCATAATTAGGTAGATTTGCCCTTCAGGACTCTGGGTTATATCTAAGGTGGCCACCAGAACAGTAATCTACTGGCCTAGCTGGTATTGATACCGGGAGGCTGAAGATTCCAGGATCGGGGCGGAATCCAGTAAAGCAAAGAACAGCCTGTTATCACCCTTTTCACTCCCTCAGCTTCGTCTGCCCTGCTCCAGACCCCCATTGCTCACTTCGAAGTTACTATCACTGCTGTCTACCATCTGGTCACTATGGCAAATCACTGGCCCCAGCCATACCAACACTGAAGCCAGGGATTGGCCACTGAGGGGGCATCTGGGGGTAATATTACTGAGTCAGTACATGCAGGGGCATTATTAATGAGGGGACATTACTGTGTGGGTTCATGGGGAGGCATTAGCATTGAGAGGGGCATGTGGGGGCATTATTTATGACTGGTGGCATGTGGAGGCTTTTTTACTGCGAAGGGGTCACTGAAGAGCACTATTACTGTGAGGAGGTCACTGAAGGGCACTATTACCGTGAGGGGTTACTGAGGGCACTATTACTATGAGGGGGTCACTGAGAGGCACCATTACTATGAGAATGTCACTGAGGGGCACTATTACTGTGAGGGGGTCACTGAGAGGCACCATTACTATGAGAATGTCACTGAGGGGCACCATTACTATGAGGAGGTCACTGAGGGCCACCATTACTATGAGGGGGTCACGGAGGGGCAACATTACTATAAGGAGGTCACAGAGGGGCAACATTACTATAAGGAGGTCACAGAGGGGCAACATTACTATGAGGAGGTCACTGAGGGGCACTATTACTGTGAGGGGGTCACGGAGGGGCACTATTACTATAAGGAGGTCACGGAGGGGTACTATTACTATGAGGGGGTCACTGAGAAGCACCATTACTATGAGGATGTCACTGAGGGGCACCATTACTATGAGGGGGTCACGGAGGGGCACTATTACTATAAGGAGGTCACAGATGGGCAACATTACTTTGAGGAGGTCACTGAGGGGTACTATTACTATGAGGAGGTCACTGAGGGGTACTATTACTATGAGGAGGTCACTGAGAGGCACTATTACTGTGAGGGGGTCACTGAGGGGCACTATTACTATGAGGAGGTCACTGAGGGGCACTATTACTATGAAGAGATCACTGAGGGGCACTATTACTATGAGGAGGTCACTGAGGGGCACTATTACTATGAGGATGTTACTGAGGGGCACCATTACTATGAGGAGGTCACTGAGGGGCACTATTACTATAAGGGGGTCACTGAGTGGCACCATTCCTATGAGGAGGTCACTGAGGGGCACCATTATTATAATGGGGTCACTGACGAGCACCATTCCTATGAGGAAGTCACTGAGGGGTACAATTACTGTGAGGGGGTCACTGAGGGGCACTATTACTATGAGGAGGTCACTGAGGGTCACTATTACTATTAGGAGGTCACTGAGGAGCACTATTACTATGAGGAGGTCACTGAGGGGCACTATTACTGTGAGGAGATCACTAATGGGCACTATTACTATGAGGAGGTCACTGAGGGGCACTATTACTATGAGGGAGTCACAGAGGGGCACCATTACTATGAGGAGGGCACTCAGGGGCACCTTTACTATAAGTAGGTCACTGAGGGGCAGTATTACTATGAGGAGGTCACTGAAACCAACACGCATTACACCCTGTAATATGTAGCTGAAGTTCATCATTCATCCCTTTCTCGATATGTGCAGATAATCTATATTTCATTGACTTTCAGATCCACTTCCAACGTCCCGCAGAATTTACTGGTTACAAGTCAAGTCGACTACTTATCAGATATTAATATTTATCATTACGGAGGGTTAATCTGAGGTGCCACCGAGGGATTATCAAACAGCGTAGCCCTGGTCTCACTGGATGTGACCCCTATGTCCCATTAATTGGCCGGGCTCAGTATCCGCTCACATTGAGGCCCTCAGGTGTTGGATTTGTGAACCTGTCTTCTTTCTGATTACATCCGATGGCTACTGGCACGCCAGCGGATTCTAAGAATCCTTCTTCAATAGGAGCTCCTCCTGAGAGAATACCGAGGAATTTAACTGCGGGATCAGGCTAATCTCTAGGACAAGAGCAGCTCCGGCTTTCAGCAGTGCTAACACAGAAGATATAAAGCTGAGCAAAGTCAGAAATGAAGGGAACAATATAATATAAATGGAAATTGAACTCGCCGAGTTATATTCAATAAATCCAATGCAATGTCAGGACATTGGAGGAAAGACACCTGCTCGGATACACAGGGAATACAAAGCTGCCAGTGTCTCAGCTACTTAGATACCAAATTAGATAGCGGCGGCTGCAGGCGGCGGAGGGAGCAGTGTCATAGATCAGGCCGGGGTGTTTGTGGATGCACAAGAGGACATGTGGCCGCTCATCGTGTGTGGATGCTGATGTGTGTCTGACATCGGAAATGTCTACATAGGCTTTGATTTTATTTGTTTTGATGCACTTTTCATGGAACGAATGTAGATCTCTCGTGGGGTGAGGATGATGACATATGCAATGACGTAACAACCATAGAGGTAGATCATGTGGCATCTGCTGAAAGAGGTGCCCATCACTGGTTGTAGGGCCATACATAGGACCCATGGGCCCTCATAGCAAAACTTCCATAGGGTCAAAAGACCCGTCTCTTTCAACAAATTCAGAGTTAGTAGCCAGAAGTAGGTTTTAGGGTGAATGCACATGGGCGGAAATTCCGCTGCGAGATTTCCGGAAGAATTTCCGCCCGTGCACGCTGCCATAGGATTGCATTGGTTACGCAATCCTATGCAGACAGACGTGATTTGACCGCCTGAAAACTCGTGTGGTAAACAAATTGCAGCATATCCTATTTCTGTGCAAGCCTCGCAGAGGCCCGCACAGAAAAGTCACCGCTGATGCACCCGCTCTGCTCTTTGCATGTGCGGCTGTGTGCCAGCCGGCACATCACAGAGAAGAGAGAAGACACCAGAGGAGGTGAGCCGCGGGTCACTGCGGGGGCACAGGTCACATCACGCTGCGAAAATTCTCAATACGGGATCAGGCCCAGCCGTCTGCATTCACCCTTAGGCCTCCTGCACACAGGTTGAAATTCCGCTGCAGGATTTCCCGCAGAATTTCCGCTCATGCACGCTGCCATAGGATTGCATTAGATATTGCAATCCATTGCAGACAGCCGCGATTTGACCGCGTGAAAACTTGCACGGTAAACAAATCGCGGCATGTCCTATTTCTGTGCGAGCCTCGCAGAGGCCCGCACAGAAATGTCACGGCTGACGCGCCGGCTCTGCACTGCCCATGTGCGGCTGTGTGCCTACCGGCACATCCCAGTGCAGAGAGAGAAGAGGCTGGACGGGTAAGTATACTCTCAATGCCAGTGCACGGGTTGGGATCCGACCCGGCTATGTGCAGGCGGCATTAAACTAACACTCAGCCAGCTTTATTAGCAGGGTTGCAGTAAAAATAAACAAAACAGATCAGGAACAAAATAAGTACTTTGCCTATCTGGCACTAATACTCAGGTGAACCTTCTCTGACAGCTAAAGAGCTTCTCCCTGCCAGCTTACAAAACCCAAAATTTTGAGCAACTGTACTCACAGATCACAACTATTATCTCACATACACCAGCTTTCTGTGTTCTCCAGATAGAGAGCTGCTCAAACATGTTGAAGCAATCTTTAAATTTAGGTGCTACTTAAGGGGTATCGTATCCTTATCAATCAAGTATGCCTAATTAATATTCAATGTATCACAGAAGAAAACAATCAAAAATGCTCAAATGCTCTTTCCAGGCTCTTCTGTTTTATTGTTTCAATGCAGGAGGTTATATAGTGTGCCATCCTACTCAAAGTCAACAATTCAAAGTCTCCAGCATGTGTGATACTTCTCTCTCGGTAAAACATTACAAAGGTTAATTATGACATAAACTACATGCTCATTATGAGATACAGGGCAATCTGCCAGGCTGAATCATATATGGCGTCATTATTAGGCTGTAAGGTGCACCACGCATATCAATGGAACTTGTCACCCTTTGTATGCCTTATCTATGTGCAACTATAATACTAAGCAGCAACTCCCCATAATATATGGTAGATATATATATGGTTCATCGGTATCTTGCACTTGTATAACACACCTCCATATAGCAATCTATCTGTTGGCATACTGCTGGGAAGTGGGGTATAACTGGCCTTGTATATCCTTTTAAGGCCTTAGTCAGATGGGCGTTTTTAGCCGCGATTTGCGCATGCGCATGCGTCCGGCGATTTTATAAAACCATTGCTTTGCAATGGTATCGGACACATGAGCGCTTTTTATGCACTCGTCCGATAAATTATAGAACAGAAATCGCAGATCGCACCGATCTGCGATTCCTGTTCTCTTCTCTATATGCGCTCAATGGGGCTGGCGGCAGCAGTGCCGACCCCATTGAGAACATATAGAAGACAAATCATTCTTCTCTACCACAGCTGTAACAACTGTGACAGAGAAGAACGATGTTTGCCCATTGAATTCAATGGAGCCGGCAATACAGCCGCTCCATTGAAAGCAATGGGCTGCCGGCGTGCGTGGGGTGAATTGTCGGGAAGGGCTTAAATATATAAGCCCTTCCCTGCAATTCATCCTAAAATGTGTTAAAATAAAAAAAAATTGTATACTCACCTTTCCGCTGCAGCCGGAGTCCAGCCGCGGCCGCTGTCAGTTCTCCTGAACTGCTTCTCGGCACTATTCAGCCGGCGGGGCTTTAAAATCCCCGCCTGCTGAATGATCTGCCTCTGATTGGTCACAGCCCTGACCAATCAGAGGCAGGTTTCACTCACACACCCATTCATGAATTCATGAATGGGTGAGTGACTGCTGCCTCTCAGCGCTGAGCCAATCAGGGGCAGGTCTGACTCACATCCATTCATGAATTCATGAATGGGTGTGAGTGAGACATGCCTCTGATTGGCTCAGCTCTGAGCCAATCAAGGGGCAGGTCTGACTCACACCCCCTTCACACCCACTGCAGGACAGCCGCGCGGAGCTCCGGCTGCCGGGAGAAGGTGAGTATATATATATTTTTTATTTTTACACATTTTAGGATGAATTGCAGGGAAGGGCTTATATATTTAAGCCCTTCCCGACAATTCATCCCGGGCTCGCCCGCAGCGCATTGCTTTAAATGGAGCCGGCTTATTGCCGTCTCCATTGAATGCAATGCGCTGGACAGCTCCGGCCCGTTTCTAATGAAACGCGGCTAGGAGCAGATTTGCGGGCGACTTGCGCGCACCGGTCACGCGATTTGCGGATGCGCATCCGTCATGCGATCCGCAAATCGCGTGAAAAAACGCCCGTGTGACTAAGGCCTAAAAGTGTTAGGTAAATATGGCCCCTGACAGTGATATTATTTTGGGTAAGCTTGAGTTTGGGATAGGACAGTTTTTGGTTAGGGTAGGTTTGTGTTAGGATTACATTAGATTTGGTTTGGGTGAGAATTGTTTTGGGTTAAGATTAGTTTGGGTGAGGTATGGCTTGAATTAGTTTTGGACCAGGGTTGGATGGGGTTAGGGTTGAATTGGGTTAGGTTAACTCATCAGTTTTGGTTCTGAGTTGGTTTAGGTTAAGCTTAGTTAGTTGGTTTGTGTTAGGGCTAATTTGAGTTTGGGTTGGTTTGGGTAGTTTTTGGTTAGGGTTGGTTTTGGTTAGGGTTGGTTTTGGTTAGGGTTGGTTTGGGTGGAGTTTACTTTAGGTTAAAGGGGTTGTCTCGCGGCAGCAAGTGGGGTTATGCACTTCTGTATGGCCATATTAATGCACTTTGTAATATAGATCGTGCATTAAATATGAGCCATACAGAAGTTATTCACTTACCTGCTCCGTTGCTAGCGTCCCCGTCGCCATGGTTCCGTCTAATTTTGGTGTCTTCTTGCCTTTTTAGACGCGCTTGCGCAGATCCGTCTTCTCCCTTCTTCTCCCTTCGGCTCCGCTCGGCAGCATCGGCATTTTGGCTCCGCCCCCTTGTACGCATCATCGCGTAGCTCCGCCCCATGATGTGTGCCGGTTCCAGCCTCCTGATTGGCTGGAATCGGCACGTGACGGGGGCGGAGCTACGCGATGATGCTTACAAGGGGGCGGAGCCAAAATGCCGATGCTGCCGAGCGGAGCCGAAGGGAGAAGAAGGGAGAAGACGGATCTGCGCAAGCGCGTCTAAAAAGGCAAGAAGACACCGAAATTAGACGGAACCATGGCGACGGGGACGCTAGCAACGGAGCAGGTAAGTGAATAACTTCTGTATGGCTCATATTTAATGCACGATGTATATTACAAAGTGCATTAATATGGCCATACAGAAGTGTATAGACCCACTTGATTTCGCGAGACCACCCCTTTAAGATTATTTATGGTACAGTTGCTTTGGGTTAGTTTTCAGGTTGTGTTAACATTATTTTGAATTAGGACTATTTTGGTGTGTGGGATGTTGCTATAGAAATCCCTAATAAAAAACTTTATATTTGCACCAACCACTAAATACATTTTTTATGAAATTTTAGAAATATTCAGAAGTTCAAAAATGCAGATATGTGTGAAAACATATCCCATTCCACGGTAGTAGATCCGTTTTTCCCCCACAACCTCATGCCTCATTGTGGAAGCAATCTATGGCTTCACATTTGCAAAAAGCACTTCTGCTCAATGTGAATGTGCTGAATGTCACCGGCTTTATATAGTTATTGAGAGGAAAAACAAAGCATCCAAGAATACACCATTACCCTACAGCGAAAGGGAAAATCACTCTGCTGGGAAATACACTGTGCCGCCCCAGAGCTAGAGGCCATGGAACCTGAGCTTCCCTTACCACTGCTTAGCATATATATATAGTTATATTTTGTGCATAGTAACAAAAACATAGTAGTTATATTCTTGTACATAGGAGGCAGTATTATAGTAGTTATATTCTTGTACATAGGAGGCAGTATTATAGTAGTTATATTCTTGTACATAGGGGGCAGTATTATATTAGTTATATTATTGTACATAGCAGCAATATTCTAGTAGTTATATTCTTGTACATAGGGGGCAGTACTATATTAGTTATACTCTTGTACATAGGAGCAGTATTCTAATGGTTATATTCTTGTACATAGGAGGCAGTATTATAGTAGTTATATTCTTGTATATAGGAGGGCAGTATTATAGTAGTTATATTCTTGTACATAGGGACAGTATTATAGTAGTTATATTCTTGTACATAGGAGCAGTATTATAGTAGTTATATTCTTGTACATAGGGGCAGTATTATAGTAGTTATATTCTTCTACATAGGGGGCAGTATTATAATAGTTATATTCTTGTACATAGAGAGCAGTATTATAGTAGTTATATTCTTGTACATAGAGAGCAGTATTATAGTAGTTATATTCTTTTACATAGGGGGCAGTATTATAGTAGTTATATTCTTTTACATAGGGGGCAGTACTATATTAGTTATATTGTTGTACATAGGAGCAGTATTCTAGTAGTTATACACTTGTTGTTACGGCACTCTGCCCCCGGAGCGCCAGGTGGGATGCCCTGAACTTCCCGCACCCCACTGTCCCTGCCTACTTGCCTTGGCCCTGGCTAACCCCAGGCGGACAACTGGGCGGCGGTCCCTGCTCTGGCTAGGGACCTGGCGACTACCTAGATGTAACTTAACTAACGGGGGACAGAGTGCCAACAGAAGAGGCAGGTGGAACAGACCAACAGAACTTACAAGGCAGAGTAAGGCTGGAGATGGAGCTCACAGGCAAACAGGAAGGACACTGACTAGCGCAGACTGAGACAGACCTGACTAGAGGCTAACAGAACCAATAACTGGCAGTGAGCTCAGGTCACTGCCAGCCTTTTTACTTAAAGCTTCCGCCCAGGGGCGGAGAGTGGGAGGAGCCGACTCTCCCACTGTTGCATATGGAAGGTGGAGGAGAGCGGGCGGCACCCTACGGGCGGGCACGCCCACACCGCTGCACGCTGGCTGCTCCACGCTGCCGGGAGAGCCCTGACAGCAGAGCTCCGGGTTGCTGGAGCCGACATCGGAGCGGCGCGCGCCGGCCGCGGGACCCAGCGCTGCCCTGCATGGTAACACTTGTACATACGGGCAGTATTATAGAAGTTATATTCTTGTACATAGGAGGCAGTATTATAGTAGTTATATTCTTGTACATAGGGGGCAGTATTATAGTAGTTATATTCTTGTACGTAGGGGCAGTATTATAGTAGTTATATTCTTGTACATAGGGGCAATATTATAGTAGTTATATTCTTGTACATAGGGACAGTATTATAGTAGTTCTATTCTTCTACATAGGGGGTTAGTATTATAGTAGTTATATTCTTCTACATAGAGAGCAGTATTATAGTAGTTATATTCTTGTACATAGAGAGCAGTATTATAGTAGTTATATTCTTGTACATAGAGGGCAGTATTATAGTAGTTATATTCTTGTACAAAGGGGCAGTATTATAGTAGTTATATTCCTGTACATAGAGGGCAGTATTATAGTAGTTATATTATTGTACATAGAGAGCAGTATTATAGTAGTTATATTCTTGTACATAGAGAGCAGTATTATAGTAGTTATATTCTTGTACATAGAGGGCAGTATTATAGTAGTTATATTATTGTACATAGAGAGCAATATTATAGTAGTTATATTCTTGTACATAGAGAGCAGTATTATAGTAGTTATATTCTTGTACATAGAGGGCAGTATTATAGTAGTTATATTCTTGTACATAGGGGCAGTATTATAGTAGTTATATTCTTGTACATAGAGGGCAGTATTATTGTACTTATATTCTTGTACATAGGAGCAGTATTATAGTAGTTATATTCTTGTACATAGGAGCAGTATTATAGTAGTTATATTCTTGTACATAGGGGGAGTATTATAGTAGTTATATTCTTGTACATAGGAGCAGTATTATAGTAGTTATATTCTTGTACATAGGGACAGTATTATAGTAGTTATATTCTTCTACATAGGGGATAGTATTATAGTAGTTATATTCTTGTACATAGAGAGCAGTATTATAGTAGTTATATTCTTGTACATAGGGAGCAGTATTATAGTAGTTATATTCTTGTACATAGGGGGCAGTATTATAGTAGTTATATTCTTGTACATAGGAGGCAGTACTATATTAGTTATATTCTTGTACATAGGAGCAGTAATCTAGTAGTTAAACACTTGTACATACGGGCAGTATTATAGAAGTTATATTCTTGTACATAGGAGGCAGTATTATAGTAGTTATATTCTTGTACATAGGGAGCAGTATTATAGTAGTTATATTCTTGTACATAGGGACAGTATTATAGTAGTTATATTCTTCTACATAGGGGATAGTATTATAGTAGTTATATTCTTGTACATAGAGAGCAGTATTATAGTAGTTATATTCTTGCACATAGAGAGCAGTATTATAGTAGTTATATTCTTGAACATAGAGGGCAGTATCATAGTAGTTATATTCTTGAACATGGAGGGCAGTATTATAGTAGTTGTATTCTGGTATATAGAGGGCAGTATTATAATAGTTATATTCTTGTACATGGGGGCAGTATTATAGTAGCTATATTCTTGTACATAGGGGACAGTATTATAGTAGTTATATTATTGTACATAGGGAGCAGTATTATAGTAGTTATATTCTTGTATATAGGGAGCAGTATTATAGTAGTTATATTCTTGTACATAGGGACAGTATTATAGTAGTTATATTCTTCTACATAGGGGATAGTATTATAGTAGTTATATTCTTGTACATAGGAGGCAGTATTATAGTAGTTATATTCTTGTACATAGAAGCAGTATTATAGTAGTTATATTCTTGTACATAGGGAGCAGTAATATAGTAGTTATATTCTTGTACATAGGAGGCAATATTATATTAGTTATATCCTTGTACATAGGAGGCAGTATTATGGTGGTTATATTCTTGTACAGAGGAGGCAGTATTATAGTAGTTATATTCTTGTACATAGGGGGCAGTATTATAGTAGTTATATTCCTGTACATAGGGGGCAGTATTATAGTAGTTATATTATTGTACATAGGAACAGTATTATAGTAGTTATATTCTTGTACATGGGAGGCAGTATTATACTAGTTATATTCTTGTACATAGGAGGCAGTATTATAGTAGTTATATTCTTCTACATAGGAGGCAGTATTATAGTAGTAATATTCTTGTACATAGGGATCAGTATTATAGTAGTTATATTCTTCTACATAGGGACAGTATTATACTAGTTATATTCTTGTACATAGGGGGCAGTATTATAGTAGTTATATTCTTCTACATATGGGATATTATCTAGTTATATTCTTGTACATAAAGAGAAGTATCATAGTAGTTATATTCTTGTACATAGAGAGCAGTATTATAGTAGTTATATTCTTGTACACAGGGGGCAGTATTATAATAGTTATATTCTTGTACATAGGAGGAAGTATTATAGTAGTTATATTCTTGTACATAGGGCGCAGTATTATAGTAATTATATTCTTGTACATGGGGGCAGTATTATAGTAGTTATATTCTTGTACATAGGGGACAGTATTATAGTAGTTATATTATTGTACATAGGGGACAGTATTATAGTAGTTATATTCTTGTACATGGGAGGCAGTATTATACTAGTTATATTCTTGTACATAGGAGGCAGTATTATAGTAGTTTTATTCCTGTACACAGGAGGCAGTATTATGGTAGTTATATTCTGGTACATAGGGGTCAGTATTATAGTAGTTATATTCTTGTACATAGGAGCAGTATTATAGTAGTTATATTCTTGTATATAGGAGGCAGTATTATAGTAGTTATATTCTTGTACATAGGGAGCAGTATTATAGTAGTTGTATTCTTGTACATAGGGGCAGTATTATAGTAGTTATATTCTTGTACATAAGGGATAGTATTATAGTAGCTATATTCTTGTACATACGGAGCAGTATTATAGTAGGTATATTCCTGTACATAGGGGGCAGTATTATAGTAGTTATATTCTTGTATATAGAGAGCAGTATTATAGTAGTTATATTCTTGTACACAGGGGGCAGTATTATAATAGTTATATTCTTGTACATAGGAGGAAGTATTATAGTAGTTATATTCTTGTACATAGGGCGCAGTATTATAGTAATTATATTCTTGTACATGGGGGCAGTATTATAGTAGTTATATTCTTGTACATAGGGGACAGTATTATAGTAGTTATATTATTGTACATAGGGGACAGTATTATAGTAGTTATATTCTTGTACATGGGAGGCAGTATTATACTAGTTATATTCTTGTACATAGGAGGCAGTATTATAGTAGTTATATTCCTGTACACAGGAGGCAGTATTATGGTAGTTATATTCTGGTACATAGGGGTCAGTATTATAGTAGTTATATTCTTGTACATAGGAGCAGTATTATAGTAGTTATATTCTTGTATATAGGAGGCAGTATTATAGTAGTTATATTCTTGTACATAGGGAGCAGTATTATAGTAGTTGTATTCTTGTACATAGGGGCAGTATTATAGTAGTTTTATTCTTGTACATAGGGGGCAGTATTATAGTACTTATATTCTTGTACATAGGAGGCAGTAATATAGTAGTTATATTCTTGTACATAGGGGGCAGTAATATAGTAGTTATATTCTTGTACATACGGAGCAGTATTATAGTAGGTATATTCCTGTACATAGGGGGCAGTATTATAGTAGTTATATTCTTGTATTTAGAGAGCAGTATTATAGTAGTTATATTCTTGTACATAAGGGGCAGTAATATAGTAGTTATATTCTTGTACATTGGGAGCAGTATTATAGTAGTTATTTTCTCGTACATAGGAGCAGTATTATAGCAGTTATATTCTTTTACATAGGGGGCAGTATTATAGTAGCTATATTCTTGTACATAGGGGGCAGTATTATAGTAGTTATATTCTTGTACCTAGGGAGCAGTATTATAGTAATAATAATAATAATAAACTTTATTTGTATAGCACCAACATATTCCGCAGCACTTAAGTAGCTATTTTCTCGTACATAGGAGACAGTATTATAGTAGTTATATTCTTGTACATTGGGAGTAGTATTATAATACCTATATTCTTGTACATAGGAGAGCAATATTACAACAATTATATTCTTGTATATAGGGGCAGTGTTATAGTAGCTTTAAATAGGGTTCAGCATAATGCTGTCTGTATTATAGAACTTATACCTCCTCTTAATCGGTCAATGATCTGTCATCTTTGTTGTCCCTTTCTCTCTCTAATGAGCTTCATGCACCGTGTAATTTGGTTTAGAGAATGTTCAAGCCATAAATTGTGCTTCTGAAGATATATGTTTGTGATCTGAAGAAAATGAAGACAGATTACCCGGCTGATTATTTCTTTTGGGTGTTTGTCAGTCAGGCTGTGTATTGCTTCTAGGATGGTTGGGTTATCCTGTCATGTGATGGAAAGGGCACCACTCTTTGCCCTTTTTGGTAATGAGTTATTGTGTATCTGCTGCCTATCACAGGAGTATCACGGCCCGAGGTCTCCAGAATCTTCTGCCAGATCTACAAACACGTCCAGCAATTTTCTATATATAATTCTTTACTGGAAGTCTGGTCCCAGCAAATAATAAAGCCGGATGTCCCTATGGGCAAGTACATGTTCTGTGGGTAATTTCCTGATTATTACCAGGGTTACTGCTTCACATCCAGCTAAGTAATTCTCGAATCTATCAACCTTGACAGGCTAATCACGAAGCCAAGTCGCTGCAGAGCCGCAGTTAAAATGCAGCTTCATTCATGCTTTAATAAATGGTCACACTTGACCTTGGAAATGAGTCTGTCTCGGGTTGCATGTCTCTTTAAACAGAAGTTATGCTCTGAAGCCACTTAACGCAATACATTGTGGCATTACATGTACTATATTTGTAAATGGAGACATTTTCATATATAACATTATTAATGAGATTTCCTTCTCTAAGAGATTCCAATAACACAGTGTAATAATGCAGCACAGCAGCAGTAGGGAAATCATAGTGCTACAGCTCTGTAGGAGCCACCAGAAGAAAGCAGGCACCAGCTAAACAGTGTATGGCATAAGAATGGCGCTACCAGAAATTGCTGAAATATCATTAAAACATCATCTCCACAAGACATGATTAATAGAGAATGAAGAACTATAATGGTGCATGTAGTTCCACAAATCAACTTTTGGGCTGCAGGAAAAAAGAAATTGATTTCCGCACAATTGTCCTTGTCTTATGTAATTTTAGGATCTTTCAAAAGCCACATTCACAATAAATGCTGGGAGATTTAATCTCTGAGTGCAGCTCTGGAGTATAATACAGGATGGAACTCAGGATCAGTACAGGATAAGTAATATATGTACACAGTGACTCCACCGGCAGAATAGTGAGTACAGCTCTGCAGTATTATACAGGATGTAACTCTGGATCAGTACAGGATAAGTAATGTATGTACACAGTGACTCCACCAGCAGAATAGTGAGTGCAGCTCTGGATTATAATACAGGATGCAACTCAGGATCAGTACAGGATAAGTAATGTATGTACACAGTGAATCTACCAGCAGAATAGTGAGTTCTGCTCTAGAGTATATTACAGTATTGTAATGCACCAAAATGGTTTCATGGTGGCTAAAGTTTTCAACTCCCACCAAGCTACACTACAGTAAATAATGGGGGACTTGATGTTATGTGCTGGTCTCTCATCCTGGGATGGATGTGCAGCGTCCAAGTGAGATGCGCCTAAGTGTGGGAGACCACAGGGATTGCAAGTTGGATGTCACGGGTGGCTCTGCAATCTCTCCCAATAATGGCAGCATAGGTGCCCTACTTGGTCTAAGCACAGTGGCACAAAAAATATATATATATATATACTCTTATAATGAACGGTGGTTTGTCACGTGATGCCAGCACTTCATCCAGGACTTCAAAGGGTCAATGGCGGAAATAATTTGACACAAGTCCTGGTAGCTTTTGATTTAGTAAACTGGAAGTGCACAGTTTTACTTAAGCTTGAATTTGCAGTACAACACAAACAATGGCAGTTTTTTAGAAGCTTGGTAGAACAAATAGTTATGCAGTAGTATAACACTTTGTCATACAGTTGAATTTGGATGAGACACAGTTTTCTCTTAAATGCTCTCTCTATTGGTATCTAGAGGTTACAGGTCAGAAATTCCCACAGGTCTAGGTTATCTGTTTGGCTTACTGGAAATTGATTATGCAGTTATTTAGGTTGAAGTTAAGATGAACCTCTTTACTACCCCTGGCTTTTATTTCACCGGGTTGTATGTAACTCACTGTTTTAGTGAAATGGGTCTCAGCTTCTCTCCTCCTCACTGCTAGTAGACTAGGGAGCTGGTGAATCCTGGTTCCCTATTGGATAGCGTTTTGTAGCTGCTCACTCTGCTGACCTCCTCCTGTACGACATCAGATAATGAATCCCTACACAGACTGACTACTGACTCATCTTCACTTCCTGTCTTGTTCCCACACTTTCTCCTCTACTCCTCCAGCCCAGCATACAGGCCCACTCTGGAGTTTCCCACTCTGACCTCTCACTATCCCCCTCCACCAATCAGTGATGGCATGACATAAAGCCAATAAGCAGACAGTTGTTGCCAAGCAGTTAGTTTAGTTTGTCGAAAGAAAGGGGAAAACAGGATTTTTCCAACGTACAGCTCTTTCTTGTATAAATTCTTTATTTTTCATTCGGGGAAGGGAGGGGGGGTTACAACAAAGGTAGAAACAAAATAGATAAATCACAATATAAATCTTTGATCAAGTAAACACAGACAAAAAACAATGACAGCTCTAGTGAATTATGCATTGTAGAACATCAGAAGAAAACGCAGAGGTTAATCATTCCAATAGTAAGATCAAGCAGGGGGATAAAAGCAATTAATGGTCTAGGGGGCATTAACGATTTGGGGTAGTGTACCGGGATCTCCGAATGAGAAGGTGAACCAGCCACTCCACAACTTATTGAACTTCTCCAGATCCCCGTCTCACCTGGATTTGGTCTTTTCAAATGAGCAGATAGTGTTCACCTCTATACCATTCTAGAATGGAGGGAATTGTATTATCTCACCTGTATCTGGGGATTAAAATTTTAGCTGCATCTATGAGAAACAGGAAAATAGATTTGCCCTTATTTGTGAAGCCTGGTGCATCTAAGTTAAAGAGGATGATGTCAGGGAAGAGGCTAATATTAGTTTTGAGGATAAGGCAAATTATTCTTTGAATTTCTTCCCAGAAAGGTCGTATCAATGCGCAAGAAAAGAAGATATGCTTGTATGAGCCAATATCTTTTGAGCATCTCCAGCATAGTGGGGCGTAATCTGGGTAATCTATTTTATTAAGTAATACTGGAGTTTCATACCACCTAGATACAATTTTGTAGTTTCATTCCTGGGACCCTGAGGAAGAGGAACCTGAGTGGGAATTGCTTAAGATTTTCTTTACCTCGTCTGTTGTGAAGGTGGCGTCTAGCTCTGTCTCCCATCGGTGGATAAAGGATGGTTGTTGCTCGCTTAGTGTAAGAGTCCTGTATATTTTGGAGATTGAGTTTTTACCAGGTTGGGGGGACCAGAATAATTTGTGAAATAGTAGGTTCTGGTCTGTATCGATGATATCAGGGGAGTAGATCGTGATTGTATCCCTAATTATGCACATGTCTTCGTCTTTAAATGTGGTATGCCCCAACTGGTTTAATAGCTGAAAATCCTGGAGTACAGAATCATCTGTTATGATACGATGGGATTCTAATGAGGATAGGCTGTTGTCTCTCCCAAATTTTTGTTTAAGCACTCTATATTTTTAGGGATTAATAAGAGGAGTAGGGTGAAACCGTTGACCCGGGGTACAAGTTTGTGCTTCTTATTGGTTTTGTGCCAGATCTTACAGGTTAATTGGGTGAAGGGATTTGGGATCTCTTGGAATATAGTTTTATTGTATTGAGTGGACCATAGTGAAGATCTCTGATTATCTTGTAAGCAGGAGAGTTCCAACTCCACCCAGAGTTTGAGACTTGCCTGGCCGGTCAGATCCACCATACGATTCAGGTGTGACGCAATCCAATATATTTCAAATTCTGGAATTCTTTGTTTTAATAAGAGTTCACTCTATGCCCCTTCCCCTGCCAGCTGAATTTTGCTACAAGATTTTTCTAACGTACGGCACTTTCTATGTCTCCTAGAAGCACATAGCAAAGCATCACAGGACTAATGATTGTGACTATTCTGGAGGACCCTCCGGGCCACTACAGTTGTTACAGTGCAACGTGGTGCAGGTCCCCCAGTAGAAAGGAGCTCCAAGAGTCATAATAATAATAATAATAATAATAATCTTTATTTGTATAGCGCCAACATATTCCGCAGCGCTTACATAGACAGGGGAAATACAGAAAGACAAAAGTACAAAAAATTACAGAACCACGGTTACAATCGTAATCAGTTGGTGGAAACAATAGGGGTGAGGGTCCTGCTCCAACGAGCTTACATACTACAAGTAATGGGGTGATACAGAAGGTAAAATGGCTGGAGGTGTGCACAGTATCGCGTGCTGGAGAGTGAGGGATGCTATATACAGACAACAGTCAGACATTTAGCTATGCGACGGCAGGATCAATATGACTACAGGAGCGGTTTATGATGGCTAGCAGGGATTGCAGTCAGTAGGTCAGGAAACATGTTATCAGGCGGAGTACAGAAGGGTTTGTTTAGGGAATGCGGTATGCATCCCTGAAGAGGTGCGTCTTTAGAGCACGCCTGAAGTTTTTCGAGTCCTGGATTGCCCGGATGTTCTTTGGTAGTGTGTTCCAGAGGACCGGTGCTGCTCTGGAGAAGTCTTGGAGGCGGGAGTGAGAAGTTCGAATTAGAGGGGTGTGCAGTCTAGTTTCGTTTGCCGAGCGGAGAGCCCGGGCTGGGTGATGGATTGAGATGAGGAAGGCGATATAGGGGGGCGCTGCACTGTGGAGGGCTTTGTGGATGAAGGTAATAAGTTTAAATTGAATTCTGTATTTAACTGGCAGCCAGTGCAGTGACTGGCACAGGGCAGAGGCATCTGAGTAGCGGCTGGACAGTAATATGAGCCTGGCTGCCGCATTCAGGATGGATTGTAGAGGGTAGAGTCTGGTGCAGGGGAGGCCGACCAGCAAGGAGTTGCAATAGTCGAGCCGTGAGTGGATGAGGGCAACAACAAGCGTTTTCAGCGTGTCTATGGTGAGAAAGGAGCGGATTCTTGAGATGTTCTTTAGGTGCAGCCGACATGTTCGGGCCACTGACTGGAGTCATGAAGGGATTAAATACAAAACTTCAGTTTATTGTAGCTTCAGATGGAAAAATGGTGATATTCAGTGCAGTCGGTTTCCAAACATCCAGCTCAGGAGATCGATGACTGGAGGTACTGCTACCTACAACAAAGTCCCATGCTGCTCATCTAGGTTTTGCACTGGGGCCCTGGGATAATTCCTGCAACATCATACCTGGCTCCTTGCTCGTTCCTGAGACTCAGGAATAGGGCTGAAGATGATTTTCCCCTGACCTGTCTACTACTCCTCATTTGCTCTCCTTTATCAAGCTTATGGAATTGTACAAAGGTTTTTTTATAGACTTCTGTAGTCCTCCAGCAGCATAGATCTGAGAGGCTAGACATATACAGTAAACAGCTTCTGAATACTACAGAAACACAGATGCCATTCTATCCTTCTGATCTAAACTCATTGGTACTCCAGTCACCAACTCCAACATTACCATTAATTCCATCAAACCATACATTGAGGATATTAAACCATCAAAACATACATTTATCCTATCCTATTTTCCCAGAAAGGTGTTAACATTTAGTAATGGCAACTCTGGGTCACTACAATTCCCCCCTTTTTTATGAAAGCCATGCTCAGCGTTTTACTACCATAAAGTCAGATAAGGTGACTATTAAAATTGAATTGCACCAGGTACATATGACCAAAATTGCGCAAATATGCCAGTAGGCTTCCATAAAAATCACCATTTCAGCTGCGGAGTGTACACCTCAGCAAATCAACGTGAAAGCTGCAGAGGGGCAGTAATGCCAAATGTACACAGATGGAAATTCCGTGGTGGAATTTCCCGCAGAATTTCCGCCCGTGCCCGCTGCCATAGGATTGCATTAAATAATGCAATCCTATGCAGACAGCCGCAATTTGACCGCATGAAATCTTGCGCAGTAAACAAATCGCAGCATGTCCTATTTCTGTACGAGCCTCACTGGTGACGCATCAGCTCTGCTTTGCGCATGTGCCAGCTGGCTGGCAGCCGGCACATAGCAGAGCCGGGAGGAGGTGAGCCACAGTGGTCACTGCAGGGGCACAGCGTGCATCCTGCTGCGAAAAATCTCGCAGCGGGATCCGACCCAGCCATCTGCCTGATACCTAAGTCGGGGCAGAACCCTGGGTCTCACGCAGGCTATGATGCCCATTCAAAACTACTCCCCACAGACTGACCGTCTGAATCCACCTTAACCATCTGAATCCTACTTGGTATCATTAAACAACATGTATAACACCTCATTTTGGAGTAACTAATATGGAGGGCCCCATTAGATGATATGCTACAAAAGTGGTGGGTAACAACCCCTTTTTTCTTTAGCTCAAGACGAGGTTTCCTATAAAATTAAACATTTCTATATAATGGTCCCATAAGATACTGCAGAGCTAAATGCTTCCATAAAATTCACATTACTCGCATAACATATTAGTGCAATAAAACATTTTCAGAAAACATTCCTATGCAATAATACAATATTCACAGTACTAATTACAATGGCACGAAGGCCCTGAAGTACAATAAAGGTTCACAACGGCACTTAGGCCCAAAAACGCAATAATATTTTAAAATATAAAAATCGTATAAAACTGTAAAAATATGACGGCAAGATGCCTTTTCCGAGATAGACAGCCATTCTATTTATTTTCTTCTCTGTTTGGTCCCCGGGTACAGTTCAGAGCACACAGACCATACAATGTTGATTCACCAGGCTGATTAGGGCAATAAAACAGAGCAAGCGTAGGATATCCTGAAAAGAGCTCTATAACGTGGCGGTGACCCTGCTATACAACCTAGCATAGTCTTGTATGCGGCTCCTTTAAATTTCAATGTGATCATACAGTTCAGCAATTGCATTTCTACCCAGTGTTGTGCCGGTTCCTTGCTTTTTCAACAAGGAGAGGCAGAACATAAAAAGAAGAGAAATAATACAATAACAAAAGGGCTTTTAGAGTTCAGGCCATAAGGGTTTAAAGATGGGATTATTCTCTATCTCCTTCCTCCCCTAGCTCCTGTGTCATACTGCCTACGCAGGTTTTCAGTAGCAGTTCGAGCCCTCCAACTGGCTCGATCGGGGGAGTGTCCCCGTCCACAGAAAGGTGCACAACCCGGCCAACGGTTGGACTAACCTCCATGTTCACTGTAATGGGGAAGACAGTTTGGACCTGCACTCCCTCCAGGATGTCTTCAGGGCACACTGCTCTTGAGACACTGGGTGGAACAACAGGGATCCCAGGGGTATCAGAAGGTTCAGGTGGAGAGGTGGTTGCCGTAACAATTTGAGAAGCCAGTTCAGCCCCATATTAGGGAGGCATACATACTTCAGGGGTAGCTTCTGTTGGATGATTTAACATCACAGAGGGTTCAGGTCATGGCAGTTCTGCTGCAGCAGGGGCAGGCATGGTCTCTGGGACAGGTGGTACTGACTGTGGCACTAATTGTAGAAGTGCCCGGCACCCTGGTCTAGAGAGAAGAGGTGGACGGACCCGGAGCTCAGGGGTACATTTTCGTATAGTATGACATTTCCCCAACCTGCAGGTTGTGTAGGTACTCAGGTAAGTCCACTGTTTTAACTGATCTCCAGTGTACTAAGGCCACCTCCCTAGTGTCTGTTGGTTGGATAAATCCAAATCCTCACTGAACACAAAATGTAATGACTGCCCCCTGTACATTACTTTGAGCGGCTTCCTCTGCAACGGCCATTTGAAAGTGCAGCATGGCTCTTTTCTCTTGGGCTACTTTTTCCAGTTGCATTCTCTAATGCTCCATGAAAGAGATCCTTGGTGTTTGGAGGTGTTCTGGTGTTGGATCAGGTCCAGTAGGCTCTGGTGTTGGGGCCACATCCACCACAGGTGCTGGTTCCAGCACATGCTTTGGCACAGGCTGGGGCAGAATTCCTGCACTGTCTCCGGAGCAGCAGGGTGGGTGAGGCTGATGATGGTGGTTGTAGTTCCCTGTGGACATCTGGCTTTTCCTCCTGAATAGACATTTGGGGCACCACAGCAAGTGGTAGCTTCCTAGGAACCAGTGGAAATACTACTTCTCCTAAACATTAGGCCCTCCGTCGATGGTGGGGAAGGCAGGTCTAGTGGGGACAAAGGGGGAAGCCGGATGGATACACAGGAATGACTGCAGGTTATCAGGCAAGTCCAACATCGCCAGCCATTCCTCTGGTACAAATATCCAAGGCGGTGACAGAGGCCTTGGTGGACAGACCACAGTGGCGGCAGCCGCAGCCTCTAAAGGCAGCTCTTCTTCGAGGTGTTCTGGCAACTTCTCCACATCTTCCTCATCTGTTGTGGATGGCAGGGTAAGCAGCCTCCCTCAGCCATAGCAGTTATGTGGTTGATAATGGCGCAGATTCACTCAACTCAGACTTTCCCTCACTACTGCGCACTATTCTGTGGATTTCTGGCGCCAAAAAGCACATTGTCCACCATTGGGTAGGGGGGAGGGTATTTTTTTTGCTTTTTTTTTACATGGGCTGATTGTTCAGTCAGGGCTCAGTCACACGGGCGCATCGGCACCCGTACACTGGCGCCGATGCGCCCGTGTGACTGTGCCGTTACTGCAGAAAGAAGATGTCCGTCTTCAGGTACGGCCATCTGCTACCTGCAGTAACACGGGCGCCGATGCGCCCGTGTGACTGAGCCCTCAAGAGGCATGTCATCTCTCCTTAAGGAGAGCACTCAAAAAGTGTGTGGAGACACCTAGGGGGTGAGTGGGTCATCATCTCTCCCCAAGGAGAGTACCCAGAAGGGGTATGAGAAGACACTAAGAGGTGAGTGAGGAGACTTATAAGGCCATGCATGCTCCTCTGGATGCATCCAATAGGTGGCACCGCAGAGGTATTGTTCCATCTTGCTTATTTGCACAGATTGTTCAGCAAACAGGTGTTCAGAGCAGTATTCAGGTATGGTAATCGTCCTTTCTAGAAGGACTATTGGATGGAGATGAGATGTGAATAGCAACTTTGCAGTATCCTGTCCAGTAGGCCTAGTGGCCCTTTCCCCCATCACTGCAGAAAGACAGGCTTCAGTGCGGAAGACATAATCAGATTTATTTTTGCAGACCGGAGCACACTGTCAGCTTCTTTAATGATTGTGATATCACTATAAGAAGCGGTTTCTGCCCGCAGCCCCTGAGTGATGCCTCACGCCTCAGCCTTAAACAACTTTCATTTGTCCAAACAATTAGAAGCAGCAAATCAGGGCTGATGTCTTGTGGCAGGACGATGACATTATCCCGTGCCCTAAACGCTTACACGGTTTTGCTTTGCTCAGCATTCTCAAAGGCCACATGGTGCAGAGAGCGCGAAGGAGATAAATAACATCCTCATTCTCGCACAGCAGAGTCGGTCAAGCCAAAAAAATAACTCGGGGCTTCCAGGGACTTTATATGATGCTGCATAAAATAATCTGTATATTTACCACTTCCTGTAAATTATAAAGATATTAGAAGTCAATGAGCCTTGTGGCTGTAAGACACACAAGGATTTATATACATTATGTAAGAAACAACAACCAGCCATTGCTTAAAAGTGGGAGCATTACCAAGTGACATCACTCATCACTACCTGGTGATATCACTCATTAATAGTAATACCTGGTGACATCAGTCACTACTATTAATAGCTGGTGACTTCACATTACTTTTAACAACTAGTGACATCACTTATTTCTGTTAAGAACTAGTGACTTCAATAGCTACTGATGATAACAGTTGTTATTTTTCAGAATTGATGACATCACTGGTTGCTGTTAGCAATTATTGACATCATTCATTACTGCTCATAACTGGTGATGTCACTCATTACTATTAATATCTGATGACATTATCCATTGCTATTAGTAACTGGTGACATCACTAGCTACTAATGATATCACTTGTTACCATTATTAACTGGTGATATCAATGGTGACTTCACTCATCACTATTAACACCTAGTGACATCACTAGTAACGTACCGCATCACTCGTTACTTTTAACTGGTGATATCACTCATTGGTATAGATAACTCATGACTTCAA
Source organism: Eleutherodactylus coqui (assembly GCF_035609145.1). Classification (NCBI taxonomy): domain Eukaryota; kingdom Metazoa; phylum Chordata; class Amphibia; order Anura; family Eleutherodactylidae; genus Eleutherodactylus; species Eleutherodactylus coqui. The sequence goes on from NC_089839.1 coordinate 221,169,734, forward strand.
ATATTGATGACATCACTCATTACTATTAAAAACTGGTGACATCACTCATTAATATTAAAGGGGTTGTCCCGCGGCAGCAAGTGGGTCTATACACTTCTGTATGGCCATAATAATGCACTTTGTAATGTACATTGTGCATTAATTATGAGCCATACAGAAGTTATAAAAAGTTTTTCACTTACCTGCTCCGCTGCTGGCGTCCTCGTCTCCATGGAGCCCGCCTAATTTTCGCCGTCTAAAATGGTCGAATGGCCAAATTAGACGCGCTTGCGCAGTCCGGGTCTTCTGCTTTCTTCAATGGGGCTCCGTGTAGCTCCGTGTAGCTCCGCCCCGTCACGTGCCGATTCCAGCCAATCAGGAGGCTGGAATCGGCAATGGACCGCACAGAAGAGCTGCGGTCCACGGAGGAAGAGGATCCCGGCGGCCATCTTCAGCCGGTAAGTATAGAAGTCACCGGAGCGCGGGGATTAAGGTAAGCGCTGAGCGGTTTTTTTTTTACGTCCCTGCATCGGGGTTGTCTCGCGCCGAACGGGGGGGGGTTGAAAAAAAAAAAAAACCGTTTCGGCGCGGGACAACCCCTTTAATAATTTGTAAGATCACTCACTACTATTAATGCATCACATTACTATTAACAACCAGTTACATCACTTGTTACTACTAAGAACTGGTGATATCAGTAGTTATTACTAATTTCACTCATTACTTTTAATAACTGATTACATTATTCGCTGCTATTAATAACTGGTGACATAATTCTTTACAATTGAAACTGATGACATCACTCATTAATATTAAATTCGTGACATCGCTTATTACTATCAATAACTTTAAACAATAAATAAGGAAATTTGATTCGAAGTTCTACTGACTTCTGCATCAATTATTTGCAATATACACTTTTCAACATCACCTTCATTAAGAAAAGCTTGCTTCGTTCATCAACTCACCCACCTCCCATCACTGTTTATCAATCTGCCTGCCATCCATCCATCACCCAGCAACCCACTACCCATGCATCCATACATCCACCCATCATACAATCATTCCTTTAACCACCATCTAGACATTCATTATCCATAACTCTTAGACCTTCAACAAAGCCCAACCTCCACACTAGGGTCAGGTTCACCTGACCTTAGACAACATCAAGAGTCAGAGAACTGTATTCAGTCTGGGTTCTTGCTTATATTGTGACTCCTTTTTAGAGGAGGAGCCCCATGCTGGTCCAGACCACCCATGAGGAAAGGAGCCAACTTGACTTGGTCTCCCCCTTCAATATAGACCCAATAGAAGCCAAAGAAGCTGCCTCTACTGCAGTGGTTTCCAACCTGTAGTTTCTTTCACGATTTTGCACAACTGGAACTCCCAGCATGCCCTGGCAGTCTGCAGCTGTGAGGGTATGCTGGGAGTTATACACTGAATAATCACTGCTTCAGGAACAGCGGGCATGTCACATATTATTATCAGTAATGCAGTACCATGGGATGGGTGCATCGCAGTCTGCTCTCAGACATTGTGCTGAGCTCTCCTCTGCACAGCAGAAGGCAACATTTAGTGGTCATAGATAAACATGGTTACTTTTTTGAGGCAGTTGTACTTGTTGGCTGTTCCTGAACCATAGTATCAATCCTTGAATGGTGAACACTGCGGGGACCTGTTAGCTGAACACCTCCACCGTTGTCTTCAGGAAGTCTTCACTGACCACAATGCCATCTTTCAACAGGACAAAGCTCAGTTTAATTGAGCTTTGATCACTAAGGAGCGTTTGGAGAAAATGAATTCTCCTCACTGCCTTGGTCCCTAAACTCTCTGGACTGTAACCCTATTGGACATGTCTGAGATCTGCTGGAAAGGGCTGTGAGATCTGCTTCCACTTTATCCACAAAATTTGCTCCAACTGATGGAGCTGTTGTAGCAGGCATTGGGCGAGTTGAATATGGAGGATGTTTGCCACCTTGTGGAATCTGTTCCCTGACATCTGAAATCCCCTGCTCGATAGTACCATCTATGTGACTTTGAAATTGAAATTTTCCAGGGACAGAGCAAAAACATAACTAAAACTATAAAATGAAAATTTGCCTCCAACTAGTTGACTGATTGATTGGTTGGTTGATTTGTGCCGGAGATGAAGAAGCTGCCAAACTCTTAAATAAAAGCCTACAATAAAACTCCATGTTCTAGATGAGCCCAATTTAGACAAGTTGTTATGGACTCTGGAGAAACCGTATTTTATAGTTACTTATTGATCAGACTCCAGATACAGTAAATCTTCCTGGCTCTTCGAGGACCTTGAACATGGCGCCAAGAAGCGGTGATGATGATATGACATTGTCCCGGCGCAGGATTTCATGACCCCCATTTTTGGTGGGTTATTTAGCAGTCGGCTGTTCTTATTCCGTGCCCAGCTCCTGCCAAGCGAGACGGCCCTGTTGTGGTTATTTATTAGCAGTTAATTGCATGACAGATCGCTATTGACGAGCACTCAGTGGATGGCAGATGGCCAATAAGACTTTAAGTGTTCTCTACCCCTTCCCCCCAGTCAGCCTCCTAGTTTAGAAAAAAAAATCTTTAAAGCATTTAATCCAATGTCAAACACTGCGGAACATCTTGCGCCTGCCATGGCAGGAAGAGCTGCCAAGATGTGCCAGGTGTGAACGGAAACAAGAGGTGATGCCCTGAGATAAAAGGAGCCGCATTCACCGTTGGGGCACATGAAGATCTTTTATTAGAGCTATTGTGTGATAATCCCCATGGAAGGAGAAGGGTCGGTGAGAAAATACGAACTGCAAATTTCCCTACGGCAGGAATTGTTTATTAGAAGCATTACACGGCCAGAGAATTGGATTATACTTAACACAGTGAAGCTTTTCTTGAAAGAGTCGCGGCTTTCTCTGCGGCCATTACCTTATCACATATTGTGTGGTTAGAAGAAAAGAAGTCAGATATTACCAATAGTGTTGAATTAACCAAAACAGTAGAACCCAGCTAAAGGTCCGGGCCAGCGCAAAACCGAACCTCAGACAGTTCATTTCAGCCGAACCCACCAAAATTATTCTTCTCCTCCTCTTCCTACTTCTTCTTCTCTTCCTATTCCTCCCCCTCCTTTTTCTTCTCCTCCCCTTCATCTTCTCCTTCTCCTTTTTCTTCCCCTCAGCTTTCTTCTTTTTGTCTCCTTCTTCTTCCCCATTATTTTTCTCCGTCTTCTCCTTCTTGCTCTCCTCCCTTTCTCCCTTTTCCCCTTCTCCTTTTTCCCCTTCTCCTTCTTCCTCTTCTCCTCCTCCCCCTTCTTCTTTTCCTTAGTCTTTTCCCTTTCTCCTGCTGACTCTTCTTCTTCTACTCCTTCTTCTTGTCATCTCCTTCCTCCTTCTTCTCCTCTACCTCTTCACCCTCACTCAAGTGAGTGCTTCTGTCACTTCAGTCCCTGTCAGGCATAGTGCCATACAGCCTGGTGCCTGGTATTGCAGCACAATTCCATTCACTTGAATGAGCTGCTCTCAGGCCATGTGACTGATGAATTGGACATCACTGGCCTCACCCAAGCACCAAGGCCTCTTCGATCAAATGATCAGTGGGGATCCCAATTGACTGACTCCCAACAATCAATTATTGATTATCTTTTCTGAGGATAGATAATCAATTCTTTAATGCTGGAAAACGTCTTTAAAAGTGCACCACATTTATCAAAGTAGCTCTGCTGGATAATAAATCCGACAAATCTTTAGACTGTCTAGTCTAACTTCATACCACATAATTGTTTGCTTAGTTTACATCAAAAAACGTGCCAAAATTTTGGCACGATTTTTGGTACAAAGTGTCACATTTAGGTCATGCTCCCTTTCCCACTAAGCCTGCCCCTTTGTTGAGTGCAGTGATAAACTTGTCCAAAAGTGTCCAAACCACATAGTAAATGTGATGCCAAGCTTATAAAACAGTTTTCTGGTGCAATTTGTGGCAGAAAATGCAAATTTTTAATAACAAATCTGCCCAATTGTGTTATGCTAGTGCAGAACCTAAGAGCATGCAGCAAGATGCAAGACTCTCTCCTTAGAGTGAATTCATGTGCCATAGATTTGTCGAAGAATTGTCTATGATGGTCTCGGGTTTGCAGAAATCGATGTGCTGCTGACGTCAAAACAACCCCATTTGGTTGAATTGGTTTTCAGTTGTAGAAAATGCTGCAACAAGTCTGCCGCGTTTGACTATCCCTTCGTGATTGTTCTCAGTAAGAGAAACCAAGCAATCCTGTAGATGAGAACTTTTAATGGTTAACAAAAAGACATGATGTTCTAGCAAGGTTTCGAAACCCACTTAGAGTTTTCCTAAGGCTTCATAGACTAGATCCGAAGAACTGTGTATGTGTGTATATATATAAAGATGTGGTGTGATTAATTAAAATAATACCACAGGTATTGTTTCATTTATTAGTCCACTGATAAGGATGTGAAAGTTTTATGGTCTCTAAACTGTTGTTATGGGGTCACCAGGCCTGTGTGTTAACCCCATTTCTAGATTTCTGATATGCTCCACTCTACCATGAATCTTGAGATGTTTAATCCTATGTTGAGAGTGTCAAAAATGGTTAGAAACATGTGCTTCCAAATTCTTCTGTGACGTTGAGATTAACTTGCCTTTTAATATAGTAAGCTTCATATGTTCTATGTTGTGTCTGTGGCTAGAAAAATGCCCAGCCGCAGGTAATTTGGTCTTTCTTTAGTTGTGTGGTGCTGAGACGTCATCCTCGGTTTCAGTTTTTGTCCTGCTTCCCCAACATAAAGATCCCCAATAGGACATTTGCTGCACATGATCAGGTACACAATATTGGACATGGAACATGTGAATGTCCCTGGGATCTTATAGTCCTGCTGTGTGTTGGGGATCCGTATCCTGTCCGCAGTCAGTACATGTGAGCAGGTCTTGCAGCTCCTTACATTACAAGCATAAGTTCCTTTTTGTGTGTCGGAAGGCAATGCACTGCTGATTATAAAGTTCCTCAAATTTGGAGGTTGCCTGTAACATAGGAGGGGAGGGTCTGGGAATATGATGTTCAGATGGAGATCCCTGTGTAGGGTATAATGGTGTTTCTTTGTGGTTTTCCTTAGTACCTATAGCTGTGGATTGTAGGTCACTACTAGAGGTACACAACCATGTCTTTCCTTCTTGTATTGGAGTAGTTGGTTTCTGGGTATCCTGGTGGCTCTGGTGATTTGATCATCAATTGAGGTGGGATGGTAGCCCTGATTTAAAAATGTCCTTTTAAGATGACGTAAATGTTCATCTCTGTCTGTTGGATTAGAGCGTTGTATTTTATGGCCTGGCTGTAGACGATGGACTTTTTGATGCCACACAGTTAAAGAAAGGAAGACAGAATTACCCGCGGCTGAGCATTTTTCTAGCCATGGACACAACATAGAAAATATGTAGGTTACTTTATTAACAGGCAACTTCAAGTCTCAACGTCATAGAAGAATTTGGGAGTACAAGTTTATAACCATCTTTGACCCTCTCAAGACTGGAATAAACATTGCAAGTGGGTTCATGCATCAGTGGAGAATATGAGAAATCTATAGCAGAGATAACACACAGGCCTGGTAACCCCCCAATACCAATTCAGAGACCATAACATTTTCACTTCCTTATCAATGAACTAACTAAGTATTTACCCCTCTGCTCAAGTTCTGGTATTGTTTTAAGTGCAAATTAATTACACGGTGTGCAGCATCCGAGGAGCGGGCCCACAGATAAGGAGACAGCAGGGTAGGGAAAGGTCTTGCCACGGGGCTCTACCATCTCCTCCCCTGGGGGTAGCTGGAGATCTGACCACGTTACTGCTGTGGGAGATCACTGGGGTAGTAACCGTGGGTTACGTTAAGTCCAATTGTCACTCATGATGCCACCGTTCCATTCTCTGCAGCGGATCTCACAGATGTACCGGTAATAAAGTAGTCCACACACAGGGTATTTTCTGAACAGGAGCGGTCGATTCTGTTCGTTTACTTAAACTTTTGAAATCATATCCAACTAAACAGTGGTGCAGCAGGGAGGATTCTCGGGGCATTTGTATAATCCACAGTGTAAGTTATCTGTGAGATTTCTCTCCCAGCAAACTCTCTCTCTTCTGTCATACACTCACATTCCTCACGTAGTAGCGGCTTTCCATTCCTCCGGATACATGTGGTACCGGTGCTGTATACCCACGTGCTTCCATCATGTCCGGGCTTTCACTCTCCGGATGGAGGCCATAGGTAGTCTCTTTGCAGGAATAGGCCCCGGTGGGAACAGCAGACAACCTCTCAAACTCTTCCATCTCTCTTCTCTTTTTGACTTTCTTACATAGACATGTGACCCTTTTTTTTATACTACATGCAGGACAAAACAATACATTTCCAGACAGGACCAGACATTAACCCTTTTATGCCTGCAATCATCCAGTACACATAACTTGATGCACTCTACAAACAAGACACTGACAAGACATTGACACGAGACAGACATAGAACATTATGGAGGGGCCCCACTAACTCTGGGCCACTACACATGTAAATAAATACATACATAAACATAAATATGTATATATCTTTCAATCTATTCTATTAAGCCTGTGCAAGAACCCTAAATAGGTTTGAAGGCTTGCTATAACATCATGTTTTTGTGTTAGCCCCTAAAAGGTACCATATCTACAAGATTACCTGGTTTTTCTCATGGAGAACAGTCACATTTTGCTCTACTGGCTAACACGGTACCCAACCTTTTTTTTTTACTCTCCCCTTAGAACATCTATTCTAAAGACCTTGTTACACAGTCCAATTATCGGCACAAATATTCACCTAGTCATTAGGCTGTGTAAAAGGGGCAAAGATCAGATCACAAACTAGTGAATGTTTGCTCTTTGGCTAATGTTTGCTTTGCAGCAAGAATAAAACTGCTCGCTGGTTGGCTTCACATCTCCTCAGGTGAACAGGGAGACATACAGTTGGCTTTGTGGGGACGAAGGATTGAAGTAATGTATTGGACACACTGGCGTAACTATAGGGGATGCAGTTGCACCCTGGCCCAGGAGACTTAGGGGGCCCATAAGGCCTCTCTTCTTCATGTAAGCAGCCTAGTACTATGAATAAAACATTATAGTTGGGGGCCCTGTTACAGGTTTTGCATTGGGGCCTAGGAGCTTCTAGTTACGCCTCTGATTGGACATCCTCATACTAGCAATTCTCAGCCCATATAAAGAAGTGTAAGCAATGCATGCTGATCAGCACTTGTTACATCAGGCAAAGAATAGGCTTGCGTAAAAGTACCCTTAGTACATACCCTAAGCTGGCATTCACACGGGCAAGTGCGATATCAGTCCAAGAAACTCGGACCAATATCGTACTTGTAATCCTACAATTTCTGCTGCAATGCAATGTGTTTTGTAAGAAAAATGCATGAATTATAATAATCCTTATTTATAAAGCACCAACATATTCTACAGCACTTTACAAATTGGGGAAACCATACACAAAATAGGTCATAACATCTAGTAATAAACCAATGCACACCTTGAACAATAGGGGTGAGGGCCCTGTGCACAAGAGCTTATAGACTATAAGGAAGTATACATATATGATATTATATCCTATATATACATAATGCTGTATGAGTCAATCCCCAGCTAAGTGTGTACGATATAAGCAGATAAGGTACGTGGGGAATGCAGTTGGGAAAAGGCGATCAAGTTTCCAAGGGAGAGTGTAAAGGCAGGGTAGATGGAGAAGATTTTTGATTAGGGAATATGGTAGGCCTCCTTAATGGTGTTTTATTGGGCACACTTAATGCTGTGGGCATTCAGAAATTACTGATTGTCTGGGGTGGCGCATTTCAGAGAGCTCAGGAATAGGAGGGTCAGATTATAGAGGAGTTTAATGTAAGGCCCTTAGACAGCTGGACAGGAGAAGACAACTCTGAGACTCCTATTAACTGTCTGATTTGTGATTTTAGGTGAGTTGATGTATAACTATGGTTTTCCAAGTGGTGGCAGATCCGGTGTTCATAGACCAACCATCTCATAAATAACTGTAGATATTCTCTATTTGTCTCGCGCTTTATTCTGTCTTATTCCATCCAGTGCTGTCCTCATATAACTGCTGGTAATGGATGTCAGCTGCTCAGGCTATTGTTTTGTAGTATGGGGTTGTAGCGTCTCATTTACCTTGTCATTCACATTTTCCTGGTTAACGCATCCATTCTAACAACATATAAAGAGTCTTCTAATGGCTGAAATTAAACTGTCAGGAAGAGCAGGTGTGTGACAGGGAGCACGGATGAGAACACTGCGATTGTGCATACTATACGGATAGAATATATACTAACTGGCCCTGTATTAGAGTCACTGGCCCATTTTTACAGTCTTTGGCCCTTTATTCGAACCACCTAGCCCTTTTTTTTGACCCTCCCATCCTGTAGTATAGCCCCTGGCCCTTTATTAGAGCCCCAGCCGTCTCATGATTGGCACTTCCTTGTATGCAAATTATCCCAGTGCCCTCGGAGTGCAGCATAAAATCACGTGACAAGTTTTTCGTGGATCAGTCTTAGTCTTAGATGAGAAAATCCAGTGATCCGAGCAACTTCCAACGAGGCCAGGTCATCGGTGCTAGACTAGCCGTGGGGTTTTCTCATGTAATAGTGTGGAGAGTATACCGGGATTGGCGTGATCAACAAAAAATATCCAGCTAAAGAAAATCATGGGGACAGAAACAACTCCTGGAAAACCTGTGTGAAAGACTCCTCAAAGGGGTTGATTGATTAGAAAAACTTGTTTTAAATAGCTGGGCATGGGATAAGACAAAAAAAAAAAAGATACTCACCTGCCTTTGGCTTTTCGGTACACAGCCAAGCGACTCCTGCGGCCCCAGCACCCAATGTGGACGTCCACCACACGTCAGATGACTGCTGCAGCTAATTCCTTAACCACCTCTATTAGGGCATGTTGTAGATGTTCTGCTATCAGTGACTTACCAGCATATGACTCTATATATTTATGGTCCCAATGAACATCTTTCAGTGCTTAGAACGAGTCTACACATGACCACATGTGCATTCTTGAGGGCTCTGATTGGCAAAAGGCCCCACGGTCAATTAGGAATGTGTCGTTGACATATAGTGCATGCCTGATTTTGGCTCTCTGATAATTGTGCCATTGGGTGCAGTGCTGGCTCCAGGTTTACATGAGCCCTGGCTTGGGCAACAAATTCACAGTGGGCTGGCTTAGTATTTTATAGGCCCTGTTCTGCTCCCTTAATAATTTATAAGCCCCACTATACTCCCTTAGTAATTTATAGGCCTTGTTCTGTCCTCTTAGTAATTTATAGGCCTTGTTCTGCCTCTTAGTAATTTATAGGCCTGAGTTTGCCTTCTTTGTAATTTAGAGTATTTGCCCCACTGTGCCACTAGTCATTTTATGGCCCAACTGTACCCAATGAGTCCCTCAGCTCCCTCGCTTACCTTCCACTCCTTCGAAGTCCACATCCTGCGACTCTTCCGCCCACTGCCTCTGCGTGTCGCAGTTATTTACCGCCCCCCAGGTCCCACCCGCCTGTTCCTAGACCACTTTGCTGCCTGGCTCCCCCACTTCCTATACTGTGAAATCCCAACCCTCATCCTTGGTGATTTCAACATCCCTACTAACGACTCTAGCTCCTCATCTGCCTCTCGGCTTTTAACACTTACCTCCTCCCTTGGCTTATCACTAATCTCTGACTCCCCCACTCATAGAGATGGTAACACTCTCGATTTAGTTTTCCCCCGTCTCTGCTCTGCTTCTCACTTTACTAACTCCCCACTTCCACTCTCAGATCACAACCTTCTCTCTTTCTCCATCAGGCACCCTAGCATCTCTCCTGACCCTCCTATCTATCGCACCTCTAGGAACCTCCGGTCTGTCCGCACTAAACAGTTTGCCGAAACTATTCAGTCCTCCCTATCGCCTATCTCTCGCCTCCCCTGCCCTAACCTGGCAGCCGAATACTACCACACCACCCTCAGCCGCGCTCTGGATGAAGCGGCACCGCCCATGACGCGAGCTGTCAAACGCAGACCACGGCAACCCTGGCTCACGTCCCAAACGCGCTTCATCCGGCGGTGCTCGAGGTGCGCCGAGTGGCTGTGGAGAAAGTCAAAGCTGCCAGCAGACTTCCTCCACTTCAAATTCATGCTTAAAAACCTATAACCTAGCCCTTCACCACGCCAAACAAGTTTATTTCACCTCCCTTGTCTCCTCACTATCCCACAACCCCAAATAACTCTTTGAGACCTTTCACTCCCTCCTGAGCCCCAAAGAACAGGTCCCTGTAACAGACCTGACTGCTGGAGAACTAGCTGCCTACTTCAAAGAAAAAAATCGACAACATTCGAAAAGAAATCTCTGAAAGCTGCATGGTTAGCCCCGATACCAGTTTCATCAGCACTGCACCCAGCACCTACTCACTATCTACGCTAGAACCAACGACAGATGAAGAAGTCTCCAGGCTCCTTTCCGCTGCCCGCCCCACCACCTGCGCTAGCGACCCTCTCACCTCCTCCGGTCCCTTTCCCCAGCTCTCATTACTCACCTCACTACAATCTGCAACCTCTCCCTAACCTCTGGCACTTTTCCCTCCTCATTCAAACACTCCATTATATCCCCTCTGCTTAAAAAACCAACCCTGGACCCAACTGATGCTGCCAACTACCGACCAGTCTCAAACCTGCCCTTCATCTCCAAATTACTGGAACGCCTGATCTACTCCCGCCTTACCCGCTTTCTCTCTGACAACTCACTCCTTGACCCCCTCCAGTCTGGTTTCCGCTCTCTACACTCAACTGAAACTGCCCTTACAAAAGTAACAAATGACCTGATGACTGCAAAGTCGAGAGGTGATTACTCCCTACTAATCCTCCTTGACCTGTCTGCTGCATTTGACACTGTCGACCATACCCTCCTTCTCACTATGCTTCGCTCTTTTGGTCTAAAGGATACTGCTCTCTCCTGGTTCTCTTCCTCCAATACCATCTCTATGCTGAGGATACCCAATTATACACCTCCTCTTGTGAGATCTCTGGACCATTCCTCCAAAATATCACCGACTGTCTGTCCGCTGTCTCTTACATTATGTCCTCCCTTTTTCTCAAACTAAACCTCTCTAAAACTGACGTCCTTGTCTTTCCACCTTCTAACTGACCTCCCCTCAACATCTCCATTCCAGTGTCTGGCACCATTATAACCCCCAGACGGCATGCCCGATGCCTTGGGGTCACACTGGACTCTTACCTCTCCTTTGCCCCCCCTATCCAATCTCTGGCCCAAACATGCCACATGCAGCTTAGAAATATTGCTAGAATACGTCCGTTCCTAACCACGGACACGCTAAAGACGCTCGTGGTTGCCCTCATCCACTCCCAGCTTGACTACTGCAACTCGCTACTCATTGGCCTCCCCCGCACTAGACTCGCTCCGCTCCAATCCATACTAAATGCAGCAACCAGACTCATTTTTCTATCCAGTCGTTATTCAGACGCCTCTGCATTATGCCAGTCGCTGCATTGGCTGCCCATCCACTGCAGAACTAAATTTAAACTCCTCTACCTCACTCACTGTCAGTACACCACCCAGCCCGCTCACTCCGATCGGCTAACACACTCAGACTAAACACCCCTGTAATACGAACCTCACATGCTCTCCTACAGGACTTCACCAGAGCAGCACCCATCCTCTGGAACGCTCTACCCCAAGGCATCCGGACAATTCCCGATGCACGAAATTTCAGACATGCCTTAAAAACGCACCTCTTCAGGGAAGCATACCAAATCTCCTGACCTAGTCCCTCGCCCCTTCCTATGGTGCCCCACCCTGTTTGCCTTCTAATAAATGATCTGTACATCAAATTTCTTATTGCCTGTGTTCCCCAACCCCTGCACCTCCTGTACCACCCTCAACCCATTTGTGTCTAACCAAATGTACCTCACATTGTATGCTTTTGTATTTATCCATGCCTGAAAGCGCTGTGGAATAAGTTGGCGTTATACAAATAAAGATGATTATGAATATTATTCATAGGTTCCACCGTGCCCTTGAGTCATTTATAGGTCCCACTGTGCCCTCAAGTCATTTATAGGTCCCACTGTTCCCTTTGAGTCCTTTATAACCACTGCTTTGCTCCCTGAGTCATTTATAGACCAACTGTGCCTCAGCAATAAAATAAAAAAAATAAACTTACCTGCAACATGCTCCCACAGCGTCCTCCATCATCTACCCTGGCTTTCGGAGCAGAAAGTGCTCGGCTTCTTGCAGTGCTGCCATCGTAGTCAATTATATCCACATCTTAAAGACACAGATACAACTGATTTCAAAGAATGATGACTGGATTAATCCCAATTCTGAGTGGGCCCACTAGGCTAAGTGGGCCTTGGCACCTGTCCGGACCCAGGTTGAGTGGCTTTTGGCAAGGGTCATTAGATTTCGTTAGATGCCATAATTTAAAGGGGTCTGCCCTATGAACAAATGTCCTCACCCATTAGACATCTTTGGCTTTCAGGATAGTTGACCCCAAAAATGTGACTTCAACTCCCTCACCATTAAATACCCCAAAACAACAGTGCAACCGCTCTACATGTGTAATTTTGGTCCAGCCATCAGTTGGTTGGAGATGTGACGATGCTTCAGATATCTGTTGAGCACTGACAGTAACTAATTCACATATCATTACTAACGTTTCATTCCCACGGATGTGACACATCGCTCCGTGTAGAAGGCTCCCTTTAATTAGTATGCGCAAGGGGTGGTATAATAGAGATTAAATGAAGACGCGACTTAATACTTCATCACAGAGACTGAACAGGAGGAATCTCCGACGGAGTCTCTGAGAAATGGGATGTAAATTGCATCTCGACGTTACATCCTTCAAAAGACGTATACAAGACAATTAAAGTGACAGGGAGAGTGAAGGAGCGATGCTGTGATGAGATGATGCGCAGGCTTTATGATAAACAAGGGGTAATGAAGAAGAGGGGTACCTGGAGGTAAAACAGGGCACGGGGGTCCTACAGGCATGGGGATCTGCTCCACTTGTACATGTCAACAGGGAGAGACAGCCCTTCATGGGATAATATGTGAGTAGCAGGTCGTGGCAAAAATGAGAGTGGCCTTTTCAAAGAGTGTGGCTTATATAAAAGGCTAGGGTGTAATATATTCAGACCCCAAAATACGAGGGGCTGCTGATAAGTCTTTGGCTTTGTGTTCTTTTTTAGTTTCTATGGTAACGAATGTTACATCACATGAAAGCCTTATTGTTACCATGCGGTGGTTGCTGGTCCTTCCAGGGTGGCGGTGTACGGGGTCTCGCAGTCGGGGTGTATTCCCCCGGCTTGTGGCCGGCTGCTGGGGGCGCGGGTGCCTGGCCGGCATGGGCAGCGTGGTTCTGGTGGCGAGCGGCGCCGTGCGTGCACCTGTGAGTGCAGCTGCCGTGCACGAGCTCCCTTTTGTTGTTTTCTGTTGGGAGTTGGCTGTCTCTCTCTCTCACCGCCCCTGGGCAGAGGCTTTTGTTTAAAGGTCAGGAAGAGACTTGCAATCACTGCCAATTATTGGTTTCCCTCAGTGTGCTAGCTAGTCTGCCTCTGTTGGTCTCCTGCCTCAGTCATCTTGTCTGCTATACCTTGCTATTGTTCACCAGGTTTTTCCATCTGCCTCAGTTCTGCTTAGTATTGTTTGTGTTTGTTTTTACATCTGCCTTTTCTGTCAATATTCTACCCTTTCCATCCAGGTATGCCAGTGTCCCTTTTTCAGTCCCTAGTGAGAGTAGGGGCCGCCGCCCAGTTGCCCGCCTGGGGTTAGCCAGGAGTGGAGGCAAGTAGGTAGGGACAGGGGTTGTGGTTGATTTCTAGGGCACCCAGGCTGGCGTATCAAGGGTAGTATACCGTAACATAATAAATGGTCCTTAAAAATTGCTCTCCAATGGAGGCCATGAGTACCCTCGCAAGTCAGTTGCAGGGTTTAGTGGTCATGATCCAAGACCTGTCCGGTTGTATGGTGGCCCAGGAGCAGCGGGAGTTAGAGCATGTTTCTATCGACCCTTCTATTCCTGAGCCCAAGTGTCCTCATCCTGTGGTATTTTCAGGGGGAAGGAGCAAGTTTTTTGTTTTTCAGCAGGCATGTAGATTGTATTTTCAGAAGCGGCCCCGCTCCTCCGGCTCAGAATCCCAGAAAGTTGGATTGATTATATCCTTATTTCGGGGTTTCCTCCAGACATGGGCCTACTCCTTACCCGAGAGATCAGCTTGCTTGCAGTCAGTTGATTTGTTTGTTCAGGAACTTGGAGGTATTTTTGATGAGCCGGACCGCGCAGGGTAGGCGGTATCTCATCTCATGTCTCTACGTTAGGGGCAGCAGTGGGTAGAAGACTATTGCTCTAAATTTAGACAGTATGCAGGTGAAACCTCTTGGAACGATAGTGCCCTTAAAGATGTGTTTTTTGTTGGGTCTGTCTGACGCTGTCAAGGATCTACTCATTTCTGATCCCGCTCCCGTGACACTCAATGATGCAATAGAATTGGCGGTTTAAGCTGACAAGAGGCTGAGATCTAGAAAAGAGGAACGTCAGGTCCGTAAGGCTAGGGAATCCAGCAGACCAGCTTCCACTTCTCCTATGCCAACTTCTGGTGCCGAGCCTATGGAAGTGGACCCGCTAAGTCCCGAGGAACGGCGATGGTTCCGGATGATTCATTGTTTCTGCCTCTATTGTGGGAAAGCTGGACATCGTGTAGCGACCTGTCCTCAGAAGTGTCTACAACATCAGTCCGAACCGGCGGAAGAACTTCAGATCCTAGGCGGTCTTCGGGAGGATCGCCTAGGATCACAGGTACTCCCTAAGTTGTTGGTTCCTTGTCAGATTGGCTTCTGGAATTTCACTCGGTCCGGTCAAGCTTTTTTTGATTCGGGTGCTGCCATCAATTTGATTAGTTTAAGTTTTGTCAGACCTCTGATGACTGAATTCTCGGCGTTAAAGATCCCCATCTGCTTCACTAGTATTGATTCTACCCCTCTGTCGGCAGGTGTTGTACAATGGAGGACTCCGATTTTGCAGTACACTGTGGGTGTTCTCCATTCTGAGAATCTATCGTTCTTGGTAATGGAAAGGATGTCTGTTGATGTAGTGCTTGGTATGCCCTGGTTGGCACTGCACAATCCCCGATTTGATTAGTCCGCTCGGGAATTGACACATTGGGGGTTGTCCGGTCATAGTCACTTAGCTACTATATCTGTGTGTTCAGCAGATACCATACTTATTCCTGAGTATTTGTCCTATTTTCATGACGTATTTTCCAAGAAACTGTCTGAGACTTTGCCTCCCCACAGGGAGTGGGACTGTGGTATTGATTTGATCCCTGGCAGTCCCATCCCTAAGGGAGCCGTTATTAATTTGTCTGGGCGTGAGCACGAAGCCCTTAAGTCCTATATCTCAGAGTCTCTGGCCAAATGACATATCAGGCCATCCAGTTCCCCTGCCGGGGCAGGTCTCTTCTTTGTAGAGAAGAAGAATGGGACATTGAGGCCTTGTGTGGATTATCGGGCTTTGAATAAAAATTCAGTGAAGAACCAGTGCTCCTTGCCCCTGATTCCTGATTTATTGAATCAGGTGGTAGGGGCCCACTGGTTTTCCAAATTGGACTTAAGGGGGGCTTACAATTTAATTTGCATCCGAAAGGGAAATGAGTGGAAGACCGCGTTCATT
The DNA here is from genome assembly GCF_035609145.1 of Eleutherodactylus coqui. NCBI lineage: Eukaryota > Metazoa > Chordata > Amphibia > Anura > Eleutherodactylidae > Eleutherodactylus > Eleutherodactylus coqui. Next base: position 221,185,471 of record NC_089839.1, read on the forward strand.
ACCTCTTTTGGACATTTTGAATGTCTAGTCATGCCCTTCAGACTTTGTAATGCCCCTGCGGTGTTCCAGGGATTTATGAACGCGGTCTTCCATGACTTCCTGGGGGTATTTTTGGTCATATATCTCAATGACCTTCTAGTGTACTTCCAGACTGGGATTCACATGTGTGGCACCTGAGGCTGGTTCTGACCCATTTGCGTGAGTACCAACTTTTTGTCAAGTTGGAGAAATGCATTTTTGGTACTAAACAAGTGTCTTTCCTTGGTTATGTGATTTCTCCCATGGAGATTCAAATGGAGTCTGATAAAGTGGCAGCAATGTCCCAATGGGTCAGACCAGATAACCTGAAAGCTCTCCAGCGGTTTTTAGGTTTCACGAATTTTTACCGTAAATTCATTAAGAATTATTCTGTTATTGCTCAACCCCTGACTGATCTTACCAAGAAGGGGGCCGAATTGGTAAGATGGTCGCCAGAGGCCCTAGAGGCTTTTAGTTGTCTCAAAAGGGTGTTTACTGCTGCCCCAGTGCTAGCACAGCCTGACGCGAGGCGACCGTTCTTCATTGAGGTCGACGCATCTGATGTGGGGGTGAGGGTTGTATTGTCTCAGGAAGTCAGCGGGAGACCTGGGTATAGTTCAGTTCGGTGGAACGTAACTACAACGTGGGTAATCGTGAGTCATTGGCGATTAAGTGGTCTCTAGAAGAGTGGCATCACCATCTTGAGGGAGCAAGGCATCCCATTACCGTGTATACTGATCATAAAAACTTGGTATATCTCGCCAATTCTAAGAGAATCACAGCTCGTCAGGCCAGGTGGACGTTGTTTTTCGCCAGGTTTAACCTCGTCGTTACATATATTCCAGGGGAGAAGAACGTGAAGGCGGACGCCCTCTTCGGAGTTTCAGTTCGACGGAAAGTGAGACAGTGGCTCCCGAGAATATCTTGGCACCTGGGGTGGTGGTGGCAGCTGTAGAATCTGATCCCGTTCCTCATCTACAAAATTGTCAGCAGGACGCTCCCTCAGAGGTACCGGAGGGTAGATGGTTTGTGCCAGAGACCTTGCGTCTTAGAGTCACTGAAGAGTCTCACTCATCTGTTCTTGCAGGCCATCCGGGGGTTCAGAGAACTCTGGATCTTTGTACTAGACACTACTGGTGGCCAGGCATGTCTCAGGAGATCTGCAACTTTGTTAAGGGATGCTCTGTCTGTGCACGCAGTAAAAGTCGGTGTCCAGAGGGGCCTCTGAGACCGTTACTGGTGCCTGCAGCTGATGTCGCCACAGATGCGCTGCAGGGGGTATGGAAAAAAGTACAGAAGAACCTGGAAGCAACGGGGGCTCATACAGTTGCATAGTGGGAGGAGCCTATCTGTATCTGAACCTTACAGGATGGGACAAAAGGTATATTTGTCTTCTAGAAATCTCAAATTGAAGGTTCTAACTTTGAAACTGGCACCACCAGTTATGTGAGTCCCTTTGTCATCACGCATTTAGTAAACCCGCTTGCTTATGAACTTGATTTGCCAGCGACATGGAGGATTCACAGGGTTTTTAATAAGTCATTATTGAAATCTTTTGTTCCTTCGGTGGGGCATATCAAGGGTAGTATACCATAACACTTATGTGTCTAATATATGCTTTCAAAATTTTGTGTTTGTAGCTTATGGCAGTAATCTAGGCACGCGGGAAACAAAATGGCAGAGCCTAAAGTGATATTCACAGCTAATAAGAGCAGAGTGATAAAATTCCTTTTTCTGCAAGGAAAGTCCGCAAAGGATATTCATGGTGATATGTCGCAGACATTGGGTGATCAATGCCCTTCAAATTCTATAAGATCATCAATGCTGCGCACAACCTCATACTGGAGAATCGGTGAATTTCAGCTAAAGGAATAGCAGACATCATGGGGATTTCTCGTGAACGTGTTTGTGTCATTATCCATGAACATTCGAACATGAAGAAGCGATCTGCAAAGTGGGTCCCCAAATGTTGGACAACAGATCAGAAAAGCATGCAAGTGAAAACTTCCCGGTCCATTTGTCAGCGTTTCCGGACTGATAAGAACTTCCTGCATCGACTGGTCACTATGGATGAGACCTGGATTTATTTGTATGACCCTCAAACCAAGGAGCAGTCAAAAGAATTGAGGCTCAGTGGTTCTCCTCGCCCAAAGAAGTTCATGGTGCAAAAATCAGCCACTAAGGTGATGGCGTCTGTGTTCTGGGATAAGGAGGGCGTGCTGCTAGTGGACTACCTTCACAATGGTTCCACCATCAATGCAAGGTATTACATTGAACTTTTGGACCAGTTGAAGGCAGCTCTGAAGGCCAAAAGGCGCGGCAAGCTGTGCAAAGGAATCTTGTTCCTGCAAGACAACCCCTCCGCTCATACTGCACAAGCGACCACGGCAAAACTGGTGGAGCTAGGCTTCCAGCTGGTTGACCACCCACTTTATTCACCAGATCTAACTCCCTCCGACTATTATCTGATCCAAACCTGAAGAAACACCTCAAGGGTACCAAATTTCACACCATTTCTGATGCCATGGCTGCTACAGATGACTGGTTTGAGGCACAACCCAAATCCTTCTTTTTGCAAGGTTTACAGAACTTGGAATACCGATGTAAGAAGTGTGTTGACATCAGTGGAGAGTATGTGGAATAAATGGAAAGTTTCATCTTCCTATCTCGTTTCTTTCTGGGTAAAGCCAAAGACTTATCAGCAGCCCCTCGTACATACGGTACCCAATGAAGGAGGTTCCATACTAGGGAACTATACGACCTCTGTCTCTGCTATGTAGACAAGACCTCACAGGTGTCTGTGTTGGGGGTGGAGGTATACGATGCCTCTATATAGCATCATGTCATTTATGGCCTCGCTGACGACCACTGTGCGCACTGACTCATCCAGAGGAATAGCAGATTTGGTATTTACACCTGGAAACTGTACAATCGACCTCATTATAAGGAATCATTTCCACGTAAATCAGATAATCTGGCGCCCCTTATCACTATGTGAGCTGCACATATTGTATCAGTGCGCAGGAAGGAACAGGAGCGCGGCCGGCGTTCTGCTCTAATTGACGCTGAACCTGCACTGTGAGAAAAGCTGCTCTCATTACCTGTAGTTCCCCTTCTTATTGTTTTTGTGTCCCAAGGCTCGGCGCGCCGCGGCCTCATCGATCAACGCTTCCGAAAGAAGGAACTGAGCCTAAAGGGGCCAGAAAAGTGCTGAGCTGATACTTTACAGCTTAACCCCTTATGTCCCGGAGAGCCTGGCAATGTTCTTACCTTAGTGGTTCAGGTTCACCCTCTATTACGGCACTCCAGATATTACACACTATACATGATGGTATGTATACAAATACGACCGTATGGTAAAACACTATGTAAAAAAAGTATCCCTGCGCAGGACAGCATATCCCACACACGCTGTCCTGCACTGGATTCCTGGTTTCTTCTTCTCTTTAACTTTCCTTCTGTCTCTAAGGAACCTCGCGTAAAAATGCCGCACATACCCAATGTAATTACGTATGTACAGCATTCTTGTACGCTCCCACAGAGAACAATAGGGTTCTATCGTACGTAATATGCAGTAAAATAAAACATGCTGTGTTCTATTATACACAATGCATATATACAGGTGTGACTAGATTAATGGAAATCAATGGACTTTCATTGACTCCATTCACCACGTATGATGTGCACGTACATTGCGCACGGTATATACAATTAGACTATGCTCGTGCGAGCCCAGCCTAATGGTGACACGGTTGGTCATTTTTACGGTGTTTGATTACAGTTGAATCTTTTCTCCGAGGATCAATGTGCAAATATGATCATGATATCATAAAGCGTCTCACGTAGATAGTGTGAATTCGTTTAAACAATGGTGAATTTTGTTTGTGGGAAAACCTCATCAGCAGCGAACACGGGTTTTATTTTCATTACCTTTATGTGCAAATTTGGCGAAAAATTAAAGCATATAATTAACTGTAGATGTAAATTGCGTCCATGAGCTGATCTAGGGGGGAGACTATAACTAATACATAGGGTAGGCAATACTTTGAAGCCTTTTACTTCAGCAGGAGCTGCACCTGTACTACCACACCCAGCCACTGCACGAGTACAGCGCTATCTGCTTCCTGCTCTGTACACAGTGACAGCAGCCCACCAAACAGCTGCTTGGCCGGGGTCCCTGTGGATAGGTCATCAGTTTTTAAGAGATGGATCACGCCTGTCATTACATGTTTCTGTCTCTACTGCTAATCTCCAAGATACAGGAAGAGCGCAGATTGATGATAGTCTCCGGTCTCAGCAATCCCAACCCTGAAAAGAGGAAATTCGGAGCGTTGTGGGTGATTTCTCTAATAATGATTTCCAGGGTCTTTCAAAATGAGAGAAACAAACAGCCACAAATGAAGCCATTAATTTTCTTGCTCTCAGTGATTTAATTACGAGGGTTTAAATTGGACCTGGCAGATTGCGGGAAGGGTGGTCTACAGCAGAGGACAAGGACGGATGTGGAAAAGTGTTCTGCCAGCAAATGGGATCCAAATGTAGAATCCAAACTTAACCCCTCAGTGACCGCCAATACACCTTTTTACTGACCTCACTAATGGGCTTTCAACTTGCACATACATCTTTTTAAGATGGCAGCTTGACTTACTAGTGACAGCCAGGCTCCTGCTCTAATAACCAGAAGTGGAGAAACCTCAGATTCTTGCACTTTAACCCCTTACATGACACAATCAATAGCAACTACATCATATAAGCAGACGACAGGGCGAGGAGGCATCTCATGTCACTCATCGGCATCTTACAATGCGATTGCGAGGTACCAATGGGCTCTCATGCAGCCGGAGGCTTGACAAAGGCCTGCCATGTAACTCAGTCTATTAGGCCTTGCCTCCCACAGAGTCTAATAAACTGCCGTCATAGGCTTAGTAGACTGCACTACATAAGTAATGCAGTGCACTATTCTAGCGATTAAACGATCACATCTTCAATTCCCTTTCAGAGACTATAATGTCAAAATTAGTTCAATAATGTTTAATTTAAAAAAAGTTATAAAACTTTTACAACACATTATATGTACGCCAGAGTGGCGCAGCTGCTCCCACAGAAAACAAGCCCTCATACGGCTATCTCAACAAGTTATAGCTGCTGCATTGCAATGATGAATATCTCTTGGCCCTTAAAGGGGTTGTCTCGCGGCGAAAGCGAAAAAAAATTTTTTTCACTTACCCCCGCATTCTGCCCTGTTAAAAAGAAAGCATAGGTTAGTTTTTAAAAAGCACATTGCGCTTACCTGCATCAGCGTTCTGCAGCTTCTTCTATTCTTCTTTTAAAGATGGCGCCGCTGGTCTTCTCCCACGGTGGACCGCGGGTCTTCTCCCATGGTGCACCGTGGATTTTCTTCTCCTTCCTTGCGTTCCATTGCCGATTCCAGCCTCCTGATTGGCTGGAATCGGCACACGTGACGGGGCGGAGCTACGATGACGACGTGGTGAGCAGCTCTCCGGCACGAGCGGCCCCATTCACCAGGCAGAAGACCGCACAGCGCAAGCGCGTCTAAAAAAGCAAGAAGCCAGCGAAATTAGACGGAGCCATGGAGACGGGGACGCCAGCAACGGAGCAGGTAAGTGAATAACTTCTGTATGGCTCATATTTAATGCACGATGTATATTACAAAGTGCATTAATATGGCCATACAGAAGTGTATAACCCCACTTGCTTTCGCGAGACAACCCCTTTAAGGCACAAAATAAGCTGGTCACTTAGGGGTTAAAGCACTAAAATATCGCACTGCAAATGCTACTGTATTCAGGGGAGACGGACAGGATAACTGTATCACAAACTGCAACTGTGTAACAATTAGCGAGAACTCCGCTAATAATATCACATAGTACCTCTGCAAGTAACAGGATTAGGAGGCTTCACACGCTGTGAGTTATTACATGTGTCGCTCGTGACAACAACTACGTATGTGGAACGTAGAGCTGATTAGTCGAGGTGTCAGAGAAAAATCTAAAAAATATCTGAGATTTTAAAGATTTGTTTCTTAATTATTGGTTGGAGAACAGCGGCAGGACAGAATTTCGCTCATTTGCAAGTAAGTCATGAGTTGGAGGTTACTATAACTAATGATGGGGTAATAATGTGACATTGGTAAGTGTGGCGTATATGTGCTGCAATCTGCTAGTTACACCGTCATGTAAAGGAACCCGAAACCTAGAAACCAATCACAAGAAATGAAAAATGGCAACAAATTGACTATTGTTGAGTATGCAGGGACCACTGCGAAGGAGCAGAAGGCTTTTGCACCTAGGATTATATTCACACAGGTGAGTCTGATTTTGGTCAGTGATAAACTGACTGTTTTCTGTCTGAGTTTAGGGCTTTTATCCGCTATGGTTTTTTTAACGCTGCGATATCATTGCGTTTTTTTTTACTGCAAATGTCAATGGGACGAATTCGAGAAAAGAGTTTAAGAGCGGCCTGGAGTGTAATAATATTACATGTTATATAACTGATTACTTCAGAAGGTTCAGTAATCCAGAGATTATTCTGATTGTCAGATTTGGGATTGGGCACAGATTTTTTCATCTGAGGAAAATTGGCTTCTACATCAATGGGGTTGGTTTTTGTCTCCCCCTGGATCAACATGGGGCTAATAGGCTGAACTGGATGCACATATGTCTTTTTTCAACCTAACATGCTATATTACTATGTTTTGAAATGTGATAGTTCCCAGCAAGAGAAACCACGCAGTCTTGTAGATATGATACCTTTTAATGGCTAACAAAAATACATGATGTTAATGCAAGCTTTCGAACCATCGCATGGCTCTTCTTCAGGCTGAAATTAAATAGATATGAAGAGGCATGCATATTTATACACACATTCTTATGACCGGGCACAGACATGGATGTGAATAATTTGCACTTCAAAGAATACTACAACAAAAAATACAAACATCTTTAAATAGTCACGGATAAGGGACAATAATGCGAAATAAAAGAGAAGTCAGGTTAATGAATCCTGTCTTTGAATCTTCTATAAGTGGATGTATGTATGAGTTTTTGTCCCTCTGTCCATTTCTTCATGTCTTGGCTGGGGTGTAAGAGGGGGTGGGACATATCCATAGTGAAGAGATTATTTTGCAGTCCTAAGACAATGCAACAAAGGCTCCACCTTCTGCCAAACTCAGTGTAGACTCAGAAAAAAGGAAGGTGGGGAGATAAAATGAAGGGCAGGCTCCATTTTTTTACCCCTTGGGTTACAAGTTAACATTAAATTTAGTGTGTTATGATAACTTAGCTACAATGTACTACAGTGCTGTAATCATAATGCACCAGTGATGATGACAATTGCTAAGTTTGTACTAGTGTGGATTGTACTATACATAACTTCAGTACAGCCAAATTCGCCGAAATTCAGCAAAAAGTTTGATTCAATCCAAATCAGTGCAACTCGGACCTGAATTTCACAAACACCCCTAAAACTGGTGTATAACATTGTCTAAGAGCAATAAAGGTCATGTATAAAGAAAGAGGAAGGGATTTTAAAAAAGAATAACAACAACAAAAGGAAGAGAAAGAAGATGAGGAAGGTAATAAGAAAAAGAAAAGGAAGAGGAAAGCAAAGAGAGCCAGATGGAAAAATAGGAAATGGAAAAAAAAAGGGGAAAAGAAGATGAGGAAAATGGAGAGGAAGAGAAAGAGGAAAAGGGAAGCTAAGGAAGATGAGAAAGAGGAAGAAAGTAGAGAAAAAGTAAAACAAAAGGGAAAGGAAGGGAAGGGGTGGGGGGAGAAAGAAAAAGGGAACAGGAAAGGGAAGAAGAAGAGGAAGAGGTACAAACGAGGGGGGAAAAGTGGAAGAATAATAAGAAAGGGAAGAGGAAAAGGGAGAATAAGAGAAAGAAGGAGAGTTAATAGGATGAAGAGGAAAAAGATGAGAAGGAAGACGAGAAAGAAAAAAGGTGAAGAAAACAAAAGTAAAGAAGAAGAGAAAGATAGAAGAGGAAAGAATAGAAAGAGAAAAAGGAATAGGAAGAGTAAAAGGAAAAAGAAAGGTAAGATGAAAAGGAAAGGGAAGAGAAAGAAGGAAAAGGAGTAGGAACAGAAAAGGGAAGAGGAACAGAAAGAAGAAAAAAAGGAGGGGGAAGAAAAAACAGATAGGAAAGAGGAACAGGGAAAATTTTCTGCTTCCTCTTCTCCTCATCCTTCTTTTCCCCTTCTTCTCCTCCTCCTCCGCCTCCTCCTTCTTTTTCTTCTTCCTCTTCTAGTGTGAAGACGAACCACCAAGACGAATCACCTGAGGTTTGGGTTTGCACCGAACTGAACCTTTAGCAGTGTTCGACCCAAAACAGGATTCTACTGTTCACTCAACACAAAAGAACACTGACTGTGCCATTAAAACAATGGCGGATAGATGGTGTGATTAACATGCAGCTACACTGTGGACAATGTCATCCCTGTCAAAGTATCCCCTCCCGCACCAGAATCACCACCGCTGCAAATCTGTCATATTGTACATATATCTCAGCAGTTCTAATGAGGCAAGAATGGGACCCTCAGGCTAAAATATCCAACTTAAACAGCTGATTTCACAATAATGGCTTTAGGGCAACAACATGACACCTTCCCCTGCAGCTCCTAACTCCCTCCCCCGCACATACCTCCTATCAATCCAATGAACAATGGTATATATCCTATTCTTGTATTATAATATACACAAGCAATTATGACCCAGCTCCAATGTGACAGCTGCCAGTATATTCTCTCCCCATCCGTCTGTACCTCTATAATTGCCATCACTGATTTATCACCGTACAATATTTTTGCAGCAAATCATCTGGATGTAGGATAATAGACTCTGCCTAATATATAGAGTTCACCCCCATCCATAGCTAATCCTGCATATTAAACATGATAACCTGTCGGATGATGATGTTAGAAGTCAGGATACACTACACTATGCAGAGATAATTGTAAGGATAAAGCAGGACCTGCCTGTAAAACTCCACTTATATAATGACATTCTATGTTATCACTAATAGCAAAGAAGATACAAGGAGGTTCTAGATTAGGAGGTAAATATCACCCAGCATATATATTTATGTATAATCACTAACACAGGCTAAAGAAGGGCAAATCTAAAAGCAAGTATTAATATTTCTGTGTCTATATGTCAATAGCCATCTGTACAAGAATATAACTACTATAACACTGCTCCTATGTACTAGAATATAACTACTATAATACTGCCTCCTATGTACAAGAATATAACTACTATAATACTACCCCTATGTACAAGAATATAACTTCTATAATACTGCTCCCTATGTACAAGAATATAACTACTATAGTACTGCCTCCTATGTACAAGAATATACCTACTATAATACTGCCTTCTCTGTACAAGAATATAACTACTATAATACTGCTCGTATGTATAAGAATATGACTACTATAATACTGCCCCTATGTACAAGAATATAAACTACTATAATACTGCCTCCTATGTACAAGAATATAACTACTATAATACTGCCTCCTATATACAAGAATATAACTATTATAATACTGCCCCCCTATATACAAGAATATAAACTACTATAATACTGTGCCCTATGTACAAGAATATAACTACTATAATACTGCTCCCCTATGTACAAGAATATAACTACTATAATACTGCCTCCTATGTACAAGAATACAACTACTATAATACTGCCTCCTATGTACAAGAGTACAACTACTACAATACTGCCTCCTATATACAAGAATATAACTACTATAATAATGCCCCTACGTACAAGAATATAACTACTATAATACTGCCCCCTATGTACAAGAATATAACTACTATAATACTGCCCCCTATGTACAAGAATATAACTTCTATAATACTGCCCCTATGTACAAGAATATAACTACTATAATACTGCCCCTATATACAAGAATATAGCTATTATAATACTGCCCCCCTATATACAAGAATATAACTACTTTAATACTGCCTCCTATGTACAAAAATATAATTACTATAATACTGCTCCTATGTACAAGAATATAACTACTATAATACTGCCTCCTCTGTATAAGAATATAACTACTATAATACTGCCCCCTATGTACAAGAATATAACTACTATAATACTGCCCCCTATGTACAAGAATATAACTACTATAATGCTGCCCCCTATGTATAAGAATATAACTACTATAATACTGCCCCTATGTACAAGAATATAACTACTATAATACTGCCCCCTATGTACAAGAATATAACTACTATAATGCTGCCCCCTATGTACAAGAATATAACTACTATAATACTGCCCCCTATGTACAAGAATATAACTACTATAATACTGCCCCCTATGTACAAGAATATAAACTACTATAATACTGCCCCCTATGTACAAGAATATAACTACTATAATACTACCTCCTATGTACAAGAATATAACTACTATAATACTGCCCCCTATGTACAAGAATATAAACTACTATAATACTGTGCCCTATGTACAAGAATATAAACTACTATAATACTGTGCCCTATGTACAAGAATATAACTACTATAATACTGCCTCCTATGTACAAGAATATAACTACTATAATACTGCCTCCTATGTACAAGAATACAACTACTATAATACTGCCTCCTATATACAAGAATATAACTACTATAATAATGCCCCTACGTACAAGAATATAACTACTATAACACTGCTCCTATGTACTAGAATATAACTACTATAATACTGCCTCCTATGTACAAGAATATAACTACTATAATACTACCCCTATGTACAAGAATATAACTTCTATAATACTGCTCCCTATGTACAAGAATATAACTACTATAGTACTGCCTCCTATGTACAAGAATATACCTACTATAATACTGCCTTCTCTGTACAAGAATATAACTACTATAATACTGCTCGTATGTATAAGAATATGACTACTATAATACTGCCCCTATGTACAAGAATATAAACTACTATAATACTGCCTCCTATGTACAAGAATATAACTACTATAATACTGCCTCCTATATACAAGAATATAACTATTATAATACTGCCCCCCTATATACAAGAATATAAACTACTATAATACTGTGCCCTATGTACAAGAATATAACTACTATAATACTGCTCCCCTATGTACAAGAATATAACTACTATAATACTGCCTCCTATGTACAAGAATACAACTACTATAATACTGCCTCCTATGTACAAGAGTACAACTACTACAATACTGCCTCCTATATACAAGAATATAACTACTATAATAATGCCCCTACGTACAAGAATATAACTACTATAATACTGCCCCCTATGTACAAGAATATAACTACTATAATACTGCCCCCTATGTACAAGAATATAACTTCTATAATACTGCCCCTATGTACAAGAATATAACTACTATAATACTGCCCCTATATACAAGAATATAGCTATTATAATACTGCCCCCCTATATACAAGAATATAACTACTTTAATACTGCCTCCTATGTACAAAAATATAATTACTATAATACTGCTCCTATGTACAAGAATATAACTACTATAATACTGCCTCCTCTGTATAAGAATATAACTACTATAATACTGCCCCCTATGTACAAGAATATAACTACTATAATACTGCCCCCTATGTACAAGAATATAACTACTATAATGCTGCCCCCTATGTATAAGAATATAACTACTATAATACTGCCCCTATGTACAAGAATATAACTACTATAATACTGCCCCCTATGTACAAGAATATAACTACTATAATGCTGCCCCCTATGTACAAGAATATAACTACTATAATACTGCCCCCTATGTACAAGAATATAACTACTATAATACTGCCCCCTATGTACAAGAATATAAACTACTATAATACTGCCCCCTATGTACAAGAATATAACTACTATAATACTACCTCCTATGTACAAGAATATAACTACTATAATACTGCCCCCTATGTACAAGAATATAAACTACTATAATACTGTGCCCTATGTACAAGAATATAAACTACTATAATACTGTGCCCTATGTACAAGAATATAACTACTATAATACTGCCTCCTATGTACAAGAATATAACTACTATAATACTGCCTCCTATGTACAAGAATACAACTACTATAATACTGCCTCCTATATACAAGAATATAACTACTATAATAATGCCCCTACGTACAAGAATATAACTACTATAATACTGCCCCCTATGTACAAGAATATAACTACTATAATACTGCCCCCTATGTACAGGAATATAACTACTATAATACTGCCCCCTATGTACAAGAATATAACTACTATAATACTGCCCCTATGTACAAGAATATAAGTACTATAATACTGCCCCTATGTACAAGAATATAACTGCTATAATACTGCCCCCTATGTACAAGAATATAACTACTATAATACTGCCCCCTTTGTACAAGAATATAACTACTATAATACTGCCCCCTATGTACAAGAATATAACTACTATAATACTGTCCCTATGTACAAGAATATAACTACTATAATACTGCTCCTATGTACAAGAATATAACTACTATAATACTGCCCCTACGTACAAGAATATAACTACTATAATACTGCCCCCTATGTACAAGAATATAACTACTATAATACTGCCCCCTATGTACAAGAATATAACTACTATAATACTGCCCCTATGTACAAGAATATAACTACTATAATACTGCTCCTATGTACAAGAATATAACTACTATAATACTGCTCCTATGTACAAGAATATAACTACTATAATACTGCCCCCTATGTACAAGAATATAACTACTATAATACTGCCCCCTATGTACAGTACAAGAATATAACTACTATAATACTGCCCCCTATGTACAAGAATATAACTACTATAATACTGCTCCTATGTACAAGAATATAACTACTATAATAATGCCCCTATGTACAAGAATATAACTACTATAATACTGCTCCTATGTACAAGAATATAACTACTATAATACTGTCCTCTATGTACAAGAATATAACTATTATAATACTGCCCCTATGTACAAGAATATAACTACTATAATACTGCCCCCTATGTACAAGAATATAACTACTATAATACTGCTCCTATGTACAAGAATATAACTTCTATAATACTGCCTCCTATGGACCAGAATATAGCTGCTACACCTGTAGTTACTGGCCGGAGTTGGTGTCTATTGAAGTTTACTAAATTCCTTTTTACGCTGTGTTATGTCTGGCGATTCTATTTGGAGGTGACAAATCGATAGTAGACTGGTGACCTTTTATCATCTGACTCTGGGGCTCTCCTTGTCTGTGCTGCCCTTTGTCCTCTCTCTATTGGTGTCCAGAGGTGACATCTTCTGTATTCTTGGCCTCTTACTGATCATTTTCCATTATTAATGAGTAAATCTCTATTTCTCGGCCTGTTTTCCTCCTCGACATAATTACGTCTTCTCTGTTTTGCCGGTGAATTTCGCTGTCATTGTAACACTTCTAATCAATAAGCCTCCAGGTCAGATTTATCATCTACATCACCGGCCCAATGAGCTGTGAAGGAATCATTTGTTGGCTACACACACACTAACCGCTGCAATGTGCAAATGTAATTTTAGTTATGTTATCAGAGACTCACATTAAGTTGCCGGGTTCCTCGTTATGACTGATCTATGAATCTCGCCGCGTACGTCTGTCGGGCACAACATATTGCAGCAACTTGTTTATTCACGGCTGGTATCATTTTTACTGATGGATAATCAGATTAAAATAACAGAACGGGAACCCGAAGATGAGCAAATCATCTGCAGGCACAAAGTCAATGGAGAAACATGAAAAAAGGCATTTGGAAACAAATTATTATTGTTGTTAGTTTTACCGCATTCACTTCTTGTCTAATAACCGGACTCCTAGTTACTAGCTGATGGGGTCCCATTTGGATCACCACCATCCAAAGAAATCCTCCAAATGTAGGCAGGTTGATTTTGGCTCCCGGCACCTACCATGTCTTGTCTTCTCATTGGGTCTTGAAGATCCTCAATGTCGTGTTTATAATATTTCTGATTGTCTCCATCCATCTGCATCTCTTTTGCAAGAAAAACTTGAAGAAGTGACCAACAGGCATCATGAAACTTATAGTACGGTACCACAGAAGTCCCTTCTTTGTGTGGTTGGGCCAACCTCAACTAGTAACACCCATGCATGATCCAAATAGTAAACATTATTAACAATTCAGTAAGGGAGCGCCCCAGAGGGAAGGTGGAGTGAGAGTTGGCTTAAGAGGGCTGTCGTTCTAGGTATCAGGAGGATATAACATATGAGTAGACTCGCCAGGCGTACCAGAGTCACCCTTGGTTAAGGGTGCTCTAGTACGTCCACAGTTGTGGTGTGCAGAGAGTGAGGTTTACATACGCTGGTCCTCAGGACATCCAGTGGTGGAGAGCATCAATAGGGATCCAATTATGGGAATAGCGGAGAACACAAAACAGCAAAAGTGCAAAGGAGGCCAATGCCTAAAAAACCCAGCACTCCTGGTAGTAAAACAGAAATTGGTAAACTGTGAAGAAATTACTTCACAGAGGTGCCTCCGATGCGTGCACCCCTAAGTGAGCCTTTTTCAAGCATACAAAGCATAAGGAATACAGTCATATTGTCATACGCAATCACGTCACACGCGAAAAGCGAGCAGTGTCATCAATAGACACCTCGACCTCGGGGAAACTGGCGCACATGACTGAGATGCTCACAAGGTATCCAATTATTTTATTTGTAATTTTATATGCAGTGATACCTTGGGTTAAGAGTGCCTCAGCTTACAAGCTTTTTGACTTGAGAGCAGGCTCTCTCCCTAATTTTTGCTCTGATTTAACGTGAACTAAGAGCCTTGCTCTCAATGGGGCTGCCTGCAGTGATTTTAGGAGAAGGGCTTTAAATATAAGCCCTTCCCTGAAAATCTTCCCTAGCTGTAGTAAAAAATATATACTCACTTGTTCGCCGCTGCCAGGACTCCGGCGTATCTAGCCGCCACTTGTTCTCCCTGCATTTTCAATTCCCGCCTGCCGAAAAGCTTAAGAACAGTGCAGGGAGAACAAGCGGCGGCTAGAAGTGCCTGAGCCCGACAGACAGGTGAGTATATATTTTTTAATTTTTTTACTACACCTAGGGATGATTTTCAGGGAAGGGCTTATATTTAAAGCCCTTCCCCGAAAGTCACTGCAGGGGTGCCGGCGTCCTTTTGTTTTTTAATGGGGCAACGCCATCCCCATTGAAATCAGTGGGAGAGCTTCGCGATCTGGAACTGATTAATGACTTTTCCATTAATTTCAATGGGGAAAATTGATTTGACTTGCGAGTGTTTTGGGTTAAGAGCTCCATCATGGAACAAATTAAACTCTTAACCCAAGGCACTACTGTATATATGATGGTATTTCTCATGTTTTGTATGCTTGAAAAAGACTCACTTATGAGCCGAAACGCGTCTCATGCACTTTTCCTTCTGTGAATAAAGCACATGTAACCGTATTGTGGCACTTACAACTTTCTTCCTGCTGGACCTGGACCTGATATTCTAGAGCTTTTCTGGATTAGTGGTGCACTCATCTGAGGCACCCCTGTGAGGTAAGTTCTTCACAGGGTTTTTAGGCTTTGATCTCCTTTGTACTTAAACATTATTAACAGAGAATCCTCCAGTAGGTCCAAGTTCTTGCATGCATTTTTTCTCTAGAGGTGGTGGGAGGTCCTCTGAGTCATTTCCTGTTGGGTCCAGGGGACTTTGGTCTGAAAATTTTATCAAGGATTCATAGTGATTCTGAGTCCTGCCACTGTGTTACGGGAGCCTTTTACTTCCCAGGTTTTATACAATCAAAGACTGTACCATTGACGTCCTATCTGTACACCTATATATAGAGCAAATATCATACACATCCTATTTATAGACTTATCTATATACCATAGTCATCCAGTCCCTAGAGTTATCTCTATACCATAGACATCCAGTCTCAAGATCTGTCTCTATGCCATAGAAATCCTATCTCTTGACCTATCACATAGCCATAGACGCCTAATCTCTAGGCTTACTGTATCTCTATACTATATACATCCCATTACTAGTCCTATCTGTTTACTAGTGTTGAGTGAACCGAACTAGTAGAACTCTGTTTCAGGTAGAACCAAACCAAGCTTTTAGCAAAGTTTTACCTGAAATAGAGCTCTCTGGGTTTGGTTGGCTCAAAACTAGTACTGAACACTGGTGAATAACACTCTGAGAGTATTAACTCCTTAATGCCACAGAACGCAAGTTTATATCCTGGCGGGGTAGTACTTAATGGAAAAAGTTGTAAACGCATGTCCCGTGGATCGCGGAGGGCTGATGGTTTGTCATGGCAACTGGACACCAGACAATGGCCCCAGGGCTTGCCATAGCCACTGATCGGTATCGATAATGTCTCGATAATCCATTGCAGTGTAGAAGTACTAAAATGCAAAAAATTAATAACAAAAAATACATGTTTGGTATCATCCTATACAAAACGAGCTATATAATAAATTATACGTATTATTTATCCTGCATAGCAAAAACTGTAAAAAAAATCTAAAAATTGCAGTCAAAATGCTTATTTTGTTCATTTTGCTTCCCCAAAAAATGCAATAAAAGTGATCAAAAAGGCCACATATACTTCAATATGGTACCAATAAAAGGTACAGCTCCTTACACAAAAAAAAGCCCTCATGGAATAAGAAAAAAGTTATGAGACTTTGAATGCCACTATGCAAAAAAAAAAAAAATTTTAAAGGGTTTTTTAATGTGCAAAAGTGGAAAAACCTAAAAATTAAAACATGTTGATATCGTCCTAATCATACCGACCCAGAAAATAAAAGTTATATCATTTATGCTGCATGATTAATGCTGTAAAAAAAATGGCAGAATTTGTGTTTTTTTTCCCTGCCCTCCAAGAAGAATAAAAGTTTTACAATACATTATATGTAGCCAAAACATGGTACCAATACAAACTACTGTTCACCACTCAAAGAAGAAGCCCTCATACTGCCAAGTCAATGGAAAAATAAAAAAGTGGAGATGAAAATCCCCCCAAAAAACCATTATGTCCTTATGGCCAAAATAGGCTGCGTCACTAAGGCCACTCTCACACATCATTTTTTTACCACGATTACCGCGGCATATTGAACGCCACGGTAATCACGGTTCAAAGCTCCCATTGATTTCCATGGATCCTCACAGATCTGCGTTTGATCGCGCATTAGAATTGGCATTTTCAAGTTATGTCTGCTCTATTTTACCGCGATTAACGCACTTTTTTTACCCATCAGAATGATGGGATGCGTTAAAACTCTGCATCCGAAAATGGATGAATTGCAGCAAAACGTTGTAATCAAAATCATGGCGTTTTTCCGACGGCATGTGTGAGAGTCACCTAAGAGGTTCTGACAATGTTATACACCACATTTAGGAATTTTGGTGAACTTATAGTTCGATTGAAACAAAAATTCATGCTGAACCAAGCATTTTGGAAACTTTCGGGAAGCCAATCAAACTGAACACTTCTTAAAGTTCGCTCATCCCTACTCTTTACCCTAGTCACCCTATCTCTAGTGTTATTTCAATACCATATATCTCCTTTTTCTAGACCTATCTCTATACATGTCCTATCTCTAGATTTATCTCTATACTGTGTGTCCTATCTCTAGAGCTAACTCTATATTATGCATGTCCTATCCCTACATCCATTTCTACAGTTGTGGCCAAAAGTTTAGAGACTGACACAAATCTTGGTTTTCACAAAGTTTGCCACTTCTGTTTTTATAGAGGCAATTTCCATTAAGTCTAGATTGTTATGAAGAGTGATTAGATGAATTGCAATAAATTGCAAAGATATTCCTTGCCATGAAAATTAACTTAATCACCAAATCCGCATTTCCACTATTACCGAGAAGAAGGCTTCAGAGCACCCAAGTAAGTCCAGCAAGTGACAGGACCATCTCCTAGAGTATTCAGGTACGGGATCAGTTCAACAACACCAGTGCAGAGTTGCTCAGGAATGGCAGCAGGCAGATGTCAATGTATCGGCACGCACCATGAGACAAATGATTTTGGAGGCGGCCTGGTGCCAAGAAGTGCAGCAAAGAAGCCAATTTTCTCCAAGACAAACATCAAAGACAGACTGATATTCTGACGGAAGTACAGGGACCAGACTGCGGAGGTCTGGGGTAGAAGGTATTTTCTCTGATGAAGCCCCTTCAAACTGTTTGGGACATCTGGAAAAATGATTGTCCAGAGAAGAGAAGGTGAGCGCTACCATGAGTCCTGTATCATGCCAGTAGCAAAGCATCCTGAGACCATACGTGTGTGGGGTCTCTTGTCATCCAGGGGAGTGGGCTCACTCACAGCCTAAGAACACTGCCATGAATAAAGAATGGCATCTAAACCTCCTTCAAGAGCAACCTCTCCCAACCACTCAGGAGCAACTTCTCCCAACCATCCAGGAGCAACTTCTTCCAACCATCCAAGAGCAACCTATCCCAACCATCCATGAGCAACTTCTCCCAACCATCCAGGAGCAACTTCTCTCAACCAACCAGGAACAACTTCTCCCAACCGTCCGGGATTAACTTCAACCAGCGATTCAGAAGCAATTTGGTGATGAAGAATACTTTTTCCAGCATGATGGAGCACTGCGTCACAAGACAAAAGTGACACCTAAGTGGCTCGGTTAACAAAACATTGACATTTTGGCTCCATGGCCAGGAAACCCCCAGATCTCAATCCCAATATGAACCTGCGGTCAATCCTCAAAAAGTGGGCGGACAAACAAAAACACAGAAATTGTGATAAACTCCAAGCACTGATTAGGAAGAATGGGTTGTCATTAGTCAGGATTTGACCCAGCATTTGATATGCAGCCTGTCAGGGCGAACTGCAGAAGTCTTGGGAAATAATGGTCAGCACAGTAAATATTGAGTCTTCCCTAAACTTGATGTATTTATCAATAAAAGTTTAAAAATGTATATACTTATAATTGTACTTCAGTAACCACACATCTGACTATGTCCGGGCTCACACGGCTGGTGACCCTGCATACGGTAAGTAACTGTATAGCATATGACCGCGTAGGCACGCAGGCGGTCATGTGCAGTACAGGGTTTTTTCCCCCTTATTTCCAGCACCGTTGCTTAGCAATAACGTAGATACTTGCAGCCCATATGCAATCTTAATTGTGCATGGGCTGCAGGTCGCCATCATCCACTGACATCAATGGAGGCCATCTGGGTGGAATCTGTGGTGAAGCATGTTGTGGATCTTCTTCTACTTGCAGAATATGCAATTCATACCCGCGGGTGTTAAGAAAAATTCAAAAGTAAACGTCTTTCAATGACCGCATTGTACTGTGGACGGTGATCGCAGAATCCGCAATTCAAATCTGCTCATGTCAGACTGTCCTAAGGCCTCATGTCCACGGGCAAAATAAGAATTAAAATCCGCAGCGGATTTTAACTCTTCTCCTGCCCGCGGATCCGCACCCCATAGGGATGCATTGACCACCCGCGGGGTAGATAAATACCCGCGGATCGTCAATAAAAGGAATTTTAAAAAAAATGGAGCATGAAAAAATCTGGACCATGCTCCATTTTCATGCAGGTCTCCTGCGGGGACGGCTCCTGCGGGCTTCTATTGAAGCCTATGGAAGCCGTCCGGATCCGCGGGAGACAAAAATCAGAGTTTACTTACACGCTCCGGTTCTTCTCTTCGCTGCGGCGCCATCTTCTCTCAGTCGCGGCCGGATCATTTTGCTTCGGGCCGGCGCATGCACGGGGCACGTCACCGACGTCATCCTGCACATCCGCCGAGCCGAAGAAAGAAGATCCGGCCGCGACGCAGAGAAGATGACGCCGCAGCGAAGAGAAGAAACGGAGCGGATGGGAGGTGAGTTTATTCTTATTTATTGTTATTTTCAGCGCTCATGTCCGTGGGGCAGGAGGGACCCGCTGCAGATTCTCCATGGAGAATCCGGAGCGGGCCTGATTTTCCCCGTGGACATGAGGCCTAACACATCTAAAAACAGGGAAGCTGTAAGCTTCTGGGAAAACCAAAATTTGTGCCAATCTCAAAACTTTTGGCCATGACTGTACACTATACATGTCCTAACTCTAGGCTTACCGTATCTCTATACTCTATATGTCCTAGCTGTAGACATATCTTTATACCATAGACCACATCTCTGTACACTTGTCCTATCTCTAGACCTACCTACTATAAATGTCCTGTCTCTACACCCAACTTTATACCCTTGTAGGGTCCTGATTTCTCCATCGGTCGATACTAGAATACGCTCTGAATATCAGAACATTCTAGATTTTGCATTCCCATAAAGGTTTCCGTTGTCTCCATCTGCCCTAGACCCAGTTACAAATACTCGATGATGGCTCCATGACCGACCGTACTTTTCTTCATCGTCATCCCGAATCCCCCAGTCAGCATTCTGATGAGGGTCCGCCTCCTGCCGGCGGGTGAGCAGTAATCTAGCCGGGATGTTAGAATAATTATCTCTTAGTGGGGAGAGAGCTGTGATTACCGCTGACATTATATAGCATGACTGACTCTGTAATTGATGCAGGGATTAACAAAATTGCTATGTGTCAGCTGGTCAACCACAAGCGGCTGATAACGATAATGTAGCGTCTCCTCGCCCCAACGACGGAGGAATACACAGTGCAGCATCTTGTGCTTTAGCAAACACGGAAAGTTAAACAATGAGCTAAATTATTAAGAGGAGCGATAAGTATAATAATTAAGCGCGGTGGTTAATTTAATTATTATCCGCAGCACAGGCGGCCTCTAAAAACAGCGGTCTGAATAGAAATGAATTGCGCAATTGTTCTGGAGCTGTAACAATACGAGCTGTAATATTGTATCAATGTGCTTATGCTAGCAGCCATTTTTATCCTGTAACTCCGCAGGACGGGGATTGAATACGGCTCTGGAAAACGATGCGCAGTATATTTTACAGGGGAAAGCTGCAGAATTAGCGCTGGTTAATTAGAAT
The DNA here is from genome assembly GCF_035609145.1 of Eleutherodactylus coqui. NCBI lineage: Eukaryota > Metazoa > Chordata > Amphibia > Anura > Eleutherodactylidae > Eleutherodactylus > Eleutherodactylus coqui. The sequence continues at coordinate 221,206,569 of NC_089839.1, forward strand.
TAGCTATTTGCTCAGTAAATAGTGCTCACCATGATGTCAATTAAGGAGGCCGAGAGATATGACGGGTAGTAGGCAGCAAATGCACTGGCAGGAGGGGGCACGAATTTTACAGCGTCACATAAAGCCTGCTGACAGTATATACAGCGAGCACAGAGCAGCACCAAATAAAGGGAATATTCTGTGTTATATCGCTGCTGAAATGACACATGAAGATATGTAACTATATAGCCACTTAAAGGGCACCCGTCACTTTTAATGGACACTAAATTGCACCCACCAGGGACTTTTACTCCTTTTCTCCTACCCCCAATAGGACCAATAACGCAGCTCCCAACACAAGGGTTCATCCTGCCTTTCTACAGTGCTGAATATGGAATATCTTCTGCAGTGCCAAATTAAGGTTAGAGGAAGGGTCTCTATAACAGTTATATAAAAGGAGAGCTAGCCGTACCTTTGTATCACCTCCCCACTGAGGTCTTTGGAAGTTATGGAGGCAACCATGGCTGGCCTTAGCTATGTGTTAGCCATGCGGTTGTACAGGGCACCAGCTTGTAGGGGGGCCAGGCAGATGTAGGCTGGGGACAATCACCCTTCTTAGGCCCCCTGCACACAGCAGAGCCAGATTCCGCAAGCAGGATCCCACAGCCGAATCCGGCTCTGCCAGCAGTGGTGTCCGCGCGTACCTGGTCTCTTTTTCTTCTGTACCGTGGATGGTCCACACGGCTCGCCGTCGGACATGCGCAGTACAGAATTTTTTAAAAAAACATCTGCTCTTCCTGCGTTATTGCCTAGCGATGTGATTGCGTTAGGGCCACGGATCAGATGGCTTCCCTTGACTTCAATGGAAGCCATCCACGTGGGATCCGTGAGAAAATGGAGCATGCTGCGATTTTTCCTCCGCTTGCAGAAACCGCATTTGGTTTCTGCAAGTGTGCAGGAAGAATCAATTTCCCAAAGCATGCTATGGGCGCTATTTGCTTTGGATCCGCGGTGCGGATGCCCACTGCGGATTCCGCAGCAAATATCTGTCCATGGGCAGGAGGCCTTAGGTTTGTCTGGTCAGATGGTTTTCTTCCCTGTGACAGTGTGTGGTGCAGCTACATGAATCATCCTCCTGGCTCTGGCTCTTCCTCTCTGAAGTTCGGGGGTGCCCCTGTCAACTCATTAGCACCCCCACTGCACAATTGCTTTATTCTGCTACTGGATTTATGTTCTGAGCTTGATTCTGGTGCTGTGTTTATAGCATGAGCTGTTCTGCAGCTGCATTTGTTCTGGTGCTATATTTATGGACTCAACTAGTGCTGGTGCTGTGTTTAGGATATGAGCTTGGTTCTGGTGCTGCATTTATGTACCGAGCTTAGTTCTGATGCTGCACTGATGTTAAGAGTTAGGTCCTGGTGCTGTATTTATGTTATGAGCTTTGTTCTGATGCTGCTTTTTGCTATGAGCTTTGTTTTAGGGCTGTATTTATATTATGAGATTGGTTCTGGTGCTGTATTATTGTACTGAACTTGTGCTGGTATTGTAGTTATGTACTGAGTTTGGTTCTGGGGCTATATTTATGTAGTAAGGTTGTTTCTGGTGCTGTATTTATGTATTGAGGTTGGTTCTGGTGCTGTATTTATGTAGAGGTTGGTTCTATGGCTGTATTTATGTTATTAGCTTGGTTATGGTGCTGTATTTATGTATTGAGCTGCTCTGAAGCTATATATATGTACTGAGGTTGGTTCATGCTGTATTTATGAACTGAGCTTGGTTCTGGTGCTGTGAGTTTGATTCTCGTAATGCATTTATAGTATGAACTGCTCTGCTGCTGTCTTTATGTATATAACTTGGTTTCAGAACTGTATTTATGTACTGAACTTGTGCTGCTGTTGTATTTATGCACTGATATTGATTCTGGTACTGTATTTATGCTATTAGTTTGGCTCTGTTGCTGCATTTGCGTAACTAGCTTGGTCCTGGGGCTATATTTGCGTTATGTGCTTGGTTCTGGTGCTGTATTTATGTACTGAACTTGTGCTGGTGCTGTATTTATGTACCAAGGTTTGTTCGGGGGCTATATTTATGTTCATGCTGTATTTTTGTACTGAACGTTGGTCCTGATGTTGTATATTTTGAGACAGTAGTGTTGTGCTGTATTTACCTCTACAATGATTCAGCTTCATTTACATTATAGAGGACACCGGTCCTTCCCGCAGCATCAGTCACGTTTACATTGTTGCAGTGACGGATCCGGCAGGAAGACGCGCAGACAGTTTGATGCATCTGACTCATAAAGTCAGGACTCAACGAGGTGATTTACTTATTACGGTATAAATCTTGTCCTTCTCGTGTAAACATGGTCCTGGTGCGTGAGTTGTGTGTGCGGCGCTCAGGCCCCGGTGCCGCATCACATTACCCGTTATGTTCTTGTAAAGATGATGATATAAATCAGACGGATCACAGCATGAAGCCGAGGAAAACGAAAGCAGGGGCGGGTGCGCGAATCAGGAGGTCCCGCAGTTCACGGATAATCCCTCATTGGGATTGGTATTGAAACACAACAAGGTCGGATCTGAACAGTGGAAATCACTTACAGGACGCGGAATAATCCACGGACAGAACGGGCAGTCTAGTTAATTGTAGATACAATGGGGGAGTTATAGTGCTGACACCGGGCATCAACAGGTCACCTCTCAAAAAGTAAGCCGTCTAAAAAAAATGAAAGCTGCGCTGTGATTGGTTGCTATGGGTGACAGATTTTCTTTTAGACAGCTTTCATATCTTTCTGTCTATCTGTCTGTCTATCTATCTCACGTCTATCTATCTATCTCACTTCTATCTATCTATCTATCTCACGTCTATCTATCTATCTCACGTCTATCTATCTATCTATCTATCTATCTATCTATCTATCTGTCTATCTATCTCACGTCTATCTATCTGTCTATCTATCTCACGTCTATCTTTTTGTCTATCTATCTGTCTATCTATCTATCTATCTATCTATCTGTCTGTCTATCTATCTCACGTCTATCTATCTATCTATCTATCTCACGTCTATCTGTCTATCTATCTATCTATCTATCTATCTATCACATATCTATCTATCTCACATCTATCTGTCTATCTATATATCTATTTCACGTCTATCTATTTGTCTATCTATCTCAAGTCTGTCTATCTATCTATCTCATATCTATCTATCTCACATCTATCTATCTGTCTATCTATCTATCTCACGTCTATCTATTTGTCTATCTATCTCACGTCTATCTATCTATCTATCTATCTACCTATCACATATCTATCTATCTATCTCCTATCTATCTGTCTATCTATCTCAGGTCTCTCTATCTATCTATCTATCTATCTCATATTTATCTATCTATCTCACGTCTATCTATCTATCTATCTATCTACCTATCACATATCTATCTATCTATCTCCTATCTATCTGTCTATCTATCTATCTATCTATCTCATATCTATCTATCTATCTATCTATCTATCTATCTATCTATCTCACATCTATCTATCTGTCTATCTATCTATCTCACGTCTATCTATTTGTCTATCTATCTCACGTCTATCTATCTATCTATCTATCTATCTATCTATCTACCTATCACATATCTATCTATCTATCTATCTATCTCCTATCTATCTGTCTATCTATATATCTATTTCACGTCTATCTATTTGTCTATCTATCTCACGTCTATCTGTCTATCTATCTATCTATCTATCTATCTATCTATCAATCTATCTCAGGTCTATCTATCTATCTATCTATCTCATATTTATCTATCTATCTCACGTCTATCTATCTATCTATCTATCTATCTATCTATCTATCTATCTATCTATCTATCTATCTATCTATCTATCTATTTATTTCACGTCTATCCAACTACCTAATGTCTATCTGTATCTACTATGTATACATCTATGTGACGTGTGCCCCCCGCAGCATGCCATTCCATGCACCGAGCCCCGGGTGCTGAGCGCCAGGCCCCACGTTGTGTACACTGGCTGCGCAGAACGTTCCAGGTCTGGCCGGCTGCGCAGAATGTTCTGTGTGGCGGGCTCAGTGCCGGCCGCTCCTGGTCCTATGGCTGCCTCAGATAAGCTGTAATTTGGGTGCAGTCCAGATGAAGTTTAATGATTTCATAGCATTGCAATGAGACACAAGGTCAGCGGCTCTGGAATAAAATTGCTCAAAGGTGCTTCCATGCCGCTCGCAGCTCAGGAGGCTGAGATAAGAGCTAAATAATTCACACTGATGAGGTGAGAGCCGCACTAGGCGCTGCTAACCGATTTCTGCTAAATCAATACAAAAACTCTGCTCTTCATACACTGCCTGTTTACATTGGACGGCTTCCTGGGAGATATGCAACATAGAGGCAGGGGGAGGGGTTTTAAAGGGAACACATGGCAGGGAGAAGACGGCATTAACCCTTTGGACTTTAGGACCCTGATGAGTCCGTAGTTTAAAAAAAAAAAAAATCACAACATTTTTATTCTCCTAACTCCTCAGAATAAGTAATGTATGTACATAGTGACTCCACCAGCAGAATAGTGAGTGCAGCTCTGGAGTATAATACAGGATATAACTCAGGATCAGTACAGGATAAGTAATGTATGTACACAGTGACTCCACCAGCAGAACAGTGAGTGCAGCTCTGGAGTATAATACAGGATGTAACTCAGGATCAGTACAGGATAAGTAATGTATGTACACTGTGACCCCACCAGTAGAATAGTGAGTGCAGCTCTGGAGTATAATACAGGATGTAACTCAGGATCAGTACAGGATAAGTAATGTATGTACACAGTGACTCCACCAGCAGAATAGTGAGTGCAGCTCTGGAGTATAATACAGGATGGAACACAGGGTCAGTACAGGATAAGTAATGTATGTACACAGTGACTCCACCAGCAGAATAGTGAGTGCAGCTCTGGAGGGTAATACAAGATGTAACTCACAATATATAGGAGACAAATACAATTTAATTATAGGTAAGTACTAAGTACATAAATAATGTCTGCCCGGCTGTTACTGCAGCTTCTGTAGCCTTCCCTACACTATAATCATCCAGTTCTATGTTAAATCGCTTCATTGTGAAATGTTTGTTCTTGGGGAATGTAAGAATTTTGATCACGGTAACAAATTAGATGCCGCTGCCGGAGATGTTCAGAGAGAACAGATTAATTATATTCACAGAAATGTTTGTAAAAAACCATAATCATGCCATCAGTGCCCCGGAGAGCGGCTGACATGTGGTAATGTTATCTGTGAGAGTGTTATCATAATGTGACAATAGCAATATGACAGAGCAATCTTCACATTGTTACAGCTCAACATTCATATCAATAATGATAATAGTTCAGTCAAGTGACAGGAGTGTTTACAGAGCCCCCCAAAACAACACCTTCTATATAGCCATAAGAACCATGCTGGTATAACCGGGGTATCTCTGGTATACACTGGCGTCACTATAGGGGATGTGGTTGCACCCAGGCCTAGGAGCCTTTGGGGACCCATAAGGCCTCTCTTCTCCATATAGGGAGCCCAGTACTATGAGTAAAGCATTATAGTTGGGGCCCTGTTACAGATTTTGCATTGGGGCCCAGGAGCTTCAAGTTACACCTCTGCCTATATATATGTACAGCTGGTATAAGTTATAAATCTCTTGTTTATAGTGCTATGAACCATGCTGGTATAACCGGGGTATCTTCTGTATATAATTACACTAGTCCGGGTACCCGATACGGAATGCGTACTATACAAAACGTGACATTTTAAGTAAGAAAAGATGAAATAACGTACACATAAATCATAGCTCAGCTTTCATTTGTTATTCTGCTGAGGTAAAATAAAAGCTGTGCTGTGATTGGTTGCTATGGGCAACAGCTTTTAATCCTCTTAGTGCTGAGGTAAAATGATGTGCTGTGATTGGTTGCTATGGGCAACAGTTTTCAATCCTCAGTGCTGAGATAAAACGAAAGCTGGTCTGTGATTGGTTGCTGTAGGCAACAGTATTTAATACTCTTAGTGCTGAGGTAAAACGAAAGCTGCTCTGTGATTGGTTGCTATTGGCACCAGAAACAATTTTTTACTCTTTGTTGATTTACTGTGAGACAGTTTTAATAAATGAGGGCCAGTGTTAATAAATTTGCTCCATGTATTTCTGTCTGGGGACAAACTGTTATCCACAGGGACATCCAAGGCGGAATGAGGAAGGACACAATGGGCAAATGATTGGTGGCTCCAGCAGTGTTAGGCCTCGGTCAGATGGGCGCTTTTTGCCACGATTTGCGGATCGCATGTCGGATGCACATCTGCAAATCGCGTGACCGGGCCCGACGATTCGCCGAAAAATCTGCAGCTAGCAACGTTTTCGGCGAATCGGGCAGACACGAGAAATCACAGATCGCGCCTATCTGCGATCTGCGATTCCTTGTGTTCTCTATATGCGCTCAATGGGGCCAGCGGCAGCAGCGCCGACCCCATTGAGAACATATACTACACAAATCATACTTCTCTGCCACAGCTGTAACAGCTGTGGCAGAGAAGAATGATGTTTGCCCATTGAATTCAATGGAGCCGGGAATAGAGCCAGCTCCATTGAAAGCAGTGAGCTGCCGGCGAGCGCAGGATGAATTTTCAGGAAGGGCTTAAAAATATAAGCCCTTCCCTGAAAATCATCCAAAAATGTGAAAAAATAAAAAAAATATATATACTCACCTTGTCCCTGCAGCCGGAGTTCAGCTGCGGCTGGCCAGCAGTTCTCCTTAAAGGGGTGGTCTCGCGAAACCAAGTGGGGTTAAGCACTTCCGTATGGCCATATTAATGCACTTTGTAATGTACATTGTGCATTAAATATGAGCCATACAGAAGTTATTCCACTTACCTGCTCCGTTGCTAGCGTCCTCGTCTCCATGGTTCCGTCTAAATTCGCTGGCAGCTTGCTTTTTTAGACGCGCTTGCGCAGTCCGTTCTTCTCCATTCAGCACGAGCCGCTTCAGTGTGCTCCCCGCTACAGCTCTTCTGCGCATGCGCAGACGAGCTGTCACTGCTCGGGAGCGCGCTGAAGCGGCCATTCTGCACCATCCTCTGTTAGAGGAAGGTGCAGAAACTGGAGCTGCCCAGCGGAGAAGCCCAGCCCAGCCCAGCAGCCCCGAGAAGCCTCCCAGGTAAGTGATGGGTCGGGGGGGCTGCCGCTGCGCCGGGCTGCGCTGCCGCTGCGCCGGGGGGGCTGTCGCTAGGCCGGGGGGGGCTGCCGCTGTGATGGGGGGGCTGTCGCTAGGCCGGGGGGGGCTGCCGCTGCGCCGGGCTGCGCCGGGGGGGCTGTCGCTAGGCCGGGGGAACTAGCGCTGGGCTCCGGAACCTAGCGCTGGGCTCCGGGGCCTTCACCTGGGCTGAGGGTCTAGCGCTGGGGAGCCGGGGGCTAGCGCCGGTTACCTGCTGTCTGGTCGGCGGCTGCGGGGCGTCTGGTCGGCGGCTGCGATGCGTCCGGTTGCCATGGAGACACAGCTGGCGGCGTCTCGGGAGCGCGCACGTCGGGCTGCAGCGAGCGACGGGGAAAGAGCCGGCGGCCATCTTGAGGAAACTTTTATAAGTTGCTGAAACGCTGGAACGGTAAGTACGAACCAGCTAGAAATGTCATTTACAGGGGGGCTTTGTAATGTATGTTTAATGGGGGGGACTGAGCAAAAAAAAAAATTAACTGCTTCCTCGAGACATCTCCTTTAACTGCTCTGAGTAGTATTCAGCAGCCGGGGATTTGAAATCTCCGCCTGCTGAATGGGCTGCCTCTGATTGGTCACAGCCCTCACCAATCAGAGGCAGCTCTCACTCACCCATACATGAATTCATGAATGGACGAGTGAGTGCTGCCTCTGATTGGCTGAGCGCAGGGACCAATCAGGGGCAGCTCTCAGCTGTCAGCTATTGAATGACCGACTCCATTGAATTCAATGGGCAAACATCACTGTAGTATATGTTCTCAATGGGGTCGGCGCTGCTGCCGCCAGCCCCATTGAGCGCATATAGAGAGCACAAGGAAGCGCAGTTTGCAGATAGACGCGATCTGCGATTTCTTGTGTCCTATAATTTATCGGACAACCGCATAAAAAGCGGCCATGTGTCCGATACCATTGCAAAGCGATGGTTCTAAAAATGCGCAGATCGCATGCGCAAATCGCGGGAAAAAACGCCCGTGTGAAAGAGGCCTTAGACTGGGGCTAAGAAGCAGTCCTGAAACACAAATCTTCAACACTCAGTCTGACTCTTCTAGTTAGAATTACCTGTTGGAAATAACCAGGAACACTACATTGAGTCTATAGAATCCATTGGCCAAAGCAAATTTGGGGGTTGCTGTATTAAAATTCAAGCAAATTCAAGTAAAGGCAAAAAAATGCAAATAAGGTTGCCAAGACAACAAAATTTCAGATTTTTTTTTTAGCCTATAACCTTCTCTGGGTCGAGATTATACCGTGTACAAAATTTCATGTCAATTGGTTGTACAGTTTGTGCGTGAGGCTCCAACAAACAGACATTGACAAATATATAGAAGATATCTACAGCTGGTATAAGTTATACATCTCCCTGTATATAGTGATATGGAGCATGCTGCTATAACCTGGGTATCTCCTGTAAATAATTATATATGTACAGTTGGTATAAGTTATACATCCTGTATATAGTGATATGGAGCATGCTGGTATAACCTGAGTATCTCCTGTATATAATTATATATGTACAGCTGGTATAACGTATAAATCCTGTATTTAGTGATATGGAGCATGCTGGTATAACCTGGGTATCTCCTGTATATAATTATATATGTACAGCTGGTATAAGGTATAAATCCTGTATATAGTAATATGGACCATGCTGATATAACCTGGGCATCTCCTGTAAATAATTATATATGTACAGTTGGTATAAGTTATACATCCTGTATATAGTGATATGGAGCATGCTGCTATAACCTGGGTATCTCCTGTAAATAATTATATATGTACAGTTGGTATAAGTTATACATCCTGTATATAGTGATATGGAGCATGCTGGTATAACCCTCCTGTATATAATTATATATGTACAGCTGGTATAACGTATAAATCCTGTATATAGTAATATGGACCATGCTGATATAACCTGGGCATCTTCTGCCTGCATCTAGCACCTGTATTCAGTATGGCACATACTGTTTTCACCTACTAGGGAGCTGTCAGTCAGCATATGTATTAGGCCATATTTACACGGCCGATATTCTCGCGTGAGTTTTTTTTCACAAAGCCTTTAATATACACAGTAGCGAGAGCTGGACTTGTCAGACATCTGCAGATCGTTCCTTAGGGGATAGCAATAGAAAATAAAACCGATTTCTTGCAATCTGCTATCTGAGAGCGGAGAGAAGTAGCGTCATAAATGAGGAGCAGAGAGCCGTTCATCGGAATTATGCTGAAGCCGCGCCGCCATAATGAGGGAAATGCCTCACACTCTGCAGTCAATTTGCAAGAGTCAGGCCTCTTATCAGTGAGGTGCAGAGTTCTCATGAATCTTGACACTGTTGCTGTTTCTAAGTGACAGTGTGACAAGGACTTTGGGCGGCATCAGCAAGCGTCTCACAATATGGCCGCTTTCAGAGAAGCGTATGGTAACACGCCTGTAATATAGATCCATATTATGAACATGTTACAGACGACATTACAACCCTATGTCATCAGTATCTAAACAGTATCTGCCACCGGATATATTATTGTCCACTGGGTAAATACTGATCCGCATTTACCCAATAGAAAAGAAAACAAATATGGAGGGAAAAACAGAAAAAATAGGTCATGCTGTGGTGTTACATAGGACTGTGCAACGGCCGAGCCAAAGCGCGCCAAAGTAAGGGAAACCACAAGGTTTTGTAAAAGGGTTATCATGGGTGGCTCTAAGGTCTTGCCCGACAGTGACGACAAAAGTGCTCTGGTCGGGGGTTGTGCAGCGACCCAGGGGACATACCATGGTATGCTTACAGGAAGGCCTGTTTGGTCACGTGTGACACCAGTACTCCAATTGGACCCTCGGGATGGAATGTCGATGAACTAATTGAGACAAGTGCAATAGTTTGGGATAGTAATCTGGCAGTACGCAGATTTAGGCTGCCTGTCCACGGACATTGTGGGAGCCGCAGGGGAGCAGGAGCCGGCAGACGGATCTCTGCTGTCAGCCTATCTGATAGATAGACTGACTGCGGAGAATCGAGGCAATTCTCAGCATGCTGCAAATTGCTGAGCGCGAGTGGAGAAATGATTCTCCGCTCGTGGACAGGGGTCGGCGCTTTCCATAGCAACGGTATGGAAAGCTTCAGACAGCGTGATTCGCCAGCGATTTACTGCCGGCGAATCACGCCCGTGGACAGGGGGCCTTACTGACGGTGCTATTTAGCAAAACAGTTGAATATACAATTTCCAAAACGGTACTTGAAATTGTACAAGAAGGTGCAGCGGTATGCAGTGGATTAAACACGGTGTGGATCACAGCAATATTGACTTGCTTAAGAACTGACTTCAATGCTCTCTTATTTTACTCTCTTCGAACCGATTTGAGAGACAATTTCCCCACTAGTTGTCCTGACTGAAGGGATGACTTCAGTTCAGTGAAGTGTAGATTAAGCAGAGTTTAAAATTGCTCATAGACTAATCCTAGCTTTGAGTTCACCGGGTAGTTTTAAACTCACTATTTAGTAGAAGACCAACTCAGAAGGCACTTTTCCTCTCTGCTCTGGAACCTCAAGGGAGCGGAATGAAACCTCGCTTGACCCTGGGAAAACAATGTGCTGCAACTGTCTGCTCTTGCTTGTACGCGTGCCTCCTCCTCTCTGACAAGACCTGACTGCAACCTCCCTTCTCTCACTCCTGGCTGAGTCTGCCTAACTGCTCACTGACTCTTCCTTTTATAACCTCTCTTTCTTTCCCACCCTTTCTTGACTCCTCCCACTCTTGCATAGGGACTTATGTTGCTGCTTTCCTGCCCTTGGAATCTGCACCAGTGAGATTGAAGCTAACTGTCAGCCAATAGGACACCAGCTGACATCAGAGCTAAGCTCTAGGCTTAGTTGAGAGAAGGAGAGAAACAGGGTCTTTCCTACAGACGGCACCTTCTATGTCCATGGACAGCACATAGACAGGTGAGACAGGAAAAGTGCTGGTGTGAGTGTTCTGTAGGACCCACTGGGCCACTACAACTGCAGGTCACATCTACTACATTATCTGTCCTCAGACAGTTATCACATTATCTGTGGTGTCACATAAAACTACAGGTATCTGCCCTTTCACTTCCTGTTGGAGGGTGTGGCTCACCTGTCAGCAGGTGTTTGCAGATCCAAGCTTCTCTCCTTCTCCTCCAGGGCCTGGGACTTTTGCTTTCTCCTACCTAGGGGAGGGTGAGGCCCTGGGAGGACTACTACCTCCACTCTCCAGAGCCAGCCGGCAGAGGGTGGGGATGTACTGCAACCGGCTACCAAGGAGGGGCTGAGGAGATCTAGCAGGAGATGCAGCAATGTGTCTCCGGCACCCCTCCTGGAGACCACCCTAGGTGGCCGTTGGGCTAACCAGTGGGGGAAAGGCAGTCCTCCAGGACTTTGGCTGCTGAAACATACAGAAAAGGCCCTCCTGGAGCCAGGCCAGGTGCTTCTGGGGGAGACCCTAGACCTACCATCGAGGACTGGGGGACACTGCGGCCTCGGGAGGATGTTACCATCTTTGCTGCCAGGCTTGCTTCAAGGACCCAGGAGTACCGTGAGGCTGGTGGCACCATCAGAAGGCTCCAGGAGGAGTTAAAGGCAGCCAGGTCCCTGGCTGACAACTCAGATGGGTCAAGGAGGGCCCAATGCAACCAGGCCGTCCAGGAGTTGAAAGCAGAGATCCTCACCCTGGTTGAGAGGAGGGCGGCTATCTTTAATGGTGCAGGTCCGTTTGCGGAAAAGCTGGGGAATTTTGACTGGTTTGAAGGGTCTTAGCCTGCTCTGGGTGGGGTCTGAGATGATATGAAGGACCCAGTGTCCAACATGAAGCAGGCCCCTGCTAGAGAACTGCAGAAAGCGGATAGTCAGCAGTCCCTGTGCAGTGATCTTCCAGCCGGGCAAGCTACTGTTATTTCAAGCTCGGACTCCTCTGGGGAAGAGGGCAAGGACAGCAGCCCGGGAGGGCAACTAATGGCGTACATAGGACACCTGGAATCCCCTAGAGGCCTGTGGGGTCTCTTTTTTGGCAATGACCTTCCTGAACGAGACTCACAGGCTATAAAGAAGAAACGTGGCAAAAAGATCACCCAGGTGGAGTACAGGTACAGTCTCCCAGGGCAAGCCTCTGAACCAGGGGAGGAAGGTAGCTGCATGGGTAGCCCCTGTGTCTGACCCAGCCGGGACTCTGCTAATGTGGGTTCAGTGCACAGGAAGGGGGAGAGTGCTAGGCATCCTGATCCAAACACCCCCCCACACACACACACACACGGTTCGTAATGACAGGAGGGGTAACGGGCAGAAGCTGGTGGTGTCTGACAGCGAGATTCCTAAGTGTGGGGGTCATCCGGCGTCAAAAAAGGCTGTGGGGGCAGAGGGTCATGCGGCGTTGGGTGGCCCCCAGAAAGGCCCTGCAGTGGACCTAAGTAAGGGGGGTCACCCGGCGTTGGGTGATCCCAAAAGTTCAGGGAAGGTGGAGGAAAAGGTGGGGGGTCACCCAGCGTCAGATGGCCCCCAGACAGGCCCTGCGGTGGGCCTGGATAAAGGGGATTGCCCGGCGTCAGGTGATCCCAAGCATCCCGGGAAGTTGGGGGCCATCCGGTGTCGGGTGGCCCCAAGAAGGGCCCTGCGGTGGTCCCCCAAAAAATGCTTACCCAATACCAGAAAAACCTATGACAAATATGGTGACGGGGAGCGCAGAGGGAGGGTCCGTTTCCAGTCAACATTCTCATAAAAGCTTTCGTTGGAATTCCTTTAACAGGGTTACGCGGAGTATGACGGCAGGGGGCAGAGCCAAAGGTCTTCCTGAGTGTGCAGCTGGAAGTCCCATTCCCCCCAGTACTAAGGAGGAGGATGGGTCTGGTGGCTCAAAGGGGACTGTATTTAAGAAGCCGACCCTGGGTTGCTCCCCTGCAGGCATGGGGAGAGCGCCTGGGGGCCCTCTGGGCGGCCGGGTGCCCCTTGCTCTTCCGGCCAAGAGGGGAGCCGTTACCAGTCTGGTCGCAAAGAATGGGGAGAATGATGAGCGTGAGAGTATGGAAAGTATGGAGGTGTGTGAAAGGGATGAAGGGAGGAACATGATAGCAAGTGGTGTGCGTGAGGGAGAGTCTGGGGGTGTGGGGAATCCAAACAATACAGGATTAAATGCCAGGGTGTCTGCTGGTGGAGGAATATCTGAGGGAGATAATGGTGATAATAAATGTACAAAAGTCACAAGTGAGGGTAGAGTGTCTGGTGGAATTGTGTCTGGTGGTTTGGGGAGGAGTGGGGGCCCTGGTCCAACTGCCGCCCCGGCGGTGGCGGCTCCTGGTGGCTACGCAAGTGTTGCGGCCGGGGTAAGTGGGGGACCTTCACCTCCTGGCTTCATGGACCCCAGGTGACATGAGCTGTTCCTATGAGCTGTTCCTGTCTGCCTTAAAAAGAGGAGAGAGGTCGGTCACTATAAAGAGTGAAAAGCGCAACCTATCTTTTTGCATAGATAGGTTTGGCACAGGGGCCTTCCGAGAGCAAAGGCAGGGAGAAGAGGCATGGTCACTTCCTACAGCCGGGCAGAGGGGCTCCAAAAGGAATGTGGTCCGTCTCCGATGGGGAGGCAATGATGCCTGCCTAGCCGTACTAGGGTGGTGGAGCTTCTCCTTGGGATGGAATTCAGGGTGAGTGACATCTTTGCCCTGATCCACCCCTTCAGGACCTCCCTGTTTGATGTCAGCTTCGTGAGACCGGAGGGGCTTGAGTTCTTCTGGTCAAAATACGAGCTGGCTCAGACGGAGCCCGAGTAGCGGGATTTTGTGGTTCAAACAATTTCCCGCCAGAATGACACTAAGAGAGTGACCGTTTCTCTCTTATGTTGACATCATGACCTGGATGGGCAGGTATGGGGAGATTCTATATCCTCCTCAGAAAAATAGGGATGCACATGGTATCTGGTCAGGGGCCTGGACTTTCGTGGTGAAGTTGAAACGTGCAGGTAATTCCATTACCCACATCCCTTCTTCTGAAACTGTTCCTGAACCAGGAGTAGACCCCTCTCCTGGCGTTTTGACAGAAACAATTACGGAAGAGGAAGTCAGACTGGCGATTGATGGGCTTCGGTTCAAAAAGTCACCAGGTCCAAATGGCTTAATATCGGAGTTTTATAAAGCCTTTAAGGAAATTTTGGTTCCCCTCTTGACTGAGGTTTTTAATGAATGTCTATCCTTGGGCGTTCTGCCGGAGTCAATGAGGAAGTCGGCCCTAATTATTCTGTCAAAGGGCAAAAGATCCGCTCCGTATTGAGAATTGGCATCCCATAGCACTCCTCAATACGGACAGAAAGATTCTAACAAAAGTACTGTGCAGTAAGTTGGTGAAATTTGCACCCCAGCTCCTTTCTGGGGCTCAGCACTGCTCCGTTCCCGGTCAAAGCACGTTTAGCGCCATGCTGAGTGTCCGGGAGGCTGTGGAGCAGGACAGGGTGGGTCTCTTGAAGGGGTTTTTACTTTCCCTGAATCAGGCTAAAGCTTTTGATCGAGTAAATCACAAGTACCTTTGGTCTGTCCTTTTGAGATACGGTCTGCCAGTGGGGTTCGTAAAATGGTTAAAAACATTGTATTTAGGGGCCGAGAGTTTCCCGCTCGTGAACGGTTGGGTTGGCCATCCTTTTGTAGTCGAGTCTGGTGTTTGTCAGGGATGCCCTCTGAGCCCCTTGCTTTACGCGTTTGCTGTATACAAAAGGGTAGGAGCTTCCATCGGTTGGCCTCGGCTGGCTGACCTTACCTACGCCGAGTGGTGTTATGGAGCATTCAGAGATCTGGGTGGCAGGGATTGCTGCACTTTATTTTTAGTAAGTCTAGTGGTTAGGTATTACATGTGGAATGCACAGTGTTTTGTATCAACGCATCATAAAATCCTCCTCGAGGACGAGGTAAGTAGGAACGTTCTCAGTGACCTGATGAAGGTGTGTTCTCTGGAGTTTGAAAGGTTGGGTAGGCCTCGAGCAGCCTTCCTTTGGAGGGGTTTTTGCTTTGGGGTTCCCTAGCCTGGAGAACTGTTTCCCGGTGGGGGGCTGGATTCTTTCACTTTAGCTTTTTGTTTTGTTTTAAGTTAAAAGTTAAATAAAAAGCTTACGGGACCCGAGCCAGGGCTGGAGGTAATGGTTATATATTTTTGTCAATTTTTCCTGTTCTGTATATTTAGGCTGTGGATTATTATGCATTATATGGTTTTCCGTGGGTAGTATCATGTTGTTTCGTGCGTGGTATCATGTAGTTTCGTGGGTGGTATCATGCTGTTTCATGGGTGGTATCATGTTGTTTCATGGGTGGTATCATGTTTTGAGTTTTTGTGAGGGGGGTTAGTATTTATGTTATGTGGGTGTGTATATAAAAAATTAAAAACAAAAACCTATATGTTTACAAGCATGATTGGCAGATATTGGCAGTGGACTAGGGGATGGGTAGAGTGTGACGCGTGTGTGGGGAGGGGAGGGGGGGAATACTTGTTTTACTAATGTGTGTTGCTTTTCTCTATTTAGTAGGTTGGAATATGCAGCACTACGGGATTGTGATAGGTTGTCTTGTTTTTGTTATGCTTGTAATGTAAATTTGGTTGTATAAATGGGATGTGTGATTGGGGATGGGGCCGGACTGGCTTTTACTCTTCTACTGTTTCTGTAAAATTTTGTAAATATGAATATATGTTTGGCAATTATTTCTTGCAAATATATCTGTTCTGTTATTTTGTAAATATGAATATATGCTTCTTTTGACTGTATTTGGCAAATTTTTTTGTTATTTTGCTTTTTTGTTATTACGCCCTGTAATGTTTTTTTACTTTTATAATAAAAAGATTCACTGTGTTACCTGTGGTGGTGCATAGGACTGCAGGTCACATCTACTTCGTTATCTGTACTCAGAGTTATCACTGTGTTATCCGTAGTGTTGCATAGGACTGTACTGAACAACAATTTCAGCCCTACTACATCTGTTTTTCTAGGACCCATCATTGGCAACTACTGGATGTCGGTTGTGAGCTCTGTGACCATCTTTACATGTTCCTTGTGCCGTCTTCAGCAGGGCAGTCATGCAGCGTGGTTATATATTATTTATGTATTCGCCGCGCTGCGCTCACTCCTCCCCGCAGTGCACTTTACGAGATTTATGATGCAGGGTGTGGGGTTTTTCATGTTCTCTACTGGCTCTTTGATGTTATTTTACACTCGGCTCAAGCCGTGAATTCACCTTGAGAAGATGGAACATGCAGAAAAATCATCCGGCGAGCGCATATATGGAGAAGTGCAGTGCAAAAGTGAATGTCACATCAAGGCTGTCACCCTGGATGTCCATAAGTATAATAGTCATACGCGACCACCTATGTAGACCGCACATGTGACCCCTAGAACTAGGGTGAGCAAAGTAAGATGAGCCGCCATTAAAATACTAATCCTCCCATCCTCTTCTTACATCCGGGCATGTTCAACCATTTCTTAGTTATATCTGTTTCTGGAAAATATGGATATCAACCACCATGGTCGCCATTATTGCTCTCACAGTGCCTGTCACCAACTCTCTGAAAAATAGTGGGTACCAGTGATACAGGTGTGATGTGACCAACATGACATCGCTTACTGATGCTGTCTGGCAAATATGACAGAAGTGACATCATTTACTGGTGCTGCCTTGCATATATGATGCACTACAAAAGTAATGCAGTGTACTATCCTAGTGATTGAACAATCATATCTTTAAGGCCCCTCAAGGAAAAAAAAGCATTAAATAATTTCTATAAAGTTTAATTCAAAGAAAAAAAAATCTAGTTTAAGAAAAAATATACATTTTTCCCCACAAAAACCCTTTTTTAAATGGATACAATACGCCCAATAATTCAAAAAAGAAACACATAACAGGTATTACCACAGTCATAAAAACCCAGACAATGAAAATATTTTGATATTTATTGCACTTGGGGAACACCATAAAAATAATTTTAGAAAGTAACGCCAGAATTGATATTTTTCTTTCGTTCACCTCCCAAAAAATGTTCTAATAAGCATTGCACAAGTCACATGTATCTCAAAATGGTACTAATGAAAACTACAATTATTTCTACAAAAACAAGCCCTCACAGAGCTCCAATATCGGAAAAATAAAACTGTTCTGGGTCTTAGAATACAGAGGTGCAGAGTCAATTACTTTGCTTTAAAAACATATTTTTATTGTTTAAAAGTAGTAAAAATAATTAAAATAATCCATATAAACTTGGTATCGCAGTTATTGTGCTGATCAGGTAAGAAGGTTATCAGTGTTGGGGCTTGTCGGTCACGACAGCGTCGTGGCATGGTGGCCTCGATGCAGGCCAAGACTTGTCATGTTGGTATGCAGGACAAGAGTTAATGCACCATGTGCAGAGACTGCTGGTGCTCTCTTTGCTGCATGGATGCATGCTGGATTAGTCGTGCCTGGGAGAAGGTTGGAGGTGTGGTTTTCTAATTGCTCTGCTAGTCCTCAGGTGTGGAATAGCCTTATATTCTCACCCCTCCCTTTGCTCCGTGCTGCTTATTCAGCTCCATAGAGGAGTAGTGGAGAGTGGAGCTCCTATGTGCTGGGTGTATTGCTACTTTAAGATAAGTTGCTGCGGTTTACTTCTCAGTTGTATTTTCTGTTTTTTTTTCTGTATTGCGTTGCTGTTTGGTTCATCGCTCCAGGATCCTGTATAGGGACAATCAGGGCCCAAAAAGAAGACCGTGGGGCAGCTTCTATCGAGGCGATTACTCCATTTCTAGGAGGCATCCCTTCACCCCCCTGCTAGGTTAAAGCCAGACTTCCTTCTTTCTGGAGTGCTGCAACTGTTCAGCAGAGCATGGTGCGCACTGCTCTATAGTGCATAGAAGCATTTAACTGCAGTGGTTGTGAACGTCACCCTGCGTCCGTGCTGAGCGTGGTGCTTGTGTGCCGTACGGACATGACAGTCAGGTTATTCTTACCGAATGGTGAACACTGCAAAAAGAAAAACCTCAAAACAATGATGGAATTTTAGTTTTGTTTTCCATCTTTCTCCCCCCAAAATGTTGTAAAAGTCCTACAACACATTTTATGTACCGCACAGTAATTCCATAAAAAATACAACTTGCCTCCCTCCCTAATATATGTCAAAAGGTTATGCCTCGTGCAATGAAAGGAGGCCTTTGTCAGCATTCAGAGCAGATTTTCCTAATAGCTTGCCCACAGTGCTGCAGTTCTCAAACTTTGACTTTAAACCTTGGAAAAAAGAAATACGCTGACCCACTTTGAATGCATTTTTGCAAGGTGATCACTCGATGGCTTCATAGCTTACTTTGAAAATGCATTTTCACAAACGAGGCACAAGGAAAGCTGTTCGTTTGTAGGAAAGATGAATCTGTATTTCAAGTATTCATTTGAATATTGATGGCATTTCTTCTTCTCAGCCATTTTCAAGAATGCACTGCTTATGTCACTCTATCATGTAATGATGTATGACTTTTATAACTCCATGACTCTGCTACAGATCAATCACACTGGATAACCTAAAGAACAACCTAACCCGCTGTATTCCATAATGCCACTGATTGTTGTGAACTTTCAATTGTGTGGGTCTCTGGAAGTTGTAGTTTATATCAGTGTTCTGAAAAAACCACTTGCCCTCCACTAAGACTACAACTCCCAGAGACCCACGCAAGTGAAAGTTTGAAGCGGTTCCAGCCAATCAGCGGCATTATGGAATACAGCGGGTTAGGTTGTGCTGTGGATTATCCAATGTTATGAAGTTTGATTGATCTGTAGCGGAGTCATGGAGTTATAAAAGTCATACATTATATGATAGAGGTGCGCAGGCTGCACACAACTCCCATTACATGTAAGTGATTCATATGGAAATAATTGCCTCGGTTTTCGTCAGTTTCGGATTTCATGCATCGCTTGAAAATCGCACAATTTTTCTCAGGTCCCAAATTGCCGCACTCACCGGTTACAAAGGTTTAAGGGGTACACTGTCAGCAATGCGGCTGAAAGCTATGGCGAAGCTGCGGCTGGCGACCATGAAGAGACGTTGTGCAGAGGGTGAGTAAGCTGAAGTTTTGCCCTAAAGCCCATGAGCCTTTAGCTACATGCCTGGCAATCCCGCCTAATGACGGTCATATTTATTGTCACCCAGGAACAGATGATTCAAAGTCCTATGCATTTTAAGAGGACACTCGTTGATGCCCAGAGCTGCCATGTACCCATGCCTGCTGCAGACTCACCTGACGAGGTCGTTGACATCTCCGGGCATGAATAACTTCCAGCCTCTGCATTGGTTACGAAGGGAAGCGTCTCTCTGCCTGGGGATGGCTGATTAATGCGCCAGCAGAACTAAGGCGGAGATGAGACGGCAGCCGATTATCATGTACGGAAAGTGCTGAAGATCTGCAATGTCTTAAAATAAGTGACTAACAAGAGCCTCGCCTGTCACCTGCGATGAACGACGCCAGCGCTGCCAGCCCTGACGTGCAGATGCCACTCCGACAATCAGTGACACCACCAACAAGTAATTAGCGGGTACATAATATATCCATGAACAGCAGGAAGCTTCCTCCGCCGCTGAGGCGCCTGGAAAGTAGATGGATGCCCTTGAGTCATCCAAGTTGTCTGTTATATCTGTTTCTGGGAGAGCTGGGTGACAACCTGCATGTCCATCATTATATCATCCGCCATAGGTGTTGTCACCCAGCTTTCCTCGACCCCTGAATGGGAAAACAGTGCAGAGAGATGCAATGGTCTTGTTAAAGAGACTCTGTCACCTACTTTTATCTCTATGAGCTAAGCTTATGGCCTGAAAGTAGGTGACCCATTGAGTCAGGGGATGTAAGTGTTATACTTACCTCTCCCATTGTTCCCCCCGTGTGAGTGCTGAAAGCCGCTGCTGCAGTGCAAAAAGCGGCGCTGCTAAGTAGTCTGCCCATTATGAAATTAAAACACGAGGACTACTTAGCACACCACTCAATGCAATGAGCTTTCAGCACTGAAATCGGGGGAACACTTACTTGGACTCAGCAGGTCAACTACTACTTTTAGGCGATAAGCTTAGGTCATGGGGATAAAAGTAGGTGATCGATTCCCTTTAAAGGGCTTTCCCACTAATGTCATTTATCCCCTTTCCACAAGATGAGGGATAAATGTCTGATCGCTGGGGACCAAGCACTGGAACCCCCAGAGATCCTAAGAACGGTACACTCCAAATCTCACATGCGAGTGTAGTGACGGTGCACATGCATGACCTATGTTCCATTCTCTTCTATGAGACAAAGGGAAATAGCCGACCTCCACTCGTCTTATAGAAGTGATTGCAGCGTCGGTCAAGCATGTGCACCGCCACTCCACTCACATGGGGCATTCAGGCTGCTGTTCTAGGAATCACGGGGGTCATAATTGCTAGACCCCCAGCGATCACTTATTTATCCCCTTATCCTGCAGATAGAGGATACATGTCATTAGTGGGAAAACCACTTTAATTGATCTTAAAGGGGTTATCCCAAAATCTAAACTTATCGCTTAGTCACAGGAGAGTGGAAAACTTTATGATTTGTTGGGATCTCCCCAACAAGACCCCCACCGATCATGTGAACAGGGTCATGGCTCCTCTCTCTTCCTTACTGGGGGGATGCTTCTCCCACCCACAGCAACGCCCGTAGCTTGTACCCTAGCTATCCCCAGCAGTCCCATTGAAAATGGATGGAGTAGCACCATGCATGTGCGACCAGCACTCAATTCATTCTGCTCCTCACTGCAGAGGGTACAGTTAGTCCACAGTGAGAATGAGGGGGATTCAGGACCCCAGTTCTCGGGATCAGTGGGGGTCTCTTCGGTGAGAACCCCACCGATCATAAAGTTATTCTCTATCTTGTAGAAAAGAGATAACTTTAGACTTTGGGATAATCCTTTTAAAGGGAACCAGTCATTGGGTTTTTCCTATGCAATGTACGCTATGCAGATAATACTGTTGATAATGAGATTGCCATATTGCTATATACTGTTGTTATACGTGCCCCGAACCTTTACAATCCTCTTTTGAAGTCTTCCTCCAAAATTAGGTGAAAAGAGTCAGATTTTCTCTGCACAGACCCGCCATGCATGCCTTCTTCATCCGAGCATACTTCTGGCCCTCATTACCCTCGGCTCAGCTAAATGTGTTGGCTGAGAGTTGTCAGGACTTCTGTAAGCAAATGAGCGGACTTCACTACGCTGTTTCCATAACTCCTATAGAAATCAATAGGAATTATGCAAACACTTTAGCACAGCCTCTGAAAGCTGTTTGCTTCTTGCTCCGCCATCTCTCTGTCACACATCTGTTGTACCACACAATCCTGGCCAGAAGAGGTCAAGGTTAAGGATGGAGAATGCCGATGGAGCATTATGAAGGTGAGTTATTTTTTTCTATTGTATTGCTGGGGCACAGTGAGGCCTATAAATGACCAATGGGGCACAGAGGGGTCTATAAATGAGTAAGCTGGTACAGAGGAGCCTATAAATGACCAAGGGGTAACAGAACATCCTATAAATGGTCTAGGGGGCACAGAGGGGCCCATGGTATATATTTTGTACGGCAGCCCGGGAGCTTTATCTTACACCACTGGCATTTATGAAGCAGGAATTAGGGACACCTGGCTGCACTAGAAGAGTTCTTGTATCATTGAAATCTAGACATTTATTACAGTCCATCAGCAGAACATTAATTAAACACGTAGTTTATGGAGGGGGGGGGGGTCCCTTCTTTCTTGTGATCAGTGGGGTTCTTCTAAAGATGCACAGTTCAAGAAACTCATTTCTCCTCTATGTACGTCATGTTCGCACTTCTCCGATGCGTGATGTGGACGCACTATAGGGGCCCGTTTACACGGGCGTATTTTCAGTCCATAATTACTTTGCATTTTTTTTCCCTAAGTACGGAAGACATACAGGCCCATTGAATTGTACTGGTGTATTTAGAAGTGTGTTTTTTACGGACACCAATATTGTGCATAAATATATAAATACCAGCAACGCTTGTGAAGAGATTGCTGGTCATTTTAGTGCTTTACTGTTGTACCCTGTGTTGTGCCCACTCAGAGCTGGTGTTTACATGTTTGTCTGTAGTGCCCCTCTCTCCTTCCCTAAAGACGGTCTGGACACCTGTAGCCCTCATCTGCATCATATGCAGACTCCCTCTTCCCTTCCCTTTGACAGGTGTGGCCTCCAGACGTCTGATGTCTTATTGGTGTGTTAGATGGGTGATGCCTGATACTGTTCCCTATGTCAGCACGGTGGCTGACTCTCTATTCCCCTGGTGTAAGGAGACTTGGACTGGCTATGGTTTACCAACTGTATACATGTGAGCTCTGGATGGGGTTCCTGTTATATGAGGTATGCACAACCATATGTGTTGGTGTGAACAGTGACGTGTGTGGTATGTCTGTGCAAGTGGCCAGAAATGTGCTCTATGAGCAGTCCTTTTCTATGTTGTTTGTGCCACACTGTATGTTGGTGTGAACAGCGACATATGTTACATCTGTGCAAGTGGCCAGACATGTGCTTTATGTGCAGTCCTGTTCTGTGTTCAGTGTGTGTGAACAGTCTAGTGTCCTATGTGTGTTTTGTGCACTTCTCCAGGTTCCTGATTAAGGATAGCCAGGTCCCAGATGAAGACACTGGGGCTGACCTTATCCGGACGAGCAGCCTGCTTTTTGGTAGGGGTTCCCCACTTTCCATGATTAGTAAGGGACAGGGGTCCTTCCATCTCAGCCTGGAGAGGGGCAATTTGTTAGTGCAAATGCTGTGTGAGTGCAGTTTTAAAAAGGACACGATCCAGCATCTGCACGGAGGTGTGGCATGTTAGTGCGCAGAGCGGAGGTAACACCCCCCAAATTTTTGCTGTCACTACTCCTAAAATGTGGAGCCAGAACTCCCAAAGCGCAATCACACACAGCTTCCCAGTAGTCAAAGGGTTAATGCTACCAAAAACCTAAAGGTTCAGAGCTACAAGGGCTAGGATTATTAAAGTTTTAAGCTTTAATACACAAAATGCTTACAAAAGCATAAAAAGGAAACAAAATAAATTGATGCATATGCAACAATGTATGACTGAATCCTCACATTGGTTCCAGTATCTCCCAGCAGATGGCGCAGTGACGTAAGCTTATTGCAGCAGATTACATTTGTCCACTTGGTGCCAGCTATGACTGTGAAACATTCCACGTATCAAAGAATTTATCTGGTCATTATCAACGTTATATAACTTTGAGGACAAGCTTTCTAAAAATACACGGCTTCTTAAGGATTTTGTGCTCCACTCCCTTCCTTTAAACATTGACTCCTCTTGTGAAACCTTTGGCGCCACTCATGGCACCACACGGTGGATCTCTCAGCAGAGTGGAAGCGGCCTGGAAATATTGTCTATAATGACGACAACCTTTCGACATCCCAAAAATATCAAATACACCTTGAGCAGGAAGAGAGGGAGTTCTAGGCTGCGGGGTGGGGACAATCTTGACTGCACGCTATGACTGCGCCCTTAGTGCATCGCGTGTAGATATAATATCCCCATCGGGCTCCGATATAATTCCATTTTATGTTTTTTAAAGATGAAGGGATGAATTTGTTTTGTTTCTCCCAGTAGAGATTTTTGATTATTTAATTACAGGCCTCATTGCCCCATCATTAAATTCAAAGAAGCAAATCTAATGCGAGCACTTAAATGTAATGTCACTCATTAGTCTCTAATGAAGAGATGCAGATTCCTGCTCCCTGGAACAGCTGTAAATGGAGTGCCTGTCCCTCCCTCGGCGGGGGTCAGCAGAATGCATGCTGGGAATGGTGAACATTGACGTTGTCGTGTTTGCTGCAATTAAGAAATCTTGCAAAGGTCTCTGAGATGAGCTGCAGGTTATTAAGTCTCTTGTGATGTCACATAGATGACCCCCCAGGGGCCCCATAGATTGTAGCTGAAGACACAGCATGGTAACTAAAGGTAATCACAGGGGTTAGGACTAGTGATGAGTGAACTTTTGAAAAGTTTGTTTCTGCTGTCCCGCCAAATTTTGGAAAAAATTTCAGTTTTGTTGTTTTTAGTTTAAAGTGAACCGCAGCTTAACTCATACCCCTAAAACTGGTGTATAACACTGTGTAAGAGCCATACAAGACCTGTATAACACTTTAGGTCACGTAGAAGAGTATTTAAGCACTTCTGAGCTATTTTAAACCAGAGTTAATAAAGAAAAAGAAGAAAAAAAGGAAAAAATATAAAAAGAAAAAATTATTTTTCCTTCCTTTTAAAAGATGGAAAAGGAAGTTGAATGAGGAGGAGAAGAAGGCGATGAGAAGAAGAAGGATTAGAAGGAGGAGAAAGAGAAGGGGGGACATATGAAGAATGAGAAGAAAAAATATAAAAAGGAGAAGAAGAAGGATAAGAAGAAGGAGGGCAGAGGAAGAAGGATAATAATAATCTTTATTTGTATAGCGCCAACATATTTCGCAGCGGTTACATAGACAGGGGGAATACAGACAGACAAAAGTACAAAAATTACAGAACCACGGTTACATAGTAATCAGTTGATGGAAACAATAGGGGTGAGGGTCCTGCTCCAACGAGCTTACATACTACAAGTAATGGGGTGATACAGAAGGTAAAGGGGCTGGAGATATTCACGGTATGGCGAGGTGGAGAGTGAGGGATTCTATACACATAGACAATGGTCAGACATTTGGCCGTGTGACGGCAGAATCAGTATGACTGCAGGAGCGGTTTATGAAGGCTAGCAGGGATGGCAGTCAATAGGTCAGGGAGCATGTTATCAGGCAAAGTACAAAGGGGTTTGTTTAGGGAATTCGGTATGCCTCCCTGAAGAGGTGCGATTTTAAAGCACGCCTGAAGTTCTGCGAGTCCTGGATTGCTCAGGTAGCCTTTGGTAGTGCGTTCCAGAGGACCGGTGCTGCTCTGGAGAAGTCTTGGAGGCGGGAATGAGAGGTTCGAGTTAAAGGGGCACTCTGTCTAGTTTTGTTAGCAGAGCGGAGAGCCCGGGCTGGGTGATGGATTGAGATGAGGGAGGCAATATAGGGGGGTGCTGCACTGTGGAGGGCTTTGTGGATGAAGGTAGTCAATTTAAATTGAACTCTGTATTTGACGGGCAGCCAGTGCAGTGACCGGCACAGGGCAGAGGCATCCAAGTAGCGGCTGGACAGAAAGATAAGCCTGGCTGCCGCATTCAGGATGGATTGAAGGGGGTAGAGTCTGGTGCAGGGAAGGCCGATCAGCAACGAGTTGCAATAATTGAGGCGGGGGTAGATGAGGGCGACAGTGAGCGTTTTTAGTGTGTCCACAGTGAGAAAAGAGCGGATTCTTGCGATGTTCTTGAGGTGCAGCTGACATGTTCGGGCCAGAGATTGGATGTAGGGGGTAAAGGAGAGATTGGCATTGAATATGATCCCCAAGGCAGCATGCTATCTGGGAGTTGTGATGGCGCCACACACTGAGATGGAGATGTCAGGATGAGGGCGGTTAGTGAAGGGCGGAAACACCAGTAGTTCAGTTTCAGAGAGGTTTAGTTTTAGGTAGAGAGAGGACATAGTGTTAGAGACAGCGGACAGACAGTCGGTGATGTTTTGGAGGAATGGTGCATAGATGTCACGGGTGGAGGTGTATAGCTGGGTGTCGTCAGCATACAGGTGGTATTGGAGGCCAAATCTCCTTATGGTTTGTCCAATAGGGGCTGTGTAGATGGAGAAAAGGAGGGGGCCGAGGACTAAAACCCTGGGGGACCCCAACAGCAAAAGGAAGAGGAGGGGAGGTAGAGCCAGCAAAGGAGATGTTGAATAAGCGGTCAGATAGGTAGGAGGAGAACCAGGAGAGAGCAGTGTCCTTTAGGCCGATGGAGTGAAGCATACTGAGGAGGAATTTGTGGTCAACAGTGTCAAATGCTACGGAGAAGTCGAGAAGGATCAGTAGGGAGTAATCGCCCCTCGATTTGGCTGTCAGGAGGTCGTTTGACACCGTTGTAAGGGCAGTTTCTGTCGAGTGTAGGGGTCAGAAGTCAGACTGTATGGGGTCTAGGAGAGAGTTCTCTGATAGATGACTTACAAGGCGGGAGTAAACCAGGTGTTCCAATAGTTGGAGATGAAGAGGAGGTTAGAGATGGGTCAGTAGTTGGCAGCATCAGTCCCGTCAAGAGTCGGCTTCTTTAGCAGTGGGGATATGATGGCGTGTTTGAAAGAAGAGGGAAAGATGCCAGAGGTCAGAGAGAGGTTGAAAATAGCGGTGAGGTGGGAGATGACCACCGGGGAGAGGGACCGGAGGAGGTGTGAGGGGAGAGGGGCGCTAGTGCAGGTGGTGGGACAAGCAGAGGAAAGCAATTTGGAGACTTCTTCCTCTGTTGTTGGTCTGAGTACAGACAGTGAGCAGGAGCTAGATGCAGTGCTGATGAGACTAGGGTCATGGCTAGTCTGAGGTTTGGAAGTTATTTACTGACAGATGTCATCAATTTTTTTTTTCGAAGTAGGCAGCCAACATCACATATAGGGAAGAGGGGAGTGATGGGCGACAAAACTGGTGGACGATGGGTGATTAGGGGGTAAAATGCCGCCAGTGTTTGAGGGGTGTAGTAAAATACTACTGCAGTTTGTGCTGCCCTGGGGTATTTGACATTGTTGGGTGATACTTCGTGCTGCATTGCAATATTTTTCGCTGTGTGCAATGTGCACCACTATCATTCTGCAATGTGGGGGGAGGCAATATTGTAAATGGGCTGATGGGGCTTGTGTGCCAGGGCCGGCGCTGACTGTATATGTCTGTAGGCATCTGAGTGACTGATGACCAGTTGGCACCCTGGTATGTGGCTCAGATGGGGTCCTGCGTGTTTTCTCCTAATCCTCTGTCTACCCTTCCCTGTCCGGCTCGGCGAGTGATTGACACATGTCATCTGTTGTTTTTTTGCAGTGATTCCACCAAATGTATTAATACGACACTGAGTTTTGGATCAATATGTCACCAAGGTTGATGAAGGCCGACGTGTTACTGCTGGCGCTGCACAGATCTGAGATCTATCAAACACAATGTGATGAGCCGGAGATGGTAACAATGGTGCCGGGTGGTAAAAAAAAAAAGCAGATATAATATTCGGCTAATTAGAAAAGATTATAATAATAACTTATAATCTTCTGTCCTTGCTGTAATGTAATCAGTCCTCCATGATCCTACTTACTGCTGAGCTGGGCTTATATACAGCTGTCAATCTAAATGAGCAGATGTGCGCTGTAAAGCATGGGGGAGAGGCAGAACAGCAGCAGGAGCTCCTGATGAGTCATGAAGTCGGATGCATGCTATCTCAGGCTATATTAGACACTACTACTAAACTGGAGTCTCTGATCATAGCTGTGTCCTAATGGAGCAGAGCTGCAGTGTAAAGCATGGGGGAGAGCGAGTACTACAGTAAAAGCTTCTGATGAATCAGGAGGTGGGTTGCAGACTACCTTAGGCTACGGTAGAGAATACAATCAAGCTGAAGTCCCTTATTATAGCTATAAATATATTACTTCTTAATGAATGTTTGGCACACTAATTATGATTGCTTCCATTCGGCACTTTACACTATTTGTGTCGCTCATTGCAGTCTACTGTCTGAAGGGCTATGGAAATAGTGTAGAAAAGCTGCAATAGTAACATAGTGCACCACACCAGTCATGTTAAGGAAGAACACATTTGTATGCCCTAATGGAGCAGAGCTGCAGTATAAAGCATGGTAGAGGGACAGCAAAGCAGATGAGACAGGAGGTGAATTGCAGATTACCTTAGGCTCCAATGCACAAGCTAGCTAAACTGGAGTCATAGATCATAGATTTGTCTTCATAGAGCAGAGCTGCAGTGTAAAGCATGGGGAAAGGCAATAGTGCAGACTACCTCAGGCTACAGTAGAGAATACAACTAAATTGAATTCCCTTATTGTAGCTACATATATAATACTGCTTAAACAAAAATTCAGCACACCAATGATGTTTGTGTGGTGCAGCGAATGTTCATTCGGCATCTTATACTATTTGCATCTATTGACTGCAGGGCTGGGTAAATAGCATAGGCATGCTACAATAACAACATACTGCACCACACCAGTCATGTTAAGAAAAAGGATAAATTTGTACGCCCTAATGAAGCAGAAATGCAGTGTAAAGCATGGGAGAAGGACAGTACAGCAGTCTAAGCCTCTGCTGAGACAGAATATGGATTGTACACTACCTCAGAAGGACAACTAAGCTGAAGTTACTGATCATAGCTGTGCCTTAATAAAGCAGAGCGGCAGTGTAAAGCATGGTGGAAGAAGAGCACATAAGCCTTTGATGAGGCAGAAGGTGGATTACAGTCTACGTCAACCTCCAATAGACCAATCAAGTGAGCTGAAGTCACTGATCATAGCTGTGCCTTGAGTAGAGCTGCAGTGTAAAGCATGAGCAGGTATAGCAAACAGTCTAAGGGCTCATTTGCGCAGCTAACTTACATGCGCAAAAAAAACTTGACTATTAGAACCAATGGTTTCCTATGGAATCATTCAGACGAAGAAATTTTAGCGGCACAGGAAAAAAAAGTCACACCTAAAAAGATAGGACATCAGCGACTGAGATTCAGCAACTGAAATTCCCTGCTGCGTGAAAATAAAGGTCCTGACCTTTGGTGCGCAAAGTGCAGAAGCCTCCATAGACTCCTAAGGAGACTATGTGAGCTGGCTGGCAAAGGGAGATGAATGGATTCCCCAGCAGCGCAGATGGTGGGGTTCCCCTGCTGGGCAGATGGAGGGATTCCCCAGCAACGCAGATGGAGGGGTTCCCCTGCTGGGCAGATGAAGGGATTCCCCAGCAGGGCAGATAGAGGGGTTCCCCTGTAGGGGAGATGAAGGGAGTCCCTGGCAATGAAGGGAAGCCCCAGGGGATCCCCTCATCTCTCTCTCCAGCAGCACATATTTTCAGTCCCTCCTGTTGGGCGTGGAAAGATCACGGCTGAAGCTCTGGACTTCAGCACGGAAAAGTCGCTAACAGCTGCATGAATTCCATGCCCGTGTGTCTAATGAGACAGAAGGTGAATTGCACACTACCTCAACCTCCAATAGACTGATCAACAGAGCTAGAATCACTGATTGTAGCAGTACCATAATGGAGCAGAGCTGCAGTGTTAAGCATGGCAGAAGAACAGCACAGCAGCCTACGCCTCTGAGACAGACTGCAAACTATCTCCGGCTCCAATAGACAATGGTAGCAGGCACTAAAGAGTATAGACAGTCAGTAAGTATGTCCCGGGCTCCTGACTGTCAGATGGAACCAATCTCATTCTCTGCATCAGCTCCTGAATTTATATCACAAGTCATTGAGGTCAGCAAAGCGCCATTAATTCACGTGAGAAAAGCCGTGTCCCTTAGTAATACGCGTTTATTAAAACCCGCCACTTATCGCCAGCAGCCATTTAGATGAATCAGGCGTGCGGCTGTAAATCAATGCAAGTAATAAATTAGATTAAAGCACAGACACGCTGGGATTCCCGCCGAGCGTCCAGGACGCAGATCCGCGAGGTGCCAAGATGCTCGTATCTCCTTGATGCTGAAGGAAGTCATATCATGTTTCTACTGGACTGGCAACTGATGTTAACGCGCAGGGTAATGACTGGTGCAAATGACTGCAACCTTATTGCGCCAATCAAAACTTCACAAGGAACTTCACAAAGAACTTAACCCCTAGGTGGCGCTGTTCCTTGATGTCAATTTACTACTTAAACAAGAACATGACCTCTAGGTGGCACTGTGTAGGTTTTCATGCAGACAGGGCACCCCTACATGTGGCAACCTGAGACTACTGCCTCAGGCGACAGTCTGCAGGGTCTCAAAGGGGTAGCGCGTTGCTGCCCAGACAGTATTTATTTTTTGGCCATTTACAGGTGCTTAATGATGGTGACCGGCCACATCTGGCTAGAATTGTTCGTGTGAACAGACAAGTGACTCTGGCAGAAATCACATCCACATTCAGTGCAGGGGGCCGCACACGTATATCCCGCAGGTCAGTGCAATGTTCTTTACCTTCCATGGGATATGGGGGCAGAAGACCCACCAGAGCGCCTCTATCACCATGACACTGGACACAGCGCCTCCCCTGGGCTCCTGAGGTTACTAACTGGACCCTGAAGGACTGGTAACATGCAGTGAGGTCTGACGAGTCACGGTACCAATTGTTTCAGGCTAATGCTAGGGTTCGTGTTTGGTGCAGACCTCATTCAGCCATGGACCCTAGTTGTCAACCAGGCACTGTGGAGGCTGGTGGTGGCTCCATACTGGTGCGGGGGTTGTTCTCATGGCATGGGTTGGGTGTACTGATCCTTCTAAACACGTCATTGACTGGTGCCCAATATGTGTCACTGCTTGGTGCCCATTTTCAGCTCCTCAGGGACTTCATGTCACCCCACAATGATGGGATATTCCAGCAGGATAATGCACTGTGACATCGGCCCAAGTTGCCCAGAATTGGTTGGAGGAGCATCCTGGAGAGTTCCTATAAATGGCGCAGTCGGCCCGTTCTCCTGACATGAGCCCAATCCAGGATTTATGGGGTGTGGTGGAGGGGGTTATTCACCCACGACATCCTGTTCCTACAAATCCCCCCGAGCTGTGGGGGCTATCCAGACGGCTCCACATCCCTCCAGATGTCCACTTGTGCCATGTAGAGTTGCTGCATTTCGCTGAGCTGCAGGGGTCCTACATGATACTAGTTCCTATCCCGTGATTTCTGGCACCCCAATTACATTTCCATACTCTCCACGCCGTATGTTAATGATGCCACGTTCTATACGTGTTCATGGTGATGCGTGACGCTGTATTCAGCAGCATTGGCCAACGCACCAGCTGACAGATCTCAGAAGCAACTTCCATAGTTACCCGGAGTCAACGATGACTGACCCCCTCAATACGTGCACACAGCGCTGGACTGTCATCTTCAGGCTAGACCTGATGCAGGGCATAAAGGGTCAACAGAGGGTCGCTAAGTAACGCGATACATAATAATGGTAGCATGAAGGATATGAGAATAGCGGCCAATTATCTTCTCTGCGGGGTTCGAGGGATGGAGGAAGAAAAGCTCTGGGGGCCGGTAACCAATGGAGCCGTCCCACGGGGGCCGCAGGTAGAGATTTCTTATTAACCTACAACAATCCTTTTTATTAAAGAGAGGCAACCATGTAGATACAGGGGGGAGCGCAGCCGTCTATATATCACACTGCGGCTTGTAAGACTGTAGGGGGCGCTCTCTGACAGCAGAGGCAGTTAGTACAGGGATAGTCCAGAAGAGGGGGAATCCACAGGTCATCGGCTGGTGGGGAGATCATGTAGCCTCATCCCGGTTATTACAGGTAACTCTTAGCCTTGTTCATATAGCAGATGTGATGTGGGGTCTGCATGGAATCTGCACTGATTCTGCAGCAAATCCGTACCTCATGTGCGCCATTGATCAAATTCATGTTGCAAAAAAGTGGAATAATTCAATGGGGCTAATCCACATGTGAATCGGTGGATTATGTGGATTTACATACGTAAATTTGCGACTAAGCAGGGGATTTTGCTGTGGGGGAACTGCACCAGTGTGAACATAGCCTTAGGCCGGCTTCACACGGACGAGATTCCCGCGACAGATTTGTGTGTTGCGAGATGCACAGATCTGACACGAATATGAAGCCCTTTCTGTTGAATAGGGTCATACACATGAGTGCTTTGTTCCCGCATCGCACCGTCCATTGTTCTCAATGAGGCTGGCGGCAGCATCGCACCAGATGCTAGGTGCGCGCAGTACGATGTGAGGTAGAAACAATAGGAGAAACTCTGCGATCCTCCACTAACTTCAAACAGGCGAGCGCGATATATGCTGTGCATCACGGTCCTATATCGCGCTCCCCATCACGTCAATTATGTCACAACAGCCTCGCATCACTTCGGGGAGGTAGCGATCCTCCACTGGTGCAGAGGATCGCAGAGTTTCTCCCATTGCCTGGGCACATGCGACGCGAGATCACGCAGAAGGATAGAACATGCTGCGATTTGTTTTCCCACAGCATCACATCACGGTGCCATGCAGGAAAACATCACTCATGTGTACGACCCCACTGGAAAGAATGGGGTTCATATTCGTGTATCTCGCAACACACAAATCTCATGCAATTTTCCCAGGTGAAGGCTTAGGGTGCATTTACACGTAGCGGATTTAATGCAGATTTTCCAACTCCACTTCATCCGAAAGGCCGAAACCTACTTGGATTCACGTCACAGTCCGCCATGTCTGAAGCTTCTCTTAGACCTCATTCACACAGCTGTATTTGCGCTCTGTATTAGGGCTTCTTCACATGAACTTGTGCATTTTTGCTCACAGAAAAATCCTGTGCGCAATATGTGGAGAATAGAAACCATTGATTTCGTTGGCTTCTTTCTCATTTCTCTTTTTTACATGCACAGTTCTTGCACATGCCACAAATAGGACATGCTCTTTTTTGTGCACCAAAGAGCCCCATAGAGGTCTATATAGGCGCGGGTATGCGCAATACACTGCACAAACCTGCGTACACCGGCACCTCCTTTGGCTTACCAGCCATTTAACCCTTTGCAATCCAATTTTGCATTCAGGGTTTCCTAGGAGGTCTTTCTCCTTCTACCATTATACAATGGCACCATCTGCTGGCTAGAGCCAGTACTGTGGTATGTGACATGCTGGAGAGGCCACCAACAACAGAACAGCCAGTAATCTACAGTAAGAATACCCTGCCGGACCTCTTTCGACATCGGAGCTGTACAGCCTTCAATCAGAATGTCTTTAGACGTCAGACAGCAGATTGAAAAGGATTAAATTTGTGGAGGTTTTTGTGCGCTTAAAATTCACGGCCAAAAAAACATGATGAAGCGAAGCATTGATTTCAATGGGTTAATTCTCACGAGCGTGTTTTACGCAGAAAGCCGCCATAGAAGTGTATGGCAGCTTAAAAAATGGAGGGTCAGGGTGTGACCCAGCAGACAACACAGGGAAAAGCAGACAGCCGGCCCTTTGGCTTTAATAGCCATTCTATTCCACGGAAAGGGGGATCGTGAGCGCAAAAATCACATGCAATGTCCTGGCACGCACGTATCAGCCTGTCTAGTGGCATCTCCAAACCTTGGTCATGTGCAAATACGTTCCATTACAGCGAGCGTATTTACGCATTTCTTTGTCTGTGGAAGCCCTGAAGCTGCTCTAAGGGCGGCCGCACAGGGGCGTATTTGCACGGGCATTCAATACACAGCAAATAGAACCCATTGATTTAAATGCGTACATTCTCATGGTCCTCTTTTGCAAGCGCGTGTGCGCACAGATGTACGTGCAGGTATGTGCAAAACACTGTGCATATCCAGGAACACTGGCGCCTCGTTATGCTAATTAGCCTTTTAAATCAGAGGTGATTCCTCCACCCATGTGAACAAGCGGTGCCTATGCAAATACGCACAGTATTTGCGCAGCCATGGGCGCAAAAAACACTCCTGCATTGAGCAAACATACTGCGCAGTAGCGAGTGTTTTTTCGCCTACGCTCGTGTGTGGCCGCCCTTCGGCTGGCTTCACACAGACATAGGCGTTTTAGCACACAACTCAGTATTTTCACTATGAACAAGCCTTTTTGCGTGCGTATCGGCGCATTTTACTGTACTTTTTGCGCTCACAGGGCGCACCGATTTAAATGCCTTTTTAGTGTAATGAGTCCTACATGTCTTCTCTCTCCCACGGAATTATGCAGTGTATTGCTTATCCCGTTGCACATTGCATGTACATTTGCGCACAAACACCCCCCCCCCCCCTCCAAATTGTCTTCTATGGAGATGTCTAAAGTATAGCACACTGCGGCTTTTTTTCATTTGCGCAACTAAAAAAAGGAAGTGAGAACGAACCCATTGAAATTAAAGGGTTCTATTCCCGGCGTATTGCGAGCACATGTGCACGCAAATCCGCCATTATGCGCATATTTCTTAAGTGTGTAATATGGACAGCAGAGACTCCACTGACTTGTACCAGGGTATGCAATACGCACGGGCAAATAAAACTCTGCATGTCCTACTTTGTTCCGTATTACGGACTGAAATTGCCCATTAGGGCTTCTGCAGACGGGCGTATTTGTGCACATTTTTGCACAAAA
The DNA here is from genome assembly GCF_035609145.1 of Eleutherodactylus coqui. NCBI lineage: Eukaryota > Metazoa > Chordata > Amphibia > Anura > Eleutherodactylidae > Eleutherodactylus > Eleutherodactylus coqui. Next base: position 221,240,962 of record NC_089839.1, read on the forward strand.
TGCAGAGAATAGACACATTGATTTCAATAGGTTCCGTCACATTATGCGTTTTTGCGCACAAATTTTGCACACCCGAAAATATACACGACATACTCATGCATTTGTGCACCAAAGCCAACATGGGAGCCTATGGGAGTGTGCAAATGCACATCCGATCTGTACGAAATCGTGCACTGATCTGTTTAAGGTCCTTCATAAGGGCAAATATGCAAATTGCTCCCCTGTACCAATATACCTCCGCCATGGCAATGTGGTTTGTGGGTACCACCTCTCACCCAGTGCTGGGGTGCATCACCCACCAGTCCCCCCCAGGTATGCCCCGACTTTCCTGCTGTCCCCCAATTCTAGTGGTTTTACACTTCATGTAAATGCGGAGTAAATATACGTAAGACCACCCGGTGCCATTTTGTCTGCCATCTTTTTCCGTTGTCCTGCGCCTATGATGGTGATCGTTCGCTGATGTTCGGATTTGCGTACATTCATCCCTCATAGTTAATCGTTTCCTGCATGGCGGTTTCCATTGTGTTATAAGAAGGGTGAATTTAAGGAAGCTTTGACTTAATCCTCCGGGGCCTGACTGCGACTCGCAAGCTGCGCTGATCAGCTGGAGGGCGACACTTGGCTAAAGACACCGTAATCTGTGCTCAGCTAATTACGGGCTAAGAATGTCGCCCGGCGCCCCAGCAGATGGCAGCTTTATCCCTCAGACGATGTGAGGAGACGGTTCAGTGTCTCGTGCTGTGTCATCCTCTGTGGCTGCGTTCTATCTTCCTTCATTCATCTGCTTCCTACAAATCGAACCTTCCTCTTTGGTCGCGTTCACTTTAGCGCCATTTTCACGCACACGGGAACAAAAGAGCAGAGCTGATGGAATATCTTGTATCCGTTATCCGGCAATCATAGATGATAACAGAAGGGCGTGAGAATGACAGCGCCATTTGCTTCTTGTTACCAGTACTGTACATGAACAATTCTGTTTCGTTATAACCGCGTGCGCTAAAATAGTGAATGAATATGGAGAGAAGCTGATGCCAGGGCGACTTCTGCAGGGTAGCGGGCAGATTGAGCCGTCCATATCATGTGATGTCTCATCATTTCTAATAGGAACCACAACACGGTGCCGAATTCGCAGGATGGATGCCAACGCTGCGCTGCAGACCCCACTGACTCATGGCCAGGACTATCAGGGTTTCTTCGTGGTACCCATTGTTTTAATGAGAAGACATGCCCTACAGGTGGCGCTATTCTTCCCACTGAATATCACAGTGTCTGTGACGGAGCCTCCTTAGAGCCGTATTCCCATCCGTGACTTATGCTATTACCCACAGGATGTGCCATGAAAGACTGATAGGTGCAGGTCCCACCTCTAGGACCCCCCCCCCCCCCCCCATCAATTTCCAGTTCTGGCCCCCACCTACCTCTGGTGTAGCTGAATGCGGCGACTGGATTTTACAGACTAAGGCCTCCTGTTCACGGGCGGATATTTGCTGCAAAATCGTGGCAGGCACCCGCATGCGGATTCACAGCAAATACCACCCACAGCATGCTATGGGAAATCGAGTCTTCCTGCACACTTGCGGAAACCAAATCGCAGCACGCTCCATTTTTGTGCGGATCCCACATGGACGGCTTTCATTGAAGTCAATGGAAGCCGTCCGATTCGCGGCCCTTCCGTAATTGACATTGCGGTTAGGTCACGGATTCATTGCTAGGCGATGATGCAGGAAAAGCGCGAGTTAAAAAAAAAATCTGTACTGTACATGTCCGACAGCGAGCTGTGCGGACCATCGGCAGTACAGATGAAAATTAAAGTAAGCAGAGACGCGCGGATGCCGCTGCCCCCAGAGCCAGATTCCGCATACGGAATCAGGCTCCGCTGTGTGCAGGAGGCCTTACAGAAACAATGTAGCGAAGCCAGTTACGTTGTTTCCATAACTCGGGAGCTGCAGAAACTCCGTGGCTCATTGTTCAACACTGTTTCTATAACCTCTATCGACTTCTATGGGAGTTAATGAAACAGTATGGGGAAGCCTGCTCAGCTGTTCTTGTAAGTCCTGGCCACCTCATTCAGCCAGGCCAAAGTAGACATCCGTGTGATTCTCACCTTTGGGACCCCTATCTGCCTCCAGTTGTGGCCCCAACTGCTCTGGCACAGCTGAATGCAGTGACAGGAACTTATGGAAACAGACAAGTGGGTTTCACTACACTGTTTCCTTAACTCCCATACAAGTCAATAGGAGTTACTGAAACAGCGAACTACAGTGAGCAGTGATGTTTCCACTGGATAGGGCATAACATGCCGATCAGTGGGGGTCTCACCACAGAGACCCTCACCGATCTTGAGAAAGGGGGTCCCGTGTCCTACTGTTCTTATCTCTGCAGGGATGCCTCTCCCACAGTGAATGAAGCGCTGGCGGAGCATGTGCATTTGGCCCTCCATTCATCTCAGTGGGGCTGATGGAAACACCTGAGTGGGTGCCACTCGGGTATCTCCGCAGTGCCACAGAGAATGAATGGAGTGTCAGCATACTTGCAAGACCAGCGCTCATTCTTCTCCTGTAGGGGGGGGGGGTGCAGTAAACTCACAGTGAAGAGGGTGGGGAACACAGGTTAAATGGGGGTCTCAGTGGTGAGACCTCTACCGATCAGCAAGTTATCTCCTATCCTCTGCATAATTGTAATTTTGGCACAACCCGTGTTTGGAAACAGTGTAGCAAAGCCCACTCAGCTGTTCCTGTGGGTCCTGACCACCTCACTCACCCAGGCCGGGGCAGAACAAAACATGGATGTGAGTCCCAGAGGTTGCACCCACACTTGTCAGATATTCATGGCACATTCTGTGGAGGCTCTGATGTGAATGCCCCTTTAAGCCTCTTCGAAAGACATTCCAGGAGGCACCATTGATGCGCAATCACCCACTTACATACCATAAATTCTTCGTACTATTTATATTCACCATCTCAGTGACCGCGTTGCACTGTTGCAGGTAGAACCTAAAGCTCTGTCCATCCAGCGCCTCCTGGTTCAGGAATAAAATTCAAGAACTGCAGTGAAGACTGAACCACTGATACAGTAGTAGAAAGCAGAGCCTGTGGGTTATCACATTAGCCCATAATTGATGTGCCATTCACAGGCAGCCTGATGACAAGCTCTGCGGGCACCTGAGCAGCATACTAGGGCACCAGTGAAGGAGGTCGTAGCGTCGACGGCAGAAGCCATTGTTACATTACAAGAGTTTATCATGTCATTTCCCTTATTAGCACAAGTGAGTAATGATTTTATCCGCTGCCCTGCAGAGAGGCCGGTTTATCTAATGCGAGCCCAGCTGGCATCTCTCTGCACAAACTCACAGATGGCTGGGCACAGAGTAGTCCTAGATGCCCCTGCCCCGGGCACTGCCATAGGGGGAAAATATGTCTGTGCTGTAATCCAATCAGGTAGCTCTTTTTTTTTTGTCTCTTTAAAGTCCGTTTGTACCGAAATGAACGCAGACCGCTGTAACCTCGCAGCGGCCTGGGGAGTCACATGACCGCGCAGCAGGAGTTATCAGACCCTGGCATATTTGCAGAGAATGACAGAGGATGTGGCAGGGCAGCACATGCTGGAGCAGGGAGTCTCGCAGCGGAGTGACATATGCTATCTCAGGGCAGCAGTCCGGTGCGCAGTACACATGTCTCCGCGCAACAATCACAAGACGGAAACAAGACAGGAGCGTGCTCTGCGATAAGTCGCCAGACAGACGGGAATCACAGCAAGTCATGGAGACATTCCTATTTACAGCCAGAGATGGCAAATCCACATAGACCTCCTGCTGCTCACAGCTGAGGGTTTGTTACAATTGTATCCAGTTTAGACAATGTTCTGTTCAGTAAACACATCAGCAGCACAAATTTCTCTGCTGTCCTGACAGTTTGTTACATTGTATCAGTGCAGGTAACATGTATCAGTGTGGAGTCCGGGATGTTACAATGTATCAGTGCAGGTAACATGTATCAGTGTGGAGTCCGGGATGTTACAATGTATCAGTGCAGGTAACATGTATCAGTGTGGAGTCTAGGATGTTACAATGTATCAGTGCAGGTAACATGTATCAGTGTGGAGTCCGGGATGTTACAATGTATCAGTGCAGGTAACATGTATCAGTGTGGAGTCCGGGATTTTACAATGTATCAGTGCAGGTAACATGTATCAGTGTGGAGTCCGGGATGTTACAATGTATCAGTGCAGGTAACATGTATCTGTGTGGAGTCCGGGATGTTACAATGTATCAATACAGGTAACATGTATCAGTGTGGAGTCCGGGATGTTACAATGTATCAGTGCAGGTAACATGTATCAGTGTAGAGTCCGGGATGTTACAATGTATCAGTGCAGGTAACATGTATCAGTGTGGGGTCCAGGATGTTACAACGTATCAGTGCAGGTAACATGTATCAGTGTGGAGTCCGGGATGTTACAGTGTATCAGTGCAGGTAACATGTATTAGTGTGGAGTCCGGGATGTTACAATGTATCAGTGCAGGTAACATGTATCAGTGTGGAGTCCGGGATGTTACAATGTATCAGTGCAGGTAACATGTATCAGTGTGGAGTCCAGGATGTTACAATGTATCTGTGCAGGTAACATGTATCAGTGTGGAGTCCAGGATGTTACAATGTATCAGTGCAGGTAACGTATCAGTGTGGAGTCCGGGATGTTACAATGTATCAGTGCAGGTAACATGTATCAGTGTGGAGTCCGGGATGTTACAATGTATCAGTGCAGGTAACATGTATCAGTGTGGAGTCCGGGATGTTACAATGTATCAGTGCAGGTAACATGTATCAGTGTGGAGTCCGGTATGTTACAATGTATCAGTGCAGGTAACATGTATCCGTGTGGAGTCCGGGATGTTACAATGTATCAGTGCAGGTAACATGTATCAGTGTGGAGTCCGGGATGTTGCAATGTATCAGGGCAGGTAACATGTATCCGTGTGGAGTCCGGGATGTTACAATGTATCAGTGCAGGTAACATGTATCAGTGTGGAGTCCGGGATGTTACAATGTATCAGTGCAGGTAACATGTATCAGTGTGGAGTCCGGGATGTTACAATGTATCAGTGCAGGTAACATGTATCAGTGTGGAGTCCAGGATGTTACAATGTATCAGTGCAGGTAACAGGTATCAGTGTGGAGTCTGGGATGTTACAATGTATCAGTACAGGTAACATGTATCAGTGTGGAGTCCAGGATGTTACAATGTATCTAGTCTGGATACAACTGCAAGAAACCAACAGCTCTGAGAAGTATCAGGTCAGGACAGGTTTTAAGGCACTGTATATAAACAAATTAGACTTACTAACAAGAAACAGATCTTGAAGATGGTGATGAATTGAAAAACAAAATATACACTGACTGGCCCCTTTATTAGACCCCCATCTGGTAGCGCTTTGGACTCCTTTGCCTTCCGAATCTCAGCAGTTCCTCATCGTGTAAATTCTAATAGGTGATGAAATCATTCTGCAGGAATATCGGCCCCTGTGGACAGGAAGCTTCTTGTAGTTGCCACAGATTAGATGGAGGTGCTGACATGTTCTGACTAGCTGACAGGAAGGGGTCATCGATTCATGCTGCTTGTGCCAAGTTCTGACCTCCCATCAACATGGGGCAACAGAAATCTGGATCCAACTAACCAGGAGATGTTTTTCCGCTGCTCAGTGATTCAAGTGTTGGTCTCCTTTTACCCCTGGAGTCTCGTCTTTCTGTTTCTCCTAGATACAGTGGCTCTGCAACTGGTTGTCTGCTGTTATACCCCATCTGTTCTAAGGATATGTTACTTGGAGCAACCGTGTTGTATTCGCTTCTTCTGATTTTGCAGCACCTGGTGGACAGTGAGAGTCTTGACATCCTCCTCTGATCCCTTTTGGTGAGCACTTGCTTTAGAACACAGGATACACTTTTGCTGGATGTTTTCTTGATTATGCCATTCTCGGTATACTTTCCATATTGTTACACGAGAAAACCACACACAGTTGGCAGTGACATCCTGGTCCTCAATAGTCTAGCACTGATCACCAGACCTCATTGGAAGTCGCTCAGGTTGCTGGATTTTCCTATCTTATATGGATTCGCAGTGATACTGATCCACAGAAAACTTGTCACAGGATTTTATGCTGCTCTCCGGGGTCACATGGATATTTTCCATACAGGGAATTGCCAATAATGAGAGGATCGGGGGCTCTAATAAAGGGGCCTGATGCTCTAATAAAGGCCAGGGGGTAATAAAGGGCTGGGCTCAAATAAAGGGCCAGGGAGTAATAAAGGGCTGGTGGCTCTAATAAAGGGGCAGTTCAGTGCATGTTAAAATACAGTGTGATTGTTCTCAATAAGAGAAACCAAGTAATCTTGTAGATATGATACCTTTTAATGGCTAACAAAAATACATGCTGTTAATGCGAGCTTTCAAACCTACTCGGGGTTCTTTCTCAAGCATACTGGAACAGATCTAAAGATGTATTTATATAAGAACATACACACATGATCACATGGGAGGGCACAAACATGATGTCCTAAATTTGCACTTGAAATGAATTCCAGTCCAGGATAAGAAGCCATGGACAGGGTTAAATACAGAACACTGTTCATCTTCAGTCCACTAAGTTCAACACTTTTTTGTGTGTCATTCCATGCACTAACCTATCAGAGAGGAAGCCGTAGCAATGTTCATCCTGAGCCTCCTAGTTCTTCAGTAGAATACTATAATGACTGTGAAGACTATTGGGGTGTGCGCAAAGCTGGGTGATGGAGATCTTTATTACCTGCCACTATATATTGGTTACCTGTGTAGGATAACTGTGACTTCCAGTCTTCTGTTCACACAATTTACTACTGAATGTCTCCCAGACCCTCTTCTTGCAGCAGGTGGGGTTTTGCATGGACTGCTGCTTTTAATCCTCTGCTGATGATTTAGGTCCCCACTGGGTCCTGAGGATATTGTTCTGCTCTCAGAGGAGACCCTTCCCCTTTGTTTCTGTAGGCCTCACTGCTCCCTTGTCTGCATTGTTTGCAGCACAGATCCAATGATCAGAGCTCCAATCTTCCGCACAAATCTCCTGTGATTTTACGCTCAGTTAGATTCCAGCAGACAGATGGTTGTAATAGACTTTACCTGCGCTGCTTCTACTGCAGGTGAACTCCAGAGGCATCCGAAGCATGCAGAAGACAGACAGATGATGAATAACTGTGCTGCATCCTGCAGATCATCACTGGAGATAAGCCACAGTCCATATACAGCACAGAAACTATAGTGGCAACAAGGCTGCAATGTGAGGGCTGGACTTACCCTTTACTGTTCCTAAGTTCCATCCTGTATTATACTTCAGAGCTGCACACAATATTCTGCTGGTGGAGTCACTGTGTACATACATTACTTACCCAGTACTGACCCTGAGTTACATCCTGTATTATACTCCAGAGCTGCACTCACTATTCTGCTGGTGGAGTCACTGTGTACATACATTACTTATCCTCTACTGATCCTGAGTTGCATCCTGTATTATACTTCAGAGCTGCACTCACTATTCTGCTGGTGGAGTCACTGTGTACATACATTACTTATCCTCTACTGATCCTGAGTTACATCCTGTATTATACTCCAGAGCTGCACTCCCTCTTCTGTTGGTGGTGGAGTCACTGTGTACATACATTACTTACCCAGTACTGACCCTGAGTTACATCCTGTATTATACTCCAGAGCTGCACTCACTATTCTGCTGGGGGAGTCACTATGTACATACAGTACTTACCCTGTACTGACCCTGAGTTACATCCTGTATTATACTCAAGGGCTGCACTCACTATTCTGCTGGTGGAGTCCCTGTGTACATACATTATTACTCCTGAGTTACATGCTGTATTGTACTTCAGAGCAGCACTCACTATTCTGCTGGTGGAGTCACTGTATACATACATTACTTATCCTGAGTTCCATTCTGTTTTATACTCCAGAGCTGCACTCACTATTCTGCTGGTGGAGTTCCCAAATGGAAGGTTCTATGACAAATTCAGCTCTGCTCTATCTGCAGCACACATGAGATCATACATATGGTATGCGTAATTGTAATGAAACCTGCAGCCCCAGCTCAGTGCTCAGAAAACATCCGCTCAGCCTACAGCGCCGCAGAGACCTAGATTATTCAGGGAAGGCAGATTGTAATTAGGGTGAAGATTTCCTAATTATGGTTTATGTTCCTGTAAATTATCTCAATAAATAAACTAAAAACGCTTTGTTTCTGGAGAAAAGTCTAAGTTTTAAATGTGACCTTTAATCTCAATTATACCCAAAAGAGCCAAAAAAGCATCACAGTTATGTATATCAAATCCTTTTGAATGGCCAGTAACTATAGAGCCTGCAGCTTATAATAGTACTGGAGCGTTATAAGAGAAGCAGCTAATATTACATAAATGATGTAAATGTATTTGCAGGTTATATCAGTACTGCAGTATTATAGGAGAAGCGGCTGTTATCAGACACACTTATAATGTCTCTGGGAGTTATATTGGTACTGGAGCGTTATAAGAGGAGTGGCTGACATCAGTCACATATATAATATCTCCAGAGGATATATCAGTACTGGAGTGCAATAAGAGGAGCAGCTGATATTACATATATGTGATGTCTGGAGTTTAGATCAGTACTGGAGCATTATAAGAGGAGCAGCTGATATCAGTCACATATATAAGGTCTCTGGAGGTTATATCAGTGCTGAAGCATTAGAAGAAGAGCGGCTGATATCAGTCTCATATATGATATCTTTGGAGGCTAAATCTATACTTGAGCATTATAAGTGAAGCAGCTGATATCAGTCACATATATATGTTTCTGGAGATTATATCAGTACTAGAGCATTACAAAATAAGCAGCTGATACCAGTCACATGTATATAATATTTCTGAAGGTTATATCAGTACTGGAGCGTTATAAGAGAAGCACGTGCAAAAACTTCGGAAGAAAGACGCAAATTTTGGTGCGAATTCTGGAGGTAGAATTCTAAGGTGTGAGCGAACCCTTGGCTAGGGGGTCCTGATGAGTAAGAGCAAAGAGCTGCTATACTAGGGATAACAGCTGCTTAGCGGTAAGACCCCAAGAAGAACCCCTCTTGTTAATAGTCAGAGGGGCAGAATAAGTAACCCCTCCGCCATGACACCTACGGCCGGGGGCTCCGGACCAGAGCAGTATATAATTATCTCTGTCTTCTGATGCTCTGCACTCAACACTCCTTCCATGATCACAGTCTGCAGCCCACATCTATATGTAGATGGGCCCCTATATATTGGGTCCCCCGACTATGCAGGGTACTAGTACAAGGTTTCAGCACCATGGACAGCGGCCTTGGCTCTGCTACATTCCTGTGAATTCTGGCATTGGGAAGAGCTGTCACAGTGTTTCTCCTTCCATTTGTCTGCATGCCCGTACAGAAGGCGTTCCACTGCTTTTATGTAGAAAAAGTACAAAATTATAGTTACCTAGTTACCGTACACAAAGAGCGCAGCTGCCGAACAAGGCGCAAATCGTACAGCGAGGCTGCTTCTAGAGGAGCCGCTATCAATAACACTATAAACAGAGCAGTCCGCCGAACAGAAATATCACGGAACGGAATACAGTGCGTCTAGAAAGGATTAACACTTCACTCGCAGTGATCAATACTCCACTCAGTCTCTCAGGAAGGCCAGTTAGTTCCCCTATTACTCATGCAATGTTCCTTTAACCCCTTAGTGACCGCAAGACGCCTTTTTATCACGGTCATTAATGGGCTTTAAACCTGCATATACATCTTTTTAAGGCAGTGGCTTGGCTGCTGAGTACTAACAGCCAGATTCCTGCTCCAACTGCCAGGATTCATTGCAGGTTCGAGTCCCCTCCAGGGACATAAAAAATAAAACCTTTTTTGTAAACGTTTTCTTCTTGCTTAAAAATAAAAAGCCTTAAAAAACCTTCACATTTGGTATTGTCACACCTGTAATGACCTGCACAATAAATTAAACACACTTTTTAGCCCGCATGCCATAGGCACTCCAAAATGGTACCCCTTAAAAACTATAGCTCGTTATGCAAAAAAACAAGTCCTGCAACAGCTCCATTGATGAAAAAATAAAAAAACTATGGGACTTTGAATGCAGCGATGCAGAATTTTTTTTTTCAAAAAAGGCTTTTATTGCGCAAAACTGAAAAAACTAAAACATATATATTTTTGGTATCATCATAATTGCACCGACCTGCAGAAAAAAATGTATTATGTCATTTATGCTGCATGATTAACACTGTGAATAAAAACACAATGGCAGAATTGATGTGTATTTTACTCTCTGCCCTTCAAAGAAAGTTATTAAAGTTCTACAATGCATTACAGGAACCCAAAAGTGGTACCAATCAGAGGCGTACCTAAAGGCTCAGGGGCCCGGGTGCAAAAGTTCAGCTCGGGGCCCCCCCTGGGCCTCCACCCCACACTCCCTCGTACCCATATCTAGATCGTGCTGCATACATGATCGGTCCCTTGGCGTAATCTTTCCAAACATAACGCATTTCTTGCACTACAAGAAAATTTGTTTGTAGCCCCGCAGGCCACTCTCACATGCACTGCTTTTTACCGCTATTAGCGCGGGGTCCCGAGCACCGAACTAACCACGGTACAACACTCCCAGAGATTTTAATGGGCTTACTCAAACCTGCGCTCGAACGCGGTGTCCCTAACGCTGTGATTTTCGAGAGCTGTCTGTTCTATTTTTGCGTTTTCGTGTTTTTTAAGACACCTCCTCACAACGATGGGGTGCATTAAAAAGCACCGTCAGACGCTGTAACCTGTGTTCAAAAACGCTGCTCGAAATTCTGGTACAAATGCCATGATTACAAGCTGCGTTTACTGAACATGTGTGTGAGAGCGGCCTTAGGAGGGTCATGTTTATATTGTACTTTAGAACCACAATTAAGCAAAACACATGAAAAACCTTTAGATGTGTTTTTTAATTGTGTGTAAAGTGTGAAATTATATTCAGTAAATCAAGGGAGATGTATAACTTATACCAGAGATAGATAGATAGATAGATAGATAGATAGATAGATAGATAGATAGATAGATAGATAGATAGATAGATAGATAGATAGATAGATAGGATATAAATAGATATGGGATAGATAAATAGATAGATAGATAGATAGATAGATAGATAGATAGATAGATAGATAATAGATAGATAGAAAGATATTACATAGGATATAGATAAATATGAGATAGATAGATAGGATATAAATAGATATGAGATTGGATATAGATGGATAGATAGATAGATAGATAGATAGATAGGAGATAGATAGATATGACATAGGATATAGATAGATATGAGATAGATAGATAGGATATAGATAGATAGATATGAGATTGGATATAGATAGATAGATAGATAGATAGATAGATAGATAGGAGATAGGATATAGATAAATAGATAGATATGAGATAGATAGATAAATAGATATGAGATAGATAGATAGGAGATAGATAAATAGATATAAGATAGGATATAGATAGATATGAGATAGATAGATAAATAAATAGATATGAGATAGATAGATAGGAGATAGATAGATATAAGATAGGATATAGATAGATATGAGATAGATAAATAGATATGAGATAGATAGATATGAAGTAGATAGGAGATAGATAGATAGATATGACATAGGATATAGATAGATAGATATGAGATAGATAGATAGATAGATAGATAGATAGATAGATAGATAGATAGATAGGATATAGATAGATAGATATGAGATTGGATATAGATAGATAGATAGATATGACATAGGATATAGATAGATATGAGATAGATAGGATATAGATAGATAGATAGATATAAGATTGGATATAGATAGATAGATAGATAAATAGATAGATAAGAGATAGATAGATAGATAGATAGATAGGTATGAGATAGGATATAGATAAATAGATAGATATGAGATAGGATATAGATAGATATGAGATAGATAGATAAATAGATATGAGATAGATAGATAGGAGATAGATAGATATAAGATAGGATATAGATAGATATGAGATAGATAGATAAATAGATATGAGATAGATAGATAGATAGGAGATAGATAGATATAAGATAGGATATAGATAGATATGAGATAGATAGATAAATAGATATGAGATAGATAGATATGAAGTAGATAGGAGATAGATAGATAGATAGATAGATAGATAGATAGATAGATACAAGATAGATAGATAGGAGGTAGATAGATATGAGATAGGAGATAGATAGATAAGAGCTATTTGAGACAGACAGACAGATAGATAGACAGATACACACACACACACATATATTTATACACATACCCCGGGGTCCGGACCACTTCTCAACCATGTAGTAGCAGCAGCAGGAGAGGCAGACGCAGCAGCTTCTGTTCAGCAGGAGGCAGGGGGCAGCACATGTCAACATGATTACTGTGCCCTGCCGGCCCATGTGACTACCTCCCCCCTCCTCCCACTTGCTCTTCCCTGCTTCCCCTCAGGCTGGCTGTTCTGCCTGCAGCGTGATCGGAACCTTCCTGCTGACAGAATGGTCAGCCATTAATGCACTGAATGTGCATATGTGCATGGTGGAGACCGGCCTCGGGCCCTCTGCGTGCAGGGGCCGGGTCGCCACCGTGACCCCAGCAACCCCATATGTTACATCTATGGTACCAATAACAACTGCAGCTCGCCACGCAAAAAACAAGCCCTCATATAACCATGGGGACAGAAAAATAAAAAAGTTAGGGCTCTTGAAAAGTAAAGATGAAAAACAAAAACAATTGTGGCGTCTTTAGGTCCAAAATAGGCTACATCACTAAGGGGTTAATAAAAAGCTGTGGCAACGTTTATAAGATTTTTCCCGCATGCAGATTTCAGATACGTGTGTTGGCGAAAAACGTGATTGGTCTACATTGGATTTTCCATTCAGAAATTAGCCCAGTTGAATGAGGTGTGCAGCTCCGTGGCAGAGTTCAGTGAAATCCACCATATAAATTGGCGCAAAATTCTTCCATGGTTTTCTTTTAAATCCATATAGGGTTTTTCACTGCAACGGAGCGTATTTGCGCATGAATAAGGTTGTGAGGTGGCACTAAACAGGCTGATACACTTGTGGCAGCGCACAGTAATGTACATTTTCCGCTCGCAATGCCAGTTTACACGCATGTAATGCTCCCTTTCCGTGGAATAGAATGGCTATTTAAAGCCTAATAAGGGCCGACTGTCTTCTTTTCTCTCCGTTGTCCGCACGGTCGCACCCTTTCCCTTGCTTTTTGTAACCTGCCATAGACTTCTATGTCAGCTCGCTGCGTAAAATGTGGAAAGATAGGGCAGGTCCTGTCTTTTATCGCACATAGGATTGCCATTCAGGGCCATTCAGTCTGGGAAAGCTGTGTAGCACGTGTGACGGCCGATATCTTGCTTCTCACTTGCTAGAAAGAAGAAATAGTTGAATAGAAATATCAAGACGACTCAAGGACTTCTATTACCAAGCCTTAAAAACACGGATAATCCCTTCCCCCCTCTTCCTTATAATAGCCATCTGCATGCGAAGGACAAAACCGTCGCATGGAGAGATTATCACACGCTGACATCCCGACTGGCCGAAGACGCTGTTCTATTCCATATCATCTTCCAGGAGGATGGGTCACACCCGCGGCCTCCCCTCCCCCATAACACATGTACACGATACAATGTAATCATCAGATAAACCTAATACATAGCCGACGGTGAATCTGGATGATACAATGTATCCCGCTCCCCGGAGATGAAACTGGTCTAAAGGGCTCATTCACACCAGAGTATGCAGTTTTCAGTCCGTGAATGCGCACTGTTTTCACGGACCAAACCACGGCTTATCTGGCTCTGCTTGTGTTTAATTTGCATGTGTCTTAACAATGTTTTTCACACACGCAAAAAAAACCCAAAACACGAGCAGCTTCATTCATTTCAGTCAATACGCACACATCATGTATATTCACTGCATATTTGCGCAATCCTTTTGACTTCAATGTGCTGCGTCGGTCCGTAATACAGAACAAAATTGGACATTTTTTGGTTACGCGCATGAAAAACGCAGCTCTGAATACCTCAATGCAAATCAGTTTTACACTCCATATTATGAGTGTAAAAAATACGTGCACAATATGTAGTGTATATACGTCCGTGTAAATGAGGCCTTAGGTCATATATGCATGATTTTTTTCTCACAGCGATGCTGCAAGATTGAAAGATCGCAGCATGTCCTATTTTTTGGGCGATATCGCCCATTGTTTTCTATGGGAATAAGGAAAAATGCATGGCACTTGTAATGGTAGCTGCTCCTGCGCTAGTAACCTGTTTAATAAGATCACAGCGTGCGCTCCCAGGTGATTGCCTGGAAGTGACGGTGAGATGATAATATTGTGCGTCGCCATCTCTAATGACACTAATATGGGATTAGGGCGGCCATGTATACACTGTTACTGATAACATAGAAAGAGACCGGAACCAATCTGCTAACAACAGTGCAATAATATTAATTACCGGCGAAGAAACGAGGGTTAAATGTTTAAAGTTGCAGATGTGGGAGGATTCAGAATGGAAGAAAGGAAGAAAGGGAGGAAGAAGAAAGAGTAAAACAAAGGAGAAGAACAGAAAAGAGGATGAAGAAGGAAGAAGAAGGAGGAAGAAGGAGGAAGGAGGGACGAGAAGGAAGAAGAAGGAAGAAGGAGGCGGAGAAGGAAGGAGGAAGAAGAAGGAAGAGAAGGGGAGGAAGAAGAGAAAAGTGTGGTGTCCAGCGGCAACCAAGACACGAGGCACGTGCTGAGGAGATGGCGGGGATCGAGATGGCACTCGTCATGGTGGCTCTACCAAACTCCTCCCCAGAGGGACACATGCAACCTCAGCCAAAGCACCACTAGGCCTCTTCCAGGCAATGCTGGGGCAGCGGCTGCCTGTATAGATGTGTAGTGGACTGAAGAAGTTGTCACTCGTGATGCCACCGTGCCTTCACACCGTTGGTTGTCCGGCAGAGAATACATACACTCTGGGACACAGGATGAAACTGGGACTACAGGCTGAGCTATCTGTAAGGCTCCGCTGCCGGACAGACACACCAGAGGTGGAAAGAACACTCCGCAGACACTCACTTGTAGACGTAACACTGCACGGCAGGCTCCTTTCTTCCACTCACTCAAGGTAGGGGTCCTGGGATAGGAACATCAGGATACCTCTCCTCAGCCTCCATTCTTCACCACATGAGGGTTGAAGGTACCCCCATGTGGCTGGCACTCGCTCTCAGCCAAAGAAGAACAGCCCTTGCACACACCTTGCAATCACATATATCATCCAACATTACGTGACAAGACAGTTTGATACATTTTCCAGACATATCTCAGACAGTCACAGACGTTAACCTCTTTCACGCTGCAGCTGAGCAATACATATAACTAGAGACAAGACACTTGTGCACAGTGCATCCACATTGAAGACATGACATGTATGACAATTATGGAGGGGCCACATATACAGACTTCGGGCCACTACAGAAGAAGAAAGAAACAGGAAGAGGAAGGAGGAAGAAGGAGGAGGAGGAAGAGGAAAGAAAAGAAGGATGAAGGAGGAAAATTAATCTTTGCTTTTTTGCTTCATTAACTTTGCCTTAAAAACAGCTCAGAAGTCCTTAGACACCCTCCTAGATGACCTCAGAGTGTTATACAGGGCCTTATGGATTAAACAGATGGGCGTGTTTTACACCCGTTATGCAGCCTTGCTAATCACAGCTGCATAACGGGACGAGTTAAGAGCACTGATTTCAATTATTTTGTTTCCACTATCGGGATTCTCGCACATTAATACTAAGTGCAAGAAAAACAGCGCAGGACCTGTCTTCTCACTTTTTTTTATACTCGCGCACAGTTTAAATATTCCGGGGAAATTTGGCAAACTGGCCAAACCAAACTTTACAAAGGTTTGCTCATAACTACCATTAATATACAGAGTAAATGTGTAGAAATGGCTGTGAACGCCGTTCATAGAATCCTTTATATACAGTTAAATAAAGACTAGATAAGTCACATGTGAGGAGCCGCGCCAGGAACTTGTAGGATGGGTCATATAGTGAAACCAATGAGTGTACGGGAGACCTCTGCAACTCCCCACCCACCCTTGCCATCTTGAATCTATCCGGTTTATTTAAGGTTTCCATTAGTATGGCGGCCCATCTCTTCTCTATACATTTGATATGTTTATAGCTGGTAGTGGTCATTTTCATCAATCTATAAGTCCTCTGAAAGTCACCAGCCTGGAGTAGCAGAGGGCAGCCAGCACCACTGACCGCACATCTTAATCACGCTAACATGTTTATGGTAATGTCCTCTGTAAACAGGAAAGCAGAAAGCTGCGCTGATGTTCTCATTTATCAGCGAGAAACTTCAGAAATAATCGTCAGATGAACAAACTATAAATTATCAGACGAAGCTTCTCCCTGCGCCAAGAGCGAGTTATAATATCCGGGACGTAAGAAGAAAGACATAGAAGAGTTCTTCAAACTTCTATACACTTGTACAAACTCCTACTGGTTCTATATATTCTGCATCACAGCAAAACCTTGAGGCTTCCTGATATACACCACCGTAACACACTGCAATACCCTGCAACCTTATATATACTTCCATAACCTGCACCTTAATATATACCGCCATAACCTGCACCCTAATACCTATCTCTGTAACCTGCACCCTGATATACACTGCAATACCCTGTAACTTGATATATACCACCATAACCTGCACCTTAATATATACCGCCATAACCTGCACCCTAATACCTACCTCTGTAACCTGCACCCTGATATACACTGCAATACCCTGTAACTTGATATATACCACCATAACCTGCACCTTAATATAAACCGCCATAACCTGCAACCTCTACCACCATAACCTGCACCTTAATATATATTGTCATAACCTGCACTCTAATACATACCTCTGTAACCTGAACTCTGATATATACCTCCATAAGTCTAATAAATGCTGCCATATTCTTCACCCTGACCCTGATATATACCACCATAACCTGCACCATTAATACATAACCACTGTCCTGCACTGTAAATTTTACCACCATAACCTGCACCCTCATATATACCCCAATACCCTGCTCCATAATATATACTGCCATTACCTGAACCATGATATATAGCACCATAATCTGCTCCCTAATATATACAACCATAACCTGTACCATTATTATATACCCAGTAACCTTCACCCTGGTATATACCCCCATATCCTGCAGCCTCATATATGCAAAAAAAACTTGCCCCCAATATATAACCATAACCTGCACCCTAATATATATTGCCATAACCTGCACGTTAATATATACACCAATAACTTCCCAATATATCCCAATATAAACACTGTATGATGCACCCTGATATACACCCCCTAATCTGCACCCTAATATATGCCACCATAATCTTCACCATAATATATACCCCAATAGAATGCACCCTAATATATACCCTCTAGCCTGCATGCTAATATATACTCAATTGTCGTGAATCCTTATACCCCGTAACCTGCACCCTAATATATACCATTATAACCTGCAACCTGATTTATTGTGCTATATCCTGCACCCTAATACATACCGCCATAACCTGCACCTTATTATATACTCCATTGTCCCACACCATAATATAATTCATACCCCTGTAACCTGCACCTTGATATAGTCAGTATGTGCGCAGCTGACGCCATGTATACATAGTCCTGGGATGCATCTTCTCTCAGGCGGCTCTCGGCTCCGCACGGATTTCCTTTTTCTTTGCACCTTTCAGAAATATTAAGAAATAAAACCACAGCAGAAAAGAAGTATTTGTGGTGATGTACAAATAAATGGCGTGACGCACAGAGCAGCGAGCGAGGGAGAGACAGGAGATCATTATCAGATACAGAAGATACATTATCATCCCCGGGATGCTGCGGGTCATTAATAACACATGACAGGTCATTCCAGCAGGACCATTATGGCGGCCGTCACCTATAGATGACAGGTCATTGTCACTGAGAAATAGCGCGCTGTGCTCCGATACAGGTGACAGCTGCTATATTGTCACACGGAGGACGATACCAATTACATCCGGGGGCCCCTGACAGGTTGTTACCGCAGGAAGGGCAGAGGCCATTAATAAAGCAGCTCAGGTGCAGAAAAAGTGAGAAGATGGAGGTGATGGGTGATATATATGGAATGACCCTCACTGATCATGTGCCAGCAGTGAAAGAAGCGCCTTGGGGTCCCCTCACACACCAGGGCACAGGTGTGACTTCTGCCTCTGCGCCCCTCTTACTACGTCCCTTGGACATCACAGAGAGACGCAAATATCGAACAATGTTAATGAGTTGGTCGCATTTTTAAAGGGGTTATCCAGGCCTTTACTATTGACATACCCTTAGAATAGGTCATGAATAGTTGATTGGCCAGCGTCCGCCGCTTGGGGTCTCCAGGAAACCGGTGACATCTGACCTGCTGTCAGTGCGGACAGAGCCGAAAGCAGACAGCGCCGTACACATGGCAGTGGCCTGGGTGGATAATGCCGACAGCTCCCATTGAGTTCAATGCAATACCAACCCGGGCCGTTGCCAAGTGTACAGAGTATTTTTTGCCAGCACTTTAATAGGACAGGCCGCAGGATGGTTTTAATAGATGGAAATACATGGTGGCCCTAGGAGCCTTTAGAAGGACCTGGGCTGCCATGACAACCGAACAGTGACTTGTGATCACTGTGGGACTTTAAATGCTGCTGTCAGAATTGACAGTGGCACTTAAAGGGTTAATTGCCACAACTGGTGTAAACACTGATCATGGCCTGATGTCAGCTGCC
Source organism: Eleutherodactylus coqui (assembly GCF_035609145.1). NCBI lineage: Eukaryota > Metazoa > Chordata > Amphibia > Anura > Eleutherodactylidae > Eleutherodactylus > Eleutherodactylus coqui. The sequence continues at coordinate 221,259,897 of NC_089839.1, forward strand.
AAAGACTGTGATTGTATATGGATTGGGCTCAACTCCCGATAACGCTCCATAGAAACCCTGCACACCCAAGACGTACGTATGGTCACGTCCTGAAGCACTAAGAGGTTAAACGTGCAACAAATTTCCCAACGTCATCTGATACACTTGTATTTTAAACAAAAAATTTAAAAGAAAAGTGGCGCCCAAAATGCCGAAGTAAACGTATATCCTCTGGATGGCGCCGGGTCAGAAGCTTAGCCTGCTCCATCCAGAGTGGAAGCCGGCTGTGCCCTACAGCTGGCCTCCCGCTGCAACAGCGAGGATCAGGGAGAACACTTAGCCCCGTTGTTAACCCATTACATGCCACAATCAAGGACAATGGCAGCATGTAAAGGGTTCAAAGAGGGGGCGGGTTCCCTCTTTGACATCATCAGCCCTCCACTATGTAACTGCCAAGGGCCGATAGGTTGTCATGGCAACAAGATGCCAGACAATGGTGTCCGAAGCTGCCATGGCCTGTGATCTCTATGAAAAACCATAATACATTATAGTACAGAAGTACTGCAGTGTAATATCAGTGCGATCATAGCTTTTCTGGTTCAGTTTCCCTACAGGGACATAAAAAAAATAATAAAACGTATTAAACCCGAAAAATCCTTTATTGCGCACTTTGTCCTCTTTGTCTAAAATAAATTTAAAAAAAGCAAACATACATTTGGTATCATCGTATCTGTAATGACCCGTACAATAAAATAGTGAACACACTATTTATCCTGCATGGTAAAAAAAACTAAAAGAAATACATAAATAATGGAACCAAAATGCTTACTTTGTTCATTTCGCCACCCAAAAAACAGCAATAAAAATGATCAAAAAAAGCCCTATGTACCCCGTATGTTACCCATAAAAACCACAGCTCATCACACAAGAAGCAAAGCCACACAGAGCTCCGTCCATGGGACAATAAAAAACGTATGGCTTTTGAAGTGTGTTGATGAAAATCCCCCAAAAATCGTTGCCTCCCTTAGGAGGCCTTTACATTATCTATAAAATCACACGATTTTCATGCGATGCGAGAGTGAGTGAAAATGTAGAGTTACGAAACCAATAATTTTCAATGGTTTTATCCCATTTGCGATGTTTTCAGTCATGCAATGTGGCGTTAAAAAAAAATCACAGCATCTTTCTGCGTTTTGCGATTTTTTTTCTAGCCCATGTTTGCCTATGGAGCCTTCTTTTTATTGCATCGCAACACACGGATTTGCAATTTTAGCGTGACGCCTTTTTAACATTAGAAACTGCTATTGACTTTTGCGCAATAAAATTGGGGGCAGCAGCGATGTAATGGGCGATTCTTCACAAGAAAAACATCACCGATGCTCAAAAATTGCCGGAACATAATTGCGATTTTGCCGAATTTTCCATCTGCGAAACCGCGTTCACCGGTGTGCCGCGTCATTAAAGGGTTAATCTAAAATCATCCCCCTCAATGTTCATGGACTGTCTCAGATGAGATCTTCGTAGCCTGTCTGCGCCTCCATCGTTTTTGGAGAAGTAGAACAGATGAAGAGCGGCGCTCTGAGACTGAGCCCCCATTATGAGGCACAGGGGAGAGAGTTATATGTTGCGCCGCAGGAAGTTGTGTGTCAATAACCCCGGATCCGTCTTGCGGCTCATTATTGCGGTTCGTCTCTGCGATCCATGAGTTAGACATGCTGGACGCTGTAGGACCACAGGGATGGCAGACTTCAGAAATCTTTGTAGAAACTCCCCGGAGTAGAAGATTGGTGCCGGACCTGCCGTGTTACCATGGAAACCACAGCATCCGCACAACTATTAGGATGGAATTCCCCGGACCGCTCTGAGAAGTGAGGATGCCGAGAAAATGGACAATAAAATAGAGGGCTGCACTGACGGAACAGCCGGCCATTATATGTTCTCATGAATTATTGAACGGTACTAAGAGCGCGATCCGAAAGGAACAAACGAGGAAACAGTCGTCGAGTAATCACCTGGTGGGGGGCCAGGGTACAGCATCAGGGGCGTCATGTCTACGGGTCACTGCTGTGCGCAACATGGCTACTCGTAGGACTCAGCACAGTGTTGTCATATCCTCTGAAATACTCTGTGCTGCTGCATGCATCACCCTAAACCTGTCCCTACTCCCCCTGTCACATGTAGGCATGTCATGTGCTGTTGGGGCAACGTACTATCAGAGATGTAAATACCATTTCCCCCGAAAGTAAGACCTACCCGGAAAGAAAGCTATACCCCGGTTTTCGTGAAGGCTTGAAATATAAGCCCTCTCCCAAAAATAAGCTAAAATACATGAAAAAACATCAATACTCACCTGTCCTGGGGCATCTGCGTCCCTCGCGATGGTCCCCGGTGCTGCAGCCCAGTCACCAGAAAGAAGAGGATATCTCAGCGCGAAGGACACTGCAGACTTCCACATCACTGCCGGAGACCAGCAGCACGAAGCATCGGAACGCCGTGGACCAGGTGAGTATAAGCTTCCCCCCTACACCCCAAAAATAAGACACTGTGCCTTTTTTGGGGCAAAAATTAATAAAATATAGTGTCTTATTTTCAGGGAAACACGGTAGGTACTGGTGCATTATGTCTCCACCGGACGTTTGGGTGGAGACATGGGTTGGCTGGCCTAAGTGACAGACCACGTCCCCAGATGTGGAGGTTGGCTGCGGCTGGCGCTGCAATGCTAACCCCAGACACTAAGACAGAAATGCTGTGTCCCCGCAGCGCTCCATGCTCCCTGTTTCCCTGGCACTGTCTCGGTGTTTGGCCAGCGGCTTCATGCTTCTTCACACAGCAGCAGGGAGGCCAGCCATCACACTGACAGCGAGGCCGGCTGAAGCAGCACCATACTCCAGCACGCACACAGCACCAGGGAGGCAAGCCATGACAGTGACAGCAATGTTGGTAAGAGCGGAGTTGTCAGCAGTGGCGCGAGCAGTGCCAGCATTGGACCGCAGCAGAACACATCGACGAGACTGACACTGGGGCCGGCTGATCGGAGGGACAGGAGCGGAAAGTTACAGCGAGTGGACGGGGGCCGGGAGTGGACAGCCCCAGCCTTGGACGGCAGCGGAGCACAGCGAGGAGACTGACAGCAGGGCCGGTTGATAGGGACGATGGGAGCGGAGATGCCAGATGTGTGAGCTTGTCAGGAGGATGGGCGGTGAGAGGTGTGCAGCCAATCTGCACATCTGGGGGCGTGACACAAAGCCTGACCAACCCATGTCTTCACCCATACATCTGGTGGAGACATAATGCACCAGTACCTAATACAGGATAAGTAATGTGTGCACACAATGACTCCACCAGCAGAATAGTGAGTGCAGCTCTGGAGTATAATACAGGATGTAACTCAGGATCTGCCAGGTCTCAAACCAGGAATCTCCTGCACTCCAAGCAGTAGCCCTTATTGCTGAACTATCCAAGCCTTTGGACAAATACCTCTACATACTTTGACTCCTGGCTTCCATCTGGCTATGCTTCCTGCCTCATCCATTGGTACTGCAAGCGCGACTACCAGGTGATGACTCTTGCTTCCTCCTGACTACTCTCTGGTCCCACATGGCTAATACACCCATGGCTCCTATCCTGCGCCGGTAAGACGTTACCAAATAATCACACCAAAAACATGGAGCCGTAGTGACTACTCTGCGGAACAAGTTATAGAGCTCTAGGAATTTTGCGGCTCATGCCAAGAGATGTTTGCTGGATTACAGACGCTGGTGCTAGATCAACAGAAGGAAATCATCAGTTTACAGAGGCAACTTCTGGATTTGCATCGCTTCGGCTCTGATGGGCACTGCCCACAAAGTTTGGTGTTGATCATCGGCAGTATAGAAGCTTCCTTAATCAATGCTGGATTTATTTCCAGATGCAGCCCACCTTGCTTGCCAGTGACAGAAATAAAGGTGTTTTTCATTATTAACCTCTTCATTGATGAGGCGGTCCCATGGGCCTCGCTGTACATAGAGACCAATAGTAATCTCCTCGACAGGCTTAAGGCCTTCACGACCGCTATGGGTCAAATCTTTGATGACCCGAATCATTGTGCCATGGCTGGAGGGAGGTTACGTAATCTATGACAAGGACAACGTTCCGTTGCAGAATATACGGCGGAATTTCGTTGCTGGGCAAATGATACCACAAGGAGCACAGCCACACAACAGAGCCAATTTTATTGGGGATTATCTAAGTGGGTAAAAGATGAACTTGCTAGAGTGGAGACCCCTGATAACCTAGAAGATTTTATTCAGCTGTGCATTCGAATTGACTTTTTGAGTGGCGAAAAGAGAGACCCTTTAGTCTTTCAGTCAATCCACGTTGAGTCCCTAGCCGAGGAACTGAAAAGGACGGAAGCTGCACCAGAATCAATGTAGGTTGGCGAAATCCTCAAACCTTTCTCCCCTACTGAAAAAGGTGCCGTACTGTCGAGGCTTGGGCCATTTTGCCTTAAACTGTTCAAAGAATCCCCAAATGACTCTTGTCCTAACCAACGTAAAAACCATGACCAATCTAGCCGTCATGAAACAAAAGAATGCCACCAAACACACCTTTGCACCAGTAAGTGTGACATTGTGTGACAAGTTTTAAGACATTGTGAAAACCCTTCCCTCACTCCACCACTTTGTCCTTCCAATAGAGATCTTAATGGGTAATTAGAAGATGCAGTGCTCATCAATGTTGGATTCAGGAGCCGGAGGAAACTTCAAGGACTTAAAATTCACTTTTGGCAAAAACGTTGCCACTAGGCTTAAGCCCATACCGATTGATATGAAAACTGTGAATGGGTCACCCTTGTCCTCGGGACCTTTCAAACGGGAGACAATTGAACTAGAGCTCCGCATGAAACCTGACCATCAATAAACGATCAGCTTCCAGCTCATCTCATCCCCTAAACTTCAAGTGATTCTCGGGATCCCCTGGTTCTCTACCCATAATCCCTCTATCAACTGGGAAACAAGGACCATTGCCTTCCCATCAGAATACTGTAAGAACTGCCAGATGGCACAATCCTCCCCTAAACTGATGCAAGACCTCGAGGATGGTCAACAGGACTTTGAGAAATTACCACTTCACTACCTGATGTTCAGGGATGTCTGCAGTAAGAAGAAAGCTGACCAGCTGCCACCTCATCGGCCATATGACTGTCCTATTGAGCTGCTCCCTGGATCTTCTATTCCATTTGGGCATATCTGCAACCTCGCAGAACCAGAGTTAGGGTCTCTTCGGGAACATTTGGATGAAAATCTAAAGAAGATCTTCATCCGGCCCTCTTCCTCCCCAGAGGGCGCACCCATTTTCTTCATTAAAAAGAAAGACTCTACTCTTTGACCGTGCATTGACTACCAGGAACTAAACAAGATTACTGTTAAGAATCGCTATCCTCTCCTGTTACTTCCAGAACTGCTGGAGAGGCTTTGGGCAGCCAAGGTCTTCACTAAACTGGGTCTCAGAGGAGTATATAATCTGGTATGGATCCACCCGGAGATAAATGAAAAACGGCTTTCAGAACAAGATATGGACATTTCAAATCTCTAGTTATGCGATTTCGGTCTCTGCAATGCTCCAGCTACCTTCCAACACTTTATCAATGATATATTTCGAGACCTGTCAGATTAGTCATAGTGGCATATCTCAACGACATCCTCATCTTCTCTGACAATTTAGAGGAACATTGCAGGCACATTCGGGTGATCTTGGAACAACTCCAAAAGAATAACCTCTACATCAAGCTAGAAAAGTGTGAATTTGAACAGACCCAAATTCAATTCCTGGGTTACATTATCTCCTCAGATCGCCTAAGTATGGATCCCAGCAAGTTTAAAGCAATCCTGGATTGGCCCATTTGAAGAAATTTGAAGGAAGTACAGTACCTAGAGATGAGCGAACACCAAAATGTTCGGGTGCTCGTTATTCGGAACGAACTTCCCGCGATGCTCGAGGGTTCGTTTCGAACAACGAACCCCATTGAAGTCAATGGGCGACCAGAGCATTTTTGTATTTCGCCGATGCTCGCTAAGGTTTTCATGTGTGAAAATCTGGGCAATTCAACAAAGTGATGGGAACGACACAGCAACGGATAGGGCAGGCGAGGGGCTACATGTTGGGCTGCATCTCAAGTTCACAGGTCCCACTATTAAGCCACAATACCGGCAAGAGTGCCCCCCCCTCCCAACAACTTTTACTTCTGAAAAGCCCTCATTAGCATGGCATACCTTTGCTAAGCACCACACTACCTCCAACAAAGCACAATCACTGCCTGCATGACACTCCACTGACACTTCTCCTGGGTTACATGCTGCCCAACCGCCCCCCCCCTCCCCCCCACAGCGCACACCAAAGTGTCCCTGGGCAGCCTTCAGCTGCCCTCATGCCACACCACGCTCATGTCTATTTAGAATTGCGTCTGCCATGACGAGGGACCGCAGGCACACACTGCAGAGGTTGGCACGGCTAGGCAGCGACCCTCTTTAAAAGTGGCGGGGCGATAGCCCACAATGCTGTACAGAAGCAATGAGAAATAGAATCCTGTGCCACCGCCATCAGGAGCTGCACACGTGGGCATAGCAATGGGGAACCTATGTGCCACACACTATTCATTCTGTCAAGGTGTCTGCATGCCCCAGTCAGACCGGGCTTTTTAATTCATAGACACAGGCAGGTACAACTCCCTATTGTGAAGTCCCTGTCGACCCACAGCATGGGTGGCTCCCTGGAACCCACCGGCGGTACACAGAAATATCCCATTGCATTGCCCAACACAGCTGAGGTAGTAATGTCGTGCTTAATGCAGGTGGGCTTCGGCCCACACTGCATGCCCCAGTCTGACTGGGGTTCTTTATAAGTGTACAGATGTAGTAAAAACTCCGTGTGCACCTACAGCATGGGTGGGTGCCAGGAAGCCACCGGCGGTACATAGAAATATCCCATTGCATTGCCCAACACAGCTGAGGTAGTAATGTTGTGCTTAACCCTTTCCAATCCAATTTGTATATGGTTTTCCTAGGGGGCTTACTCTTTTTCTGCCGTTATACAACGGCGCTATATGCTGGCTAAAGCCAGTACTGCATGAGCTGACACGTAGGATAGGCTCCGACAGCAGAGAGGCTGGCAATATACAGTAAGAGAACCCCGACGGACGTCTACCAACAACGGAGCTGTACAGCCTTAAACCCTAATGTCTTCACAGGTCACACAGTGGACTGGAAAGGGTTAATGCAGGTGGGTTTCGGCCCACACTGCATGCCCCAGTCAGACTGGGTTTCTTTATAAGTGGAAACAGATGCATTTATAATTCCCTGTGGACCCACAGCATGGGTGGGTGCCAGAAAGCCACCGGCGGTACATAGAAATATCCCATTGCATTGCCCAACACAGCTGAGGTAGTAATGTCGTGCGTAATACAGGTGGGCTTCGGCCCACACTGCATGCCCCAGTCAGACTGGGGTTCTTTAGAAGTGTACAGATGTATTAAAAACTCCGTGTGCACCTACAGCATGGGTGGCTCCCTGGAACCCACCGGCGGTACATAAAAATATCCCATTGCATTGCCCAACACAGCTGAGGTAGTAATGTCGTGCTTAATGCAGGTGGGCTTCGGCCCACACTGCATGCCCCAGTCAGACGGGTTCTTTAGAAGTGGACACATGTAGGTTAAACTCCCTGTGGACCCACTGCCTGGGTGGGTGCCAGGAAGCCACCGGCGGTACATAGAAATATCCCATTGCATTGCCCAACACAGCTGAGGTAGTAATGTCGTGCGTAATACAGGTGGGCTTCGGCCCACACTGCATGCCCCAGTCAGACGGGTTCTTTAGAAGTGTACAGATGTATTAAAAACTCAGTGTGCACCTACAGCATGGGTGGCTCCCTGGAACCCACCGGCGGTACATAAAAATATCCCATTGCATTGCCCAACACAGCTGAGGTAACGTCAGCTGTAATGCAGGTGGGCTAAAAATTAATTTGATTACACTGTAGGCGAGGGCCCACAAAAATTGCTGTATCAACAGTACTAATGTACATCCCAAAAATTGGCCATGGCCAGCCAAGAGGGCAGGTTAAACCCATTAATCGCTTTGGTTAATGTGGCTTAAGTGGTAACTAGGCCTGGAGGCAGCCCAGTGTAACGAAAAATTGGTTCAAGTTAAAGTTCCAATGCTTTTAAGCGCATTGAAACTTATAAAAATTGTTCTGAAAAATTATTTGAGTGAGCCTTGTGGCCCTAAGAAAAATTGCCCGTTCAGCGTGATTACGTGAGGTTTCAGGAGGAGGAGCAGGAGGAGGAGGAGGAGGAATATTAGACACAGATTGACGAAGCAGAAATGTCCCCGTTTTGGATGGTGAGAGAGAACGTAGCTTCCATCCGCGGGTGCAGCCTACGTATTGCTTACGTATCGCTGCTGTCCGCTGGTGGAGAACAGAAGTCTGGGGAAATCCAGCCTTTGTTCATCTTGATGAGTGTTAGCCTGTCGGCACTGTCGGTTGACAAGCGGCTACGCTTATCTGTGATGATTCCCCCAGCCGCACTAAACACCCTCTCCGACAAGACGCTAGCCGCAGGACAAGCAAGCACCTCCAGGGCATGCAGCGCGAGTTCAGGCCACGTGTCCAGCTTCGACACCCAGTAGTTGTAGGGGGCAGAGGCGTCACCAAGGATGGTCGTGCGATCCGCTACGTACTCCCTCACCATCCTTTTACAGTGCTCCCGCCGACTCAGCCGTGACTGGGGAGCGGTGACACAGTCTTGGTGGGGAGCCATAAAGCTGGCCAGGCCCTTAAAGACTGTTGCACTGCCTGGGATGTACATGCTGCTCGATCTACGCACATCCCCTGCTACCTTGCCCTCGGTACTGCGCCTTCTGCCACTAGCGCTGTCGGCTGGGAATTTTACCATCAGCTTGTCCGCAAGGGTCCTGTGGTATAGCAACACTCTCGAACCCCTTTCCTCTTCGGGAATCAGAGTGGGCAGGTTCTCCTAATACCGTGGATCGAGCAGTGTGTACACCCAGTAATCCGTCGTGGCCAGAATGCGTGCAACGCGAGGGTCACGAGAAAGGCATCCTAACATGAAGTCAGCCATGTGTGCCAGGGTACCTGTACGCAACACATGGCTGTCTTCACTAGGAAGATCACTTTCAGGATCCTCCTCCTCCTCCTCCTCCTCCTCCTCAGGCCATACACGCTGAAAGGATGACAGGCAATCAGCCGGTGTACCGTCAGCAGCGGGCCAAGCTGTCTCTTCCCCCTCCTCCTCATCCTCCTCATGCTCCTCCTCCTCCTGTACGCGCTGAGAAATAGACAGGAGGGTGCCCTGACTATCCAGCAGCATACTGTCTTCCCCCGCCCCCGTTTCCGAGCGCAAAGCAGCTGCCTTTATGGTTTGCAGGGAATTTCTCAAGATGCATAGCAGAGGAATGGTGACGCTAATGATTGTAGCATCGCCGCTCACCACCTGGGTAGACTCCTCAAAATTACCAAGGACATGGCAGATGTCTGCCAACCAGGCCCACTCTTCTGAAAGGAATTGAGGAGGCTGACTCCCACTGCGCCGCCCATGTTGGAGTTGGTATTCGACTATAGCTCTACGTTGTTCATAGAGCCTGGCCAACATGTGGAGCGTAGAGTTCCACCGTGTGGGCACGTCGCACAGCAGTCGGTGCACTGGCAGCTTAAAGTGATGTTGCAGGGTGCGCAGGGTGGCAGCGTCCGTGTGGGACTTGCGGAAATGTGCGCAGAGCCGGCGCGCCTTTACGAGCAGGTCTGACAAGCGTGGGTAGCTTTTCAGAAACCGCTGAACCACCAAATTAAAGACGTGGGCCAGGCATGGCACGTGCGTGAGGCTGCCGAGCTGCAGAGCCGCCACCAGGTTACGGCCGTTGTCACACACGACCATGCCCGGTTGGAGGCTCAGCGGCGCAAGCCAGCGGTCGGTCTGCTCTGTCAGACCCTGCAGCAGTTCGTGGGCCGTGTGCCTCTTATCGCCTAAGCTGAGTAGTTTCAGCACGGCCTGCTGACGCTTGCCCACCGCTGTGCTGCCACACCGCGCGACACCGACTGCTGGCGACATGCTGCTGCTAACACATCTTGATTGCGAGACAGAGGAGGAGGAGGAGGAGGAGGAGGAGGGTGCTTTAGTGGAGGAAGCATACACCTCCGCAGATACCACCACCGAGCTGGGGCCCGCAATTCTGGGGGTGGGTAGGACGTGAGCGGTCCCAGGCTCTGACTCTGTCCCAGCCTCCACTAAATTCACCCAATGTGCCGTCAGGGAGATGTAGTGGCCCTGCCCGCCTGTGCTTGTCCACGTGTCCGTAGTTAAGTGGACCGTGGCAGTAACCGCGTTGGTGAGGGCGCGTACAATGTTGCGGGAGACGTGGTCGTGCAGGGCTGGGACGGCACATCGGGAAAAGTAGTGGCGACTGGGAACTGAGTAGCGCGGGGCCGCCGCCTCCATGATACTTTTGAAGGACTCCGTTTCCACAACCCTATACGGCAGCATCTCAAGGCTGATGAATTTTGCTATGCGGACGGTTAACGTTTGAGCGTGCGGGTGCGTGGCGGCGTACTTGCGCTTGCGCTCCAACAGTTGCGCAAGCGACGGCTGGACGGTGCGCTGAACTACACTGCTGGATGGGGCCGAGGACAGCGGAGGTGAGGGTGTGGGTGCAGGCCAGGAGACGGTAGTGCCTGTGTCCTGAGAGGGGGGTTGCATCTCAGTGGCAGGTTGGGGCACAGGGGGAGAGGCAGGGGTGCAAACCGGAGGCACTGAACGGCCTTCGTCCCACCTTGCGGGGTGCTTGGCCATCATATGTCTGCGCATGGTGGTGGTGGTGAGGCTGTTGGTGTTGGCTCCCCGGCTGAGCTTTGCGCGACAAAGGTTGCACACCACTGTTCGTCGGTCGTCAGGCGTCTCTGTGAAAAACTGCCAGACCTTAGAGCACCTCGGCCTCTGCAGGGTGGCATGGCGCGAGGGGGCGCTTTGGGAAACACTTGGTGGATTATTCGGTCTGGCCCTGCCTCTACCCCTGGCCACCGCACTGCCTCTTGCAACCTGCCCTGCTGATGCCCTTGACTCCCCCTCTGAAGACCTGTCCTCCTGAGTAAGCGTTGCACACCAGGTGGGGTCAGTCACCTCATCGTCCTGCTGCTCTTCCTCCGAATCCTCTGTGCGCTGCTCCCTCGGACTTACTGCCCTTACTACTACCTCACTGCAAGACAACTGTGTCTGATCGTCATCGTCCTCCTCACCCACAGAAAGTTGTTGAGACAGTTGGCGGAAGTCCCCAGCCTCTTCCCCCGGACCCCGGGAACTTTCGAATGGTTGGGCATCAGTGACGATAAACTCCTCTGGTGGGAGAGGAACCGCTGCTGCCCAATCTAAGCAGGGGCCCGAGAACAGTTCCTGGGAGTGTTCCCGCTCCTGAGCAGGTGTTATTGTAGTGGAGTGAGGAGGCTGGGAGGAAGGAGGAGCAGCAGACAGAGGATTCGGATTGGCAGCAGTGGACGGCGCAGAACTGCGGGTAGACGATAGGTTGCTCGAAGCACTTTCTGCCATCCAGGACAGGACCTGCTCACACTGCTCATTTTCTAATAACCGTCTCCCGCGTGGACCCATTAATTGGGCGATGAATGTGGGGACGCCAGAAACGTGCCTCTCTCCTAATCGCGCAGCAGTCGGCTGCGACACACCGGGATCAGGAGCTCGGGCTGTGCCCACACCCTGACTTGGCCCTCCGCGTCCTCGGCCGCGTCCTCTAGGCCTACCCCTACCCCTCAGCATGCTGTATTACCAGTGATTTGATTTCACAGGCAGGAAATAAATTGGCACAAGACTGCAGGCCAAATATAATTCTTGCCCTTTTTGGAAAACGAAAGGCCCCACTGCCTCTAGTGAATGAATTATCTAAGTTTAATAACTGTGCTGTGTCCCTGCTAATGTGTCACAGAACGTGAGGGTAGCAGAGTTATTATAACTCTGGCAGAGCAGGTATTTTTTTCCCAATTAAGGAAAGCAAATGGCGAAGCCAGCAGTAAAGCGTAGCTGGGTGCGTCTGATTTAGCAATGTTGTTCACGCAGCTCACACGTGTCCACAGCCCTTAGGACAGACAGAGGCTGGACAAATAGATTTGTTTTCAGTTTTTTTCCACCAAAAGGCAGCACTGCGTATATTCAATGAACATAAGGAGTTTAATAACTGTGCTGTGTCCCTGCTTATGTGTCACAGAACGTGAGGGTAGCAGAGTTATTATAACTCTGGCAGAGCAGGTATTTTTTTCCCAATTAAGGAAAGCAAATGGCGAAGCCAGCAGTAAAGCGTAGCTGGGTGCGTCTGATTTAGCAATGTTGTTCACGCAGCTCACACATGTCCACAGCCCTTAGGACGGACAGAGGCTGGACAAATAGATTTGTTTTCAGTTTTTTTCCACCAAAAGGCAGCACTGCGTATATTCAATGAACATGAGAAGTTTAATAACTGTGCTGTGTCCCTGCTTATGTGTCACAGAACGTGAGGGTAGCAGAGTTATTATAACTCTGGCAGAGCAGGTATTTTTTTCCCAATTAAGGAAAGCAAATGGCGAAGCCAGCAGTAAAGCGTAGCTGGGTGCGTCTGATTTAGCAATGTTGTTCACGCAGCTCACACGTGTCCACAGCCCTTAGGACAGACAGAGGCTGGACAAATAGATTTGTTTTCAGTTTTTTTCCACCAAAAGGCAGCACTGCGTATATTCAATGAACATAAGGAGTTTAATAACTGTGCTGTGTCCCTGCTTATGTGTCACAGAACGTGAGGGTAGCAGAGTTATTATAACTCTGGCAGAGCAGGTATTTTTTTCCCAATTAAGGAAAGCAAATGGCGAAGCCAGCAGTAAAGCGTAGCTGGGTGCGTCTGATTTAGCAATGTTGTTCACGCAGCTCACACATGTCCACAGCCCTTAGGACGGACAGAGGCTGGACAAATAGATTTGTTTTCAGTTTTTTTCCACCAAAAGGCAGCACTGCGTATATTCAATGAACATGAGAAGTTTAATAACTGTGCTGTGTCCCTGCTTATGTGTCACAGAACGTGAGGGTAGCAGAGTTATTATAACTCTGGCAGAGCAGGTATTTTTTTCCCAATTAAGGAAAGCAAATGGCGAAGCCAGCAGTAAAGCGTAGCTGGGTGCGTCTGATTTAGCAATGTTGTTCACGCAGCTCACACGTGTCCACAGCCCTTAGGACGGACAGAGGCTGGACAAATAGATTTGTTTTCAGTTTTTTTCCACCAAAAGGCAGCACTGCGTATATTCAATGAACATGAGAAGTTTAATAACTGTGCTGTGTCCCTGCTTATGTGTCACAGAACGTGAGGGTAGCAGAGTTATTATAACTCTGGCAGAGCAGGTATTTTTTTCCCAATTAAGGAAAGCAAATGGCGAAGCCAGCAGTAAAGCGTAGCTGGGTGCGTCTGATTTTTACAGGTTGCAGACGCAGCTCACACGTGTCCACCGGCGTTAGGCCGGACAGAGGCAGGACAAATTTAATTATTTTCCGTTTTTTGGCACCAAAAGGCAGCACTGCGTATATTCAATGAATAACAACTGTGTTGTCGCCCTGCCTATACAATTCTTTCCCTGCAGTATCAATGGAGGGTGCAATGGTCTGCAGAGGCGATTTTGAGAAGCAAAAAAAAATGCAGCACAGCTAACAGCAGCCTGGACAGTACTGCACACGGATAAATATGGCCCTAGAAAGGACCGTTGAGGTTCTTGAAGGCTACACTCACTCCTAACACTCTCCCTGCCTATGCAGCACTTCTGTCCCTAATGCCGGGTGCAATGCTCTGCACTGCCGATTTTGAGAAAAAAAAAATTTGCCACTGCTAACAGCAGCCAACACACAGCTATCAGTGGCCCTAATAAGGACCTTTGGGGGGTCTTGAAGCCTACACTAACTACCAATTCTTTCCCTACAGCAGCTCCGGTACAAACAGCACTGTCCCTCATCTAACTCACCAGGCATCTGAGGCGAGCCGCGGGAGGGGCCGACTTTTATGTTCGGGTGACACCTGATCTTCCCAGCCACTCACAGCAGGGGGGTGGTATAGGGCTTGAACGTCACAGGGGGAAGTTGTAATGCCTTCCCTGTCTTTCAATTGGCCAGAAAAGCGCGCAAACGTCTCAGGGAAGTAAGTGAAAGTAACCAGAACACCGCATGGTGTTCGTTACGAATAACGAACATCCCGAACACCCTAATATTCGCACGAATATCAAGCTCGGACGAACGCGTTCGCTCATCTCTAACAGTACCTGATCGGTTTTACAAACTTCTATAGAAAATTTATCAAGGACTTTTCAAAAGTCATCTCTCCTATCACCTCCCTCACAAAGAAAGCACACACATTTTCCTGGTCCCGGGTGGCACAAGTTGCTTTGGAGAAACTAAAGGTTCTGTTTACTTCAGCACCAGTACTGATCTACCCAAGACCAGAATTGCCTTTTGCTGTGAAGGTGGATGCCTCAGACTTCTCTCTGGGAGCTATCCTATCGGATGCCTTGTCCAGAATATTTTCGGAGCCTGAAGAGAAGTTAAATACAGACCAAAAAATGTTTTGGGTATCCTGCATTCTGAGGACCTCCTAACAAAGCTCAAGGGTGGCTACGAAAGTGACCCTTTCCTGAGTCATCCTTCTAAGGATGTGAAGCTCTCTTTCAAGAATAGACTTTGGTGGCAAGAACATCAACTATACATTCCTGAGGCTGGTCGACTCAAAGTCCTCAAACAGGTCCATGATTCCAAGCTGGCCGGCCAACTTGGGGTCACAAAGACTTTAGAACTCTTGCTTCGTTCCTTCTGGTGGGCCGACTATAGGAAGGATGTAAGGATGTATGTAACCTCTTGCGAAGTATGTGCCTGGAACAAGACACCAGAGCTCGCCCTCTGGGTTTCCTACAGCCTCTTCCAGTCCCATCCAGGCCATTGGGATATGTATTGATGGACTTTATAGTGGAACTGCCCTCTTGAAAGGAATGACTACCATCTTTGTGGTCGTGGACCAACTCACGAAAATGGCTCACTTCATCTCCATAAATAAGATTCCCACTGCCAAGCACACCGCAGAGTTGATGATCCAGGAAGTTTTCCAACTACATGGAATTCCTGATGATATCATCTCAGACAGATGGGTTCAGTTCACCTTGAAGCTCTGCAGACACTTCTGCATGGCCCTGGGAACTACCATGGCCCTGGGAACTGCCAATATCCTCTGTCTTTCATCCTCAGTCCAACAGCCAGACCAAGAGAATCAACCAGACTCTGGAGCAATATTTCCACTGCTTCATCTCCTGTCTTCGGGATGACTGAGTGGATTATCTAGCAACAGCAGAGTTCACGTATAACAATGCCCAATATAGTTCTACCACCCAGAGCCCATTTTATGCCAACTACAGAACGCACCGCATTTTCATTCATGGCCTTTCTATGAACACTCCTGTCCTAACAGTCAACCACAGACTGGCAGCATTGGCGAATATTCAAAAGCAATTGAAAGAGACCTTGCAAGGAACCAAGGATGCCTATAAGAAAGCGGCAGACTGACACCGCCAAGCAGATCCTACCTACCAGGTTGGAGATAAGGTGTGGTTATTAATGGGGAATCTGAAGGCCCATGTACCTGCTCCAAAACTCAGGCAAAGGTTTATGGGACCCTTTCCAATCTCAGCGAGGGTCAGCCACGTGGCTTTCTGCCTAAAACTCCTGGGCAGCTTAAAGATCCACACAATTTTTCATGTATCCCTACTGAAGCCATTCTGGGAGAATACCATCCCAGGGAGACAGCAACCACCTCCCCTTCCTGTGAAGGCTCAGGGGCACAATGAGTACATCATTGAAAATATCTTAGATTCCCCAAAACACTGAGGAAAACTGCAGTACCTGGTATAGTGGCAGGGATATGGGCTGGAGGAAAACTCTTGGGAGCCAGAAGAAATGTACATGCTCCAGGGATCAGATGGGAGCTCCACAGGAGGTACCCCAATAACCCAGCTCCTGCTCGAACCGGGAACCTCCTGCACTCCAAGCAGTAGCCCTTCTTATTGAGCTATCCAGGCCTTTGGACAAATGCCTCTGCATACTTTGACTTTGTTTTCCAGATCCTACTATCTAGCCCTTATTCTAGCTCTGCCTGTTCCTGGGCCTGGTACTCCTGCATTGCATGATTATTGTGCTCTAGCCTTGATTAAGTGTCGCTTCCTAAACCTGTTCCTCTCCTGCAAACGTGACTACCCGATAACAACTCCTGGGTTCCATCTGGCTATGCTTCTTGCCTCATCCATTGGTACTGCAAGCGTGACTACCTGGTGATGACTCCGGCTTCCTCCTGACTGTTCTCCGGATGGCATGGCTACTACACCCACGGCTCCTATCCAGTGCCGGTAAAACGTTACAGGATCACTACAGGATAAGTAATGTATGTACACAGTGACTCCACCAGCAGAATAGTGAGTGCAGCTCTGGAGTATAATACAGGATGAAACTCAGGATCAGTACAGGATAAGTAATGTATGTACACAGTGACTCCACCAGCAGAATAGTGAGTGCAGCTCTGGAGGATAATATAGGATGTAACTCAGTATCAGTACAGGATAAGTAATGTATGTACACAGTGACTCCACCAGCAGAATAGTGAGTGCAGCTCTGGAGTATAATACAGGATGAAACTCAGGATCAGTACAGGATAAGTAATGTATGTACACAGTGACTCCACCAGCAGAATAGTGAGTGCAGCTCTGGAGGATAATATAGGATGTAACTCAGTATCAGTACAGGATAAGTAATGCATGTACATAGTGACTCCACCAGCAGAATAGTGAGTGCAACTCTGGAGTAAGGTTGTGTTCTGAAGAGCTCTGCAGGATCCAGGGTGTGGTCTGCTTCTCAGGTGGAGACCTTGTTGAGAGCCCAGGAACAGTGCACGTTTCTGGGCTTTGTTTGTCATGCAGTCGCGCACCTCCTCCCTCCGATCTCGGTCGGAGGGAGGGAGGACAGAGATGGCCGCAACGACCTCCGCAGTGGCATCGGTGGCTTCTGCAGCTCCAAGATGTTCCGCAGCAGCAGCGGCAAAATATAAGAAGCCAAGGACTGCAGGTGAGCCGGAGAAAAGGACGGTTCTAAGTCGTGGCAGCGGTGACACGGGCTCCAGTCGCAGGCGCAGTAACGCGGGCCAGTCCATCAGTGCGGCTGCATCCGACAGCGCAGGCAGCGAGATGGTGACGCGTAGCCAGGCCCGGAGGAAGACAGGTAAGCCACAGAAGCTGGCAAAGCCGGAAAAGTGGAGTGATAGGCCAGAGGGAGAGTCTGTAGTAGAGCTGGCCTCCCGGCTGGCAAGAAGCATGGCCGAGTATGAGACTGCAGGAAAGCAGATTGTTATGCAGATGGAAAAACTGCGGTCTGCCAGGCTGCAAAGAGACCAAGCCTCCTCTAAAGGCAAAAAGGCGGAAGTCTCTAAAGTGATACAGAAGTGCAAAGAGTGCATTAAAGTGTGGAAAGATGTGAGAGAGCGGATCTTGGAGGAGAGCGGTCCCTTTAAAGAAAAGATCATGAACGATGATCGCTTTGCGAAGATGGCTGCAGGACGCAGTAACTCGCAGCAGACTGATCAGTCCAGTGATCGCGACGACAGCTCGGATGAGGACGACTACAAGGATGTACAGGAGAGTCTGGGAGAGCAGCCTGCGTGTTCGGCTGAACAAGCCCTAACCCAAGGCAGCACTACAAGCACCAGCAATCTCCAGCCAGAGCAGATTGGGCTACCAACAACCTCTGAGGAGTCTGATCTGGAGGAAGGAAATCATAAGGTGGGGGCTTTGGTGTCGCAACTGCTGGAATCCCCTCCTCATATGGGGGGTCTTCATTTTGGCAAAGACATTCCCAAAGTGGACACAAAAATCAAGGATAAAAAAGGAAAACAAAGGAAGCCCCAGGAAAAATTTGTCTATGTGACTGGGGGCGCTGGTCCGGCTGCAAAGCCAGAAAGAGGCACCTCCGACCTGGGACCCTGTGGTAAAGTTGAGAAGACTGAAGGCTATGGCGGTGGTGATGGTGCCAGTAAGGCCAGTGATGCGGAGGGAGCAGCGGGATCAGCATCTGAGGTCTCCTGTGTGACAGCTCGGTCTGCGGGGGTCTCTCGGTCCCAGGCACCCAGTGATGCGGAGGCTTCTGGCAAAGGTAAAAAGAAAGGCAAAAGCAAAACTAAAAACATCTCTGCTATACCACAGAGTGCTGACCGTGGGGGGAACATTGCGGTAGTTGCAGCTGCATAAGCTGGGCCAGCAATGTTGCCCCCTAGGTCTGCTAAGGCCCGCTTGGACCCTGGTCGTGACCCAAAATCTGGTCCGGATGGTGAGGGTGCGTGCGAGAGAGGTAGTAGTGGTAATAAGAAGATTCCCAGTTCAGCCCAGGTCTCTGATACTACTAAGAGCTCAGAGACCCAGGGAGCTCTTGGCACCCCTAATATAGGGGCACCTGCTGCACAAGCAGGTACAGTTTGTTCAGGGGGTCAGGAAGTGTCACAGGTTCCAGTCGCCCCTCCAGCGGCGACAACACCTGGTAGGAGTTATGCCAGTGTCGCCGCTGGAGGGAGTGGGTCCTCCTTGTCTCCAGGCTCTAGGGAGGGCGTTTTGCAACAGCGCCTCTTGGAGGCTCTACGGAAAGGGGAGAGTTCAATTACAGTTGGAGGAAGAGAGGTGGACCTATCTCTCTGGAAAGAGAGACATGGCTTGGGTGCCTTCCGAGAGCAAAGGGGGGAGACCGTATGGTCCCTACCAACACCCGGGCAGGACGCAGGTCGTAGGAATGTGGTCCGTCTTCGTTGGAGGGGCAATGATGCATGTCCTCCAAGGGGGAAGGTAGTGGAGCTCCTACTGAAGATGGGCTTTAGGGCGGTTGACATCTTTGCCCTGATCCATCCCTACGGCACGTCTGAGTTTGACATCAGCTTCGTTCGCCCAGAGGGTCTAGAACTTTTCTGGGGGAACTATGAGCTGATGAAAAACGAGCCCGGCTGGCGGGACTTTGCCATCCAGGTGGTGTCTCGCCAGAACGATATCAAGAAAGTGACCGTTTTGACTCGTAACGAGTCACTTTCTTGCTTTGACATCATGACGTGGCTCAGTAGGTACGGAGAGGTGACAGAGATGCCCAAAAAGAACAGGGATGAGCACGGCATATGGTCCGGGGCCTGGACGTTTATGGTCAAGCTGAAGCGTTCAGGAAACTCAGTGTCACACATACCATCTGCAGCCTTCCTCGGCAGGGATCGTATCTTGGCCTTTTACCAGGGGCAGCCGAAGCTCTGCCACAGGTGCGGCGACCCCTCACACTTGAGCGCTGCTTGTAAGATCTTGAAGTGCGCTCTGTGTGGGGGTCTGGGTCATCTTGCCGCCTCCTGTACAGAGATTAGGTGTAACCTGTGTGGTGATCTCGGTCACCCATTTAGCCGCTGTCCACGCTCCTTTGCCAATGCGGTCTCTGCCCCTATGGATGGGGGTCATGAGGTGGCCTCCGGGGGTGAGGGGACCAGCAGAGGTGAGGGAGCTCAGGAGCCAGGGAAGAACCGGCAAAAGACGGCTGCTCAGCAGAGGCGTCAGGAGAAGCGCAGACGGAGCAGGGAGCTGACAGGAGCGCCCACAGCAGGTGGGTCGATGGTGGCCCCTGTTCCAGAAGCAAATCTCGCGGCTGAGGCTTTGAGGGACAGCGAGTTAGATGAAGAGGACAGGAGGATCCAGAGGGAGGAGACCAACTCTGCAGATTCCTCCCACTATGAAAGTGTGGATGAGGAAGGCAAGAGGTGGTTAGAAAAAAGGCGTAAGCTACGTGCCACGAGGAGGAAGCGAAGGGGGGATTCAAGATCTTCTCCCACCCCGGGCCAAGTACTGGAAGGGGAAGCCTGCTCACCTCCAGTTGGACACTCCAATAGGTTCCGAGCCCTTCAAGACATCTCTTCCTCCTCTGAGGGGGAAGGAAAGGGCAAGGTTCCTGGGGCAAAGAAAGGGTCAACAGGGGGCGCTGAGTCTCCTCCTCGTGGAGGCATAGTTCCTACAGGGGAGGAGGCGACTCTAGAGCCTGGAAACAAGGACGATGGGGTCGGGGGATCCCTTGCTATGGACACATCTATGTCCAAAAAAAGAAGCAAGGGGCTTTCCTCTGACCCCGAGGAAGGGTGTGTGAGGAAGAAAGCCGTCTAATTTAATCACTCATGATGGCGGCACCCACTCCGCTGACTCTGGCATCAATTAACGTTGCCAGCATTAAGTCGGATACGGCTAGATTTGCGGCCTTTGATTTTCTCAGCCGAGTTGAAGCTGAGATTTTATTTTTGCAGGAGACCAGGCTGTCTGATTTGGCAGCGATACATAAGGCAAAAAGGGAGTGGAGGTCAGGCCCTTCCTACTGGTCTCTTGCGGCCGAGCCATATAGCGGAGTGGCGGTCCTTTTTACCGCAGCGGTTGAATGCCGACGAGTTATTGAATTAGAAATGGGAAGGTGCCTGATCTTAGATGTCCTCATGAAGGGACAAGAATTGAGACTTGTAAACATCTATGGTCCCCAGTCAAAAAAGGACAGGAAGAGTCTCTTTATGAGGATCAAGCCCTACCTTTTTACCAGCCGCCAAGTTGTCTTTGGAGGTGACTTTAATGCAGTCACAAGAGCCCGTGATAGGGGAGGCTCTGGAGACAGGCGGTTGACTTTTGACAGCGTCGCACTTAATAGCATAGCTAGCGAGGCTCGCCTGGTGGATGTCCACATCCGGCACACCCCAGGCCACGAGGGGTTCACCTATTATAGAGGTCAGAGCAGGTCTAGAATAGACAGGTTTTATTTGAAGGAGGAAGCCATCTCTTCACCAGTGTCCGTTGTTGAGGTGGAATTCTCTGACCACTGTCTGATTTTGTTTTCTCTGAATGTTGCAGAGACCCCCCGGATGGGCAGAGGTTATTGGAGACTGAATTCATCACTCCTGGAGGAAGCAGAGATAAGACAGTCCTTTGAGGATTTTCTGCAGAGCCAGGTACCATTACTGGATCTCTGTAGCAGTAAGTCAGAGTGGTGGGAGATGTTCAAGAGGAGGGCAGCGAGGTTCTTCCGAGAGCTCTCCAACCTCAGATGCCTGGACAGGTACCGCCTGTACAACGGCCTGAGGAGGAAACTCGAACATCTCGTTTCGACTGGAGGTAGCCGCGAGGAGATCTCCAGAGTGAAATCTTTGCTCAAGAAGTGCCAGTACGATAGACACGCATCCTTGGTTTTTGAGAGGGATTTCGGGGAGTACCGCTCGCCCGACCCTTACAGAAACTGTAGGATGTCAGTGAATAGTAAAGTGGTCACTGGACTGATCGATAGTACAGGATCCCTGAATCGATCCAGATCAGGGATTCTGGAGGTCGTCAGATCCTACTACTCGCAACTCTTGGGAAAGAGGGATCTAGATTCGGAAGTGATGTCGGCTTTCCTGGCTGAAACTGTCCCTGAGCCGGGGGTAGACACCTCTCTTGATGTTTTGACAGGAGAGATCAGAATAGAGGAAGTTAAACTGGCGATTGATGGGCTCCGGCTCAAAAAATCGCCAGGACCGGACGGACTAACATCCGAGTATTATAAGACCTTCAAGGACCTCTTGAGTCCCCTCTTGACGGAGGTATTAAACGAGTGTCTTTCCTCGGGCACTCTGCCAAAGTCAATGAGGAGGTCAGCTTTGATCCTTCTGTCAAAGGGTAAAGACTCGAGCCGTATTGAGAACTGGCGTCCCATAGCACTTCTCAATACGGACAGGAAGGTTCTGGCAAAAGTGCTGTTTAATCGGTTGGTCAAGTTTGCACCCCGGCTCCTCTCGGGCGCCCAGCATTGCTCTGTTCCAGGCCGTAGCTCCTTTAGCGCTGTTCTTGGTGTCCGGGAGGCAGTGGAGCAGGGTAGGGCTGGTCACTGGGAGGGGTACTTGCTGTCCTTGGATCAGGCCAAAGCGTTTGATCGGGTTAACCACGAGTACCTCTGGTCAGTCCTTCTGAGATACGGCCTGCCAGTGGGGTTTGTTGATTGGCTGCGAACATTGTATGCAGGGGCTGAGACTTTCCCGCTGGTGAACGGTTGGCTTGGCTGCCCTTTCGAGGTGGGGTCCGGTGTCCGCCAGGGCTGTCCTCTAAGTCCCCTGTTGTATGTGTTTGCGATAGATCCCTTCCTCAGGAGGGTTGATCGTGGACCTATAGCAGGGGTCGGGATGGACCGGGCGGTGCCGGAGGCTACCCTGAGGGCAGTGGCATACGCCGATGATGTCACGCTCTTCGTATCCTCAAGGGAGGAGGCGGAGTTTGTGGTGTCGGAGGTGGATGGCTACTCAGAGGCATCTGGGTCCAGGATCAACTGGGATAAGTGCGAAAGTCTCTGGTTAGGAAGGGGAGATCCTGTGTTTGATCTCCCGGACACTCTTCCGGTGCCCCAGACTTCAGCAAAAGTTCTTGGCATCAAATTTGGCCAGGGGGATTACCCCATGCAAAATTGGGTAGACAGGCTAGACGGTGCCACTCACAAGGTTAATCAGTGGAAGGGTTGGTCTTTAACCCTTCGGGAAAGAGTTAGCCTGATCAAAACATACCTGCTCCCTTTATTCATCTACCTGGGCAGCGTATGCATTTTGCCAGAGCCTCTCTGGACCCGGGTCTACAACCTGTTCTTCCTAATGTTGTGGGGGAATAGGTTGAACCTGATCAGGAGAGATGTTACATACCGCACGAGGAGACTAGGGGGGTTATCTATGGTCAACCCCGTGGTGTTTCTTGTAGACACCTTTTTTAAGATCAACATAGGCAACCTCTGGCAAGAGAGGGCTCCTCCGTGGGTCTACTCCTGCCAGGGATGGTTTTGGCCTTTCTTCCAGGAATGGGAGACAGGAGGGCGAGTGAAGGACCTTCGCACGCAGCACGGACATCTCCCGGCTTACACTACCTTGGTTCTGAAGGTGATACGCCGGTGGGGTCTGGGGATGTGGGAGATCAGGACTCTGACGAGGAGGCTCCTCGACGAAAGAGTCCTGTTGACCCATTTCCAGAAGCCCCTGGCGCTCAAGGACTGCCCAAGTCGGGACCTGGAGGGAGGGTTACGTTTACTGAATTCAACCCGGGTCCCCTTGAAGTTTTGGGACTTGGCTTGGCGCTGCTTTCACGGGAGACTGTATGTAAGGGGTAACTTGAAGAGCAGGCCTCTGATTGACAGGGGTTGCCCCCGTCAGGAGTGCAGCGACGTGCTGGAAAGCATGGAGCATTTCCTGCTTCAGTGCCCCTTTAATACAGAGGTTTACCAACGGGTAGGGGTCTCCATAGGCTGGCGTCAGCTGGCACACCTCTCCTATGCGGAGTGGGCTTATGGAGCCTTCAGAGGTCTTGGTGGCAGGGACCGCTGCACTTTATTTCTAGTTAGCCTAGTGGTCAGGTTCCACATCTGGAGTGCACGGTGTCTAATCTCGACGGAGCTGAAAATCCTCCCCGTGGATACGGTATGTAGGAACATCCTGGGTGACCTGGTGAAGGTGCGTTCTTTGGAGTATGAGAGGCTGGGCACATCTAAGGCTTCTCTCCTATGGAGAGGGCTTGTATTTCGTTAGGGACAGTCTTTTCTTAATTTACTAGGGGCAGAGTAGGGAGAGAATAGGGACAGGATAGGGAGAGAGGAGGGATAGGGCAGGGAAAGTTTTCCATGAAGGGTCAGACTGAGGGGCAGACTAAGGACAGTCTAGGGCAGATTAGGGAAAGAATAGGGAGACCTTTTTAAAAAAAGAGAAGGGAAAGGGCATTGCCGTGTATGTGCCCGGTTTATCATCTCCAATCCCGGTGGTGGGCTGTGAGTGCACCATGAAGCCTTTTGTTTTGGTTTGGGCAAAATGAAAAGAAGTAGGGCTGCAGGTGAGCCGACCTTAGGCTTTCGGGTTGTATGAATATTGTATAGTATGTATATTGGTGTATGTCGGTGTATAGTTTATTATGGTTTTGTATATATTGTATATATTCACATTTTCATATTTAAAAAAAAACAAAAAAAAAAAAACCCTGGTGTGGCTTGGCACATGTTAGGATGGTTTGGTTATATGCCGGTTGGCTCAGTCTTTATGTTAGGATGGTTTGGTTATATGCCGGTTGGCTCAGTCTTTATGTTAGGATGGTTTGGTTATATGCAGGTTGGCTCAGTCTTTATGTTAGGATGGTTTGGTTATATGCCGGTTGGCTCAGTCTTTATGTTAGGATGGTTTGGTTATATGCCGGTTGGCTCAGTCTTTATGTTAGGATGGTTTGGTTATATGCCGGTTGGCTCAGTCTTTATGTTAGGATGGTTTGGTTAGTTATTTCTGTTATTGTTTAACGCTATTTAATTTCATTTGTGTGGTTTCAGGGGGTTCGGCTGGACCTGTAGTTCTAGTTTTCTGTAGTGATATGCTCTTTTAAGTATTTTTGTTATATATTGAGTATGAGTGGCTGTGTGAGTGTACAGTGGGGGGAGGGGGAATGGGTATAAAGTGACTTTTCTTTTGTTGATGGGTCATGGACCGGGGGAAAGGGCCTCATCTTGTTGTATACAGTTGTGTTATTGTTCATGTTTGGTTGTGTTTTATACTTTTCTAATAAAAGATCTACAGGATGAAACTCAGGATCAGTACAGGATAAGTAATGTATGTACACAGTGACTCCATCAGCAGAATAGTGAGTGCAGCTCTGGAGGATAATATAGGATGTAACTCAGGATCAGTACAGGATAAGTAATGTATGTACATAGTGACTCCACCAGCAGAATAGTGAGTGCAGCTCTGAAGTATAATACAGGATGTAACTCAGGATCAGTACAGGATCAGTAATGTATGTACACAGTGACTCCACCAGCAGAATAGTGAGTGCAGCTCTGGAGGATAATATAGGATGTAACTCAGGATCAGTACAGGATAAGTAATGTATGTACATAGTGACTCCACCAGCAGAATAGTGAGTGCAGCTCTGAAGTATAATACAGGATGTAACTCAGGATCAGTACAGGATAAATACTGTATGTACACAGTGACTCAGCTTCATCTATAAGATGGGAATTTTTGTGACTGCAGGTTCCTATAAGACTGTATAGGACTACTCAGTCATTTTGGTCACAGTGTCCTCTTCTCATTCCCGTCTCTGACTATTAAGCAGTTCTGGTCACTGTAGATGTCCTGACAATCCCTTTCTCAGAATTCAATAAATCAATATTTAATCATAAATAATACACTGACCAATTATTGATGATCTCCTCATAAACCGCTGACTGGTCTGTCCATCTGCAAATTTAACATATTGATCCTGTCAGCTAATAAACCAGTTACAGAAACTAAACTCATTGCCCAATGACCCTTGCTTTTCAGTATATCTACTTGTTGTCACTGAATAGAAGCATTCTTGCTTATATTCCAAGGTTAAAAACTTTGTGTAACCGAGTCTGACTGACACAGCTGAGAGTTTGCTACAGTATACCATTACAGACAATCCTCTAATCACAGCTGCAACATAAATCTACCTGCAGTTTCAAGAGACCCCCATCTGGTAGCACATTGGACCTCCTTTGGCCTTCAGAACCCCAGCATCATTATGGTGTTTACCCACACCATTCCTCCACCAGCCTGACAGGAAGGGGTCATCGGTTCATGCTGCTTGTGCCACATTCTGACCTCCCATCAGCACGGCGCAACAGAAATCTGGATCCATCTGACCAGGAGATGTTTTCCGCTGCTCATTGATTCAAGTTTTGCGCTCTTTTGCCCGCTGGAGTCTCACCTTTCTGTTTCTCTTAGACACAATGGCGCTGGAACTGATCGTCTGCTGTTATAGCCCATCCATACTAAGGAACGGCGAGTTCAGGCACGTTAGTTAGAGCACCAGTTTTGTATCCATCTGATTGTGCTGCGGCTATTGGTCAGAACAATTCCTGACATCCTCCTCTGACCCCTTTTAGTGACAAGTTGTGACAGTGAGGCCCCCACTTGTCTAGCACTGATGGCCAGGCCTCGTTGGAAGTCACTCAGATCCACGGAAAACTTGTCACGTGATTTTATGCTGCGTTTCAGGGTCACGGTGATAATTTCCATACAGGGAAATGCCAATCATGAGAGGGACGGGGCTCCAATAAAAGGGTGGGAGATGTAATAAAGGGCTGGTAGCTCTAATAGAGGGCTGGGGTTTCTGATAAAGGGCCGGGAACCTTGATAAAGGGCTGGAGGCCCTAATAAAGGGGACTCTAATAAAGCAGCCTAAAAATCAGATATTTGCATGCTTGCATATGGAGCTTTCTAGCATCTCTTCCCTGGGATACTGCAGACAAGTTGTACACGTGCAGATAAGTGAGGATGGGAGTTCTGCTTTAAATCACTGGGCTCATGTACTGTATGCCTGATTACATCTGTGTACTAAGTGCTCATCACGTGTATAGCATCAGCCTAATACCTTCTTGATGTCTATCCAAAGATGAGCCGAGGGAGAGATTATAGTAGCTTGGAATCCTGTCCTACCCTGGAAACCATGTCTGCCATATCCAAATAATAACAGGGAGCGTGTCCTACAGCGCCGCCGGCAAAATGACAGATTCCTGGATATTGTAGCACTAGATATAGTATTGCTCATATTAGACAGATAGATCTATCCTCTATTCCAGGTAAAAGATTGAGGGCCCTAAACGAGGGCCTCCCACTCCCTATTAACTCAGAATTGAATGCGCTGACCCTGCAATCTAAGCTCTGTCAGTGTATAACAAAAAGTTCTGCAACTCCCTAACAGAGTTCATATTTCAGTTTAGTGTTTCAAAATCTCTGCTTCTTGTCTGTGAATAGCAGCACTCTTGGTTCCATCTATAGGCTTTAAAACAAGTTATCCCCTATCCACAGGGCAGGGCATAATTTCTGATCAATAGGGGTCTCAATGCTGAGACCCCCACTGATCTCGAGATCTTGGTTCTCATGTTCTACATCATCCCTGCTGCAGGGTTACTGCACCCCCAGCCGTGAGGAGGAGACTGAATGGAGAGCTGGTCATGCAAGAGCACCAGTACTCTATTCACTCTCAATGCGACTGCGGAGAAAGCCAAGTGGCACTTTTTCGGCTATTTCCATGTGCCCTATTGAAATTAATGGAGCGCCAATCATGCATGCTTAGCCAGCGCTCCCATCATGCTGACATCACTGCGGGGAAGAAATGATCCCAGCAGTGACAGTCAGTGAGAATGGGGCATAGAAGTCCCTTTCTTGAGATCGGTGGGGGTCTCAGCGGATCAGCAAGTTATCTCCTATGCTATGGATATCCTGCAGGGACGGAATAATTAGCAATTATGGTACAACCCCTCTAAAGCAACCATCTGGTTTAGGGACAAAATGTTGTGTCGGGATTGGTGGAGGAGAGGGTACATTACCTTAGATCCCCACCTGTCCAATATAACTGAATGAAGTAGTGATCATGCCTGCTCCATTCATATTATGCATTTGAGGGCGCTATTCCTGGGATCTCTGGTAGTCCCAGAGGTTGGACCTCAGCTATCAGACATTTATCCCCTATATTGTAGATACGGCATAAATGGTTTTAATGGAAAACCACTTTAAATGGATTGGACAGAATTAGGAAAATATGACTGCTTTCTTTTAAAAAAAAAAACAGTGCCACACCTGTCCACAGGTTCCTTGTGGTATTGCAGTTCAGCTCCCATTCACTTCAGTGGATCTGAGCTGCAATGCCCGACACAGCGCCACACCTGTCCAAAGGTTGTTTGTGGAATAAAGCAGTCATATTTTTCTAATCCTGGACAACCCCTTTAACACTGTTCACTGCTGAGGGTTTGTTACAGTTGTGTCCAGTCTAGACAAGCTCCCCTAATAGTTTGCTAAAGCATGTAAACGCTTGTTTACATCAACAATTTTGGGTTCCGTTTCCTCGCCAGTTATTGGAGCAGGAAAACGGCACCCAACGGCTGAACAGAACGTCATATGGTGGAAGCAAATGGCGCCGAACTGACCTAATTAACTATAATGGCGTCTGTTTGGTGTCCAGCTGGGCTTCCAGCATATTACAATATGAATTTGTGTAGCCTGCTGTACTATTTTGTCCTGTTTTTTAACAGAATTCAATGATGGAGGTTGCGAACGGAACCTTTGTCGCTGATAGGTGCGAGCCCTAAGAATGTATCAGCACAGCTAACGTAGCAGTCTGGGGTCCAGATTGTTTAGTTTACAGAACGCTGTTTAGACTAGATACATTGTAACAAACCCTCAGTTCTACAAAGTATTAGAGTACTTTCACACGGGACGAAATTGGTTGCAGGACACGGCGCAGTTGCAGATTTTGTCAAGTAGTGCATTTTTTAATTGCAGAATGCGTCAATTTAGGGCTTCAACAGACAAGAAGGGCTCAGTCATATGGGTGTTTTGACGCACTAATTTTTGAACGCATAACTGATGCGTTCAAAAATTTGCGTGACCTAAGCGGGCATCACAGAGGAAAAAGCGCTGCTAGCAGCGATTATCCGCTCAAAAGGGCTCAGTCACATCAGCGTTTCCCGCTATCCCCAACTGCGGCTGTGACAGCTGTGGCAGAGGATTTCTTCATCTCCGCGGGGAGTCCCATTGCCACTTGTCACTGTGACATTGTGGCAGAGGAGAGCGATGTTCTGCAATTAAATTCAATGGAGCCGAAAGCAATGGGCTGCCGGCAATCGCTGCAGTGTTTTTCAGGGAAAGGCTTCAAATATAAGCCCTTCCCTGAAAATCAATTCAAAAATGTGTAAAAAATAACAAAAAAATGTATACTCACCTCTCTGCAGTTGCCGGGGCTCAGCCGCGTCCAGCCGGCTCTTCTCCTGTATTACTCTGAGTAGTATTCAGCTGGCCGGGATTTAAAATCGTGTGACTGAGCCCTTATGGCAAAAACACATGTGCAACTATGGTCGCCGCAACGGAGCATAGTTGCACATGAGCTGTTTTTTTTTGTTTTTTTTTTAAATCGAGCTATTCAAACTCCGTGCCATAGCACACGAGTTTGAAAAAACCTGCGGGAAGATAGGTCCTGCACTATGTTTCCTACAAGTAGCATTAATGGGTGAGAATACCACTAATAGAAAACAAAACCATTGAAATCAATGGTTTTGTTTCATCCCATTATGCGGCTGTGCTTATTACATGGCCAATATCGCACTTGCCCATGTAAATACGGTCTCAGCAAAGATCGGGATATTTGGCCAATTACCTATCACACCTATGACATCATTGGACCTGGTATGATGACATCATTAGTCCCTGAAAGACCAGGACAGTCTACTGACTGCGATGAATAGTTAGGAAATCATATTTTAAAAAGTGGTGTCAACATGCACAGCCCCTCCCAGAATGCAATACCCAATCAGCTAAATTTGTGATCTCCTTTAGGTGGCACTAGGGAGACAGTTTCCAGTTTCCTATTTTGCATATTTCTCCCAGTGAGCATTGCTCTAAAGATTCTCTCTACCTGCTAAATCTCCACAAGGATATCATTATGGCATCTCCCAAGAGGTTATTTCCCCTTTAAAACATGTTCTCTACACATATGGCATTCATCCTGGAGGGGCGCTGTTCCCTAATATCAGATGACAGGTTCAGCTATTGATTATTGGATCTTCTTTTTTGGAATAGAACAATAAGATATATTTTCCTGTCTAGCTATCAAAACACATTTTTCTGTGCGACGAAGCAAATGCAGACAGAAAGCGCGGCAGAGGAGATAGATGAGCCGGAGTGTGAAATAGGCCTGATCAATAAGTTATTACAGAATAAAGCCGCAGTCAGTGGTCGCACTGTGGCGCTCGGCCTGCAGCACATAAAGGTCTTCGTACAGCTCAGGACATCTCAGAGCAATATGTCTGCACTGTATTTAATTAGTCTCAAACTGTTTTATGCAGATTTCTTACAGCAGAGCGGAATAGAGCCGAGCGAGATACGGTTTTATGGAAAACACGCTCACAGATCACCATTTCCAGCCTGGATTGCTGCTGCTTGAATTAAGTGACACCAGTATGAGGAATTAAAGGGCCAGCTCGACCTAAAAAGTTCAATTACCGGTCCCTCCTGTTTCATATCCCTCTGGGGGCGTCTTTGTCCTGGAATTGGAAGCACTGATCCAATTATTTTCTGGATACGTAGAGTTAATATATGGAGGGAGCTGTCAGGTGATCAGAGACTGCATGTAAAAACGCTGGGCATTAGCGCAACATTTATACATGAAGAAAATCAGAGTCAAGGGATAAAATGTTACTAACTTTATTAAAACTTTATTAAAACCAGCAGAAATTACGTGTTTCGAAGCATGAAAGCCTCTTCTTCAGATATGCTGGGCACTGATGAGTGAACATTTCAAAGGTTCAGTTCAACCGATTTGCCGAATTATGGCAAAACTTTTGGTTCAGTCCAAATTAGTTTGAACCAAGCCCAACTATAAGTGTTCTTTTGCTTCTTCTTCCTGATACAATACATATGTACAGCATTTTCACTAGGAAACACGAATTAAAAGTAAAAAAAAAAAAAGAAACCAGGAAGCCAGGCATACACAAAAACAAACGTGGTGATACACAGCTCCACACACCATTAAAAGGCAGCGTTTTATACTTTCTATCACTTGCCTCTGTCGTTTTCTTCATGTAGATGGGTTGCACCAGTGTTTTTACATACAATCTCTGACCTACGGTTCCACCCCTCTGTTTTGGTGAGGTGGTTCTTCAGAATAGGTAACGCTTGACCATCCGGGTCCATGCATTGTTCCTTTATGGCCCAAAGAGCATCTATCTGTCTACAGCCCACCCCAAAAAGTTTAGTAGGGGCACTCCAACACTCACTGCTCACATGTGATCAATACAGACATATCACTGTATATTGATGGGCCGGGAAGAGGATATCTTACCCATAGTCGATTGACTGGAGTTGCCACTAGAGTTGAGCGAACATACTCTGCCGAACTTGATGCTCGTTCGAGTATTAGCGTACTCGGTGGTGCTCATTACTCGAATGAGCATCAAATCGCGTTCGACCCCGCCCAAGTTTTTGGCCCCTCCCCGCCACGACTTATTGGAAAAATTTTTGTCAGGGGGGAGAGAGAGAGAGAGAGAGAGAGACAGAGAGGGAGAGGGAGAGAGAGAACGAACCAAGAAGAAAAAAAAAAGCTCGGCACCCACCGTCCCACATACAAAAATGCTCAAGTCTCCCATTGTAGTCAATGGGGTTCGTTACTCGAGTAGAGCTCTCGAATTTTACGAAAAGCTCGACTCGAATAATGCGGACCTGAGCATTTGGGTGCTCGCTCATCTCTAGTTGACACTGTCCATGCCGTAACACAGAGGGGTATGGAGCAGAAGCTGTTGCACTAATTACTTGTAAGTCCAGGCTTGGGTCTCATTAAAATCAATGGGAGCTATGCCTGCAGTTACAATCACCGGCCATTACACGGGTTGGAGCAGCAGCTTCTGCTCTGACCTCTGTGCATTGTGGCGCTGTTAGTGTAGTGGCCCAGTACAACAGGGGCCCTTCCTAACCAGTATGAATGCATTTGTCTCTGGTCAGTGTCTTTTGATGTTGTTTGAGTGATGTAGTGCAAGATTTGTAGCACTGAAGGAGTTAATGTCTGGGTGTCTGAAAAATGTAACTGTTTTGTGGTCACATGTTGTATGCAGGGATATAAAAGTGGTGATATTCTGGTGGTTAAAAAGAAGGAAGGAGACAAGGCAGCTGTCTGTGGACACCTTCAGCCCAAAGAGATAGAAGATGGAGGAGGCCGAGAGGATGGCCGCTTGTCTGTGAGAACAACTGAAGTGTTTTGGGAGTCGGGCAGCGTGGAGTAGCCAGTGAGTGTGGACCAGTAGAGAAGAAGAGTGTGAGAAGTAAGAGTGGAACTGGACCAGGACCTACAGATAACTTAGACTGTGGTTTCTCCTGCATCCCCCTGAATTCTCCCTGTCACATCACTGGACAAGTTGCTGCTAAGTTGTACTCTGTTGGAAGTTCAGTAAAACGACCAGTCGCTCGTCCGTTTCCAGAGGCTGTGTCTTAAAGAGTATCCATGTGTGTGGGGATTTACTCCGACAACCAGTAATTCCCCCATGGAATTGGCCCGCTCCTTGATCGAGTCATTCATTTTTCACGTGTGTATTAATGTACGTCTACAAAATCACCGAATCTCCTATTTTGGTCCATATTATGGACCAAAATCACCCATTGAAGTCAATGGAAGCTTGTAAATTCGTAGTGAATACACATGAGGGCTTAACCAGACGGGCGTGTTTTAGTCCCATTATGTGGCTATGATAGTCACGGCCGCATAACGGGACAAAACGAAACCACTAATTTCAATAATTTCGTTTTCACTATCATGATTTTCGCCCGTTAATGGTATGAGCAAGGAGAGATAGGACTTTCCCTCTCTTCCCCACATGTAGTATTAACTATATGCAGGAAAGATAGAGCAGGACCTATCTACCTGCGTTTTTTTTCTTTCAAACTCCTAAAGGACTAAAGGAAAAAAGCCTTGTTCATACGCAATTACGCTCCGTGGTGAAAAGTGTATTTGCTCATGCAGCCATCTGAAACCACTGATGATTGGACATTGGTTTATTGAGATGCTAACTTCCAAGGGGTGGCGCTGCAGAGGCATTATACCGTCTCCCAGCTGGAGTTCTGTTACTTCGTGTGGTTGCATTTTGCTGATGTTGTTGCAGTATTTTCCCCCAGACTTGTAATAAAGTTTCACTTGTACAGAAGATCATTCAGTTACAGAGGATGATGAAGGACGGGGGGTGTTTATTAATGCAAAATTAAACCAACGCTCTCATGAAATTTTAATCGACCTTCCAGACTAGGATGAGAGTCTGAGTATCCGCTCCATGTAATATTTACAGTAAGCCGGCCCCGCTGGATGCTAAGCCCTTAATGGATTGAAAGGACTCAGTGCGGTCGTCAGGCTGGAGAGAACAGGTAAACCTCTTACAGCTTAGCAGGTGGAGCAGAGCTCATTAGTATACCGGGCATTGTCACCTGGTGTCATGTGCAGGGTTATTCCAAATGATCTTCCCGCTGTGCAACCCTCAGAACTCACATTTAATGACACTCCGATACAGAAATTTGCTATAAATGGAAATAGAAACTCAAAAAGTTTTGTTGTCCAACATCCAAAATGTTTTTCCCCTCAAGGGTGTCAATGTCGCCCCCTTTGTCACTGGACACACAAGTTCCTCCCATACATGTTGTAGCCGACTATGACTGACAGCTTTTCTGATTTGTCCTTGCAGATCATTGTGGGTGGTAAGGGGGTCATGTAGACTCTAATCAAAAGGCATATGGTCAGGGGAATGTTGAGGCCAGGAAAGAAGTTCATGATCGTCGCCACCTGTACAGCCAATCCATCTGTCTAAGAGCCCCCGGTCACCTCTGACTTCATTGTGATAATGGGGAGAGGAAAGGGAAGGGGGGATCCTGTTGGGATTTCCTGTTCCGGCTGCGGCAGAAGCCATATCTGTAGGATGTCCAGGGACAAAATCCCTGAGATTGTTTCCCCGTAGAAGAAGAAGGGGCCGTTCACTTTCCTACAGCTTATAGCGCACATTCACACATTCACTTTGGGGGAGTTGCTCATATGCTTCACCTGGACCTTCAGGACCACAGTTCTAGGGATTGGTAAAGGTTACAGTGGTTGGACCACCACTGCTCAGAAAGTTATGCCCTATAACTAGTGTTGAGTGAACTGAACCAGTAAAACCCTGTTGCAGGATGAACTGTGCTAAAAATTCCGTTCAGTGAGAACGTGAACCTCAGACAGTTCGTTTCTGCCAAAGTCGAAGTTAATAAAACTCCAAAAAGTAGTATTGATCAGTGTCTCCAAGGAGTGGTGGTGGTCATCATGGTTCTTCAATGGACGTGGCTCAGTGGTTAGCATTGTTGTCTTACAGTATTGGAGTCTTGGTGTCATGGCTTGTCAGTCACAACGCCGTCGTGGCATGGTGGCCATGACACAGGGTCTGGCCTGTCAACCTGTTAAATGCAGGGCAGAGGTTAATACACATTGTGCAGAGATTGCTAGCTCTCTGTGTGGAGAGCTTTATAATCCTACCACTCCCTCTTCCCCATGCTGTTGATTTCAGTTCTTTAGAGGAGTTATTGGAGTAGGGTGGAGTGTCTATGCTGTGTGATATACTGCCATATACAGATAAGTACTGGTGATCATTTCTGTTGCTTTCTGTTAACCTTTATTGTTTCGTTCTGCTGTGTCAGTGCACCTCTCCAGGGGTTCCTGCAAGGGATAGTCAGGGCCCAGGAGAAGACAGTGGGGCTGTCCTTATCAAGACAATGGCTTGTAGGCAGGGTCTCCTCACTTCCCTGTTAGGTAAGGGCAGGTTTTTCCATCTTATGGTTCCTGGAGTGGTGTTCACTGACCTGCATAGTTTTGGTGTATTCTGTTTACGTTCTGTGCGAACGTCACCCTGCGTCTACATACAGATGCTGTCCTTGGTGAGATTTGAACCTGGGACCCCAGCAGTAGTAAACATAGAGCCACATTCATTGAAGGACCACCATGCATTTAGACAGTGTTCAATACCAGTTTTAAGGGTTTCCGTTCAATTCAGACCGAACCAAACTTTTTAATGAAATTCGACAAACTAGATGAATCAAACTTTTAAAAAGTTCATTCATTTATACATCTAACTTTCTCTTTGCACAACCCCTATAAACAAGTTGTACCAAGACTGCAAGCTAAATGCCCATTTAGAGGGGACGAATGCCGGAGTGAAATCTCCTGCAGCCTCCCTGCCCCCCTGCTGACCGCTCTGTGAGGGAGCCAGTGCTACTAGCTCCCATGTAATAGCATGGGAGTGAGTGTATGCGAGAAGGAGTGTGGGGCCTCTTTTTGCCGACACTTGTCCTGTCTAAATAGGCCTTATGCCCATTTTCTGATTGGTGGGGGTCTCATTGCTGAGTCGCTTCTCCTCTAGAAGTGATGTCAGAATAAAGGAAGCGCTGGCTGAGCATGCACAGTCGGCGCTCCATTCAAATCAATGGAGCTGACCGAAATACCCCAGCTGGTGCAGCTCAGCTATCTCTACAGCCCAAGAGAAAGTGAATGGAGCAGGGGCGTAACTATAGAGGATGCAGAGGATGCGGTTGCACCCGGGCCCAGAAGCCTTGGGGGGCCTTAAGGCCTCTCTTCTCCATATAGGAAGCCCAGTACTATGAAGCATTATAGTTGGGGACCCTGCTACAGGTTTTGCATTGGGGCCCAGGAGCTTCAAGTTACGCCTCTGAATGGAGTACTAGTTCTCTTTCATGACCAGCGCTCCATTCAGTGTCCTCCTCACTTGGAGGGGGGGATAGTTTGCAGTAAGACCACAATGAGGAAGATTGGGGACACCTTGAGATGGAGGATAACTTGCAAGCTTGGTACAACCCCTTTAAGGATTCCTACATTGTATCAGTGCGCTAGTAGCAGTAGCGCACCTCTTAGCTGCCCCTTCCTGCCAAGAGCTCATATCTGCACTGATACACTGTAACAAACCACAGTTAGGGCTCTTTCATATGAGTGCTTATCAGCAATACGTTGCATACTGCTATGTGCCAAAAAATATCCATACACTATATTGGCGTGTATGCGCATGTAATACACGTCAAAATAGTAGATCTTACATTCCTTTTTGCGTGTGCATTTCACGTTCTGTGTGTGAGAGTCGCTATTGAAAGTAATGCAAACTCCATGTGTTTAATACGTGGTAAAACAACACTTATGTAAGAGAGCCCTTAGGCCGTTTTCACGCGTGATATTTGTAAGGCCTCCCTCACACAGGGCGTTTGCAGAAACGCAGCGTTTTTCAACGCTGCGTTTACTGCAGATTCCGCCCCGATTTAGCAGTATTGGCATACTTTATGCCAGCGTTTTGGCTCGGCTGAAAACGCAGCCAAGGATGCTGAAAAGAAAAAAAAAAGTAATACTCACCTAGCCGCTGCAGTCCGGGTCGCGGCCGCTGGTCTCTGCCACTGATCCGGGCTTCCTCTGCACTCCCAAGTCTATTGCCGTAGGCCAGGTTTGAGAACCCTGCCTCCAGCAATAGAGCGCTGTGATTGGTTGTCGGCGCTGGCTCGATGTCCACTCACAGCCCTTCATTGACTGTCTCAGCCAATCAGAGCTTGCCGGCACTGATTGGCTGAGACAGTCAATGAAGGGCTGTGATTGGGCATCGAGCGCGCTGACAGCCAATCACAACACTCTATTGCTGGAGGCAGGGTTCTCAAACCTGGCCTACAACAATAGACTTGGGAGTGTTGGAGAAGCCCGGATCAGCGGCAGAGACCAGCGGCCGCGACCCGGACTGCAGCGGCTAGGTGAGTATTAACTTTCTTTTCTTCTTCTACCTAGCTGGGACTGATTTTCGGGGTAGGGCTTCTATTGCAAGCCCTCACCCCGAAAATCGGCGAGCTGCCCATTCATTTCAATGGGCGACGCAGGGCTGAAAACGCCCCAAAATAGAACTTGCATCGCTGTCAAAGTGCAGCGTTGGAAGGCGCTGCGTTTTCAGCCCTGTGTGAGCAGCCCCATTGAAATGAATGGGAGTGTTGTACAGCGTTTAGCGCTGGGCTGAAAAGGCAGCATTAAACGCTGTACAAAACGCCCTGTGTGAGGGAGGCCTAAGTTGTGAGACGCACAAATCTTGCAATAATATGAGCCCATAACACCTTGCATCACCCATTGTTTTCAATGGGGCCACAGCATCACACAGTGTACAAGGTGCACGCAAGTGCGATGTGATATTTACCCATTGAAAACAATGGAGAACACTCCACGATCCCCTGCTGCGGCTAGAAGCCATAGCAGAGGATTGCTACTTCCCTGTAGTTATAAGAAGCAAGGACATTGCATGCTGGCGAGCGCAATTTCGGGCTGAGTTTCACGGTCCGATGTTGCACTCGGGCGTATAAATTTGCTTCAGACAGTGTTCCATACCTGAGTTTTCTCCCGTGCTCATTATCGCCCCCTGCTGAGTCATGTATGTTGTATGGGCTGAAGTGACAACAGCTCTGAGCACAAGTACGCTTTATGGTTGTCACTCTTCAAAATCATTCAATTATTGCTGACCCAAAACACAAATATCCTGCGCATGACTGCCCTATATGTAACCGAGGAGGACTATATACAGATACGAGCACTAGAAGCAAGCAAGGGTTCTGGCGGCAGTCAAACACATCACACATTTATTATTTGGCGCAGTAAAT
This sequence comes from Eleutherodactylus coqui, assembly GCF_035609145.1. Lineage (NCBI taxonomy): Eukaryota > Metazoa > Chordata > Amphibia > Anura > Eleutherodactylidae > Eleutherodactylus > Eleutherodactylus coqui. The sequence continues at coordinate 221,297,198 of NC_089839.1, forward strand.
GGAATCCACGGCAATGATCTGAGCCCCCGGTGGCAGAGGAGACGACGCATCATACATAATATTTATATGTGTAAGACTTCTGCTTGGGGCCCTTTAACAACTCCTGTCAATACAATCCAAGTCATTCAAACGTGAAGCGGCGATCCCCCCAGTGACAGGACGGCGATCTTCAGCGTCTCCAAATCTGATCTGGAATATAATGATTAATAAATATGAATGATCTGCTCTGAAGAGCGCAGCAACAGTCACAACGCAAGAACCGTCGGTGATTACTGAATATGAAGCTGCAAGCAGCCAGGAAAATGAACTACCTCACCCACAATAATAGTCATGCATCTGTTCTACGACCCAGAAAGAGAGAAGACGGATAGAGACAGGAGGTGTCCCGACTACAGCGAGGCAGCAGAATACATGCCTTCATTGGAAAAGCTCAATACAGCTGATACCAGCAAGAATAGACAACCATGAGAGCGAGAGCAGCAAATGTACATGTAGTAATACAAGAATAACAATTAGGGAGGAAATTGTCCCATTAGCTCATGTTCATATGTATCCCCAATGCGGGCAATATTATAGTAGTTATATTCTTGTACATAGAGGGTAGTATTATAGTAGTTGTATTCTTGTACATAGGGGGCAGTATTATAGTAGTTATATTCTTGTACATAGGGGGCAGTATTATAGTAGTTATATTCTTGTACATAGGGGACAGTATTATAGTAGCTATATTCTTGTACATAGGAGCAGTATTATAGCAGTTATATTCTTGTACATAGGGGGCAGTATTATAGAAGTTAAAGTCTTGTACATAGAAGGCAGTATTATAGTAGTTATATTCTTGTACATAGGGGGCAGTATTATAGTAGTTATATTCTTGTACATAGGGGCAGTATTATAGTAGTTATATTCTTGTACATAGAGGACAGTATTATAGTAGATATATTCTTGTACATAGGGGCAGTATTATAGTAGTTATATTCCTGTACATAGGGGGCAGTATTATAGTAGTTATATTCTTGTACATAGGGGACAGTATTATAGTAGTTATATTCTTGTACATAGGGGGCAGTATTATTGTAGTTATATTCTTGTACATAAGGGGCAGTATTATAGTAGTTATATTCTTGTACATAGTGGGGAGTATTATAGTAGTTATACTCTTGTACATAGGGGGCAGTATTATAGTAGTTATATTCTTGTACATAGGAGGCAGTATTATAGTAGTTATATTCTTGTACATAGGGGCAGTATTATAGTAGTTATAATACTGTCCTCTATGTACAAGAATATAACTACTATAATACTGCCCCTATGTACAAGAATATAACTACTATAATACTGTCCTCTATGTACAAGAATATAGTAGTTATATTCTTGTACATAGGGAGCAGTATTATAGTAGTTATATTCTTGTACATAGGGGGCAGTATTATAGTAGTTATATTCTTGTACATAGGGGGCAGTATTATAGTAGCTATATTCTTGTACATAGGGGGCAGTATTATAGTAGATATATTCTTGTACATAGGGGGCAGTATTATAGTAGTTATATTCTTGTACATAGGGGGCAGTATTATAGTAGTTATATTCTTGTACATAGGGGGCAGTATTATAGTAGTTATATTCTTATACATAGGGGGCAGTATTATAGTAGTTATATTCTTGTACATAAGGGGCAGTATTATAGTAGTTATATTTTTGTACATAGTGGGGAGTATTATAGTAGTTATATTCTTGTACATAGGGGGCAGTATTATAGTAGTTATATTCTTGTACATAGGAGGCGGTATTATAGTAGTTATATTCTTGTACATAGGGGCAGTATTATAGTAGTTATTCTCTTTTCCATGAAGCACAGTATTACAGTTATGCAGTTAAGATTAGAGGACGAAAGAAGTGCCAAGGTTCCCCTTCCTCATTATCCAGTAGTATAGAACTTGTTTTATGCATCCCTTGGTTCTTTCGTTCACTCCCTCCCCCATCTCAACTCATTTTGTTAATTACTTCTTCTTATCTCTGGGCTCGCTCTCCTCTATCCGGTTATGTAACATAAAATGACAGCGATGTCTACTTGTGTTGTTCTTGCCTTGTCTACCATAAGCTGCTCACCTATCTTTCTTTCTGCTGCTCTGTAGGGACTCATCGCCCAGATTTGCTCTGAATAATGAATTCCTGCACTCAGCACTTGCAGCAGATGCTTCCTCTGATCTGCAGACTCTCGTCAATGCCGACTGTCCCTGATTTCCTGGAAATGTTTGTCCCTAAAAATGTCCCTGGATTTAAATATTGATTGTTTGCCAAACTATGTACCTTGGTGAAATCTGCTCTACACACAGCTCAGATCTTTCCAACGTGGATCTGATACATAATCTGTGGCTGAGGGCTTAAAGAGACACCCATGATTTTGTCCCGTTTTGTGAGTGTGAAAATCACAGCCGCAAAATGTGACGAAACTGAACCATTCATTTTGACTAGTGTGTTTCTCGCGCATTATTTCTACACGCGACAAAGCATAGGTCTAGCCATATCTTCATTGAGCGCAATAGTGCGAAATGTAAACAATATGAAAAAAAATTACTTTTCACTGGTTCATGGGCAAGGATGATCTGTAGCGGTGAGCGTATTTGCACTTGAAGCAATGTGTTTAAGCCCTGAACCTCGCAGTTCTGCCACAGTTTATCAGTTAATGTGGCAAACGCATAACAATCGACAATAAAGAAATTTAATCAGTCCAAGATTTCACTTTCCTTGGATTTAAGATCGACAACAGAGGCGAATTGGGGCCTGAAATCAAAAGGAGAATCAGTCTTGGTTGTATTGCAATGCGAAGATATGGAAAAGCGAAGACATCAGCATTACAACAAAGATCCGAATAATCAATGCAATCAGTTTCCCAATAACTACATGTGCGTGCGAAAGCTGGACACTCAAGAAACTAGACAGAAGAAGGATGGAGGCCTTTGAGCTATGGTGCTGGCGGCGTATACTGCACATACCCTGTACAGAAAAGGTCACAAATAAGGCGATCCTAGACCCTGTCAGACCAAAAGTATCACTAGAAAGCAAAATCACCAAACAACGGTTTTCATACTTTGGCTATGTCATATGAGCAAATTCTCTGGGAACAACATTCATGCTCAGTGGGTCCAGAAGAAAAGGATGCCAAAGAACATGCTGGCTAGACACAATCAAGGTTGACACGAACATGGCTGTGGAAAATCTGAAGGAAGCGGCCAAAGACAGGAAAGCATAGTATATGCTGATCCACAAGGTGACTGAAAGTCGGCAACGACTGAACGGATAATCATAGAATCATAGGATGGTAGAGTTGGAAGTGACCTCCAGGCTCATCTAGTCCAACCCCCTGCTCAATGTAGGATCACTAAATCATCCCAAACAGATGTCTGCCCAGCCTGTGTTTGAACACTTCCACTGAAGGAGAACTCACCACCTCCTGTGGTAACCTGTTCCACTCATTGATCACCCTCACTGTCAGAATATTTTTTCTAATATCTACTTTGTGTATCCTCCCTTTCAGTTTCATCCCATTGCTTCTAGTCTTTACTTGTGCAAATGAGAATAGGGCTGATCCCTCTGCACTGTGACAGTCCTTCAGGTATTTGTATGTGCTTTTTTCATTTTTCTTGCCCAGATGTAGGACTTTGCATTTCTCCGTGTTAAATACCATTCTGTTAGTCTCTGCCACTGTTCAAACTCTTCTAGATCATTTTGAATACTCTCTCTCTATCTTCCCTAGTGTTAGCTATCCTTCCTAGCTTTGTGTCATTAGCAGATTTGATCACTTTCCCATCATTTGTCTCCTCCAGATCATTTATAAAAATGTTGACCAACACTGGGCCTAGGACAGAGCCTTGTGGTACCCCACTTGGTACTTCCACTTGGATGTGCAGCCATTTATGACCACTCTTTGAGTACGATCATTCAGCCAGTTCTGAATCCACCTAACAGTTGCCTTGTCAATCCTATTTTGTCATTTTTTCAATAAGTATGGTATGAGATACTTTGTCAAATGATTTAGTAAAGTCAAGATATATTATATCTACGGCATTTCCCTGATCAATCCAGTTGGTGATTCTGTCATAGAAGGAAATTAGATTCATCTGGCGTGACTTGTTTGTTACAAACCCATGCTTGCTCTGGTTAATTACTCCATTTTTATCCAAGTACTTGCATACATGCTGTTTGATTATTTGTTCAAAGATCTTTCCCGGTATAGAAGTCAGGCTCACTGGCCTGTAGTTTCCAGGATCCACCTTCTTTCCTTTTTTGAAGATGGAGACAACATTTGCCCTTTTCCAATCTTCCGGGACTTCTCCTGTTCTCCAGGAATTTTCAAAGATTATGGCAAGTGGTTCAGCAATTACCTCCGCTGCTTCCTTTAGTATCCTAGGATGTAATTCATCCGGACCTTGAGACATGAATTAATTTAAGTTAGCTAAGTGTTTCCTCACCATCTCTCTGCTTACAGATAGCCTGCATTCTTTTATTCTCCCAATAGCACAGGGAAGATCAGCTGATGTTCCATCTACTTTCTGAGAGAAAACAGATACAAAATAGGAATTAAAAAGCTTCTTTGACTTTTCTTTTGCTTTTGACATACCCCCCCAAATCCTTTTTATTGCTTTTGGCCTCTGTTGCAAGCCTCAATTCATTATTAGCTTTAGCTTTTCTGATACTTTCCCTATGGTTTCTGCAGACCCCATTATATTCTTCTTTAGATATTTCCCCCCTTTTTCCATTTGATAAACATATTTTTCTTTGTTTTAAACATGTGTGCTAGTTCTGTGTTCATCTATCCTGGTCTCTTTAAATGCTTCCCATTCTTCCTTCTTTTAGGGATTGTTAACGATTCTGCTTTGAGAATCTCATTTCGCAATATTTCCCAACCTTCTTGGACATTTCTGTCCTTTAGAACATCCAGCCATTGGATTCTTCCTATCCTCTTTCTGCGTTCATTAAAATCTGTCTTTCTGAAATCCAACCTTGAGGTCTGAGTTTTCTCAGGTTTTCCTCCCCTTTTTATCCAAAATTCAAGGATAGCATGATCACTGCCTCCTAAGGTCCCAGCCACTCGTACTTCCTCAACCATTCCCTCCCTGTTGGTAAGAATTAGGTCCAACATAGCAAATGCATTTGTTTTCTCTTCTACCTTTTGGAAGAAAAAGTTGTCAGCAAGAGCATATAAGAATGTGTTGGATCCATTAGTTTTACCTGAGAGAAATTCCCAACAAATAGAATTCACAGGGGCAGGAGAAGTCTATATAACAAAAACTAGCCCGTCACAGATATAGACTAAAAAGTAATACTTTAATGATATCTATTAAAACCATGGTTTTAATAGTTATCATTAAAGTATTACTTAGTCTATATCTGTGAGAGGCTAGATTCCCAACAAATGTCTGGATAGTTAAAATCTCCCATGATCACTATGTAATGCTTCTTTGAGAGCTTGGCCATCTGATGTAGAAAGAGTTCATCAATATCTTCTGCTTGTCCAGGTGGCCTATATAATGGCTACAGTGGTGTCCTTTCTGTTGTTCTCTCCCTGTATTCTTACCTGAACAGTTTCTACAAAACTACCATGCTCTGAAGCTTGAATCTTGTTGAAGATGATTTTTCCTAACATACAACGCAATGCCTCCTCCCCTTTTATTAGGTCTGTTTCTTATACATAAGTTTTATCCTTCAAGCCTTGTATTCCAATCATGTGTATCATCCCACATCATATTTCTCTTCCTGTGTTAGAAGCTCCAATTCTCCTTGTTTGTTTCCCATGCTCTGTGCATTTGTGTAAAAACATTTTAGTTTGTGATCGGTGTCTCTTGTTCCTCTACTTTCGCTCAGAATTTTTTGTCTTTGTTCTTCCTTTCCACATTTAATAGCAAGGTTCTCAAATGTAATAATTAGCTGCATATTTTTGTCTGGCCTTTCCCTTTCCTTCCCATATTGTCCTAGTTTAAAGCTCTCCTGATGAATGAAGCAAGGCGCCATAAGGTGCAACTCGTCTCTAGCAAGGAGTCCATCATATAGGTAATTCACTCCATGGTCTAGAAATCCAAAGCTTTGCTGATTACACCATGGACGCAGCCAGTTGTTCACCTATAGAATCCTGTTTAATCTTCTTATTCCATGTCCATCCCCTGGGAGGATGGATGAGAAGAATACTTGTGCTCCTATTTCCTTCACCTTCTTTCTGATGTCTTCAAAGTCTCTGCAGATAGTTGCAAGTTCCTTTTTTGCAGTGTCATTTGTCCCTACATGTATTAGTAGGAATGGGTGGTGTTCTGTAGGACTGAAGAGTCTTGAGAGCCTATCAGACACATCTTTGATTTGTGCACCTGGCAGACAGCACACCTCTCATGATGTGTCAGGTCTGAGACAATGGCCTCTGTTCCTCTCAATAGAGAATCCCTCATCACCACCACTCTCCTTTCTTCTTCACAACATCACTTCTTTTTCTCCATTCAAGAAGACTCTGTGTGCTTACTACACAGTTCTTTGTGGGTAGAGTCATTTCTTGTTATATCTCTTTCTCTGCTCTGTTCTTTGTGGGTAGAGTCATTTCTTGATGTATCTTTTTCCTCTGCTCTGTTCTTTGTGGGTAGAGTCATTTCTTGTTGTATCTCTTTCTCCTCTGCTCTTTGTGGGTAGAGACATTTCTTGCTGTACCTCTTTCTCCTTCTGCTCAGGAAGCAGTAGCAGGCATACGTGAGAATCTGGTACTGGTTCCCGAGCAGTTTGGGTGCTGGCTGACTCCTGATCCTCCTGCTTCTTTGGGTCACATGCTTCCATTCCACTACTTCTGCATGGATAAATCCTCATTAATGTGGCAAATCCATCGGAACCACATCAAATATTGACACTTCAATTCTTTTTTTCCTACAATGTGGATTTCAAAATTTATGAGCAGAAATTTGAACTTTGCTGCACTTTTCGACAACATTCCATAGACTTCTATTATCACACTGATTTAATTTTGTAATTCAAGCCAGTTTACGCTAAGAAATTAAGCACAACCCCGTAATGTTGCATTATTTGTATTCCTGGACAATGATATCTTACAACTAGGGTAGCCACCTCTGTCACTAAAAATACCAGCCAAGATAAAAGGGTGTGTTGTTTGGGGGAAGTATTTAGGACCGTGGCTTATCAGGATGAATGTTTTTACCTTTGTTATTCTAGTGCCCACAACTAGTAATGTTGCCCCACTTACTAGCCCCAATAGTCTCTCTCTCTCTCTGTTTCTCCCAGGCCAAGCTGAAGGGTATCTCTCAGCTTCTTCTATTCTTTCCCCCACAGACTGACCAGTGTCTGGGATTCACTCGCTTGCAGACTTGCATAGACTGACTAGACTAGACCCCCTTGCAAACACATAGATAAATCACAGTCATATGACATACAACAAGATACATTTCTCAGACATAACCCATACAATACACATCTCAAATGCATACTACATAGAAAACACTGAAAATACTATTAACACGAGACAAATACATAACATTATGGAATGGCCCCACTAACCCTGGGCCACTACATGCCCATAGTTGTGACCCCAATAGCAATAGTGTGTTCAGTAGTGGGCCCAATAGTAAAAGTGCACCCAGTAGTGGCCACGAGAGTAACAGTGCCCATAGTTGTGACCCCAATAGTAATAGTGTGCTCAGTAGCGTCTCCAATAGTAATAGTGCCCACAACAGTGCCCCCAAGACTAACAATTCTTCCAGCACTGGCCTCAATAATAATCATGCCCCCCGGTAGTGGCCCCAATAGTAACAGTGCCCCAGTAGTGGCCCTTTCAGTAATAGTGCCCCCAGTAAAGGCCTCAGTAGTAATTGTGACCCCAGTCATAATAGTGTCCACGGTAGTGGCCCCAATAGTGCCTCCTGTAGTGGTCTTAATAGTGCCCCTTGTAGTGGCCACAATTGTAACAGTTTTCCCAGTAGAGACCCCAATATTAAAAGTGCCCCAAGTAGTAGCCACAATAGTTATAGCACCCCAAATAGTAATAGTGCCTCCAATGTTGGCCCCAATTGTAACAGAGCCTCCAGTAGTAGTCCCAATAGTAACAGTGCCCTAGCTGTGGCCCCAATAATAACAGTGCTCCCAAGAATAATAGTGCCTCCCGTAGTTTACAGAATAGCAATAGTGTCCCTGTCAGTGGTCTTATTAGTAATACTGTCCCTCATAGTGGCTCCAGTAGTTCTAGTGACCCTGATAGTGGCCCCGGTAACAATAGTTACCCCCATAGTGGCCCCCAAAGTGGCCTCAGTAATAATAGTGTCCCCATAGTGGCCCCAGTAGTAATATTGTTCTGCATAGTAGCCCCAATAGTAATAGTGTCCCCAGTAGTGGCCACAATAGTAATAGTTCCCCCATAGTAGCCTCAGTAATAACAGTAAACTCTATAGTGGCTACAGTAATAATAGTGACCCCCCCATAGTCCATAGTGGGCACAGTCGTATTAGTGCTCCCATAGTGGCCTCAGTAGTAATAATGATCCGTTTAGTAGCCCCAGTCTTAATAGTGACCCCCCCATAGTGGACTTCCAGCCACTCGACAAGCCTTTAACTCACTGGTAGTCCTATGACCTCTGACTGCACCATTGGTGTCTGCGTGCAGGAATGAAGATGCTGGCTTAGAGGTCAGGGCACGCACTGATCACAGCAGCGGCGGCCTCTGTCTCCAAACTGGGACTACTATTGAGTTAAATGTTTGACATGGGCATGCCTCCTGGGACTGTAGGAGAGCGCCCAAATACGGGACTGTTCTGAAGAATCTAGGATGATGGTTGGGAGGCATGGTCTGACACTGCTAGACTGTCTTAATAAATTAGCCACAACCACAGCCTAGCAAACAATAAACCCATGGTGGGAAAGCGGTTGATAAGCACTACAATCCTGAAAATGAGTACAGACTGAGGGCAAAAACACATGGGCGCATGTACTAATACTCTCGCCGCTATGGAGCGTATTAGTGTATGAACCGGGCATTTTTCCTTGACTATTTAAACTCTGCGCCATTGCACACAAATTTGAAAAAAAAAAGTGGGAGGATAACCTCTGCCCTATTCTTCTCACACGTAGGAAAACTACATGCGGGAAAGATGGGGCAAGTCCTATCTTTTATCATGCGTAGCACTAACACGCGAGAGTTCTGAAAACGAAACAATTGGAATTAAAGGTTTTGCTTTGTCCCCTTATGCGATTGTGATTTTTACCGCCGCATAAGGGCGCCTACCCACTGGCGTTGCCGATTTTCGTGCGTGAAAAACACCTTTTTCGCGGCATTTTTCGCGCCTTTTTCGTGGCGTTTTTCGCACCTTTTTCGTTAATTTCCATTGACAATCATGGGTGCATTAAGAGAGAAATAAGGAGACATATGCAACTGACAGTTCCTATGTGAAAAATTGCAACAAAACGAAAAGAAAAACCCAAATGGACAAGAACACATTCTATGCTAATTGCTCTTCAGAAAAAACGCAAAACGCAATTTAGCATCGCAGGAAAAAAAATCACCAGTGGGTAGGCACCCTAAAGGGACAAAAATACGCTCATGTGTTTAAGCTGTAAGACCGGCTTCATATGAAAGTAAGCACAATTACGCACTCCTTGCACAATTTTTTTTGTGCTGTAAATGAGACTTTTTTGCGCACGTGTCGGCATATTTTACGGAACTTTTTCTGCTACAGGGCATGTTACCATGCAGGATACAAAGACGCATCCATTGAAATGGCTAATTTGCCTAATGAGTTGCAGATATGTTCATGTATTGCGTGCGCATTTGCGCGCCTCCCATTGTCTTATATGGTGTGCAAATACACAGATAGATAAAACATGTTCTATCTTTTTTACGCAACCAAAATACGCTCGCCAAAATATGTAAATGTGAGCGAGCGCATTGACATCAATGGATTCTTTTTTCTGCTTATTACACACGCAAATTTTATGCACACAAAAACAGAGTAAATACGCCTGCGTTAAAGCTGCCCTAAGGCCACTCTTACACACAAGGTCGGACAAATGCCGCAATTTGACCGCCATTTTCGGATGCAGGTTACTGCTTTTGACAGCGGTTTTTAATGCACCCCATCATTGTGGTGGGGGATGAGGTGCGTTAATCGCGGTAAACTAGAGCAGACAGCGCTAGAAAATCATGGCGCTAGAAAGTGCCGCATTCGAGCGCATGTCGCGAGACTCCATTGAAATCAATGGGAGTGTTATACTGCGATTACCGCAGTGTTCAAAACGCCGTGGTAATCGCGGTATCAATGGATGTGTGAGAGTGACCTAAGGCAGCATGCTCTACTTTTGTGCGCATTTGTGCACCAAAGGTCCTCGTAGAAGTCTATGGGTGGAAGTGCAAATGTGTGCACAATATGCTGCGCAAGTCCGCAGGAAAAAGAACACATCGGATACTCATTAGGCTAAATAGAATTGAAATCAGAGCGTGGTTGTGTCCCATGCGCAAAAGACATGCCCTGCGGGCACAAAGAGGGCAGCTACATGCTCCGATATGCGCGCAAAGAAGACTTGTTCAAATACACAGCGCTGAGTTGCGTATAATTGAGCATCGGCCCATGTGAAGCCGCCATTACATCGGAGTTACATGTTGGGGAATCTTCGTGCCATAGGGCTTAAACAGATAGGAGTGATTTTGTCTCATTATGCGGCCGTGAAAATCATGGCGCGTAACGGGACGAAACAAAACCATTGATTTCAATGGTTTCGTTTGCACTATGAGGATTCTCGCGTGAGAAAGGATAGGGCAGGACTTATATTCCCACTTTTTTTTTCACACGCGCATTAGCAACAAGTTTGAATAGTCCGGTGGAAATAAAAGGTTAATGCGCTAATACACTCCGTAGCGGCGAGCGTATTAGCAGATGCCCCCATACGTTTTTGCCCTATGTGTGTTTTCTTCCACATCTGCGTTACATCCGTGCTTCATCCATTTTTCCAAAAAGAAAAAAAAAACGCAACAAGACCAAACTGATGTCAGTATTATCACAACCACGGAAGACCGTGCGCGGAAAAATAAACGCAGTGATCACAGATGCAAACGCGTGTTCCCTGCATTTTTTTACACACATGTAGACTTTAATGGGCAATTTTCACCTGTGGACCAAAATCGGACATGCCATAATTTTATTTACATCGACCATCGGACTGCGAGAAAAACGCACATCTTAATACACCGATTTAATCCTATGGGTTTATGTTCTGTCCCTATATAGGCCGCATGCACTAATACGCTCGCTGTTACGGACCGTATTTAGCGCATGGCCCAGATTAGAAAAAATTTTTGACTATTTAAATTCCACGCGATTGCGTGTGAGCTTGAACAAAAAAAGTGCTGAGATAGGGCAAGTCCAATCTTTTCTCATGCGTAGTATTTACGTGCGAAAATCCCAAGAGTGAAAACGAAACCATTGAAACCGCGGGACAAAAACACAGCCATGTGTTTAAGACCTCAGTCAGTACAAAATACGGACAGTACACAGACAGGAAAAATGACTGTGTGAATGAGGCCTTAGTCCTTCCTTAGATGTCAGGGGTCCGGCATTCGTGCCTCTGGCGGCAGGAGAATCGCACTCTATCCATTCTTCTTTCCCTGCTGATTGGTGTTAACTAGCGAAGCACCTGGCAGATCTATTACACCTGTCACTTTCCGATATAGAATTCCGGAATTTCTGCCTTCTCATTTATATCTATGAATTCCGCGCCGCCATTAACCTCTCTCCCTTTGTTCCGTAATTACATGGCCTGTCATTCCTCCTGGTTGGCCAGATATTAATGAAATCCCTCTCCTTGTCTTTGTAGGGTACGGAACGAGGTGACGACTTCTCTGCGGGATTAGACCCTCCGCTTACCATCCAAATTTAAAGCAGAGCGGATTTAACCGCTTCACCTCTCAATCCAAAGACGCAACAGTCGAACACTACATCACCAATCAGCCACTAAGAGGTTAAAGTCGTTTGGAAGACAGGATCCTCACTCAGGATCAATATTCGCGGCTCGCTGAAGGGAATTTCTGCTCATAAAGATAATGAAATAAGAAAAACCTGAGAGTGACAGGTAGCGGCAGCGTCCTGGGGAAAGACGGATGTAGGACACAGATAGATTGCTCCGGTTTTAATTAACAGACAGCTCTTTACCCTAATCCGTATCCGCAAGTGGCGAATTTGAAGGTGAATTTGTGCTGCAGCGAGCCAGCCATCACGTAGGGCGGTCATTACTGACCATTGCGGAGATATCAGACACGAATGGCCTAAGATCTTCCAGCTGGAAGCTGGATAATGACCCTGCGCGATCAGAAACATTCACTTACATTACAGGAAACATTGTCTACAGCGAATTGATGAGCCTTCAAATGTTACATGCAGACGTATGACATGAGGCGACACTCGGGATGTAATTTGCACATTACAGATGTAGCAGTTAGAAATCTGACTAGCGCATCGTGATAAGTCGATTTACAGCATTGTAGTACATTGTAGTCATCAGAACATGTTAGCACAGCCGTACACTAGTGTGCCAGAAGTCACGGGACAGGAACTAATATCATGTTGGACCTCTCCACCTGGCAAAATGCATCAATTCCACAAGTGGACAGAAGACGTCTGGAGGAATGAGGAGCTGTCTGGAGAGCCCCCACAGCTCTGGGGTATTTGTACGTGCAGGTCTCAGGGGTGAACGGACTTCTCCACCACATCCCATAAATGCTGGATAGGACTCATGTTGGGTGAACGTGCTGACCGCGCCATTCATAGTAACTCTCCAGGATGCTCCTCCAACCAGTTCTGGACAACTTGGGCTGATGGCACAGTGCATTATACTGCTGGAATATCCCATCATTGTGTGTGTGTGTGGGGGGGCAAAGTCCATGAAGGGCAGCAAATGGGCATCAAGCAGTGACAGGTAGTGGGCACTGGTCAATGATGTGGACCAGTTGACCCAACCCATGCCATGAGAACACCCCCCACACCAATATGTAGCTGCCACCAGCCTGCACAGTGCCTGGCTGACAACTGGGGTCCATGGCTACATGAGGTCTGCACCAAACACGAACCCAACCATTAGCCTGAAACAATTGGTATCGTGACTCATCGGACCACACCAAATGTTCCCAGTCCTCCAGCATCCAGTTAGTAACCTCAAGAGCCCATGGGAGGCACTGTGTCTGGTGTCATGGTGGTAACAGAGGCGCTCTGGTGGGTCTTCTATTCCCGTATCCCAGCTGAAGAAGCTAAGAAACACTGCACTGACCTGCATATACAACTTGGATATACATGTGGAACCCACTGCATTGAATGTGGGTGTGATTTCTGCTGCTGTCACTTGTCTGTCCACAATGACAATTCTAAGCAGACTTCACTGTTCACCATCAGTAAGCACCCGTGGGCTGCCACTGCGCTGCCCACTGTGGGTGGTAATGCCATTTATGATGTATTTGCGGTACACACATCACACTGTGGAGCACGGAACGGTAAACACTCGCACAATTTCAGAAATGGAATGTCCCATCCATCTGGTGCCCACTATGACGCCTCATCCGAAAATTCACATCGAGTGTGCTGGCCAGTGTTCAACTTCATTTACATCTTATCCAGGTGTGGGCGCTCCTGAGCCGTCCTGAGGTAACACCACTTCATTACCATGTACATACTGCTATCCCAGGACTCAGTGTATTATTTCTATGGCAGTTTTGAGGAAGAAGTTTGATTCCTGCATTAGGGGCACTCAGTGATACGTTCCAAGCCAGGTTGCTTGATGTAGGTGCTATAATTCCCATCCTCATTATACTTTCTATGGGTTGGGTATATGGTCATAAGGGGTGTTAAGCCCTTCTGTACAACACAATCCACTCAAAGAACCCCATAGCTCTGTGTCTTGGCTCCATCACTGACCTCCCATGGGACCTTGGTTGAGTCAAATGCTCCTCCTATTGCGATCATTTCTATTGTTAGTGGAAAGAAACATATGAGAATCAAAGGTGGAATGTGAAGCTACTAAACCTCAATGTACAACCAGTGCCATGTGACATTAAATAACACTGAAGTCGCCCCATTTGGCAGAGGAGCCTCCACTACCAGGGCTTGGGTGTAGAGGTCACCTGAGCTTCCCCTACAACACCCCTGGAAGGAATACATTTCTGGCATGGCAGAATGCGTTCAGCCTTAGTTGCTTATTAGCTTCTGCAATGATGGACACCTCCCCCCTTTCCCGCTAAATCATATGATAACTAAAAATGTAGTTTATTGGGAATTACTGCTACTTACATATCAGCACAGAGTCCATAAAAAGAAACAAACGGCTCTATCTTGTGTCACCAGTGGCAGAACACATCACCAGCATCTATAAGGCTCTACATAAACTGAACGGCCCCTTTATTAGCCCCTTTATTAGACTACTTTGACCTTCAGAACTGCAGAAATTTGTTGTGGTGTAGATTCCACTAGTTGAGTGAATTGTTCTGCAGGAATATCGGCCCCTGTGGACAGGAGGCTTCTTGTAGTTGCTGCAGATCAGATGGAGGTGTTGACGTGTTCTGGTCAGCTGATAGGAAGGAGTCATCAATTCATGCTGCTTGCGCCAAATTCTGACCTCCCATCAGCACGGTGCAACAGAAATCTGGATCCATCTGGCCAGGTGATATTTTTCCACTTCTTCTGATCCAATTTTTGGGCTCTTTTGCCCGCTGGACTCTCGCCTTTCTGTTTCTCTTAGACACAATGGTGCTGGAACTGGTCATTTGCTATTATATCCCATCTGTGCTAAGGAATGGTGAGTTGTGCATTCAGACACGTTAATGGGAGCACTAGCTCCATTGTATTCGGCTCACTGTAAAGTGCCTGTTTGTCAGAACTATACCTGACATCCTCCTCTGACCCCTTTCGGTGGGCCATCAAGGATAACATCTATATAGACTTTGAAAAATACCATCCAGATGTTGCCCTTGGTCAGACTTGAACCTTCAACTCCAACATTGCAAAGCAGCAGTACTAATGTACTGAGCCACAACGCTTGTCGGTTCTGTTTCAGAGAAGGGGAAGAACAACATGAAGAAACACAAAGAGCGTGCATGCATGCATATGTGTGCGTGCATCTGTGTGTGCATGTAAAGTGTCTTCTCACCCTAGGATTTACGCTCGGATATATAAAGGCACCTCGTATGAATATATTATGGCAGATGGGTAATGAGTCCCATCCCAGCAGTCTAATGACACTCTGTGTAGTACGGAACCTCCGTGTCCTCCAAGGCTCTCTCTGTGACTCGCGCTCATCAATAGTTAATACTGAACTCTGTGGTTCTTTTTGTACAAATTACCCCTAAAATGCCCCCAGGTGCCCACAGCCCTTCCTTCCTTCTTTCAGTAATGTCACCTGTCAAATATTAAACAATCCTTCAGGATGGAGTAGATGTGGAACCACCATAATGGAGGGGGAAATCTGCATGTGAGAGAAGATGCACAAATCAGACAGAGCATCAAATATATATACACATATATATTCCCCTCTGTATAGCCTCACTTCTCCTCCTCTGTATATCCTTTCCTCCCCCCCCCCCCCCTCTATATATCCTTACCCATATTTTTCTGTAAATCTTCACTTTTCCTCCGTTATATATCCTCTCTTTTCCTCCTCCTCTGTATATCCTCATTTCTCCCTCTCCGTATATCCTCGCCTCTCCACCGTATATCTTCTTATCTCTTACTCTGCATATCCTCACCTCTTCTCCTGGGTATATCGTTCTCTGTATATCCTTTTCTCCTCCCCTCTGTTTATCCTCAACTTCCCTCCTCTATATATCATATCCTCCTCTGACTATAGGCCCCTCCCCTGCTCCGTATATCCTCACACCGCCTCCTCTGTATATCCTCACTTTCCATCCTCTGTATATACTAATCTCTCCTCCTCTGTATACCCTCTCCTCCTCTGTAAATCCTCTCCTCTACATATTCTTACCTCTCCTCCTCTGTATATCTTCTCCTTTCCTCTTCTGAAAATCCTGCCCTGATCGGTATATCTTTATCTGTCCCCCTTTGTATAACCTCCTTTTTGTATCCTCACCTGTCCTCCTCTGTATATTCTCTACTCTGTATATCCTTTCTTCTCCTCCTCTGTTAATTCTCAGCTTCCCCCTCTAAATGTCTTAACTTCTCTTCTGTATATCCTCACCTCCACTGATCTGTATATTTTTTCTTCTCTCCCCCTCTGTATATCCTCTCTTCTCCTCCTATGTGTATCCCCTCTTCTCCTCTGTACATCCTCTTTTCTCCTTCCCTGTTCATCCTCACCTCTACTCCTCTGTATATCCTTCATTCTCCTCCTCTGTATATCTTCACCTCTCCCCCTCTGTAGATCCTCCTTTGTAGACTCTCTATTCTCCTCCTGTGTATATCCTCACTTCTACTCCTCTATATATCCTCTCTTCTCCCCCTCTGTGTATCATCTCCTCTCTACCCATGTACATACTCTCTTCTCCTCCTCTATATATCCTCAGCTCCTCTTCTCTGTATGTCTTCAGCTCTCCTCCTCTGTATATCCTCTTCTCCTCCTTTGCATCCCCTCATTACCTCTGTATATTCTCTCTTCTGTGTATCCTCACATCTCCCCCTCTGTATATCCTCTCCTCTGTACATTCTCACCTTTCCTCCTCTGTGAATCCTCACCTCCCCTACTATATGTATCCTAATTTCTTCTCCTCTGTAATATCCTCCTCTGCATGTCCTCTCTTCTCCTTTTCTGTATATTCTCATCTTTCCTACTCTGTATATCCTCTCTTCCCATCCTCTGTATATCCTCTCTTCTCTTCCTCTGTGTATCCTTAACTCTCCTCCTCTGTATATTCTCACCTTTCCTCCTTCGTATAGGTGTATCCTGACCTATCCTCTCTCCTCCTCCTCTGTGTATCCTCAGCTCTTCTCTTCTGTGTACCCTCAATTCTCTTCCTCTGTGTATCCTCACCTATGCTCCTCTGTATATTCTTTCGTTTTCTCCTCTGTAGTTCCTCACCTTTCCCCCTCTGTATTTTCTTCTCCTCCTCTGTGTTTCCTCACCTCTCCTCCTCTGTATATCCTCTCTGTTTTTCCTCTATATATCTTCACCTCTCCTCCTCCGTATATACTTCTCATCCTCTGTATATCCTCTCTCCTCCTCTTCTGTGTATTCTCACCTCTTCTTCTCTGTATATCCTCTCTTCTGTTCATCCTCACCTCTCCTCCTCTGTGTATCCTCACCTCTTCTCCTCCTCTGTGTATCCTCACCTCTCCCCCTATGTTTATCCTCACCTCTGCTCCACTGTATATTCTTTCTTTTTCTCCTCTGTAGTTCCTCACCTTTCCCCCTCTGTATATTCTTCACCTCCTCTGTGTATCCTCACCTCTCCTCCTCTGTATATCCTCGTTTTTTCCTCTATATATCTTCACCTCTCCTCCCTGTGTATATACTTCTCATCCTCTGTATAGCCTCTCTTCTCATCCTCTGTGTATCATCAACTCTCCTCCTCTGTATATTCTCACCTTTCCTCCTTTGTATAGGTGTATCCTGACTTATCCTCTCTCCTCCTCCTCTGTGTATCCTTACCTCTCCTCCTCTGTGTATCCTCACCTCTTCTCCTCTGTGTATCCTCCCTCACCTCTGTGTATCCTCTCTTCTCCTCCTCTGTGTATCCTCACCTCTCCCCCTCTGTTTATCCTCACCTCTGCTACTCTGTATATTCTTTCTTTTTCTCCTCTGTAGATCCTCACCTTTCGCCCTCTGTATATTCTTCTCCTCCTCTGTGTATCCTCACCTCTCCTCTGTGTATACTTCTCATCCTCTGTATATCCTCTCTCCTTCTTTCCTGTGTATTCTCACCTCCTCTCCTCCGTATATCCTCTCTTCTCCTGTTCATTCTCACCTCTCCTCATCTGTATAATCTTTTTTCTTCTGCTCTGTATATCCTCACATTTCCTCCTCTGTATATTCTTCTCCTCCTCTGTACATCCTCTCTCCTCCTCTGTGTATTCTCATCTCTTCTCCTCTGTATATCTCCTCGTCTCCTCCTCTGTAACTTCTGTCCTCTATTTTTCTGAATATCTCCTCTTCTCCTCTGTGTATCCTCACCTCTCCTGCTCTGTATATCCTCTCTTCTGTGTATCCTCACCTCTCTTCCTCTGTATATCCTCTATTTACCTCCTCTGTATCTCCTCTCTTCTGTTCTTCCGTATATCCACTCTTCTGTACATCCCCTCTTCACCTCTGCATATCCTCTCTTCTGCGTATCCTCATCTCTCCTCCTCTGTGTATCCTCACATCTCCTCCACCTTATACCCTCTCCTCTGTGTTTCCTCACCTCTACTCCTCTGTATATGCTGTGTTCTCCTCCTTTGTTTATTCTCTTCTGTATATCCTTTCCTCTCCTAATCTTTATATCCTCCTCTGTTTGTCCTCTCTTCTCTTTTTCTGTATATTCTCACCTTTCCTCTCCTGTGTATCCTCACCTTTCCTCCTCTATGTATGCTTACCTTTCCTTCTCTGTGTAACCTCACCTTTTCTCCTCTGTGTATCCTCACCTTTCCTCCTCTGTATATCCTAACATTCACTCCTTTGTATATTCTCTCTTGTCCTCCTCTGTATATCCTCTCTTCTCCTCCTCTGTACCTCTCCTCCTCTGTATATCCTTTCTTCTCCTTCTCTGTACATCCTCACCTCTCCTCCTCTGTATATCTTCCTCTGTATGTTCTCTCTTCTCCTCCTCTGTATATCCTCTCATCCCCTCCTCTATATGTCCTCCTCTCTCCTCCTCTGTATATCCTCTCTTCTTCTCCTCTGTACCTTTCATCCTCTGTATAGCCTTTCTTCTCCTTCTCTGTACATCCTCACCTCTTCTCCTCTGTATATCTTCCTCTGTATATCCTCTCATCCCCTCCTCTGTGTATCCTCCCCTCTCCTCCTCTGTATATCCTCTCTTCTTCTCCTCTGTACCTTTCCTCCTCTGTATATCCTTTCTTCTCCTTCTGTGTACATCTTCACCTCTGCTCCTCTGTATATCTTCCTCTGTATGTTCTCTCTTCTCCTCCTCTGTATATCCTCTCATCCCCTCCTCTGTATATCCTCCCCTCTCCTCCTCTGTATATCCTCTCTTCTTCTCTGTACCTCTCCTCCTCTGTATATCCTTTCTTCTCCTTCTCTGTACATCCTCACCTCTCCTCCTCTGTATATCTTCCTCTATATACACTCACTTCTCCCTCCTCCATCCTCTGTGCTGTAAGAGGAGGGATTTTCTCGCTCATCACCAGGTCACTAAGTCTCTGACGTTCAATGTTCGAGCCCAGTCCGGCTTCTTCGCTCTGTGCCCAGCTGTGATCCCCACCCGGTACCCGGCATTGCCTGCTCTGAGCCCCGCATACAGCAGAGAGGAAGACGGAGATCCCGGGACCCGCTGACTGCAGGTGAGGAGGGGGAGGGGGCAGAGACTGACAGTGCCATCCTCATCTGCTGCACTGTCTGCAGCTCCATGCCGGTGCTGGGGGCCGGGGTTCTCCTGCTGCCAGCCACACTCTATCTATCTATCTATCTATCTTCCATATCTATCTATCTATCTATCTATCTATCTATCTATCTATCTATCTATCTATCTATCTATCTATCTATCTATCTTTTATCTATCTGTCTTTTATCCATATCTAATATCTATGTATCTCATGTCTATGTATCTTTTATCTATCTCATTATCTATTTATCTATCTATCTTTTATCTATATCCCATATCTATCTATCTATCTATCTATCTATCTATCTATCTATCTATCTATCTATCTATCTATCTATCTATCTATCTATCTATCTATCTATCTCACGTCTATCTTTTATCTATCTCATTATCTATCTCATATCTATCTATCTTTTATCTATATCCCATATCTATCTATCTCATTATTTATCTATCTATCTTTTATCTATATCCCATATCTATCTATCTATCTATCTATCTATCTATCTATCTATCTATCTATCTATCTACCTATCTATCAGTCATGTCTATCTGTCTGCTATCTATCTAACTCATATATATCTGATGTCTATCTATCTCATTGTCTATCTCATTATCTATCTATTTATCTATCTATTGTTTATCTATATCCCATATCTATCTATCTATCTATCTATCTGTCTTTTATCCATATCTCATTATCTATCTATCTCATTATTTACCTATCTCTCTTGTCTATCTATCTATCTATCTATCTATCTATCTATCTATCTATCTCACGTCTATCTTTTATCTATCTCATTATCTATCTATCTATCTATCTATCTATCTATCTATCTATCTATCTATCTATCTGTCTTTTATCCATATCTCATTATCTATCTATCTCATTATTTACCTATCTCTCTTGTCTATCTATCTATCTATCTATCTATCTATCTATCTATCTATCTATCTATCTATCTATCTATTTACCTATCACTCATGTCTATCTGTCTTCTATCTATCTAACTCATATCTATCTGATGTCTATCTATCTTTTATCTATCTCATTATCTATCTATTTATCTATCTATCTTTTATCTATATCCCATATCTATCTATCTATCTATCTATCTATCTATCTATCTATCTATCTATCTATCTCACGTCTATCTTTTATCTATCTCATTATCTATCTATCTCATATCTATCTATCTTTTATCTATATCCCATATCTATCTATCTCACGTCTATCTATATCTATCTATCTTTTATCTATATGTCTTTTATCCATATCTCATATATATGAATCTCATGTCTATTATGTCTATCTATCTACCTACCTATCTATCACTCATGTCTATCTGTCTGATATCTATCTAACCCATATCTATCTGATGTCTATCTTACTATCTATCTATTTATCCATCTATCGTTTATCTATATCCCATATCTATCTATCTATCTATCTATCTATCTATCTATCTATCTATCTATCTATCTATCTATCTATCTATCTATCTCACGTCTATCTTTTATCTATCTCATTATCTATCTATCTATCTATCTATCTATCTATCTATCTATCTATCTGTCTGTCTTTTATCCATATCTCATATCTATCTATCTATCTATCTATCTATCTATCTATCTATCTATCTATCTATCTATCTTTTATCTATTGATCTGTCTTTTACCTATCTATCTATATAATCTATTTATCTATCTATCGCCTATCTATCTATAATCAATCTACTTATTGCATATCTATCTATCTATCTATCTATCTATCTATCTATCTATCTATCTATCTATCTATCTATCTATCTATCTATCTATCTATCTATCTATCTATCTATCTATCTATCTATCTATCTATCTATCTGTTCCCTGTACACATTACCTGTGTGTATACTCATCAGGGGTTGCAGAGCTCCTCTGTATTGGGGCTGTGCTGATACCTGCACTGTCTTGTGTTAATCTTGTACACTACATCCCCCTCCTCCTGTTCCTTTTTGACTCCTCTCCTTATGAGCTGCATATTCCATTGTTTCCCTCTATAATGGAGTTGTCTAAGGTGTCTACCGCCTCCTTGGGAGATGTGACAGGGTGGAGGGAAGGAGAGGGTTAATTTAGTATATAAGTTGGGATCAGAGAGAAGAGGAAACTCCCCTGGGAGCTGATGGGAGATGCAGCAGCTCAGGGAGAAGACTCCACCGCTAATTGTAATGGTATTACTTCATAACCTAAGGCAATGACAATCCCTCCGGCAGTGGCAATTAGCGCTGGGCCAGAGAAAGTCATACAGCGGCAACACTTCACAGCGCTGGCCGCGTGCGCATAAGTCTTAAAGGAGCCCCTCCGGTTTGATGTGAAATTCTTCTATAATGAAAAGCTCTGCAATTTACATACTTTTGGGCATATTTATTTGGATGTTGTTTCATATGCTGGTATAACAAAACTCTGCGCTGGTGTAATTACAATAAATGTATTAAGAGGCACAACAGGCTTCATACATTGGTGTGCCGGACTGAAACCTATGCCAGCTACAAACAGAAGTAGGTGTCAGCTATAATTTACATTAGTTTCTGATGGGTTGAAAGGCCATGCCTCCTAATGCTAGGTGCCACCCTCTTCTTGAATAAGTATCAGGGCAAGCTAGAGGTGGACCAACAGGGTACTAGAGCCTCCATGCCGCCCTGTAGCAGATCAGGAATCCAAGCAAGAGGCAACCCAACAGGGTTTTAGAGTCCCCCATGCCTGCCTGTATCACATCTGGTATCCAAGCTAGAGGTGGTACAACAGGGTACTAGGGCCTCCACGCCCACGCGTATGACATCTGGAATCCAAGCTAGAGGCAGCCCAACAGGGTACTAGAGCCCCCATGCCTGCCCATATCACATATTGTATCCAAGCTAGAGGTGGTACAACAGTGTACTAGGGCCTCCATGCATGCCAATATGACATCTTGATTCCAGGTTAGAGGCAGCCCAACAGAGCCCCCATGGCTGCCGGTATCACATCTTCTATCCAAGCTTGAGGAGGCCCATCAGGGTACTAGAGCCTCCATGCCATC